>NW_004524613.1:6542040-6571051 GCF_000260255.1 Octodon degus
TTTTTTGGTGGAACCGGGGATTGAACTCAAGTCCTTGCGCTTGCCAGGGAAGCGCTTATTCCACTGAGCCATCTCCCCAGCCCCAATAATAATATTTATCATAGAGAATTTATACTTTCATGTGATATCTCATGCTGCTGCTTTTTGTCCCATTCCCCTCCCTTTCCTTCCACCTTTCTTCCTCTCCTTATAGAAGCTTTGTGTTTTTTCTTTCTACATTTTTTTTTTCTTGTCTCTTCTCCTCACGACACTTTCCTCTTTATCTGAACATTTTTTTCCCATTTCGCAGTATGTATTATACATTTCAGTCCTTATTTACACTTTTTGTATTTCACATCAGAGAAAGAAGGTTGTGTTTACACATGTATGTTTCATTTATTTCACTGGAAATAAATGGTCTCATGTATGCATTTAACTAGAAATGTCTCAAAGTTATCCTTCTGTATGGCAAGAGTAGTACTCCATTATATAAGAAAACCACATCTTTATCCATTCACTGGTTGATAAGCCTTAGTAATATTATCACATTTAAATTATTATTAATCTGATAGGTGAAATATGTTTAAGTGACTATAGTATTTTATTTTCAAGTGCTAAGATATTGTAAACATTCAGAAAAGCATACAAATCATATAGCAAATATACATATTCCCTTATCCAGATTTAACATACGTCAGTGTTTTGCCATATTTCATTCAGGTTTTTTTCAAAAGCAAAATAAAACATTAGGTTGAAGTAGGAAAAAAAAGATGAAGTAGAAACCTTACTAAGCTTGATATTGGGCACACCTATAATCTCAGCACTCAGGAGGCTAAGACAGGAAAAATTCAATAGACCCTGTCTCAAAAAACCAACCTTCTATATTGCCTTTCATTTTCTTCTTAAATGTCTCCAAATATGTGCATATATTAAGAAATAAGAGTATTTTGAATGTTAGAAGCACTTATATTAATAGATAAGAGGGTTTGGGGGTTTATTTTTATTCTTCTTGTGTGTGTGTGCTTTAAAATGTGCATAAGTGGTATTCAAATACTTTCTTACCACTTGCCTTTTTTTTTTTTTTCCACTGCTTTAGCGTCTTTCTGTGTACCTGTACCTAGGTCTCTGTATAGTATTGTTTTGTGTGAGCATACCAGGAACATTTATTATTATAGGTGATCCTTCAGAAAATGCCTTTGTATGTTTCCCCACCAACACCTCCTTCCCTTGCCCTCCTCTTTCTCCTTTTCTTCTTTAGCCTACCTACAGTGTCTGGCTAAAATGCTAAATTGTCCAGGCTGAGTTTGAACTTGGAGTCTTTCTGCCTCAGCTTCATAAAATACCAGGATTATAGGTGTGTACCACCACACTGTTTCTTCAGAGAATTTATCTGGAAGAGACATAGAGGGAAGGATGTTAGTTAATATACCAAAAAGCATTTGACAGTGGGGTATTCAATTCATAATTTTACAAGCTTTATGCTTTTGTTATAGGCTCACCAACTTTTTATATCCTCACCAACGTTTTGTGTTATTTCACAAAAATTTTACCAGTGTTATCGAGGCTAGCGTCACGCCTTGGGTATTGGCTGTTGCCTCAGTGTGTTAGAGTCCTCGAAGAATAACCACTGACCTTATTCACTGGCTGTGGGCAATGTGGCACAATCAGTCACCAGGGTTAAATTTTTTTTTTTAAACCAGTGTTATGAATTTGAAATGGTTATTTCTTCTGGGAATATAGTTCAGTGGCATAGTGCCTACCTGAAATGGTTATTTCCTTGTTCTTCTCAGGGGGAAAAAAATATCATTTTTATCTCTTTTGAGACAAAGTCTCACTATGTAGTTCAGGCTGGCCTTGAATTTACATTGATCCATCTGCTTTAGCCTCCCAAATGCTGGGATTGACAGTTATGAGCCACCGTGTCCAGCTACTTAAAAAATTTTTTTTATAGACAAGGTCTCACTGAGTTCCTCAGGCTGGGCTTGAACTCACTTCTCAAGCAGTTCTTCTAATGAAGTCTTTTTTGAGTAGCTAGGACTAGAGCCCAGTAAGAAGGTCCCATTTCTATTTTACTGCAATGTTTTTTTCAGATTGGGTTTCCTGCCTATGTTTCTGTAGTTGCTTCTTTACTTCATCTGCTATGAGTTTGGGAGTTCTTTTTTTATTTCAGAAAAGAATTGCGCTCTGATTTCCTCTATATCTTTCTGCTGTTGCTTATTTACTATTGACACTATTAATTCATGCATTTGAGCTGAGCTAGTATCCTCCGCACTTGTTCTGGGTAGGCACTGGGTTTCTTCCATATGTTTCTGCATTTGATTCTTTAGTGCAGATGTTATTAATTCAGGGATTTCTTTTTTCATTTCCAATCTGAGGTCTTCTACATCTTTCTGCAGCTGTTTATTTCAGAAGCCTTTGATTCATTGCTTTCAGCTGTGTGATTTCCAATTTGTTCTGTGTTAGTGACCTCTGTACTTGTTACGGGTGGGATTGGGTTCTGAGGTTGCATTTTGTTCCTTCTCGTCATTTTGTGTAGCACTGTCTTCTGACCTTTGTTGTAGATCTTTGCTATAGTTATAACCTTCGCACGTACTGAAGTTCAGGTGCAGCTCTACAAAGTTTGGACTTACCCAGCTGTGTCTGGCTTGGGTCTGGCTGCTGTGCTCAGCTCCTTCCCGCTGCTGCCCTTGAGGGTGATCCTGTTGTGCCCCTGTGGCAAGATGTTCTGCTCCTGGACTAGCTGGTTGGATCTATCCTGTACACTCTCTGCAGGGATTGCAGCTGCAGGATTACACCCCAGGCGTGTATGCCAGGCCTGAGCTGTGCCTGGAGGGGGCAAGGTGAAGTAGGGGGAAGAGGAAGCTCTCCCACACACTCACCGGACCTGGGCTAGGACTGCGTCTGGGGGTTCTTGGATGGGGCAGAAATTCCTACTCAGCAGGCGGGGTGGGGGGGGTACTGTGGAGTGGTGGGGGGGCGGCCCAAGGGGGTGGGAGAGGGTCCGGACCACGCTGCGCCTGGGCTGGGACTGGTCCCGCCGGCGCAGGGTAGCAGGAAGCTCTCTGCACACTCACAGGACCTGGGCTAGGACTGGGTCTGGGGGTTCCCAGAACTCGGCAGAAATTCCTACTCGGCGGGCGGGTGGGAGGGAGGTACTGCGGAGTGGTGGGGGTGGCCCGAGGGGGTGGGAGAGGGTCTGGCCCACGCTGCGCCTGGGCTGGGACTAGTCCCGCCGGCACAGGGTAGCAGGAAGCTCTCTGCACACTCACCGGACCTGGGCTAGGACTCCCATTTCTATTTTAGGCACGTAAAATGCTATGGGAATGCAGATGCACCTTTTACCTATAAGGAAGGGACTAGAAGGAGAGGAGAAGGTGACATTTCAGTTTTGTGGCTTGAGTTGTGTGTCACTGTCCTCCCCTCCCCAATCTCCCAATTCAGTATTCCTAGCCTCTGCTGTGATGATATTTGGAGAAGTAACCTTTAGGCATAATTAAGTTTAGATGAGATCACAAGGTTAGGACCTTCATGATAGGGTGTCCTTCATATCCTTGTAAGAGTCTATAAAGGCACATCCCTCACTGTTATGCAAGAATGCAGCAGTGGTCTTTTCCTAGGAGTTAAATTGTCCAGGACCCCAATTTTGTGCTTCTTTCCCAGCAGTGATAAATGTCATTTAAACCACGCAGTGTTTGTGTTATGTTATAGCAACTAGAGCTAGTTAATCCAGGCCTTAAAGGGTGAAGTTAGATAGTTGTGGTAATTGGTTACCTGTCCCTGACATGCCCCTTCTGATTCCAGTCTTCTAAATTCTCTCAGCATGGGGCTGGTGAGATGGCTCAGTGGTCTAAAGCACCTACTTAGAACAAGCTAAGCTCAAGCAAAGCACAGGGACCTCGGTTCAATCCCCCAGCACCACATGCCAGCCAGCCCCGCCCCCTGCTGGGCTGAGCTGGCCACACACTAAAATAAATAAATAAATAAATATTAAAAAAAAAATAAATTCTCTCAACATGGTTCTTTTCCTTCAGCCAGGCATTTTAGTTGAATAAATGAATATAGATTTTCTTTTCTTCGGTATAGTAGACTCCGTTTAGTTCTCTTACAGAGGCCAACTCAGGCTTTCTTGGATTTGGGTTTGTTTCTATATAGGTAAGTTCAGTCTTACATAGAGGCTTAGCTCAGAAGGAATATTCTTGGGTCAGACAGAGTGTCTTCTGTGCTTGTCACCTGTTGCCATAACTATTTGAATCAATCTCATCCTGGGTAAGCCTTGGCTTTAAGCCAAAACAAACCTGAGGGTGCCCGAGGGAGCATTTGATGTGGTGTGGTGGTTGCCATCAGCACCTTTTCTTGTGGTATGAGATGATCTTCTCACAAGAAGATATACCCCTTACTTAAAAGGGAGAGAACTGTATGAGCTTAGTTACATAAAAATATTGGGGCCATAACAGATGTCAGACAGCTGCGTAAAGTAAATATAAGTTTATTTCCCTCTCAGATCAGATTGCAACCTAGTCATTGTGTCTCTGCTGTAGCACTGAAGGTGGCTGGTTCAGCTTTTCCTTCTTGTCCCATGAGGCCTTAGGCGTTATGCCTCTTTGTGGTCCAAGATGGCTCACCACCTGCTCTCCACCACTGGGAAGGGAAGGTTATGATGCTTTCTTTTAAGGGCATAACCCAGAAGTGCCACATGTCATTTGTGCTCATATGCTTTAGGCCAGAATGCTACCACCTGGTCATTCTTCATTCAAGGGAAGGTAGAAAATGTGCTTTTCTTACCGAAGAGGTGGATACTGGGAAAGACCTGGTGCTCTCCACCATATGAGCTGAGGCAGGGCTTGAGGAAGGCTTTCTTGGAGGCCTCCTGGGCTGATGTCTGGGGATCCATAGTTGGGCACTGAAGGGAGATGAGGCTGGGAAAGTAGACTCAGGGAAATGGTGGTGCCAGGCCCTACATGCCACTCTCTAATAAGCAGTAAGACTCCCTCCCCACACCATTCCTGTTTTCATTCTGCCTTTGAGCTGTCATTCCCTTATGCAGCTCAGAGTAGGCTGTAGTCCCTGCACATCCCAGCCTGTGTTAACCAGTTTTCCCATAAGTAGTGATACTATTCTTTTCTCTTTCAGAAACAAGCAGCAATCTGATGATAATTGTCTCTGCTATCATAAGTCAATAATGAGTTGTTTTAAAAAATTGAGAGCCCCTGTACCAAAAGAGCAAGAAGGGCTCTTGTATTTCTTATGTGGGCATCTGTAGACTGGGGAGAGGACAAATGACTCTCTTGGATGAAAGTCTCACCCTCCATAGGTGACAGGCTGCTCTGTGATCCAGAATTCTGGTGGGAAATCAGTTCTTCTAGTCCAGCCCAGTAAAGGTAGCCAGGATACTTTGTGGCCAGGCATGTTCTGTGGATCATGGAACAATTGATCTGGCTGTTTAGAAGGGAGCCAACAGTTTCTTGGGAGAGAGTATTGCAAGCATGATAATAACTGCTAACTTCTAAATTTTTGCCCTATGCAGAGCAATGTTCGAAGTTCTTTACTAGTATTGGCTTGTTTATTCCTCAAAACTAAATTCTGTGAACTGGGTACTATTATGCCCACTTCAGAGTTTAGGAACCAAGGGACAGATGAGCTGGATTCATTTGAACCAATATTTATCCCTCGGGCATGTGATGGAGCCACAATTTGAGTATATCCGCAGAGCCTGTACTCTCACCTCCAGCATCTGCTGTCTTTTGGGCTTCCAGAATTAGCACTTTGGCCCAGAGCGGCAAGTAAGAGGCATCGTGCAGGCAGAGCCCTGTGAAGTACTTAGTGAGCCCTCTGGTTTCTGATTGTTGTCTTCTGTGCCCCTTTCGTTAGGGAAATCATGTGGGTTAGCACAGTCCCTGCTGGGCAGTTCTTACTGCCTTGTCAGGGCCTATGAGCTTTGCTGTCTGTGACCACAAATGACTTTATGCTTCAGTCAGCAGCCAGGATGAGCCTTTGAAAGTTTTTCCTCCCCGCCTCCCCCCAGGGCTTACAGAAGACAGCTTCTCGAACAGCTTCCCAGAGTATTTCTTCTTATCTTTGTGGGTGAATTCTCTGCCTAAGGCCTCAGAAAGAATCTTTAAAGCTCGGTGTGATCATGATCGCTGCCAGCCACAGCACTTAAAATGCTTTTGGTTATAAGAAACTGGAAAATCAACTCAAATGGATTCTGTCCAGAAAGGACAGTTGGCTCACACAGTGAAGTCCAGGGCAACTGTTGTTCTAGGCTGGTGGGCTAACGACTCAGTGTCTTTACGTTTCTCCTTCCTGTGATGTTTTCAGGTGGTTTATCTTGAGGTCATAGGATAGTAGCCAGTATCATTGCAGGCTCATTCAAACAGAACAAGAAAATAAAAGCATGCCCCCCTGCCCTTTTTTTTTTTTTTTTTGCGGAACCGGGGATTGAACTCAGGCCTCTGCGCTTGCCAGGGAAGCGGTTATTCCACTGAGCCATCTCCCCGGCCCCAAGCATGCCCTTTTTATAAGCCTCACACCAGTTACAGTTTGGGTCTGATCAGTCTTTTTTTTTAATGTTAATGTTTCTTTCTATTTATTTATTTATGTGTGTGTGTGTGTGTGTGTGTGTGTGGCCGGCTCAGCCCACCAGGGGGCGGGGCTGGCTGGCATGTGGTGCTGGGGGATTGAACCATGGTCCCTGTGCTTTGCTAAGCTTGTTCTAAGTAGGTGCTTTAGACCACTGAGCCATCTCACCAGCCCTGATCAGTCCATTCTTGTCCTTCCTCAAGAACTCATAAATTGGTTCCAGCTCAAATGACACACCTGTCACTGTGTCAAGGAGCATAAGATCACACTGATAGCTTAACTAAATGTGAAGTCAGTTCTGGCCAGATGCTAGATGTTACGCTGGAGAGGAAGGACAAAGAACATGTGGGAGCTGGGAGTGTGGCTTAGGGGAAGAGTATTTGCCTAGCAGGCATGAAGCCTTAGGTTCAATCCTCAGTACTGGGGAAAGGAAAAAAAGAGAGGAAGGAGGAAACCTGAGAGACAGCCACATGTCTGTAACACATACCAAGTGCAGATTGAAGCAGGAAATCTGTTTAGCCAGGAAAGAGATGGTGGTGAACAGCAGTAGATCTGTAACTGTGTGGATTCTCATCTCAGGGACAGAGTAGAGAGTGTGTTCCCAAGATCTCTAGTGGACTTGAGATTGTCTTTATACTAATTTGTGTGTGTGTGTGTGTGTGTGTGTGTGTGTGTGTGTGTGTGTTTTAAGACAAGGTTTCACTATGTAGTTAGTCTAGGATGATCTTCAATTTGCACTGACCTTTTGCCTCCGCCTCTTGAATGGGATTAGAGGCGTGCATCATTACACCCTTCGATGTGTATGATTGTGAAGTCTCATTTTCCTCTCTAAAGTGAGAATAATGTTAAGGGTTGGCTGGTATTTTTTTGTTTTGTTTTAAAAACTCAATTTTTAATGTGGATTTCATGTTGAAATGATATTTTTTTGTTTTTTAAAAATTATTGGTACAGTGTCTCACTAGGCTGCTCAGGCTTGTAGTGATCCTCCAGTCTCTGCCTCCCCAGAGCTTGGATTACAGGTGTGCGCCATCACACCTAGTTTTGGGGCTACCATGGTGTGCCCCAGGATTCCAGGACCATCTCTGCATGCTGTACCAGGGATTGAACCCTGTCCTTGCACTTGCCAGGCAGGCACTTAGACTGCTGAGCTATCTCCCCAGCCCAGGGATAGAGTCTTATACCACATAGTTCAGGCTTGTCTTGATCTCACTTGGTAGTAGCTAGGCTGTCCTTTGAACTCAGCAGTAATCTGATCTTCCTCCCTCAGCCTCCCAAATGCTTGGATTATAGGTGTGTGTCATTACATTAGATACTTTGTGTCTTTGACACAGGATTTCACAGTGTAGCTCAGGCTGGCCTCAAAGTCCAAGTGACCCTCCTGCCTCAGCCTCCTGAATGCTAGAATTATAGGTATATGTTACAATGCCTGACATATTTCAGCTATATTTTGTGAAAAATCGAAATTTGCTAATTTGAAATTATATATCAAAAATCTTATGTACAAAATTTTAAGTGCAAGTCTGGTGTGGTAGTCCATAATCCTAGGATTTGGGAGGCTAAGGCAGGAGGATCCCAGAGAGTTCAAGGCCTGTCCGAACTTTGTCTCAAACCCTGTCTCAATAATAATTAAATTAATATTAAAACCCTGTCTCAAATAAATCCCATGATATTGAGAAAATTCTTCACCTATGTGATTTTAAAGCTAGGAGAACTATACAGCAAAAGAAACCATCAGAGTGAAGAGACAACCCAGAGTGGGAAAAAAGTTTTATCAGCTACTCCTCAAAGTACTAACATCTAGAATATATAAAGGACTCAAAAAATCAGACCCCTCCCCAGATTTAAAGATGTAATCCGAAGATGGGCATCTGAAATGAATACATACTTCCCAGATAAAGGAGTACAAACGTCAAATAAACACATGTAAAAAGGTTTATCACTGGTCAAATTAAAACAACTCGTCTGGCCCTGCCCTGGTGCATGCTGAGACAGTGGTTGAGACTGGGCATGGTGGTGCATGCCTGTAATCCCAGCTCTTGGGAAGCTGTAAACAGGTGGATTACTATGAGTCTGATCTAGTAGTGAGACCCTGAACATACTATAGGCCCCTCCCTAAAATACAAACAACAACAACAAAAAAAAACAACTGTAAGATTCCACTGCCAGAAAGAGTGGCTATCAGGGCTAGGGAGATGGCTCAGTAAAATAAGCGCTTCCCTGGCAAGTGCAAGGGCTGTTTAATCCCTGGTTCCAGAAAAAAGAAAAAAAAAGAATGGCTGTCATGAATAAATCAGTAAGAAATACTGATCAGAGTGTGGGGAAAAAGGAACCCTTTTGGGGCTGGGGAGATGGCTCAATGGAATAAGCGCTTCCCTGGCAAGCGCAAGGGCCTGAGTTCAATCCCTGGTTCCGCCAAAAAAAAAGGAACCCTTTTCAACTGTTGGTAGGAGTGTAGACAAGTACTCTGGAAGTCAGTGTGGAAATTCCTCAAAAAACTGAAACTGGGGCTGGGAGATAGGTCAGTGGTCTAAGTATTGCCTGGCAAGCTTAAGGACCCGAGTTTGATCCCCAGTACCGCATGCTGTGTTGGCCCTGAGCATCGTGCTGGATGTACATGCCTGTAATCCCAGCACGGGGGAGGCTGATAAAGGAGGAGCACTATGAGTCTGAAATGTGTAGTGAGACCTTGTATTCAATAAAACAAAAGACGAAAACACTTAAATCTAGAGGTTCCATTTGACCCAATCCTTTTAGGGATCTTTCTGAAAGTTTAAAGCATCTTACTAGTGATTATGCACATCTGTGTTTATGTCAGCGCAAAGTAAAATAGTTAAATTTTGGAAACAGTCCAAATGCCCATTGACAGAAGAGTGGATAAGGAAAATATATTTATATGTAGTGGAGCACTATGTTGCCAGAAGAAAGATAAGATTGAGTCATTTGTAGAGAAATGCATGCATCTTGAGACCATAATTTTAAGTGAAATAAGACAAACAAGCTTATTTTTAAAAATTTTTAAAGAGAAAAAAATAATAAAAATTAGAAATGATACAAAATTTCACAAAACAAGATGATAGGAATTCAGTAATGGTTTTTATATTGTACATTGTTGTCTTCAAATTAGTTGTTCATATTACCAGATGTATGCATACAAAATTAGTCTAAAAATTAAAAAAAAAAAAACACTTAACTGTTCCTTTCAATAAACCAATAGAAATCAGCAGTGCAGTCGTGTGTGTGTGTGTGTGTGTGTGTGTGTGTGTGTGTGTGTAATATATATATATTCTTTCCCTCATTCCATTGTTTCTGGGGTGAGATGGAATCTCAGTGTTGTTTAAATTTGCATTTATTCACTGACTAATGGTGTTGAACATTTTTATGTGTTTATTTGCCATTTGTATTTCCTCATCTGAGAAGAAACACAAATTTAAAAATTGCATGCTGTCTGTTATGTGAGGAACCTAAAGGGTAAATATGCATGGTAATGGAGGATAGGTATTGGGAAGTAGGACGAATTGTTCAAGTGGGGAGGAGAGAGTTGAGAGGGAGGGAAAGAAGGGAAAAGGAAAAAAGAAGGAAGGGAAATGCAAACAAAGCTGGTGTAAATGAGGGGAAGAACTGTTGAAGGTAGGAAGGGGCGGGAGTAAGAAAAGAGTTAAGACATAATGTGCAGGTATGAATTCCATATGGTGCATATATGACAAGTATGTAATGAAAAGAAGGAAAGCTTTAGAACCCAGCCAGTAAGTATAAAAGTAATTCAGTAAGAGGGCAAAAGGTTAATAGAACACTGGTAGACCTGTGTGTGTTCATTATACGTGGTTTTATGAAGCTGTCAGGAATGGGTTAGGTGAGTCTAAATTCGGTAGAGTCTTTAGGAGTGCATCCCTGTGTAGATGAACTGCCCCACCCCTCCTCTCTCTTATGTTGACTCTTGGATTGCTTAATGGAGAGAATGCTATTGTATAAAATGTAAAGTGAAAGAAGATTGTTGTTAGATAAGGCCACAGAAATGTCTGGGCTTAATGCCCAGCAATACTTGCTATGTCTTGATCTCATATTCCAGGTTTTTATTGTTACTATTAAGAAAAATAGAGACAGCTGGGATCTGGAGATGCAGTTCAATGGAATTGAACACTTGCCTAGCTAGCATGCGTGAGGGCTGAGTTTAGTCCCCAGCACAACCAAAATAAGGGGTGGGGAGCTTTTTTGAGAGGATGTCTTGCTTCTCATTATGTGGCACGAGTTTGTCTTCTTTCATCTACTTATTTGTTCATTCATCTACTGAAGGACATTTGCGTGATTATAACTAGAGCTTCTTTGATCCTTTCTCAGCCTGTGTCTGGACCACTGCCTTCTCTTGACTGAACATCTCTGGATAGAATGGCTAGGCTATAGATATGTGTATGCTTCTTGTTGACATTTTAAAGTGAGATGTGATAAGTTTTTGCACATATATTGGTAAGGTAAAAGAAGGAACAACTGAATTTTTCCATGGTGAGACCTTTCACTTTGAAAACTTGCCTCAGTAGAACAGTAAGTGGGAATGGTTGAGTGAAGTTTACAGCAACAGTGAAGGGAGGCTTGGAAAGGGAATACAGATAAGGAATTTTGCTGTAAACAACTGGGAGAGGTGGGTGTGATGCTATACACCTGTCATCCCAGTTATTCTGGAGGCTGAGACCAGAGGATCACAAATTTGAGACTAGCCTGGGCAGTTTAGTGAGATCTTGTCTCAGAATATAAGAGCTGGGAATGTAGCTTTGGGTGATTGATGTGTCTGAGGCCGGTGTTTGATTCCAGCACTAGAGAAGGTATGAATTGTTCTTTTGAAAGAAATGAGCTGAGTGTGGTGGACACCTGTAATCTCAGGACTCTGGAGGCTGAAGTAGGAGGATTGCCACCAAGTTTGAGGCCAGCCTAGTCCACATAGTGAGCTCAAGGCCAGCCTGAACTACATAGCAAGACCGTCTCAAAAACAACAACAACAAAAAATTAAAGTGATGCATTTTGTTACATGCATTGCACCTCAATTTAAAAAAAAAAAAAAAATGAAGGGCTGGCCAGGTAGCTCAGCGATTACAGCACCTACTTAGGCGCTGCCCCCAGGGTGAGCTGAGAATGATTGAGACTGAGTGTGGTGGCATGCCCCTGTAAGCCCCACTCTTGGGAGGCTGAACACAGGCAGATCACTACGAGTCTGATCTGTGTAGACCCTGTAGATCTTTATTAAAATACAAAAATAAAATGAGACAAAAATCGAGGTGCCCAATCCATATCCTAGTCCTGAGTATGGTGTGATCTACCAAAATTTATTTGTAATGCCAGGTAGCAGCCAGTGTCTGCCAGAGCTGAAGGCTGAGTGGTGCTGCTGTGGCAGTGCCCCACAAAGCTGCCAATGGCAAGGGGGTGCCCTTCCAGGCACACTACCACCTGTATCTTCTCATTGAACCTGCTTCATTATTAAGAATAAACATCTCAGGCTCTGGAGAGAGCTCAGTGGCATAGCACCTGCCTGGCAGGCATCAGGTTCAGAGTTTGATTTCTGGAACCAAAAAATCCCATAATGAACAACTAAAAGAATAAACATATGAGCATTGAAAAGAAAATGTTAAAATGCTAACACTTCAACTTTTAATTCTAGCTGCAAAAGACAAAGAAAAGAATAAAGAGAAAAAGTTCAAAGAGTTTGTGAGAGTGAAACCAAAGAAGAAGAAGAAAAAGAAAAAGAAAACCAAACCTGGTGATTTTTTTCTTTCTTTTTTTTTCTTCCCCTTGAGTTTCCTTTTCCTAGATGGGGGAGGGTGGCTTCTTCTGCTGGTGCCTCTGAGCTGCACTGAGGAGAATAAAGATCAGAAGGCTTCTCTCAGGGCTTGTATGCAACCACCTAGTCTGGGCTCTGGTAGAGTTTTGGGGTGAGACACTCCCTCAGGTCTTAGAAGATCCAGCTGGTATTTATGAAGGCGTTATTATAGTCCAAGAGGGTGTGCAGATGAGTGACTATTTTTGCCCTATTTTTGTTCACGCACATGACTGTTCAGGCTGGCCTTGAACACACTTTGTGGCCCAGGCTGGTCTTGAACTTGCAATAATCCTCTTGCCTTAGCCTCCTGAGTACTGGGATTACAGGCTGCACCACCATGCCCAGCCCAGGATTCACTTCTTGAGTAGCATTAGTTTACCTACACAATAGTATTTCAGAAAATCTGTTATCCAACCGAGGGAGTTAAAGAGATGCCATGATTTATTCTTAGTGTAACTTTGGCTTAGAAAAACAGTGTTATCAGGAAAGAGGGAAAGGGTGACAGAAGGAGGAAGAATTTGGGTTTAGGATTCTCAGAGGTGGCTAAAAGTATGAATCCTTAAATCTGCCTTCCATACCTCTTTGTGATTGAACTGTCCCCGAGCCTTTGTGCTCTTTGAGCAACAGACTTGGTTGAATGAGGTTAATTCTGGAATGCCTGATGATGCCTGCCATTCTTCCAGAATGCCCCTGCAGTGAGGAGATCAGTGACACTTCCCTAGAACCATCGCCACCCAAGCCATTTGCTGTCACCAGGTGTGGGTCCTCACACAAGCCTGTGGTCCATATGGGCCCACAGCTCCATGGCTCAGAATCTGGCAACTATAAAGGGAAATCAAAAGCATCTGGTAAGGAAATATGTCCTTGTCCTAGGTGGGGAGGGGTGATACCCTGGTTCTGATTGTCCCTGGGATATTTCACTGTTCATAGAGCTTGAAAGATAGCTATAGACACAGATTGACAGCAAACCAGATCCTGGCTGGATGAGGAAGGCTGAGCAGCATGTTGAGTGCCATGGGTGAGGGACTGCACTGACTCACTGCAACTCGCTGCTCATTTGCCAACAAGCCCTGTGCCCTTGAGCACTCACTGGCCTTGGGCTTCATGTTCCAGGCTGTTACTAATGACAAACCCAGGGAGCCTGCATTTCCCAGCCCTGAACAGCTCCTTGAGGAATGGATCATGGAGTCATTTTTCACTCTGGACACTAGAGTTTTATAAATTTTGTGCTGTTTAAAATAGTAACTTTTGGTTTCCTTCTCCTTCCAGAGGAGGATAATTTGAGTGAGTCTTCTTCTGAGAGCTTCCTTTGGAGTGATGAGGAGTATGGTCAGGATGTTGATGTGACCACGAACCCAGATGAGGAACTTGATGGAGAGGACCACTATGATTTTGAGGTGGTTCGTTGCATCTGTGAAGTCCAGGAGGAAAACGATTTCATGATTCAGGTAGGTAGAGCTTTCAGAATACAGGTCTAAAGAAGCAAAACAAACAAAAAACCCCACTGGTTTTTGGAGAGAAGATTGAAGCCAGTAACAGTGGTAAGTTGCATCCAAAGCCTTAGATATTTGGTACCAATAGCAGCAGACTGAGTTTGCTTTTGGTTTGATTTTCTGGGAATTTCAGAAAATTCTAAATGGCCCATCTGTAGAATAAGAGAGGCTTTGAGGAATTGATTACACATCTTGTCCTCTGTTCATTTGAAGCCTGCTTTGCCAATGGTCACACAGTGAGGCCAACAGGGACTCAGATTTTGAGGTGGTAGTTTAGCTGTAGGTACCATCATCTTCTCTTTGAGCCAAATTTTCTATGTGGCCTAAAAAAAATGGAGGCAGGTTTTATAACTTCTTTGCTGCCTGTTGTTTTCCTGACATGTCATCTTTCTCCTTGGGATGTTCCTATGGGGTGGGACTTCCCTCCTGACTCACGGAGATCACTGGACCCTTGCTTGCCCTGGCTCTTCTTCTGCTATTTGCTGTTCTTGCTAAGACGGCTGCTGTCTGATGACTCTAAGGACTGTCATAAACACCCTGGGTGTCTTGGAGCTGCCCAGCTGGCCAAGAAACCTGAGGGTTTTTTAAAGAAAGTCCTGCTTATCAGTTAGCATTCTTTAGGAGCAAGTACAAACATTGGTGAGAAAGTAGACAGGGTCTAGGAGTGCAAAGCCTTGCTCATGCTATTTCCTGCTTCTTTTCAGAGTCAGTTCAGTTTCTTTTTTCTTTTTTTTAAATGTTACTGTTTATTTATTTTCTTAGGAAATGTGAAATGGTCACATATTCCCCTTGTTATCTTCTGTTTTGCCTTTTTGTGTTCAAGAGACTAGGTAGCTTGAGCTTGGAATCTCAGTTCCAGTTCTTTATTCCTGAGCGTAGAATTCCAGCCCTGCTCAGGGGAGGCAGAGAGGTTTTCCTGGGCCAGATGCCCACCCTTGTTCTAATCATCTGGTCTAGAGTTGAGGCTGAGAGGTTTGGGCAATTTCACACTTTATAGAAAGGCTGCCTAGAGCCTACATCTGTTGTGGACAGAAGGGGTGGCCAAGAGTTTACCTGGTCTATGGAGTTTATGAGATGAAACACCCCCCTCCCCACGCTTTCTTTCTGTGTTAAGATACAATTTTCTTGTCCTAATAGTGCTGTAGTTCAGTATGGCTTCAGGTTTTGAAATTTACTTTAGTATTTTGGTTTAATATATAGTTGAATTTATGTCTGATTTTATTTTATGGGGGAGTTGTTTTTATTTTTTTACTTTCGGATTTTTTGAGACAGGGTGCTGTATAGTTCAGGCTGGCCTTGCACCTGCCTCAGCTTCCTGAGTGCTGGAATTACAGCTATGCACTACCATGTCAAGATAAACAAATTGGTAAATTTCCCAGGCTGGCTTGAAATTGCAGTCTTTCTGCTGTAACTGCCCAGAGTGTTGGCGTTAGTGGTGTGTGCCATCCACCATGCCCAGCATTTGTCTATTGATTGAATGATTGATTGATTGGTTTATCTGTCTTGGTACCAGGACTCAAATTCATGACCTTGAACTTGCCAGACAGGCACTATATGCTGAGCTGTATCCCCACCCTGCCCATTTTATTATTGTTGTTGGTTGGTTGGTGTGAAAAAGGGTCTTAATATGTAGTGCAGACTGGCCTTGAACTCACAGCAATCTTTCTGCCCTATCCTCTGGAGTGTTGGGAGTTAGAGATATATAACACACTCAGTTATTTCACATTAACATATGTCAGTTTACTTTTTTTTTTAAATTTTTTTGTATTTAGTACAGGGTCTATAGGGTCTCACCACACAGATCAGATTCCTAGTGATTCTCCTATTTTCAGCCTCCCAAGAGCTGGCCACCATGCCCAGTCTTAGTCACCGGCTCAGTGCACCCTGGGGGGAGGGCTGGTAGGGCATGCAGGGATCAAACCCCTGCTGCTGCACTTTGCCTAAGCAGGTGCTTTAGTGTCTTGAGCTATCTGGCCAGCCCTAATTTTTAATAGTTGACTTGAATAGTTTTATTTAGCAATTAACTTTTTTTTTATTTTTTTATTTTAGAACAGGGTGGTGTACAGGGTCTTACTGAGTAGATTGGACTTGTAGTGGACTTGTAGTGATCCTCTTGTTTACAGCCTCCCAAGTACTGGGATTACAGGGATGTGCCACCATGCCCAGTCTCAATTGCTGTCTCAGCGTACCCTGGGGGCAGGGCTGGCATGGCAGGTCTGGGATCGAAATCCAGCCGCTTGTCTGCCAAAACTGGCGCTTTGATCTGCTGGGTTATTAACATTTTACCTTGACTAGTCTCTTTGTATCCTTTATCCATTTTTCTGTTAAGAGTGGGCCATTTTCTTATTAATTTGTGTAGGGGATGAAACCCAAGATACTATTACTGAGTTATATTCCTTGCCCTGTTTTTTTTTTTTTTTTTTAAACTTGGATTATAGTGAGCTACTAATCAAATTTTTGTTTGTTTGTTTGTTTTTTGAGACACAGTCTTTCTATGTATTCCAGACTGCCCTTGAACTCACTATAGAGCTCAAGCTGACCTCAAAGCCTTATCAGTCATCCTGCCTCAGCCTCCTGAGTGCTGGTGTTACAGGTGTGCCACTATGCCCAGCTTTTTCTTGTGTTTGTTTGTTTATTTATTTTGTATTTTAGGGGAAGGGTCTACAGGGTATTTAGGGTCTCACTACTAGATCAGACTTGAGATCCACCTGCTTTTTTGTTTTTTGGTTTTTTTTTTGGAAGAACCGGGGATTTGAATTCAGGCCCTTGGGCTTGCCAGGCAAGCTCTTATTCTACTGAACTATCACCTCAGCCCCATGATCCGCTTGTTTACAGCCTCTTAAGAGCTGGGATTACAGGCACTTGCCAACATGCCCAGTCAGCGCACCCCGGGAGCAGGGCTAGCACGGTTGTCTGGGGGATCAAACACCTGGCCCCTGCACCTGATTGCAGGCACTTTAATCCACTCAGCCATTTGGCCAGCCCTCTTGAGTTTTTTTGAGATAGGATTTAGTATGTAATTCAAGCTGGCCTTCAACTCACTGTATAGCCCAGGCTGGCCTTGAACTCAGCTTCCCAAGAGCTAAGATTACAGAGGTGCCCCCACCATGTCTCTCCCTCCCTCCCTCCCTCCTTCCCTCTTTGCTTTCCTCCCTCCCTCCATTCCTTTCTTCTGTCTGTACCTCTTCTTCTTTTTCTTTCCCTTCTTTCCTTCCTTATCCCCTTCTTCCCTCTCCTCCTCTTCCCTCTTTTGCCTTGTTTCTGTGTGTGTGTGTGTGTGTGTGTGTGTGTGTGTGTGTGTGTGTGTATTAAGGTAGTTGATTACACTAAGTTACTAAGTTGCCCAGACTGGTTTGAACTTGGAAGTCCTCCTGCATTATCTTCCCAGAGTGCTTCGATTACAGGCCTGCACCAGCACACTTGGCTAAAGAAGTTTTTTATAGAGCTTTTGTATGGGCTGACTTAATAGTTACAGATATATTTGGCACTTTTTAATTATATCTTTTTAATGTCTTACAGATGTTTTGCTTGTTTTTTATGAGGTCAAATATAACAAATTAAAAAAAAAAAAATACAGGAGCTTGTGGGTTAGTTCATTTGTTTAAGCGCCTGCTTGGGCAAACCCAGTCAGATGCAGATGACCACGGTTCGATCCTCAGCTCCACATACCTTACCAGACCTGCCCTTGAGGCAACCTGAGTAAGTAAAAAACAAAACAAAACAAAACAAAAAAACCCAAAACTTTTTTTTTTTTTTTTTAACTTTTCTTTAATAAAGTCTTTGACACCTGGGACTGAGCTTGTTGCTCAAGAATAGAGCACCTGCCAAAGCATTTGCCTAGTGAATGTGAAGCCCTGTGTTCAGTTCCTAGCGTTGTAGAAACAAACATTGAAGCGCAACAGCATCTCTTACCATTTCTTCTAGTTTTTCTGAAGGTTCATTAATTTTTTTTTGTGGAACCAGGAATTGAACTCAAACCCTTGCGCTTGCCAGGGAAGCATGTGTTCCACTGAGTCATCTCCCCAGCCCCAAGGTTCATTAATTTTTTTAAACAACATAAATATTTAGTCTACCAGTTGTCCTAATTCCATGCTCCACTGTTTGAAGTGCTGCCTATATTTACTTCATTTTATATGTATTTGGTCTCTTCTACATTCTTTTCCTTTGAGTCATCTGTCTATGTATTTGCTTATATAATTTTAATTGTTACACTTTTATAATTTTAATATAGCTGGTAGGGCTAGTATAGTCTTATTGCTTTTTCTTTTCACATATTCCTTGGCTGTTTGTTTTAGAAATCTGCCTAGCCGCAAAGCTATTAATTTATTTGGGGGCTACAATATTTTTGTATATTAGCCAAGGAGAAATGATTCCTTATAGTGTTTACTCTTACTGTCCCTCTGGGGAATGCACTATGCCATGACTTTATCTCTGCTCTTCACGTAATACTTAAAAATTGTTTTTATAGAGATCTGCGTGTGAGGCACACACTTGGAATCCCAGCACTTGGGAGGCTGGGGCAGGAGAGGCACTGTGATTCAAAGATCTGTTTTAAATTTGTTATTTTTATTGAGCTTGCTGTGTAGCCCAGGCTGGCCTTGAACCTGCAGTGGAACCTGCAGTGATCCTTGGACACTACCTCCCAAATGCTGGGATTATAGGTTGCGCCACCATGCCCAGCCTGAATGTAAACTTTTAAAAGTGAATAATGTATATAGCTAGACCCACATGAAAAAAGCTGTCATTGTGCATTTTGAAACTTAGCTGTATTTGATTGATCGTTGGTTTCTGTTTTATTTTCTTTTGTTTTGTGGGTATCAGGAATCGAACTCAGGACCTTGCACTTGTAAAGCAGGTGCTTGTGCCACTGAGCTATATCCCTGGCCCTGATTCATCTTTGGTAAGTTCTAGTTCTCAAGACAAAGTCATTATCGAAACAAAATTTTATTCTTAATTAGTAGTCTGTTTTCTGCTGCTCACTGCCTCTATTGTCTTGCCCAGTTTGCTTCTCTTCTCTGAACTTTAGCTTTCTCATTGGTAAATTATAGCTTCTGGAACAGATCTTATCTGAAATCTTTTAGATCTGCCTTGGTCATTTAGCTTCATGGAAGCTTTCTGTTTATCTTCAGACAGCTCATGGATTGGCAGGAATGGTATCCCATTTTGCAATAGAGAAACAAGACCAAAGTAGCGTGACCTGTGCAAAATTACACAGTTAATGAATGCCTCAGCCAGAATTCAAGCTCAGCCAGGGAAGCCTTGGTGCTGTGAACCTGTGAGACACCTAGTGAATGTTTGAGCTTGATTTCTAGTGCCTTGTTGCAAGACTGATGACCCTCCGACCCCCATCAAGATAATGTTAGGAAGCTCATAGTCCACTTCCAATGTCTATTATTTGGGTATTAAGGTTTGGGGGCTTGGACTGGAATTGCTTGAAGTGTCCTAAGCATCTTTGGGAACCTGTCTTTTAGACTTGCTATATCTAGCTATCAAAATATCACTAAAGTGCCACCCTCATTGTCCACTTCTTCACTCTCTTCTGTCCCCTATGCTTTCTGTCCTCTATGCTTACTCCCTAATACGTAGGAAGGCAGTTGAGCCTAGGTGCCACAAGAGCTAGTTGTAATTATCCAGGCTCATGTTCTGATTCACCATTGTCTCTTATTAGCTGTGTGACCTTTGGTAAGGCTTAGTGAGAACAAATGCAAAGTGCTAACTCATGATCACTTCAGGGGATTCCAAGTAAACTGGCTTGTCCAGAGCTCTGTGCCCAGCTCTATAGTGGCTTCAGACAGCTCATGGATTGGTAGGAATAGTATTCTATTTTGCAGTAGAGAAGCAAGTAGAGTGACCTGTGCAAAGTTACACAGTGAATGAATGCCTCAGCCAGAAGTCAAGTTCAGCCTTTTGTTATTTCAAGTTAGTCTTTGTCTAAGGATTTGAACAACTTTCATTCATAGTGTGACTAGGATAGTGAAAACCTCTAGAATCTCATTCTGAGATTGGCACTGTTCAGTACATTTGAATGTCCTTCATGCTGTGCTGTCTGCTACAATAGCTGCTAACCTCAGGTAGCTGTTGGGCATTTCAGATGTGGCTCATGGGATTTAGGAACTGATTTTTAACTTATTAATGTAAATATAGCACCCCATGTGGTCAATGACCTCAGATGTGCGGTTGCAGCTCATTTTAGTAGAGTCTGCAAGGACTGCTCTTCCCTCTCTTCCAACACGTGCGTGCATGCACATGCACACACACACGCGCACGCGCGCGCGCACACACACACAAAGTTTTAACTTATAGATGCAGGATATTTTCTGAGTTTAATTTTTGTTGCTTTAATTCTAACAGTGTGAAGAGTGCCAGTGCTGGCAGCATGGGGTCTGCATGGGATTACTGGAAGAAAATGTGCCTGAGAAATACACCTGTTATATTTGCCAAGACCCACCAGGTAGAGATTTCCGGAGTCAGGAATATTAACACTATGTAGTCTTCCTTAGCACAGCTGGCTGTGAAACATCCTAAGTGTTTATGATATTGAGATGCATTTCTTTGACATCAACTGGGCTCCCATTCGTCAGTGCTTTTGTTGCTGGCCCACCTGATGTCTGGCTTTCCTTAGCTTAGCAGTACAAGAATAGATATGAAGAGGCTCACCTAGAAGGCCTGGCCTTGAGTTGAAACATTTCCTTATGTTTATTTGTGGTTTAAAAAACAAAGCATCATGAAATATCTAACTTCTCACATTTATTTAAGTACATGTTTGATATTGTTCATAATAATCACAGTGTTGTGTAGCAGCTTTCATTTAGCCTGCCTAAAACTCTATAAAGGCTATTGGGAGTTGGTGTGGTGGAGCTTGCTTGTCATTGCAGTCCTTGGGAAGCTGAGGCCGAAGGATTGTTGTGAGTTTGAGGCCAGTCTGAAATACAAAACTAGACCCTGTCTCAAAAAACTAAGACATTTAATCTTAGCCAAAATGTTGAGAAGTGATCAAAAAAACAAACCAAAAAAGGATATTGGGTGCTCTGGTCATTAGCCTGCCATCTTTGCTCAGGAACCTGCTCATCTCTATATTTTAGTTCTGCTTATATGCTGTTATAATAAGCACCTTTTTCTTTTCTGAAAACTTTGGAGGGTTGGTGTGTGGACCCTGCTGTTTTAAGGTTAGAAATCTGCCTGTGCTACCAGTGATAGCACCTGCCTTTTATTGCATTGCTGCTATGTGGAAGGAGATATGGCCTAGAGGGTAAGGGCGAGGTATGGCTGCTTAGAGACTATTGTCACCTGGTGTAGCATGATTGGTTTCACAGTTACAGGTCACCTGTAACTTCTGTCTAGAATGGGAGACTGTTACAGTTTTTGTCTGTTTGTCCCCCCAAAGTCTCATGTAGTCATGGGGTGGACTTCTAGAATTTGTGATTAACTCATGATCTACTGGAATTATGGGTATGAGTACTATACCCAGCCTGGGACAGATAGCCGGAATGCAAGGAGACAGATTTGCTGTCTGTTGCCGTTGTTGCTGCTACTCCCATTTGCTCTTGCTCTTTGCCACTGCCATGAATGGCCAGTCTTTGCCATGTGCCACTCTGCCTGGGAGCCAGGTGAGTATGAACTGAAACCTCCAATGACTGTGAGCTAAATAAACCTTTCCTTCCTTCATATTGGGTATCAGGTATTTGTCCCAGCAAGGAGAACACAGTAACTGAGACAGAGGCTTATAATCCTATAGCTGTCCTGCTATCAGTGAGACAATGGTATCATCTCCCCTTACCACCTATGAGGTGTCTGTCAGCTTTAGTGTGTTGATTCCCTTATAACTTGACAGTATTTGGCAACCACTATCTCTCTTATTTTTCTTGGTCCTGTGAAATGGGGCTGGTAGGTTGTCTACCCTCTGTTTTGTTTATGAGGAAGAAAATGGATGCCCAGAGGTGACTTTTTGAACCCATTAAACAATGGGAATGAGAACTGGCCTGCAGGGCCACATCTCTCAGTTTTGCTGGTTGTAAAGGGAAGGTCTTGGGGCCAGGGAGATGGCTCACTAGGGCCTGAGTCCAATCCCTGGTTCCGGGAAAAAAGAAAAAAAAAAAGGAAGGTCTGGCCATCGTGGTTTCAACAAGCATGGTCTACTGTCCAGGCTGGGAGGCCTCTGTTGTGATGTGAGCTTATTCCCTAGATGACAAAGAATCTGCTTCCATTTGTTCCTTTATCCTGAGTGCAGTCAGTAAACAGGCCCAGAAGGGATGTGACTGAGCCAGGGTCACTCCTGGCTAATGTCAGGTGGGGGATGAGAATCAGTTGTTTCTGACCGTTGTCTTGTAAAAACAGGTGCGCCTTCTCTGACTCCTACTGGGAGGGCCACTGCCTGTAGCAGATGCCTCTGAGGTTCCCCATGATTGTAGGGGCTCCCAGGGGTACTTTTTCAAGATCTTTTTTTCCTTGTCTTTTTTCCACTTTTCTCTCTTTAGAAATCACACACACCATCTTCATTAAGTCATGTGCACTTTCTGAACTTAAATTTTATATACTTTTTTTTTGTTGTTGTTGTTTTTTAATTTAAAAGTATTTTTGGAGACAGGCTCTTGGCTTTGTAGCCCAAGCTAGCCTCAAACTCTTGTCAGTCCTCCTATCTTAGCTTCTGGAGTCCCAGGATCACAGATGTGTGTCACTAGCTAGCTAGCAGATTCTGTTTCTCTTTTTCTCTTTTTTCTTCTCTCTTCTTTCTTTCTCTTTTCTTTAAAGATTTGTTTGATATAGGGTCTCACTATGTAACTTGGACTCATAGTGATCCTCCTGTCTCAGCCTCCCCAGTGCGCCACCAGTCCCAGTTTTAGTAGCCAGCTTGGCATGGGACTGGTGCAGCATGTGGTGCCAGGGATCGAATGCAGGTCCTTGCGTTAGCCAGGCAGGCACTTAGACTGCTATCTTCCCATCCCTCGTATGTATGTATGTATGTATGTATGTATGTATTTATTTTGGTACTGGAGATCGAACTCGGCACCTTGCACTTACTAGACAGCCGCTTATACCACTGAGCTGAGGTCTCCCCGGCCTCTTTTGGTTTTTGAGATGGGGGTCTCACTCCATAGTCCTCTGTGACCTTGTGGTCACTGTGTAGTCCAGGCTGGCCTCAAACTTGTGATCTTTCTGCCTCAGTGTCTTGAGTACTGGGATTACAACCACGGCCAGCTACAAATGCATTTCTTAAAGGTTACATAAAGTGTTTTCTATAGAATCATAGTATATCTCCACTGTTTACATTAGTATAATCGCTTCTCGGCCTTTTGGCTAAGATCAAGTGTAGTACATTAGTATAGCTAGAGAGACCAAGAACATTGGTAGGGTTATATTGACACTGGGGAGAGAAACTCCCATCCTGAAAGGGACATGGGATGAGTTTGTGTTTTCTAAAATCAAAGAATGAAGTTGAAGAGCAATAGAGGTTAAGAACAGAACATATTTATTGAGAGAAAGGAAGCTTCAGAAAGGAGACCTGAGTGAGTTGCCAAGGACCCTGCCTTTTCTAGGGATTTTATAGAGCAAAATTATGAGATGAAATGGTTCTAAGGTGGGAAACATGAGAACCATGGGACATTTATAAGCATAAGTTACAATTATTCTGGTGATAAGAATATCTAAAGGAGGAAACATAACTTTATAATGAACTGTTGCTTTTTATTTTTTGGAAGAGGGCATATATGGAAGGTGAGATGGAAGTAAAGCACTTCCCAGGTACAAAAGCAATTGATCACCTCTAGAGACAGAGAGAACAATCTTTGTAGGAATTTAGTCCTGTGCACTAGGGCAACGAAGTCTCCAAACACTTGTGTTCTCTACCTAGTCACCTATACACCCTTTCATAGCAACAGGACAAGACTATGTTTTATTTAAATTTTGAAGCTCACAGGTTAAACTTATAGAATCATAGTGTATCTCCACTGTGTACATTAGTATAGCTAGAGAGACCAAGAACCTTGGGGTTATATGGACATCAGGGAAAGAAACTCCCAACCTGAAAGATATGTGGGATGAGTTTGTATTTTCTAAAATTGAAGAATGAATTTGAAGAGTAATAATAGAGGTTAAATATAAATGTATAATAAATATATCTAACAATCATATTTTACATGTTGGTAAAGGCACATTAGTTAAAACTAAAATCTCTTTTTTATTCTTATCTCAAGTCAGGCACAAATGTGAATCATTTTTCTGCTAGCTGCTATGAAGTGTAAATTGCAACTGAAAAGTTTAGGGGAGAATTCCTAGTTTACTAGCAGAGAAGTTAGTGTGAAGGTAAGTGGAGAGTTTTCAGTGGTCAGGAGCCAGTTTCCACCCAAGCATCTTTGGATATTTCCCAGAGAGTAGTATTGGCCACGACTCCGTGGTTGTTCTCAGTTTCTATTGGCCCACACAATAGAGATCAGTCTCTAGAAAGGAATCTAGCTGTCTCTCTGCCCAAGTTTCTATCAGCCATTGGCTTCTATTGGGATTCACCAAAGAGATGCTGGGACAACCTGTCTTCTACTTTAAGAGTGACAGCTTAGTTCTATAAAGGTTAAATGCCTGAGCAAGATTACCCAGCGCTATAAGTACACAGTTTTTTTTTTTTCCTCCATGTGTTTGGTGCAGGGTCTCATTATGCTTGGACTTATAGTGATCCTCTTGTTTTCAGTCTCCCCAGTACTGGAATTACAGGCGTGCACCATCATACCCAGTCTCAGTGGCCAGCTCAGTGTGCTAGGGGTGGAGTCGGTGCAGCATGTGGTGCTAGCGATCAAATCCTGGTCTCTGTGCTTGCCTAAGTAGGTGCTTAGTCCACTGAACTATCTTGTCAGCCCTATAAGTTTACAATAAAGCTTTTAAAGTCTACAACTTATTATCAAAGTACTTTTCTTACTCAACATAAATGAGAACCAGACCTAGGAGAAGAGGAAAGGTCAGAGATCTTTCCTTAGATTAAAAGTGTTTTGGTTTCATAAGTGTGCTGTTTTTGGAGATAGCTCCTTCTGGTGTCATCCAGAAGTTGGTTCTCTCTACTGTGTCTCAGGTTGTCTCTTGAGGGAGACCTGTCCAGAACACTAAGCCAGGGCATGGCTTTTATGTGTGTTCTCCAAGATGGATAACATTCCAATGTCATATCTGACCCAGAGACAGGATATGTGTCCCTCTAAAATGACTTCCCTATCTTTGGTGTTAACAAAAGCTTTTTCTTTCTTTCTTTTTTTTAAAATGGGCTTAACTTAGTTGGAACAGTGTAGTGTTCTTTTTTTCTAATTTTATATGCTGCTAAAAAAGGAAAGTAGAAGGAGGAAGAGATTGGAAAGAAAACTGAAGCAGAACAGGCTTGACATTTCATGTGGAGTATAGAGGAGGATCAGAGCCAGTCTGTCCCAGTGAAACCTGACCTCCAAGTCTTAAGAATTACCACTGATCTAATATCTTTCTTTATATCTTTCCTATGTTGTTGTTGTTGTTATTATTATTATTATTATTATTATTATTATTATTATTTTGTATTTAGTACGGGGTCTACAGGGTCTCACTACATGGATCAGACTCATAGTGAGCTGCCTGTGTTCAGCCTCCTAAGAGCTGGGATTACAGGTGTGTGCCACCATGTCCAGTCTTCTTCCCCATGTTTTAATGTAGATTTACAAACATTTTAACAAAACGAAGAAACAAAGCATAAGCACTTATAAGCAATGGGCAAAGACATATCAAAATTTGAAGCATAAAAATTTGTAATCTGAGTCCCAATACAGAATTTATGAAGCAAAAGCAAACTCTTACCTACAACCAGTGATCTCAGTGGGACCTCCAAATGATAGAGGGGAGGCTCCCAACCTAAAAAGTACCAGGGATTAGTTCGTTTTCTAGACTTAAAGAATGAATTTTAGGAACAGCAGAGGTTAAGAGCAGAATATACTTAATGAGGGAAAGAAAACTTCTGTCAGCGAGAGGACAGAAGGGGAGTTGAGTGGGTTGCTCTGCCTTTTTAAATGATTTTACAGAGCAAAACTACAAGGTGAGTGGGTCTGAGGTGAGAAATATAGGAACTGGCAAGGTGTGAGGTGGGACAAAACTATGCTCAACCAATAAGATTATAAGTGTAATTGCTTAGGTAAAATTGGTTAAATTGGGATCAAATGGGAAAATGAGTCACATTGCAAGCAGGCATGAATACAGAGCTGGAGCTTTTCCTGTAGGGGTTGGGTTAGTGACTCTTGTTGGCCTTTTCAAGGTGATGGATACCTGTTTAGAATGTCAGTCCCTGATGTCCATCTCTAGGGAGATATGTGGGTGCATTTGTTTAATCTTTTGTTCTGAGGTCTGGCCCACAGTGGAATTGCCTGTCTTTCCCACAGTTACAAGGTATCGTGTCTTCCATACTGGCTCCTTTGAGGGTCTAGCCTTGTCTGCTTACCTATAATATTTTTATCTAATTAAGCTGCCTACAATAATATGGCCTATTTCAGGGTTTTAGTAGTTACTGACAAGGTAACAACATCTGATTAGAAGCTGTTGTGGGCTTTTGGGTAAGAAAATGTTGCAGCATCTCCTGTGCTTGTTGTGAGTCTTTCCGAAGGATCCCAGTAATGAGCAAGATTATTGAAGCCTTCCAATTCTGTTGTTTAACTGACTAGACTGTTAGCAGACATCCAGAGGAGACAGGAGGTTCTGATTTTTCCCTTCAGTTAGGTATAGTTGAAGTCCTTCAGTTGCTTTTCTTTTTTTCTTTTTTATTTTATTGAGAAACAAATAGCAGTAAGTGCTTTTCTTTCATCAATTCAAGATGCTCTTTGCTAGGCACTGGGACCACAACAGTGAACAAATTGATTTGTATTCTTCCTGGTCCTTGGAGACAGAAATATTTTAAAAAAATAATAATGCATGTGTGATGGTGTGCATCTATAATCCCAGCATTTAGGAAGCTGAAGCAAGAGGATTGATACAAATTTGAGGCCATTCTGTGAGTTCAAGGCTAGCCTGAACTACATAGCAAGCCCTTGCCTTAAAAAGAAACAAAAACAGAATTGGCTTTCCCCATGGTGAAGATTAAAACTAGACCCATTGTGTCATGCACTAAACTCTCAAATTGAAATGGATCAAAGATCTGACTATTAAAACACTAAATCTGCTGGAAGAGAGAATAGGTAGAACTCTTAAAGAGACTGGTGTAGGCAAAGGCTTTAGGAACACAACTCTGATCACACAGGAACTATCACAACGAATCAACTGGGATATCATCTCATTAAAAAGCTTTTGCACAGGGAAAGAAACCACCAACTGGGTAAAGAGACAACCCACAGTGTAGGGGAAAAATTGCCATCTGTTTCTCAGACAAAGGATAAATATCTAGAGTATGTAGAACTCAAAAAGATGAGATCCCCCAAATTTAAAGACCCAGCCCAACAATGGGCTTCTGAAATAAATGGACACTTTTCAGATGAAGAAGTAGAAGCAGCCAATAAATAATATTGAAAGATCTTCAACATCCCTGTTCATTCAAGAGATGCAAGTTAAAACAACACTGAGATTCTGTCTCAGTCCAGAAAGAATGGCTGTTGTCCAGAAATCAATCAATAACAAATACTGGAGAAAAGAACCCTTCTCTATGGTTGGTGTGAGTGTAGACTGGTGCAACCACTGTGTAAATCAGTGTAGAGAATCCTCACAAAACTAGGACTAGAGGTTCTGTTTGACCCAGCTGTTTGTTCTTGATATTTTCCTGTAAGAATTAAAAGCATCATTCCACAGCAATATATACATATGTTTATAGCAGCACAGTTTGTAATAGCTAACAGTCCAGTAGGAAATAGCCCAAATGCCCATCAACTGATGAATGGATAAAGAATGTGGGTTGTTTTTTTTTAAATGCAATGGAGTACTATTCAACCATAAAGAAAGGTATTTGAGACATTCCTCAGTAAATAAATGTATGCACCTTAAGATGGTACTATTAAGTGGAATAAATTATATACAGATGTTTAAATGTCATATTTTCTCTGGTTTGAGAACCGAAAAATGACCAAATAAGTGATAAAGGCCAAAATATGTGATAGATATTAGGAAATGGCAATAAAATGTTGAAATGAGAATGGGAACACGGGAGGGGGAAAGGAAAGAAGGAACAAGAAAAATAAGGAAGAAATGGAAGCAAAGATTTTTGTAAATGAGGAGGAAAAGAAGAGTTGAAACAAGGGGAGGGGAATGGGGAGAAAAGCAAGACATATCAGGTACAGGTTCCCTTTGATGAGTGTTATTATGTATATCTAAAATGTACTAATAAAATAAATTTTTAAAAAACTGAACAAAACAAACCAAAGAACTTGAGTTAAACAATCAAGACTGTGGTAGGTAGAGATGATTCTGTGAGGGGGAACGTAGGAAGAGAGGGAGTGACTAGGGCCTCTGAAAAGGTCCTCCGAACTTTGGGAGATAGTAAGGAGCCAGCCCTACAAAGGAATAATAGACCAGAGGTGAAGCCTGGAAGAGTTTTTTGTGTTCAAGGAAATGAAAAGATAGGCTGGGGTGTGGTGTACCTGGTTGCAGTCCCCACACTTGGGAGACTGACTCTGAGGCAGGATTGCCATGAGTTCAAGACCAGCCTGAGCCACACAGCAAGACTGTCTCCAAAAATAATTGAAAGGAGGCCACCATAAGAATGGGGAAGAAAGACAGGAAGGAGTCTCAGTAAGCCGAAGTAAAGCTTGGATTTTCTGCTGTGGGTGGTTTTAGGTAGAGAAGGTATCCCAGGATTTGATTATTTATTTATTTTCATTGTTTATGTATTTTTGCAGTACAGGGGAACGACCTCAGGACCTTGCACTTGCCAAGCAAGTGCTTATGCTGCTGAGCTATATCCTTGGCCCATTAATTTTTAATTTTTGATTTTTTTGAGACAGGGTCTTCCTAAGCAGTTCAAGCTGGCCTTGAGCTCATGTTGTAGCCCAGGCTGTTCTTGAATTCACAATGATCCTCCTGCCTCAGCCTCCCAAGTGATAATGCTGGTATTACTGATAAGAACAGATATTACACTTGATCTTAGCCAAAAGGTGAGAAGCAATAGAATGTTGGGGTTACAGCACAAGTTGCACCACTACTCTCACTTTAAGATTTGAATTTATTTATTTATTTATTTTTATGTGTA
>NW_004524613.1:6572418-6588520 GCF_000260255.1 Octodon degus
AATTAACTGCTAGATTCAAAAATTTTCTGGAGATTCTCAGGATCATTGCCTTGCCCATCTTCTACATATAACTGTATGTCTTGACATTGTCATGTTTCCTAGCTCTTCTCCTTTTCCTCTTTGGATTAGTTAGTCCTCAAGATCCTGCTTTCCTTTTACTTGTATTATACCTTTCTATTTGTATTTCTTCTTTTGAGTTCTTATACTATGGAAACTATACGATATTTACATATGTGTTCAAGTGGCATCCACTTCAATATAAAGGCTTTGAGTTTATCATTCTTTATAGCTGAGTAATACTCCATTGTGTAAAACTACCACATCTTTTTCAACCATTCCTCAGGTGATGGGCATCTTGGTTGTTTCCAAGATTTGGCTATCACAAATTGTGCTGCTATAGGATTTAAATTTAAAGATAGAATCCAGATGTCTATTCCACTTTGGGACAGTTCTTAGAGATTGGGAAGTAGCATAGTTTATTCACTACCTTAACCCCAATACCTGGTAAAGAGCCCAGGGTAGGTGCCAAGCAAATGTACACTGGATGAGTAAGTGAACAAAATGAATATGGTAATTTTCCTTCCATTAATTTCTGAAATGATTGTGCAATAATGATAAAACACCCTAGGCTTCCTTCAGGCCATGTTTAACCCTCTCCTTGTCATTGTTTTAGGTCAGAGGCCTGGCTGTAAGTACTGGTATGACAAGGAGTGGTTGAGCAGAGGACATATGCATGGTCTAGCATTTCTGGAAGAGAACTACTCCCATCAGAATGCAAAGAAGATTGTGGCCACCCACCAGCTTCTTGGGGACGTGCAGCGAGTGATTGAGGTTCTGCATGGCTTACAGCTTAAGATGAGCATTTTGCAGTAAGTGTGTTACCTGTCAGCTTTTGTGAGGAGTCTGTTTGGCATCAATTGGAAGTAGGATAAATTTGAGAGGTCAAGAAACCACAAGGGCCCTAGGACCCAGGTTCAAACTAGGGCACAAGGGCTATCTAGTTGGATCCCTGTTCTGGCCCTGAAATCCTGGGAAGGCTGAGACAGGAGGATCACTATAGTCTGAACTGCATAAGAGAACCTGTATCAAATAAATAAATAAGTTGCATTTATCATTTGTTTTGGTGTGCAGTTTTGGGTTTTTTGCATATAGTTGTGCTAAAATATACATAGCCCAAAATTTGGTATTTAAGCTTTTTTTTTTTTTTTTTTTTTTTTGGCAGAACTGGGTATTGAACTCAGGCCCTTGCACTTAGCCAGGCAAATGCTTATTCTGCTGAGCCATCTCCGTGGCCCTTTAAGCTCTTTTTGTTTTGTTTTTAAAATGGTCTCATTTGGGGGCCGGGGAGATGGCTCAGTGGAATAAGCGCTTCCCTGGCAAGTGCAAGGGCCTGAGTTCAATCCCTGGTTCCGCAAAAAAAATAAAAAAATAAAAAAAAAAATAAAATGGTCTCATTAAATTACCCAGGATATGCTTGAACTCCTGGGCTGGATCCATCTTCTTCTGCAGCCTCCTCAGTAACTAGGACTATGGGAACATGTCATTGTGCCCAACTTTTCTTTGTGTGTGGGGTACTGGGGATTGAACCCAGAATTTGTCCCTCTGCTCCTCTTCCTCAGAAGGGTTTCACTATATAGTTCTGATTGGCTCTTTTTCTTTCTTTCTTCCTTTCTTTCTTTCTTTCTTTCTTTCTTTCTTTCTTTCTTTTTTTCTTTCTTTCTTTCTTTCTTTCTTTCTTTCTTTCTTTCTTTCTTTCTTTTTTTCTTTCTTTTTGTGGAACCAGGGATTGAGCTCAGTCCCTTGTATTTGCCAGCTGATTGGCTTTGAGCTGGCAGCCCAGGCTGGTCCCAGTCACACTGTTATCCTTCCAGTTTAGACTATTGAATGCTGGGAGTACAGGCATCGGCTGCCACACCCCGGCAGAATTTCTTTCTAAGGATGAATTGTGTTTCATTGTATGATCAAAGTTGAGAGCTATTAAAAGGGTGATTGTTGGCTGGCCTATTCTCTAGCATAGTAGTTGTTCCCATGTACAATACCTTCTCTTAGTGGTTTGCTCATATAGAAAAATTTTAGGCCTTTTATAATTGGCTTTTCTTCTTGTTTCTTGTCTCTGTCTCTCTCTCTCTCTGTCTCTCTGTCTCTCTGACTCTCTGTCTCTTTTGTGTTGGGACTAGGTATATCTTAGGCCTTCACATGGAGCTACATTCCAATCCCTTTTTTCTTTTGATAGTATTATTTTGAGTCAGTGTCTGCTAAGTCTGGATTTGAACTTATGATACTCCTGCCTCATCCTCTTAGAGCTGTGAGATATGTACCATCATCACATCTGGAGACTTCTAGCTTTTAGTAACTAGAAGTTTCAGAAGTGAAAATGAGTTTGAATTCCCTGGCATTCAAAATGTCAGGTGACTCAGTGTTTTTTAAATTTTTTAAAAAATCTATTATTTATTTGGTACAGGGTTTTACTATGCAGCTTGGACTTGCGGTGATCCTCCTGTTTTCATCCTCCCCAGTGTTGGGATTACAAGTGTGCACCACCATTCCACCTGGGGGCAGGGCTAGTGCTGCATGTGGTGCCGGGATCAAACCTGGTCCCTGCACTAGTGTAAGGAGGTGCTTAGTCTGCTAAGCTATCATGCCGGCCTTTCTCTTGTGTTTTATTCTTACTGGAGTTTTTTTTTTTTTTTTTTTTAAATAACATAATCTACTTTACCATAATCACAGTAACCAGTGCCTTGAGTAGTTTGCAGGGGTAGAGCCAGGACAAGATCCCAGATCCTGCCTTATACTTTTCTAATGGCCTCTGTTCATTGCTGTAGCATGACCATATACATTTTCTTCTGGTCTTAAGTATAGTCATTGGTAGGGACTACTCTTTTATAAAGATCTCTCCTTAAAGTTTTCCAAAGAGCCTTGTAACTTTGGAAGAGGTCATTTTTAGTTAAGTGATAACCAGTGACAGGTTAGTTTCCTGAGTGAGGTAGATTTGGTAGGGCACTCCTGAACAAGGTGTTCTTCATGCTGACTGGTCCTGGAGGCCTCCTTGTGCCAGAGCAATACAATGTTAGAGCCCTGAGATGGCAGGATGAAAGTCTGCTTTCTCCTATGTACTCTGGCACATATACAGGTCTGGCTTTAAATCCTGGCATGATGAGAAGGCTAAGTTAGGGATATTGAGCAAGGGTGTAGACTGATTTAGGTAAAAGCTAAAGTGCTATAGTAAAGTCCTGTCCTACTTGCAGTCTTGTTGCTGGGACAAAATATCTGATACCCACAATTTAAAGGAGGAGGGATTTATTTTGTTTCACAGTTTCAGCCCATAGTCATTTGGTTCCAAAGCAGGAATGGGATGGCAGAGGAGCATTATGAAGAAAAAGTGCTCAATCCATGACAGTGAGGAAGCAGAAAGTCAAGGAGAAAACTGAGGACCTTCCAGGTTATATTGCCCAGTGATCCACCTCTTCCAACCATTCCCCCCTCCTTACAGCACATTTAGCTCTCAATTCATCAGTGGGCTCATTATCCACTGATGAATATAGTGTTTTGATGATCCTGTCACATTCCCAAAGCTCCACCTCTGAATATATGAACCTTCTGGGGAGATACTCTAAACCATAACAGACCCCCCAAATAGAGGCTTACATGAAATGGCAGTTTCTTTCTCATATAATAAATGGTTCAGAGATAGGCAGAAGTCTAGGTTAGGATTCCATCCATGGACTTGGGAAATAGATTTCCTTCTATCTTACTACTTTGGCATTCTCCCAGTGGTAATTACCCTCATGTGAAATGCCTTCAGTTCTTTTTCTGCTCAGGATTACCTGCATTCACAAAGTTGAAGCAGTCAACTGCCTGCACCTCAGCTTTTTCCCTTGAAGAGAGAAAGAGAAGGAACAGGGCATGGAGGTTAGCCAGATGGCCACTGGACCTGCTCAAACTCAGGAGAGTGTGTGGATGAGTAATAGGAGGAGGAGACATTTAGGACAGTTCACAGGAATTTGCTGTTAATGAGATGCCAGAATTGAAGTCAGTGGAAGGTGGTCAGTGTGTGGGTCTAGAAGACCTCATCCTGGGTGATTCTATCAGATGATACTTGTTCTCTTCTCGCTGAAGTACCCGTTCCCTAGCAGTCCCATATTCTGGAACTGTGTTGTTTCTGAATCCTGGTTTAGATCCTTTATCTTAACTGGAAGTGACTTGATACAAAAATTGTAATTTCTAGCAATCCAGAACAGAGTATGGGGATAGCTATTAATCTTGGAAAAAAAGACCCCTGTACAGGGAAGTTTGGCTTTAGTATGTCTCTGTATGTGGGTAGTCTCTGCTTTCATGGGCTCTGGCTCTTCATTCTCAGGATGAATCACTTTTCAAACGATCTCAGGAGTTTGTTTTCAAAGACAATAAAATTGGGAGGAAATTTAGAGCATCTGTCATAAAAAAAAGTTAATATGGTAGCTGTGTGGTTAGTCTAGGAGGGCTTCTGCTAATACATTGACCCCCCTGTGCTGCAATACAGGTCCTATCAAAATGATTGACAGGACTCGCAAGGAAAGGAGAAGGTCTCACTGTTGTGAAGATGAATAGGTAAAACTCCGTATCTTAGCAAGAAGGGTAAAAATTGTAAGAACAAAGAAGCAGAAGGCTTACATAAAGAGCAGGTCTGTGTTATGGCTCATGTGCTCCATGTTAATGGATTTCAGATGACAGTGGACCTGGAAACTAACAATAACTCCCATTTTCCCTGTGCAGTTGTAATTTCAGAGGTGTGTTGAGGTTTTGGGTAGGTTCCTGGTACGGGGTCTGATACTTTGCTGCCTTGTGGCTCTGTGACTCAGGCTGCCTTGATGCCAATTGCTTTTCTGCTTCCCCAGTGGATAGGCATGGCATGAGATTGCAGAAGGCGAGAACTAAGAAGTACATAGTTGCAGGCCATTCAGACCAGAATTTTAGGTTTTGCAACATAGCTCCATGCCTTCATGTTTATAGTCAATTCCACTTCTTCAGGAAGATTTCAGGTAAGAGGCAAGGGGACAAGGGATCCCCAAATATGCTTTCAGTGTTTCTAAAGGTTGGAAAGGTTCTGTGGGAGTTCTGCTATGGAATCATTTGCTTTTGTATTGTTTTGAGACAGAGTCTCACTACGTAGTACAAGCAACCTTAAACTCCCTTATCAATCCTGAGCTGACCTGGAACTCACAGCAATCCTCCTACCTCAGACTCTCAAGTGCTAGGATTACAGGCATGCACCAGTGTGCCCACTGTGCATACCTATCTTAGAACAGTGATTGCTATTTTCTGTTCTTTTTTCAAAACTATTTTTATTCTTTTGGTACTGAAAATCAAACTCACAACCTCTTGCTTACTAGACAGATGCTTTGTTGCTGAGCCCTTTTTAAAAATTAATTTTTCTTAAGAGAATAAAAAGATTAAAAATGATACAGAATTTCAAAACAAGGTGATACCCTTCTATTTAAAAATTATTCGCACATATTTGCAGTACATTATGATTACATTCATCATGGGGAGTTGGTACATGTACATAACACATCTTTTTTTGTGTCTTTAACTCATTGATTATGATTCATTGAATTAATAATTGCCGAGGATATAGCTCAGTGGCACAATGTCTACCTTGCATGTGCAAGGTCCTGCATTACATTCCTGGTATATAAAAAAATTATAACAATAATAAGTTAATAACCCTAGATTGAGTTGAAACTCAAAAAGGAATGGTTCTCAGAAGAGTCTATGGCCCTACAATGGGTAAGCCTATTATTTATTTATTTTTATGTATTTAGTACAGGGTCTCACTACACAGCTCAGACTCGTTTTTCAGTCTCCCCAGCTCTGGAATTACAGGCATGCACTACCATGCCTGGTCTCAATGGCCAGTTCAGTGCGCCCAGGGGCAGGGCCAGTGTGGCATTTGGTGCCCAGAATCAAACCCCGGTCCCTGTGTTTGCCTAAGCAGGCATTTAGTTTGCAGAGCTATGTCACCGGCTCCCCCTTTCTTTTAATAATAAACATCTCTTTGAAATGGTGAAAATAGGAGATTTTTGAAAATTTTTTTACCAACTTTGACTATTTAGTCAAACTTTGACTATCCATGCATAGAAAAAAAAAATCCATACCTAGATGATATTGTGGGTAATTGAATGCTGTTACATAGCAGAATTACTGTGACTGTTAATCTTTTTTTTTTTTTTTTTTCAGACAGTGTCTCATGGTGTAGTTCAGGCTGGTCTTGGGTCTTACCTTTGTATCAGGGTGATCTCTCTATCTCAACCTCCAGAGTACTGTCATTGCAGGTGTGTGCCACCATGCCTGGCTTGTGACTATTTATTAAGGTCATTTTTTCTATAAGTTTTTTTTTAAATTTATGTAGTGCAGGGTCTAGAGAGTCTACAGGGTCTCACTGTGTATGTAGATCAGACTCGTAGTCTCACTGTGTATGTAGATCAGACTTGTAGTGATTCTGTTTTCAGCCTCTCAAGCGCTGGCATTACAGGTGCGCACCACCATGCCCAGTCGCCCAGTCTGAATTGCATCTTAGTTTGCCCTGGGGGCGGGGCTGGCACCAGCATGACACACTGGGATCAACCCCCACCACGCTCTGCCTAAGCATGCGCTTTAGTCTGCTGAACTATATGACCAGCTCTTTCCTAAGGTCATTTTTAGTAAACTATGTTTGAAGAGCACTTTACAACAAACTAAGTACTTCATTCAGATTAACTCACTTTTTAAAAAACTGACAGATGATTAGCCCAGTTTCCAGAGCAGTTTCCAGACAAGGAAGTTGAAACAAGATTGGATGTGACTTATACTGCCTATCTGCAGCTGAGGCCAGTCCTACTCACTGTTTATGTCTACAGTGGGAGCTCCTAGAAAGTTGGGGGATTTACATTTGGTCCTGCTTGGTCAGGGGTAGAGTGTGGTCAGATGGCACATGTGGGCACTAATCTCCTTGGATGAATATTTGGAAATTTATTTATTTATTTTTTTGGCGAACCGGGGATTGAACTCAGACCTTTGTGTTTGCCAGGCAAGTGCTTATTCTACTGAGCCATCTCCCCAGCCCTAACATTTGGGAATTGAGAAGCCCTGTAATGTTGCCAGTATTCCCAAAGCTCTCTCTCTGTTCTGCTTCCAACAGAAGCAGAGAGCATCCTGACCTGCAGTTGTGGTGCCAACCTTGGAAACAGCACTCAGGGGAAGGGAGAGCTCATTCCAAACATGTCCATGTCATGGATGCCAGGAGCAAGGAAGAAGCTCCCAGCTATAGAACTCTGAATGGGGCAGTGGAGAAGCCCCTGCCGCTGCCCCAGTCTGTGGAAGAGTCCTACATCACTAGTGAGCACTGCTATCAGAAGCCTCGGGCCTACTACCCTGCCATGGAACAGAAGTTGGTGGTAGAGACACGTGGCTCTGCCCTTGATGATGCAGTCAACTCACTCTGTGAGAATGATGATTCCCTCTCTCCTCGCCTGGGTTGGCCTCTGGACCAAGACAGGAGCAGAGGGGACAGCGACACCAAACCCAGTCCCCCAAAGGTATGTGACTTGCTTGTACTGATTCTTGGTGGTGTTTGAACACTTGTAAATTCCCTGCCTATGCCTAAATGATCTGTGGAAGATAAATTTTCTCATCATAGATGTTTTTAGTCTGTTACAATGTAATACTATCGGGAGAGCCCATGTAAGGCAAAGATCATTGGTTCCAGGAAATGACATAAAATGGGATAAGGAACAGAAAGGTGGGTGGGAGGAGCAGGGAGAGAGGATTGACTGAAACTTTAAAAAAATGAAACTAAGTTAAAATCTATCTTTTCTTTAATGCTAGTTACCTTACATTTGTATCTGGATGCTAATTATTACCATAGTCAATGAGTCAACTCTTGTTAGGCATATTTTCAATAAAATATTATATTTTCCTTTCAATTTTTAAACTTCTGTCATAAGAAGAGTCTCTTTCATCAAAGTATTTGCAGCTTTCAATAGTTTTCCAGAGAGTTATTCTCATTTGTTTGTTAATAATTTTCTTCTGGACCCCCCTATACCATATCATAATTAGCAGTGGTCACTAGTTTCATTGTGCCTATCCCTGTTTTTTTTTTTTTTTAGTGAGGCTATTGTATTTTCAGAGCTTCTCTGCACTTGACATGCTTTCAGAGATTTGATTCTGTGGGTTGGCATCACCAGAGTTAAAAACCTATGCCCTTGCCAGTGTCCAAACAGTATTGGGCAAAGGTGGTAAGCACACAGTCTATATTATTCTAAGTTTGGGCTCAGCCACTTTGTGATTCTGAGTGTGTTGCTTCACCTCCCTGATAAGACTCGTTTTCTCACCTTCACCTGTAGAATGAAGCTTGTAACATTGCCCTTCAGTTATTGTGGAATGTGTTTGCGAAAAGCTATCAGCATATTTCTTTGTATATACTAACCCCTAAATTAATCTTAGCTGAAATGTATTTTACTTCAAATGAAAGAATGAAGCCAGACATGGTGTACATCTCTTATTCCAGCTCACAGTGAGACTGAGGCAGGAGGACTACAAATTTATGCCCAGCCTGAACAATTTAGTGGCTTACCAAGACCCTGTCCCAAAATAAAAAAGGGCCAGAAATGTATAAAGGCCCTGTGTTTAATCCCTAGTTCTACAAACAAACTAATAATAAATGAAAAGTTGAGATCCCAAACTTCAGAAAAGGTTTACAGTCCTGTGGACTAGACAGGTTTCCTAGTGGTGTCTGGCACATAGAACAAAATCAGGAAATACTGAAATAGGGCAAGCAGAGCTAAAATCTTTTCTGTGTTGGTGAGATGACTCTAAACTGGCACTGTGTTTATTTTACATACCATACCCTATTTCATTCCCATGAACCTTCAGTGTGAGTTTTACTACGTCCATCTTCCCAGAGAAAGCATAGAGGCTCAGAGACAGGAAGGAACTCATCAGAGCCACATAGTTAGCAGGAGATGGAACCAAGACCCTCCAAACTCATGTGACTGCTGTGTTAAATCACATCCACACTAGTTTTTGCTAGTCAGCTGTCAGGAATGTGGGTGCATAGGGCATTGGGTACACATGCAGCCATTTGTGGGGTCTCTGCTAACTTGAGCAGGTGACACTGTGCAGTGGGAAGTTCCCATCCAGTCCTCAAATGAGAAGGAGCAAAGGGAGACGAGGATTTGGAGTATTCAGACCACAGCTGTTTTTTTCAGAGGGTTACAAACATGGATTGGTTGGAACAAGGGATGGAAACTCTTCCTATGCAGTAACTTAAATGTCATTATATTTCTAGGTGAGGGACTATGTCTCCAAAAAGGTCCTACCAGAGGAAGCCCCTGCTCAGAAGCTGCTAGACAGAGGTGGAGAGGGGTTGGTGAGCACCCAGCATCAGTGGCAGTTTAACCTGCTGACACATGTGGAATCTCTTCAGGATGAAGTCACACACAGGATGGACTCCATTGAAAAGGAACTGGATGGTAGGGCCCCTTCCTCAGTCCCCTGGATGTTTGTGTGTGCTCTGTCCCCTTTCTGCCTCTTGAACTGTTATCTGCTACCTTTGAAAATGGGGTTTATGTTGCCTAGGCTGACTTTAAATTTGTGGGCTCAAGTGATCCTTTTATTGAATAGCTATGACCATAAGTATGTGCCACCATACCTGGATTTCACACAGACACCCACCCACCCACCAGTCTGGCTATCCAGGGATAGCTATATTCTAACCTCTTGTTTTCAGCTTCACCCACCTCAATTCCCTGGCCAAGGAGGACAAGTCTATTTTTAGTATTTATTGGGCACTTAAGAGAGTCTGATGTTATTAGGGATTCATTCCCTTCTTCATAGATGAGTATGCTGGGCTGGGGCTGAAGTCAAGCTGTAAAACATGTGCTCAGAATGCAGGAATTGAATTTCCAAAACTACAAAAGCAAAGCAAAGTGATACATGTAAGAACAGCTGGACCCTATTTGCAGGAAACATAATCTGAGTAAGTCTTTACTAACAAAGTTCTTTAGGCTGGCCTTGAGCTCATCGTGTAGCCTAGGCTGGCCTCAGACATGCAGTGATCCTTTTTACCTCAGCCTCTTGAGTGGTAGAATTACAGCCGTGTGCTACCATACTTGGTTTCTTGTTTATTTTCTGATTGTTTTCAATTTAAAGATGGAACTCAGTTTAGGAATAAGTGTTTTGTTTGAGGATTCTGGGTATAGATGCTATGGTGACTGTAACTGAGGTTATAAAACATACATGAAGCTGAGCATGGTAGTGAACACATGTAATCCCAGCATCTGGGAGGCTGAGAAATTACAGAAAAATGCTATGTTACACAAGCTAGGGTCATGAGATATGGCCAGGATACCTATACAGCTGAGCCTCTACCAGGCAAGGAGAGTACTGGCAGGAAGCTTTCCTGAAACTCCTGGGACTGATGCTAGGCCTTGAAGGAATGATGGTGTTTTTTGAGGAAGAGGGAGTCAGGATAGATGAGAGGACTGGATCAATGGCTAAAGATGTAGGCATCTGTTGGTCTATCCCTGGGAGAAAATAGGGAGAGGATTGAGGTCAGGTGGTAGACCAAACCTGATAGGCAAATCCCTCCCTCCCCTCAAGAATAGTAAGGGCCTTTATACTTTTACAAAGTTGAAAGACACAAGGTTGCCTAGTGACTAATAGCCCACAATGTCCAGGCAGGATGCTTTTCTCAAGACTGAAGTAGCTTGACTCCTTTAGGCAATGAGGCCTCATCCTGCCCCCTCCCACAGATGATCAGTTTCAATTTTAGCAGCTCCCAACAAAAGAGAATTCCCTAGTGGAAGACTTGCGAGTGGGTGGGCTGGAGGTTGGGGGAAGAGACGCCATACAGACTATCTTTGGGCTTATAGCTCTTGACACAAGCCTGAGGTCATTTCTGAAAGGATGTTTCTGCTTCTCTTTTACTCCTAAAATGTTCCTTTGGACTCTTTGGAAGTATAACTGATGCCACTGTCTGGAAACCTGTAAGTGCATATTTTGAGAGAAGGGTAGAATTGGCTCTGGGTCCCTGAGAGGAGGCCTAACGCCATGGAAATAGGGTGAATATTCTGTTGTTGGCAAAGAATCTGTCCTTGGGGGTGAAGTCAGATCCTGTGCAAATCTTACCTCCATCTACCCCTGGACTCCCCAACTGGCTTTTGTGAGGTGATAGGCCTGGGCTTCTTCTAGCCTCCATAGTCTGGCAATTGGCATCCCACATATTCCTACATGTTTTAAATACTCCAAGCCCAGAGAAGTACCAAGGAAGGATGAAAATCAGTGAAATCGTTAAAAGCTTAAAAGACTTTATTTAGGCAAACAGACTGGTATACTGTTCTTAGATTTTTCAGAACCCCTTTTAGGGAATCAAATCTTCAGTTCATTTAAACGCTTCAAAGTGGCCAGGGATACAGCTCAGTGGTGTAGCATCTGCCAGGCAAGTACAAGGTCCTGAGTTTGATTCCCAGTAGCATGCTCCCCCACCTCCCACCCCGACCCAAACAAAACAAAACTTCAATTCAGTAGGACAGGCAGGTATTAATGAAATCATCCCAGTACTGATAATTAGAGCCTGTAATTCTAGCACTCATTAGGTTGAAGATCACTATGAGTTGAAGGCCCACCTGGAATACATAGTAAGACCCAATCCGCAAAACATTAGAAACCAGGGGGCCTGGCCCTAGCTCAGGCCTTTAAGTGGCTGCTTCCACAAAGCTGTCAGCCTCAGGTAGCTGGAGTTCGAACCTCACACCTCTTCAGCTGGCCAAAAGTGCCCTGAAGGCATTCGAGGAACAAAAAAAAAAAAAAAAAAAAAAAAACAAAAAACCAAAACATTAGAAACCATGGAAAGGGCTCAAAGCCATGTGTGATATCATTATACCAGTAACACAGGGTCCAGATTCAAGGTATAGATTTTGGGAAGGGATCCTTAAGAATAACACAGGGAACAAAGGACATAGATGATTGCAAAGAAGGTAGGGTTTGTGTGGAGGGTTGGGCTTTGGATGGCAGGTGGTAGGTTGCTTGAAGAATGTACACTGGGGACATCTTTTGATTGTTGAACTCCAGCATCCTAAATGTGCTTGTACAGGTTGGTGTGTGGACTAGAAAGGCTGTAGGCAGATGGACGAAGGACAGGCCCATTGGAGGGGCTGGCTCTTGTCAAAGTTAAAGGTTCTCAGATGGCCTCTCCACAAACATCAGAGCTTCAGGGGTTACTTTGGGGAAAGACAAGCTTTTTTATGGCCGGCCAGATACCTCAGAGGTTTACAGTGCCTGCTTATGCAGACGCAGGGACCCAGGGTTCAATCCCTGGCCTGCTGTGTTGCCTCACCCCTCAACCCCCTGTGCACTGAGATGGCGATTGAGACTGGGCATGGTAGAGTGCACCTGTAATCCCAGCACTTAGGAGGCTGAAAAACAGGAGGGTCACTACAAGTCCAATCTGTGTAGTGAGACCCTGTACACCCTGTACTAAATATAAAATAATAATAAAAAAACAAGCTTTTTATAGAGAAACTCATGTGCCCATAAGCAAGACAACTTTCCTGATATTGAACCAGTTATAATCAAGTATCTTAGTACTCCCTGGCCCCACTCATACATCTTATATTAAATATTTAAAGGGATGGATTGTGAATTTATCTCAGTTGTGGAATGCTTGTTAGCAATCCTGATATCCTGGGTTCCCATTCATGTCCCTCAATAGATTAAAGGATAAGAATTATGTATTAATCAGGAATCAGATCATTATGAAGCAAACCAAAAGTGTTGCTAAAACAGACCCCGCTAAGTCCCTGTAGATTTTCATTTTTCTTGCTAGGTGTGGTGGTACACAGCTGTAATCTCAGCACTCAGGAGGCTGAGGCAGGAGGATTACCTGGAATACATAGCAAGACCTTGTCTTTAAAAAAAAATTTTTTTTTCATTTTTCTTGATAGGCTAAAACACCAGGCTCTGTTTTCTAACATGGGAAAGCTTTAGAAAGAGTGGAGAGGCAATAACACTGAGAAAGGAGTGTGCTTCAAAGTCTTTTAGACTATACAGATATAATAGTAATTAACAGTGTGTGGCCATGTAAATAAAATTTGAAGTTCAGGTCCTCAGTTGTATTAGGCCATGTTTCAAGTGTTCGACAGCTGCATATGACCATTGCTGTACTGTGTTGGACAGCACAGATGCAGATCATTTTCATTATTACAGAATTCCTTTGATCTATGATGTGAAGTATTTGACTGTCCTTGAAGTAATGTTTTTGTAGGGTAAATGTTGAAACGTCTGAAATGGCCCTTCTTCCCTTTGTTCATCTGTGGTTAGGTGGAAGGAGGTGAAACTTGTAAGTCATGTATTATGAGCTCACTGGGTCTTTCTTTCTACCAACAGTGCTGGAGAGCTGGCTGGATTACACTGGGGAGCTGGAGCCCCCAGAGCCATTGGCCAGGCTTCCACAGCTCAAGCATTGCATCAAGCAGCTGCTGATGGACCTGGGCAAGGTTCAGCAGATTGCTCTCTGCTGCTCCACATGAAACTGGGCACCAAGGACTAATGGGGGTACAATCCTGGGGCACCAGAGGAAGAGCTTCACATATTTAAATAAACCTAGCATGCTGAATGCACGTGACACCGACTGACTTCAGGGATCTGGCTAGGAGTGTGATGAACATTGGACAAAGAGGCCATTTTGGCTGCTGGAGGGCAGGGCACTCTAATCTGGAATCTACCAAGAAGGTAGCAGATAGACTCTTGGGATTCCCTTCTTCCGTGCACATCACTGAATGAAGAGAGTCTTTTTGCACAAACTTCACTTGAAATCGTGCCACTGATGATGACAAATGGAATGAGAGCCAAAAGAGTTTAGTTGGAAACAGTTGTAAATTCAATCTTCAGTTTATTTAATTGACTTTGCTGTCAGGTTGGAGACATATGCCAACATTTCTTGTGTTGCCTGGCATGTTTAGACAGCAGGCACCGTTTTCATGGGAGTATTGGGACTTCACCATGCTGTGGAGGTTGGGAAGGAGCAGAGGCCTCAGCTGTCCTGCCTTTTCCTTAGGACGCTTCACTTTTCTCACATCTCTTGCATGACTTCATGGTACCAGGGATGAATTTGCTATGCTTTTCACCCAGAGCTGACAGGCTTGTGTTTTTTGCCAGAGTCCATACAGCCAGTGGAGAACTAGAATTCTACTGTAATCAGAGTCTAGGAGAAATTCCAAATGGAAGTAGGCAGGGTCTGGAACCCAAAGGACAGCATTTTCTACCCATTTCTTAATGTTGACAGCTTCCCAGTTCTATTTAAAGTCCAAAAAAATGTTTCCCAAAAGTTTGAATTCTTTCACTGTAACGATTTATTGCAAAGAATGTGGTTTGGGGAATTATTTTATTTTATATTGTCAACAAACTTCAGATTGTGTGCCGCTTTTCTCCTTCCCTGAAGGGTATGTTCACTAGTTGGCATTTTGAGAATTGTTAATATACTTAACACTTTGAAGTTCCTATTTGTATTACTTTGTGAGATCAAGGTGATTATGCTGCTTAAGGTCCAGGTACAACCTGTTTGTACCTTTTGAGACATTTATTTTTGCAGGTTACGGTTCCATGTATAATTGCTATGTTTTATTTTGTGTTCCCTTACTATACAAATTTAAAGAAAATGTCCCATGCTTTTAACCAGTTCACATTTTCTTATCACTAAAGGCAAAAGTCAAAGCATAGTTGTCTATTAACACTCACGAGTTAATTACGGGTTTATGAATCTAATGTTATTTGCTGCAAATATTATGTGAACATGAAGTAGCTAGTGTTTCTATAGCAATGATAGTATCTCCAGTGATCTTTAAAATGGTTAAGCTTTAAGGCACAGGGCATTGTGATCATGAATTCAGACCTCTGTACTAAGATGTTGCAAGAAGTGCTGTCCAGTGATTTGCCATTTGATATAAAATGAATTATAGGACACATTTGACCTGTGATGCTTATCCATCAGAGGAAATACATGCAGCTATAACATTTAGTGAAACTGACCCAATTCCTCTACTAGAGGCTGTTTGCCATTGCTAACATTGGTGTCTCTGGTATAGGAATACTCAAGTATGTATGGCATCGATCTATGCTCTAGATAATTTACGACAGCTACATCATAAGAAATGTGTGATGCTTTTCTGAAAAGGGAAAAAGCACAGGATGATTTTCTATACCCACAACTGTGAGGTATGATGACTATTTTATTGTTTTCTGAAATTACATTTGAGTGTCACATCTAGGGAAGTTGTAACTTTTAAGGCAATTAATTTCATATATTTAGGAGGAAAACAGAAACACCCTAATTTTGCCAAATGGTTCTTACTGGGTTTGTCATTTGGGTTTTACAAAGAAAATAATCCTGTTTGAATCATTTTGACTTTTGTTTTTAAGGAAGCAGGGAGACTCCCCAAGTTCTGATAACCTCAGTGTGTTTCCCTAATTTAAAGCCATGTTGAGGGGCTCCATTCCCAGTTTCTGGGTCAAGGTGAATTAACCCCAAGTTGGAGCACTGGAAACTGTTATTTGCAAAAATTGCTGATATCATTTAGAAATATGTGCACTACCTAAGTTTTTTGTTGAGAAAAACTATCCACCTATAAAAAATTGCCTTGACAAGAAGTTCTGGTTTGACTAATCATTTTGCTTAAAATAAGTAAGGAGTATGCAAGGTGGATCCCTGATGAGCCAACATTGCACTGTGGATACATATCTATGTTTATGTGCTATTAGAACAGAAGGTGCTGTATATAGAAATGTTGCTTTGAAGCAATATTTGCAAAATACACAGACTTCTGTATCTGTATTTGGAAAAAATAAAACAAGTTCTTTATGTCTTAGTCACATATTACTGAATTACAAAGTTTTTTTATCCTATTTTTGGAAAAAAATTTTTTTTGTCTGTGTATGAAAGTTCTCTTGTATAGCTTGGGCTAACCTCAAACTAGTGATTTTCCTATTTCAGCTTACCAAGGAATAAGATTGCAGGAATGACCAGCCTTCTTCCCAATTTTTAATAGGTACTAAATCTTATGTAGCCACCAAAAAAAAAAAAAAAAAAATT
>NW_004524613.1:6588620-6601876 GCF_000260255.1 Octodon degus
TTTTTTTTTTGAACCGGGGATTGAACTCAAGACCTTGAACTTGCCAGGCAAGCACTTATTCTACTGAGCTATCTCCCTGGCCCCTCTTAATGATCTTACTGCCTCAGCCTCCCCAGTGCTGGATTACAGGCATGCACCACCACACCTGGTTTTGGTGGCCTGCAAAGTGCGCCTGGGGTTCCGGGGTGGCACAGCATGCAGATCAAACTGGGTCCTTGCGCTTTGCCAGGCAGGCGATCAGACTGCTGGGCTATCTGCCCCTCCCAACCCTTTTCAAATTTTTGAGATGGGCTAAATTGTTCAAACTGGGCTTAAATTTACCCTCCTGCAACAGCTTTACAGAGTGCTAAAATTACAGGCATGAACCACCGACTTTGCTACCCTTACCTTTTAAAGAAAGCCTTCTTTTACCTTTCAAGTATTTTTTGCAGAGGCATATGCAAATTCTGCCGAGAATCCCAAGAAACCCTGTCTTGCTCATGGTTAGTAATGAGAACTTTGCTTAGTTTTTGAATATTGCAAACAATGTAAGCAAGATTGGTCTGGGCCACAGGGAGAGCAGCCTTTAAGATTTCATAGGTAGTCTATATTACTTGAAAAATTCCTTCTTCCCTTTCTAGCAGTTATGGAGATTTAAATGAATAAACATGAGGGAGCCTGCGGGAGACAATTAAAAATCAGTACTTTCAAAAATTTACATTACTTGTTAATTCACATCATTTATTTAATCCCTACCCAAAGTCTAAACTTTGGCAAGGAAGGAGGTGGAAGTCTACAGCCATATATTAGAGCCCACAAACAATACCTGTAAGAGCGAGCCGTAAAGCATCAGAATGGCCACATAATTTGGGTCTTTGAAAGCGTGCACGCAAGGGGCAGATGAAACAACTTGACAGGTTAACACTTTAAGAAACCCAGATAGTTTGCTTGCAGGATCCCACAACTACTTCGTATTGCTGTTTTCCTACCTGAATAGATGACAACTTCAAAATGTAGCTAGTAAAAGGCAGAGAAACTCACTGGACTGTAATCTTCAGAACACAGCTTTCCACTAATCAAAGAAAATCGAAGTGGGTCTTTGGGAGCCCCAGAGAAAACCTTCACAGGTATGGCAACGGGATGGCCCAGATCTAGCCAACATTTAATATCACAACAGTCTAGCAAGGCCCCGACCAGGCAGAACAGGGATGGGAAATAGGCTCAACAACATAAATCCAAGAAAGGAGAAAGGAAAAATACACATTAGACCACAGCGGCTGTCAAAACTCTTTCATTAACACGGGGTGGTGTGCCAGCCTCTGGCCCCAACCCATCATGGCCCCAGTCCAAAGAGCGTTGAGTTCAGCTCAGCCGGTGATGCGCACGTCTGCGCGGCGCTGGAGCCGCCGGGCCCGCGTTTCTTCGGGCAGGATGGCCAGCAGCTGCTCCTGTACCAGCATCTCCACCATCTGCTCCTTGGTGCGGATGTCTGGCCGCAGCCACTGGCGAGAGAGCTCCCGCAGCTGCCGGAACGCTTCTCGGGGTCCGGCCGCGTCCTGGTAGCGGAACTGTCGGAATCGCTGGCGGAACGTCTCGGGGCCTGGCCGCGAGCCGCTGGGGCCCGCCGGGGAGCGCGAGGCGGCTGAGGCCTGCGGCGCAGAACCCAGGGGTGCGGGCCTGAGGGGCAGCTCCAGCACCGCGGAAGCCGCGGCGGAGGGCGTAATCTTCACTTCGGGGATCTCGGCGTTGGGGTTGCAGGACTCGGGGGCAGGCGGGGAGGCTTCTGGGGTCGAGGGATCTGCACAGTTAGCTTCAAGATCTGACTTCGCGCCGGCTCTGTCCTGCTGCTCCGGCGGTACAGCCGCAGAGCTCCCGGTGGTCGACAAGCTCGCTTCTGTCGCCGCCATGACCAGCTCTGGGCGTCACTCTTTGTCCGGCAACTAAGGGCTCACTACTGCGTCTGCGCGGGAGCGGGGCAAGGAGAAAAACGTTTCCTACTGAAGGACAGAACCAATGCAACCCTTACGAAAGGCGACTCGGCACCGACCGAGGGCGCGCCTAACTTACCTTCACAGGCGGAGCGCCCAGAGCGACCGGAAGTCGCAGTCGCCTCTGGCTTCTCTATGGTCAGGTCGGCGCACAACTTCCCGGAAGCGGCACCTCGGCTCCCGGAAGCGGCGCCTCCTAGCGGTCGCCAGTTGCGTCAGGCGGTGACGCCCGCTGCGGCGAGGCGGGTCGGTTTCCGCTTTCGGTGGGACTCTTCAAAGACTGAGACCCTGAGCTCCGTGAGAGGGCGGGGCAGAGTCTGAGTCTGAGTTAGAGCCGAGGCTGGCGGAGGCACTGAAGGAGGAACCTGAGGTTGACCACGTAGACTTCAAGTCCCGGAACTCTCTTCGCGGGTGATCGGCGCCTGTCTGTGCCGGCGCGCGCCATTACCGTGATCCTGCCAGGCCTTCCATAAATGCGGAGGATCATGACTAGCCAGGGACTTGTTGGGGCCGGCCAGTGCCCTGGGACAGCAGCCGGAGGCTGGAGAGAACCCGGTTTAACAAATTCCTCTTAGCTGGGCGTGAGGGCGCAAGCCTGTAATCCCAGCACTGAGAAGGCTGAGGCAGGAGGATGGTCGTGAACCGCAGTGAGGCTCTCTCTCAGAACAAAAAGTTATTTTTGCTTGGTTATTTGCTTGGTCAAACATTGAAGGGAGTGGCCCCCATCTGTTTCGAGGAGGACAAAATACGTGTATAGCTCCTCAGCACACTGCCTAAACACAAAGTAAATGTTCAGGGCTCTTTGCTCTTAATTTTTGGGTGTCCTCTGAAGCCAAGGGACAGGCAGTTGGTTGGGTAACTTTTTATGTTAGTTAGGGTTAGTAAATGGATTGTAAATGGCTTGTCCCTTGAAACGTAGCTAGTCCGAATCGCGAAATGAACTGTAGTAAAACAAACATGTCTTAGTGCAAAAGGAATAGTGTAAATTAGCTGACCTTTTCAAGTTGATTATGTTAGAGTAAGATATTTTATATGTACTGAGGCAAATACATTTAATTTCACAAGACTTAAAATGCAGTAATTAGAAATGTTTTCGTTTATTTTTTAAAAAAATATTTAGTATGGGGCCTACAGGGTCTCACTACATAGATCGGATTCATAGTGATCCTACTGTTTTCTGCCTCCCAAGCGCTGGGATTACAGGCATGTGCCACCAGTCACCTCTCAGTGCATCCCTGGGGTGGGCCCAGCACAGCATGCTGGGGATCAAACCCTGGTCCCTGCGTCTGTGCAAGCAGGAGCTTTAATCCTCTGAGTTATCTGGTCGGCCCTTGTTTTTGCTTTTGGAGACAAGGTCTTGCTATGTAGTTCAGGCTTACCTTGAGCTGTGTAGCCCAGATGGCAATCCTCCTACCTCAACACTCCCCTCCCCCCAGCACCATCAGGTGTGGTAGCTAGTAGGAAAATTTAAATTATGTATGTGGCTTGTATTTTTGTTGAATAGTTCTGGCCTACTGTTTCTGGTGATAATAGTACCTGCCTCAGAGCTGTTAGGAAATTAAATGATGCTCTTAGTAAGAAGAGGCTTGTAAAATGTTTGCTGACACCAATCATGGTGGCCCACTCCTGTTATCCCAGTGCTTAGGAGGCTGAGGCAGGAGGATCTGACAGGAGTTTGAGACCAGTCTGAACTACATAGTGAGACTTTGTCTTTAAAAAAAAAAAAAAAAAAAAAAAGTTTGCTGTCTTTATTAAGTAAATTATCTTCTTTGAGGTGGAGTTTTTTTATCTGTTAAATTAGAAACCTGGGTATATGGGGTACTGGGGCGATAGCTCAGTGGAATAAGTGCTTGCCTGGCAAGCACAAGGTCCTGAGTTTGATCCCTGGTACCACCAAAAGAAATAAATAAATTAAGAATGTTAAGTTAAAAAAAAAAAAAAGAAACCTGGATATAACAGAACTTACGTCATAGAGGTTAGTCTGAGACTTTGAAGAGATGATGCAAGTGTAGCTCTGACAGCCCTTTGGTAAATAGTATTTTACTCTCTTTTCATATAATAGACACACAGTTTTTGTCTCTCAGAAATGATTGCATCTCATTTCACAAATTTTGTGTCTCATTTCAGAAATTGAGCTCAGAGAGACAGACAGAGGCCCCAAAGGAAAGGTTTTGTATAACCATTGAAGTTCCTTTGCGCTTTGTGCCAGATGAATGGACCTGATTGATAACCATCAACATACCAGGTGCCCTGATTTTAAAAAACAACAACCAAACCAAAAAACCCCAGCTTACCCTCTTGTAAAATATCTGCCCCAAATAAATCAATGCAGATCCTCATGAAGTAGTTTCTAAAATGTTGAAAGTCATCAGAGTGAATCTTTAATGTTTACTTGCTGACCTGTAAAACTTGGGAGATTTTTGCATGCATTTTTTTTTTTTTTAAAACTGGAAGAGCTACAGTCTGAACTCAACATTCCTGCTAGCTAGTAGTCAGCTGCGGCTGAGACTTCCTTTAGACCAGATACCCTGCCCCACTTGTCCTCTGCCCCTGCCTCTTCCCGTCGTCCACTGAAACAACACTATTAACTTTTGCTCTCAAGTTGTTTTCCTTAGAGGTAATATTTTGTTTGCTTTTCAGACTCAGGACAAGAGGGTCCTAGTGTTTGTTTACTTTTTCATAGTATTGATTATACTTGCAGGCTTCAGACCTTCTGCCCAGCCTCTTCACAACTGAGTTTGTTACCTAAGTGAACCAGTAGTCCCATTCTCTCTGTAGTAGCAGTTTCCTGCCACCAAGGCAACACACCACACTCTACTGCAAGAGTGAGGTGTTGTGAACCGTTTCATCTGTATTTTAGGGAAGGGTCTGCAGGGTGTTCAGGGGCTCACTACTAGGTTGGACTCGTAGTGATTCTCCTGATTTCAGCCTCCCAAGTGCTGGTATTACAGGCACTTGCCACCACACCGTCTCAATTACAATCTCAACGTGCTCTGGGGAGGGGGGCAGCTGGCCCGGTAGGCCCAGAGACTGAAACCCCGGCCCCTGTGCATGTGGGCTTGCAGGCCCCTGTGTGGGCTTGTAGGTGCTTTAATCCACTGAGCTATTTGGCCAGCCTTGTGAACCATTTCATGAGGAAGGAGACTATCATTGCCTGTGCAAAGGCATACAATAAATGGGAGGAAAATTTTGTGTGAACTGCAGACTAGATGAGGAATGGGTGGGATCTACAGAAGAGGTGAGAGATGAGACTGAAAGGCTGGTGGGAGAGTAAGTCGTCACAGAGGTCTGTGTTTAAAAGTTGATCCTTGGCTTCTTGGGAAAAGGAATGGAGTCTTACAGTACTTTCAATCATAGAATGTTGGATCTCTGGTCCATTTCTTCCATCCTTATTGGAATCATAGAATATAGAGATGGAGGGAACGATCTCAGAGCTCTATTAAAATTATGGAATGTCAGAATGGAAGGGCATTCAAAATGGAAAGAAAATCTAATTCAGTTCTAAACACTCTATGGATTAGCAAGTTCTCAGAATCTAAGAAAAAAAAATATTTTTTTCCAGAAAAGAAATGCAGTTGTTTGGTGTACAATTTCAGATGATTTATGTATATCCTTAAATCCACGTAGAGCCCCCAAATTAAATTTTAAATATACATATATATTCCACTCTTCTGAATTTTGCAGATTAAGAAGTTAGCATGCCAAAATTTGAAGAATTGGTCCAACATCAAAACTATAGTAAGTTGGGGCTGGAGAGATGGCTCAGTGGTCTAAAGCACCTACTTAGAACAAGCTTGGCAAAGCTCAGGGACCACGGTTCAATCCTCCAGCACCACATGCCAGCCAGCCCCGCCCCCTGGTGGGCTGAGCTGGCCACACACACAATAAATAAATGTAATAAATAAAAATAAATAAATATTTAAAAAAAAAGATTAAAAAAACTATAGTAAGTTTTTTTAATGAGGGCAGAAATCTTTTGACGCTTATTCCAATGCTTTCGTAATAGACTTTTTATGAGGGAGATCACTTTGAGAAGGGATCAGAAATCATTCATCTTATATCATTTAGCTTCCAGCACAAGATCTGTCTCCCAGTGAACCCAAAGTAGCGATTAAAGGAAAGAGGACAAGTGTGGCTCATAGACCATCTCTGAGAAGGGGGACCTCAACATGATTCTCAGACTCTTTCAAAAGTTTTTTTTTTTTTTAATTTAGTGTCTTTGATGGTATGCTGGTGCTGGAGGCTGTGGAAAAGAATCCTTGATACTTTTAAAAGCTTTACTTGGAATTAGTTATATATTGATAGAAAGTTGAGAAAATAGTACAGAGAAGTCATTCCTACTCTTCACCCAATTTTCCCCAGTTATAACATCTTGCATAACTGTAGTACTATATCAAAAGTGGGCATTATGATTTGTGCCTAGTTGTCCCCCTAAAGCCTCATGCAGTCATGGAGTACACTTCCAGAGTTTGTGATTAATTCGTGATCCAAGGCAAGCTTATGGGTGTGAGTGCTACATCTACCCTGGTACAGAGAGAGGCTTGCTGCTGCTGCTGTTCTTCCCTTTTTGCTCTTTCTGTTTTGCTGTTTTCTGCCACCATGAACTGCTGCCCTCTGCCATGTGCCACTCTGCCTTTTGAACCAGCCAAGTATGGACTGAAGCTTCCACAGACCTTGCGTTCCTTAGTTCTGGATGCTGGGTATTTTATCCCAGGAGTGAGAGAAAAGTAACTGAGACAGTGGGAAATAGACATAGGTTTAATTCATAGACTTTATTCTTATGGTTTTCCAGGCTGGTTTGCTTTGTTTATTTATTTATTTGATGGTACTGGGGATCAAACCTATTGGTGCTGTGCCACTAAGCTACATTTCAGCCTCTTTTAACTATTTAAAAATTTTGTGACAGAGGCTAGGTAGGGTGGTGCAGCCCTGTAATTCTAAAACTCACAAGGCTGAGGTGGGAGAAACACCACAAGTTCGAGGCCAGCCTAGGCTACACTTTCAGTGTCATTTATAATATTAGTCATTTAATCTTTCAGAGCCTAGGAATAGTAAGAGTCACACAAGAATGACTTTGAAATATCTAATGACAGAATATGCACTAAGTTTTTTTTTGGGGGGAAATAGTTGTGAAGAGAGCACATGTACAGTGGTACCTTAGTTCATGAACTTTAAATTTTTTTTTTTTTTATGATTTAGGGGAAGATAGCTGTTGTGACAGGGCCTTGCTAATTTGTCCAGGTGGTACTTGAACTTTTGAGCTTCCAATGTCAGCCTCCCAAAGTTCTGGGATTACAAGCATGTGCCACTGTACTTGGTTAATTTTCTATTTTTATATGTACTTGTTTGTATGCATATGTGTGTGCAGGTCTATGCAATTTCATCACCTGTAGATTCTATTACCACAGTCAATCAGTATCTGGAACTGATCACCAGACAGCACTGACATTTCTTTGTAATTGCACCCATTTTTCTTTCCATCCTCTTTGCTAACACAGACAATTCCTAGTCTATATTCTATCTGTATACTTTTGTCATTCAAAAATATTGTAGGGCTGAGGAGATAGCTCAGTGATCTGTGCACCTGCCTAGCATGCACACGGCCCGGGGTTCAATCCCTGGCACCACATGCTGTGCAGGCCCAGCAACCCTGAGCTTGCCATGCCAGCCACAGGAACCAGATAGGTGGCACACGCCTGTAATCCCAGTGTTGGGGAGGCTCAGACAGGATCACTACAAGTCCGAGCTATGTAGTGAGACTGTATCATATAAACAAAACTTTTTTTTAAATCCCAAAATATTGTATAAGGCCAAGCATGGTGGCACACAGCTGCAAACTCAGCTCTTACAAGGCTGAGGCGGGAGAATCGCCGTGAGTTGGAGGCCAGCCTGGCCTATGTAGTGAGTTCAAAGTCAGCCTGAACTATATATCAAGACACTGTCTCAATTCATACAGTATGTCAAGCAAACAGGTTTTTTTTTTTTTTTTTTTGTTTTGTTTTGTTTTTTTCTCCAAATGCCTTCAGGGCAGGTTTGGCTGGCTTGAGTTGTGGGGATCAAACCACAGCAACCTGAGGCTGACTGCTTTGTTGAAGCAGCCACTTTAAGACTGAGCTAAGGCAGGCCCCTTCAAACAGTTTTTGATTGGCTTTTTAAAACTCAGAATAATTGGAGATTGATCTAGGCTGTTGCATATTAATAGTCTTTCTTTTTTGTATGTATTTGGTACAAGGTTTCACTGTGCAGCTCAGACTCCTAGTGATCCTCCTGTTTTCAGCCCCCCGAGGGCTGGGATTACAGGCGTGCACCACCGTGCCCAGGCTTGACCTCTGGCTCAGTGGGCATGGTGGGGGGTGGGGTGCATCGCAGCATGGGATACTGGGGGATCAAACCCTGGTCCCTGCGCTTACCTAAGTAGGTGCTTAGTCCGCTGAGCTATCTTGCTGGCCCTAGTCTATTCTTTTTTATTGCTGAATAGTTATCCATGGTATGGATATTCCAGTTTATTTAGCCATTTAGCTGTTGGAGAACCTAGGTTATTTCTGACAGAAGGATATTACAGATATAGTTGCCATAAATTATTTTATGGTATAGCTTTAAGGTAGTCATTTAATCTTTCAGAGCCCAGGAATCGTGACAGTCACACAAGAGTGGCTCTGAAATAGCTGGTGACAGAATGTGCACTTAGGTTTTTAAAATAGGATAGCCATGGGGCAGGATAGCCCTGATTGTGTTTGTGTGTGGGAGATGGCCACAGTTGTGTTTGTCGCCTGATGTAGAATTTGTGAATAAAAGCAAAATTTTGTTGAACACTTTTGTTTGAAAACTGAATTGTTGCACACAGAAGCAGTTATGAACCAAGGTATTACTATACCTGAATGCATCAGTTATATGCATGATCTTTTTAAGAAAAAAATCATGGGCATTTGGGGTGTCGCTTAGTGGTGGGTCATAGGCTTAGTGCACACAGAGTCCTGTGTTCAATCCCCAGAAGCAAAAATACATAAATAAAAATTTTGCTGGGCATGGTGGTACATGCCTGTAATTCTGGCACTTGAGAGGCTGAGGCAGGAGGATTGTTGCAAGTTTAAGACTAGCCTAGTTATATAATGGATACAAGGCCAGCCTGGACTACATAGCAAGACTTGCCTCAAAAAAAAAACCATGGAGGCTGAGATAAGAGGATCCTCACAAGTCTGAGGCCAGCCTGGACGACACGGTAAGCTCAAGGCCAGCCTGAATTACATAGTGAGACCCTGTTTCAAAAGAACAACAATAAAAAATAAATAATAAATAATAAAATAAAATAATGGGACCAGGGAGATGGCTCAGTAGATTAAACACTTGCCTGGCAAGCGCAAGGGCCTGAGTTCAATCCCTGGTTCTGCCAAAAATAAATAAAAGAACAACAATAACAACAACATTTTTTTTTTTTTTTAGGCAGAACCCGGTATTTTTAGGCAGGCCCTTGCGCTTGTCAGGGAAGTGCTTATTCCACTGAGCCATCTCCCCGGCCCCAACAACATCATTTTATTTATTTTTTTTTATTTTTATTTTTTTTAATTTTTATTTATTTATTTGTGTGTTTGTGGCCAGCTCAGCCCACCAGGGGGCGGGGCTGGCTGGCATGTGGTGCTGGGGGATTGAACCGCGGTCCCTGTGCTTTGCTGAGCTTGTTCCAAATAGGCGCTTTAGACCACTGAGCCATCTCACCAGCCCCAAAAACCAAGCATAATTCTTTTTTTTTTTTTTTTTTGGTAGAACTGGAGATTGAACTCAGGCCCTTGAGCTTGCCAGGGAAGCGCTTATTCCATTGAGCCATCTCCTCGGCTCCATTTTTCTCCTTTTTTTTTCCTTCTTTTTTGGCAGGAACCAGGAATTGAACTCAGGCCCTTGCACTTGCCAGGGAAGCACTTATTCTACTGAGCCATTTCCCCGCCCCCCTAAGGAATTTTTTTTTTGTGTGTGTGTTTTGCTCCTTGAATGCCTTCAGGGCACTTTTGCATGGCTGGAGTGTTGTGGGGATCGAACTACAGCAAACTGAGGCTGCCAGCATTGTGGAAGCTGCCACTTAAAGAACTGAGCTAGCCCTGGGCCCCCAACAACATCATTTTAAAAGCCATTTTTGGGGTGGGGCAAAAAAAGAAAGCCATTCTTGAGTTTATATGACACTTTATTGCGGTCTAGAGATGTTAACTTGTTGGATGTAACCAATGTGCAAAAATTAACCCTTTTGTGATTGACTTACTTCATGTTTCAGAATTTTTTGGTTGGTTTTTTTTTTTTGTTTTGTTTGCGGTGCTGGGGATTGAACTCAGGACCTTGCACTTGACAGGCAAGCACTTATTCTACTGAGCTATCTCCCTAGCCCCTTCTATACTCTTTATACTCCGTAAGGCTGAGTAATAGTCATATATATTTTTTTCATTTTTCTGAACTTCGTAGATTAAGATTTCAAGATGTCAAAAGGTGACGGATTGTTGCAAAATCAAAAACACGGTAAGTATTTCCCCTTTTTCCTTTGTCATGGACATTTTGGTTGTTTTCTACCTTTTGGTGATTGTGGATAATACTGCTATGAATGTTCGTGTATAGCTAGCTATCTGAGTCTGTTTTCAGGAGTTTGGTATATACCTAGAAATGGAATTGCTGGATCATGGAGTAATTTTATATTAAAAAATTTGAGGAACCACTATACTATTTCCATGGCAGCTGCAGCATTTTACTCTTTCACCAGTGACTTGTAAGGGTTCTACTTTCCCCACATAACTGTGCAAACGATTGTTACTTTGCATTGTTTTTTAAGTCTCATTATATAGTTCAGGCTGGCCTTGAGCTCACTATGTAGCCTCTCAGCTGGGCCTGAACTCCCAGTGATGTTCCTGTCTCAGCCTCCTGATAAATAGAAAAATTTAATTTAGGTTACTTGTGAGCAACAATAAGATTTTCAAGGCTCGACATGGTGGCACACACCTGTATTCCCAGAACTCAGGAGGCCGAGGCAAGAAGACTGCTAAGAGTTCAAGGCAGAGCTAGGTTACATAGTTCAGGACCAGCCCAGACAACATAGCAAGACACTTAAAAACAAAACAAAACAAAACAAAACAAAGGAAAACAAAAATTCATATTTTCAATAGAGTAAATAATTTTGCGATTTCAGAATTTCACCACACACACTTTATTCCAGGAGGTCGGCTGGAATCACAGTGAAGAGGAAGCAGTTTTAGATAAGAAGAAAGTTTAGATTAAAAGTCCCTAGAGATCCCAGTGTGGTAGTGCTCACCTGTAATCTCAGCACTCTGCGGGGCAGAGGAAGTAGAATCAAAAATTTGAATCCAGCCTGGGCAATTTAATGATTTAGCAAAACCCTTTGTCAAAATATTTTTTAGAAGGTCTGGAGATGTGGTTCAATGCCGAGTCTCTGGGTTCAGTCGCCAGTGCTGGACACTCCATTTTCTGTTTTTGTTCTTGTTTTTTAAGTACTAGGTCCATGAAGCTTGCTCCAGTTTCTCTAATGACTTTGTTACTACCTTCATTTTGCCAACCTATTTTAACACGTATGGTTAGTCTTGGGATGGAGATCTGGCTTATCTTTGGTGTTGTATGAGCTGGGATAATTGATTCAGAGTGCTAGTTTGACTATGTGTATAATTAACTCAGTCCTTAGTAATTCTTTTTTCTTTGTGTGTTGAGTACAGGGTCTACAGAGTCTCACTACACAGATCAGACTCATAGTGATCCTCCTGTTTTCAGCCTCCAAAGTGCTGGGATTACAGGTGCGGCTACCATACCCAGTCTCAATGGATGTCTCAGCATGTACCCGGCTAGGGCTGGCAGGCACGCTGGGGATTGAACCTCAGTCCCTGCACCTTAGTAATTCTTATACTGATTTGGGTGCTATAAATTTAGGGGCCTCTGTATTTTTTTCTTTTCTCTTTTCACCAATTTCTACTCTATTGCAAATCTGGTTCCCAGTGAGCTAGCTTGCTTGCTTTTTTTTGTGGCCAGCTCAGCCCACTGTGAGGGCGGTGCTGGCATGGGATGTGGTGCCGGGATCAAACCATGGTCCCTGAGCCTGCCTAAGCTTGCCTAAGCTTGCATAAGCAGGCACTTTAAACCACTGAGCTATCTCACCGGCCCTACCAGTGAGTTTTCCTTTTTTTTTTTTTTTTTTTTTTTTTTGTGGTACTGAGGATTGAACTCAGGAGCCTGCGCTTGCCAGGCAAGCACTTACTCTACTGAGCTATCTCCCTGGCCCCCTTAATTATTATTATTAGGTTCTTTTATATCTTTAAATATGTTTATACTTGTTTCTTAGTTATCAGTTTTGAAAGATGTTTTAAAATTTAAAGGTATGGTTGGTCATAATGGTACATATCTGTAATCCCAGCACTCAGGAAGCCAAAGAAAGAAGACTACAAATCCAAAACTGGTACAGACTACATAGCTAGTAGGCCAGCCTGGACTACACAGCAAAACCTTGTTTTAAAAACAAAAATCACTTGGGTGATTTGAGACCAGCCTGAGTTACATAGACCTCTCTCAAACAATTCAGTATCAATCAAAATGATCAAACTTAGATCCATAAAAATTAGAGTCCATTTATTTACAGTCTTCTCTATCACTTGTTAGTTATTTCTTTTTACAAACATATTTTATGTATTTGGTACAGGATCTATCTCTAAGCAGCTCAGACTTGTAGCAATTCTCCTGTGTCAGTCTCCCTAGCGCTGGGATTACAGACGTGTGCCACCATGTCCTGTCTCCAGTTCTGTGTGCCTGGGGGCAGGGCTGGCACAACATGTGTTGCCAGGGATCGAACCCTGGTCCTTGCACTTGCCTAAGCAGGCACTTAGCTGAGCTATCTTGCCAGACAACTATTTATTTAGTTATTTTATTTCATGACTCCTTTTAAACCATTTTTTCCTACTCTTACACTTGTTTTTTGCAACCCCATCTTTTTATCCTTTATTATTTTTTTAACTGACCTCTACTTCTGATATAATTTTTTTAAGCATTTCTTTTCTGTTATCTGCCATTTCTTCTAGTTGTCTCATAATCTCTTTGAATGATTGCAGCTCTGCTTTCATCTTATTTTTAGTCTTTTGATCTCTTTTTAAAATGTACTAAGGTCTGAATTCACTGAGATTATCATTTGTTTCAGGTTTTCTCTTCTTTCCTTCCTTCCTTTATCCTTCCCTCCTGCCTGCTTTCTTTCCTCCTTCTCCTCCTCTTTTCTCCCTCTCCCCTCCCTCCCTCTCCCTCCCCTCTTCCTTCCTTCTCCCTCCC
>NW_004524613.1:6601976-6626215 GCF_000260255.1 Octodon degus
CCCCCTCCCTTCTCTCCTCTCCTCTCTTCTCTCCTTTCCTCCCCTCTCTCCTCCCCTCTCCTCTCCCTTGTCCCTTCTCTCCTTCTCTTCTCCCCTTTCCTCTCCTCTCCTCTCTCTTCTCTCTTCTCCTCTCTTCTCCCCTCCCCTCTCCTCCCTCTTCTCCTCTCCTCTCTTTTCCCTTTCATCTGTCATTTATTTTTATTATTCCCTGCCTTCTCCTGTTTTCTATGGTAGCATATTTATATAGGTCTGGTGCTATTTCTTTTTTATTATAGGTCCTCTTTAAATAAAATAATCACTGGGTATAATGGTACAATCCATAATCCCAGCCAAGATTACAGGTGTGTGCCACCCTGGCTGGCAAGAAAAAAATAGTTTAGATTCCATCTTTTCTACATTTAAAAGGGCCCAAGGGTCATTTCTATTGCCAAGGTCCTTTGAACATTTGATACCACATTTAGTTGAGGGCTTCTATTTTTCTGAGTTTTCCTGATTATCTTGGTTTAACAAGATGTATGATGTAATGCCACATACCCACTGTAGGGGCTCAAGTGCTAAGCCTCAAAGTAAATCCCAGGCTAAAGTGTTGAGTATCCCTACTTACTCATAGCACAGAAGCCTCCTGCTTGCTGTAAGGTGGCCCTGTGACTCTGACAGTCCCTTAGTCACCTTGAGCTCCAGTGTGGTCATGTATGGAGTTGAGTTTAAGGTCTTTCACTTTGTGATAGTTGTGAGGTTTAACTGAGATAATGCCTAGGAGTGCTTGGTAAGTGAGTCCATTCCCCACTCCTCCCTCTGGAATCTTTCACTGTGATGTAAGTAGATTCTTGGAATGAGACTTTTTCAGAATCACGCTTCCAGCAGCTGTTGATAGGTTTGAGTGGAGAGGATCTCTTGCCTTACCACCGAGGGAAGCTTTTTGCTTCCAGTATAACTGCATCTTTGGGGCAAGATTTGTCATCTTCCTCTTAAGACGAAAAGGGATTTGCCATTCGCTAATACAGGAGCCATGAGGAGACATATGGTATCTCATTCCCAGCTGCTCTTGAAAAAGGAAATGGTGAGGAGGGACAGAGGCTCTGGGAGGGTAACCCTGAATGGATGATTGAACAAACAGGCATTATAAAGAAAGAAGAGGCAGGTACAGGAAGGGCTATGGCTAAATGTGGAACAACCTGTACCATTTTTGGAGCCAGCCAGTGTGGCAGGCACAAAGGAAGGAGCTCCGGATGAGCCTCAGAAGGACTGAACTCTGACTCCTGCACTATATCCTACTACTCCCCGTATACTATCCAAGCCCCAGGCCACACTCTGTACCTTAGACTCCTGCTTTCTCTACTCTTCCTGCTGCTGGGAGCCAGAGAGAACAAGGTGGTGGTGTAGGGCAAGCTGTACACTCTGGAGTCATACTACCTGGGTTTAAGTCCCCATCCTCTGTTACCCTAGGCAAGTTACTTGTTTGCTATGTCTTTTATTTTGTCCTCTCTAAAGGTTAATAATAATAAATAAGTTTGTTATTGAGGATTAAATGAGTTAATACATATTATAATAATACCTGATAATAATTGCACTGTGTCAATCTTATTAATAAAATATCCTTCCTGTATTTCTTTTATTTCTTTTCTTTGTTTTTGTTTTTTGAGACAGGGTTTTGCTATGCAGTTCCGGCTGGGCTGGAACTCAAAAGGATCCTCCTGCTTCAGTCTCCTGAGTGCTGGAATTACAGATGTAGGCCACCATCTCTGACCCCATATTTCCTTTGGATATGTTGTTTCGTTTTCTTTTGTTTTGGGTACCTAGTATTGAACTCCCTTCATGCTTTCCAAGGAGGTGCTGTGCCACTGAGCTGTGTGCCCAGTTTTGTTTTGTTTTTGAGGCAGGCTCTCACAATATAATCCAGGCCAGCACTGAACTTGTTAGGTAGTTGAGGCTGGCCTGGAATTTATCTTTTTGTCTCAGCCTCATGAATAGCTGGAATTATAGGTATGTGCCACTATGTCCAGCTGTAGTTGCCAATGTATGAGGCATAATTGTTCCCATTGTGGACAGTTTGAAGCTATGGACATAATTTCAACTTTCAGACTTCTGGAACATGTAACCATTGTTCCAGCATACCACTACATTCATCCTGTTAAATTCACCTTGTTGAGTGCCAGCCAGCTTGCTGTTGCCTGTTGAGAACAGATGGTTTCCATTGATACTATTTGCTTTGTTTCCATAGGGGATGTATCAGCTTGCTATGGATATCATAATGATGATCCGGGTGTGTAAAATGTTCCGCCAAGGCCTCAGAGGATTCCGGGAATATCAAATCATTGAACCTGTTTACAGAAGAACCCCTATCTTCTCCATCTGGGATGTAAGCAGTTGGGCTTAGTAGGATTATTAGAAATTAAGGGAGTCCAATAAATAGTACTGTGCTTCCCAGCCCATGTTTAGAACTAACTGAAAGAGAAGACAGAAGATAAAATAGATAGGAGATCCAACTGTCTCTTTATTAATGATAGATAGATAGATAGATAGATAGATAGATTAATGACAGAGATAGATAGATAGATAGATAGATAGATAGATAGATAGATAGATAGATAATCTCAGACAGGGCATGGCTTATATCATCTAATACTGAATCCCAGAATCAACCAGTCTTTCTGGCCTAGTGACAGGCCACACTGGAAAAGACAGGCCCTTAGTGTATTAGTGCAACTGCAAGACCTGCTGTCCCGACCTCAGGGCGAGCAGAATAGGGGTTCAGGGGCGGAAAAGGGATGATCATGCTCAATTTCTCCTTTTGCAATCACCAAGGAGTTTGTCCTTCCTCTCTATGAAAGAAGAAGGTTCTCAGACCAGTGAGATAGCTCGGTGGACTAAGTGCCTGCGTGGCAAGCACAGGCACTGGGTTTGATCCTCAGCACCACATGTGGCTCTGGCCCCATTTCCCGCCCCCACCTACCTCTACATCCCCTTTCCTCATTTTCATTATTATTATTTTTTACTTCATGTTCATGACATACAGTATTTGCATTCATTATATTTGGTACATGTACATGACACATTTTAAATATTTTTATTTCCCCTGCTCCTGCCCTCCTGTCCTTATCCTTGGGTTCTTGAACCCCTTCCCGTCTGTAAAAGATCTGTCTCCATTTCTTTCTCTCAGTTCTTTATTTTCCATCTATTTACACTTTGCCTTACTCAAATGAGAGATATCATAAAGTATTTAACTTGTGTGTCTGATTTATTTCACTTAACATTTTACTTTCCAAGGGCTGGCCAAATATCTCAGCAGATTAAAGTGCCTGCAAGCAGGCACAGGGGCCGGGGGTTCGATCATCCCTGGGGCACGCTGAGATGGCAATTAAGACTGGATGTGGTGATACTTGCCTGTAATCCCAGCTCTTGGGAGGCTGTAAACAGGCAGATCACTATGAGTCTGATCTAGTAGTGAGACCCTGAACACTGTGTAGATCCTTCCCTAAAATACAGAAAAAAAAGAATAACATTATATTTTCCAGTTGTATTCATTTTCCTACAGATGTCTCAAATTTATTCTTCTTTATAGCCAAGTAGTAGTCTATTATGTGTAGATACCACATTTTGTTTATCCATTCATCTGTTGATGGATGTACAGGTTGTTTCCAATTTTAGCTATTATGAATTATGCTTTATAAATATTAATAACTCTGTGTCACTTTAATATGATGTCTTTTTTATGCATTTAGTATAGAGCCTACAGGGTCTCACTACACAGATTGGAACTCGTAGTGATTCTCCTTTTTTCAGCCTCCCAAGTGCTGGGATTACAGGCCCGTGCCACCACGCCCAGTCTCAATTGCAGTCTCAGCGTGCCCCAGGGGCAGGGCCAGCACTGCCTGCTGGGGATAGAACGCTGTCCCCAGTGCCTGCTTAAGCAGATACTTTAGTCTAACATGATGTCTTTAGCTCTTTTGGGAAGATACCTAGGAGAGGAGTAGCTGGATCAACTGGAATTTCTGTTTTTTAGTTCTTTGAGAAATCCCCACACTGATAACAGTTGTACTAATTTACTCGCCATTAACAATATAGAAGCATTCTTTTTTCACTGCAGCCATTGCAGCATTTATTATCTTCTCTTGCTGTTTGCCATTCTTTCTGGTGTATGATGACATCTTGCCAGACATATGTGTCCAGGTTCAATCTTCTGCATGAGGATAGCGATTTTTTCCCAGCACCATGTTTTTGTTTTCTTTTTTATGTATTTGGCACAGGGTCTCACTACACAGCTTGGACTTGCAGCAGTCCTCCTTTTTCAGCCTCCCCAGAGCTGGAATTACAGGCGTGCACCACCACACCAAGTCGCGGTGGCTGCCTCAGTGCGCCTGTGGGCAGGGCTGGGGCCCGCGTGGCATATGGTGCCAGGGAGCTAATCCTGGTCCCTGTGCTTGCCTAAGCAGGTGCTTAGTCTGCTGAGCTATCTCAGTGGCCCTTGCCAGCACTATTTGTTAAAGAGACCATCTTTCTTCCTAGTTAATTTTTTTGGTCCTTTTATCAAAAATCATACAGCTGAATGTGTCCAAGATTATTTCTGTATCCTGTGTCTATTACACTGAACCATCACATGTCTGTTTTTGTGCCAGTATTATATAATTTCTTTTTATCGCTGTAGTCTTTTTTTTTTTTTGAGACAAGGTTTCACTATGTAGTTCGAGCTTGTCCTTGACTCATTTTGTAGCCCAGATAGTCATAGTGATCCTCCTTTTTTTTTTTTTTTTTTGCAGAACCGGGGATTGAACTTGGGCCCTTGCGCTTGCCAGGGAAGCACTTATTCTACTGAGCCATCTCTCCAGCCCCCATAGTGATCCTCTTGACTTAGCCTCCCTAGTGCTAGGATTACAGGTGTGTACCACCACACCTTGCCCTGTAGTATAACTTGAAGTCAGATTTCATGATACATCCTGCTTTCTCCTATTGCCTGGAATTGCTTTTGCTATTCTGGGTCTCTTCAAGTTCCAAGAGCTAAGGTGGTTGGGTTTTTTTTTTTTTTTCAGAACCAGGGATTGAACTCAGACTCTTGCGCTTGCCAGGGTAGCGCTTATTCTACTGAGCCATCTCCCAGCCCTAAGCTAAGGTGTTTTGTATGCCTCTAACTGTATGCCATCTCACTTTCCTATCCTTTCCACTTAACTGACATGATGGAAACATTTTATATGGTCTTGTTCTCTATAACACCTTTCTTTCTTGATTTTCCTAGAAATTCCGAACTTAAAATATTTTATCCAAGTAGTGAATGATGTTCCTGTTTTGGCTTAGAAATGATAAAAAGTTGGTCACTATTCTGTTATCTAGTCCTGGCTCCCAAAAATACCTTTTGTGTGCTACCTAGGGCATTAGCACGTCCCCAGCTCATGCCTGGATAAGCTCTGCCCATTTCCCTCTTGTGCCATGAGTGCCTATACCAGGCCCTAGCTCCCTGCATGTAGGAATTTATTCCAAAGGAATAAAGAAAGGAATTTATTTCTGGAAATGGTTTCCTGAAGGATGGTGACCGAAGAGAGGGTAGGAGGGAACTTTGCATTGGTTTCTGAGTTAAGATGCAGGAGAGTAAGGCCTTTGGGCCAACTGAGGACATACCTCTTTTATATTCACATTCATTCACATATTTTCATATACTGTGCTGGCCAAACCAGGTAAGTAGGGAGCCCTGTGGTTGAACCACAAGATAGGGAAGATGAAGTAGAATTGTAACCCAAGAGACTCAGGTTGGCTTATGAGAAAGTCATTGTGGTTCTCAAGGTGGAATGAAATAGAGAAGCAATGGTTTCTGGAGGTCTGGATGAGGCAACTGGAAGTAGAAGACCCAGAATTAGGTTTGAAGTCAGAGATGTTGAAGTTAAACTCAATAATATTGCCTAATCTAGTGGCCTCAAATAGAGCAGAAGTCTAATGTAAGGACACTGTATAGAGGTTGTGTGGCTGTGAAGTGGGGATTTGAGGGCTTGGAACACAGAATTGGGTGGAGAGAGCAAGTAGAGAGAGAGAGAATCTGGTTATTTCTAAGCATCCCCTCTTCCTTAAGTACTCCCTGACAAGAGCCACCTGGGTACTCAAGTGCTAAAGGGGTGAGGGGAGAGGGCAGAGATGCACACAGACATTAGTGAACCGAGTGAGGCACACACAAAGATGAAGATGGGTCTCCGGTTCATTCGCCCAACCTCTTAATACGCATTTGCTACTCTTCCCACATCATCTCTTCATCAGGAGGTGTGGTTAGGGTTAGCTGATCCCTAAGATCTCTTTCCTCCTGTACATGTTCTAGAAAAATCAGGGTTCAGATCCAAACTGGGCTATTTAATTGCTATAAATGGTCCCTGGGAAAGTTCCTTTGCTCATCTCAAATCCAGTATGGGGCTTAATAAACTCTACTTTTGCTGGGTGTAATGGCACATGCCTGTAATCCCAGCTCTTCAGAAGCTGAGGCAGGAGGACTATCACAAGATCAAGGCCAGCATGGGCTACATAGTGAGTTAAAGGCCAGCCTGAACTACAGAGTGAGGCCCTATCTCAAAAAAAAAAAAAAATCTGTTTTCTAATGATAAATGAAATAAGGGAAGAGCAATGCAGTTTGCCTTGTGTGGCTCACTATGGTCCCTTAAATCTTGCCTTCATTTGTTCCTCTTTTTCTATTTCTTCTCTATATTTTTGTTTGATTGCCTCTTTTCCCTCTTTTTTTTCCTTCATCCTCCTGTGTTTCCTCTGCACCCTCTCATCTCTTTCTCCCTGCACATTTTTTTCTGTCTTCATAATGATGTCAGTACTGAGCACAGTGTAGTGCTTAGTTGGGACTTTTGAGCAAAGGTGAACCTACTGCTGATAGGTTTCCCATGGCCCAGGTGAACAGAGACACATGCAGAATTCCAGGACAAGCTGCCCTCATTCTCCCTCCTGGCCCTGCTTTTTCTTTCAGAAAAAGAAGCAAGGCCGAATTACATTTGATACCATGGACTTCATTGCAGAGAAGGTATGCACGGCTCTAATCTTTCTGTGGAATTTTCTCTTTGTACAGTGTCCTGGAAGAAGCATTAGACTGGGCATCAGGAGAGTTGGTTTTTATCCAGGCTCTGCCACCAACTCAGTGTGTCCTCCCTGAGCAAGTCACTCAAGTCTTCTCATCTACAGAGTAGCTGATGATAGTGATTCTGTCCATCCCTAGCCTTCTAAGGCCACAATACCTCTGAAACAGTTGTCACCATAGTTCGGTAAAACCAGTTGGATTGGGGCTGGTGAGATGGCTCAGTGGTCTAAAGCACCTACTTGGAGCAAGCTTAGCAAAACACCTGGACCATGGTTCAATCCCCCAGCACCACATGCCAGCCAGCCCCGCCCCCAGGTGGGCTGAGCTGGACACACACACAAAAATAAATAAATAAATAAATAAATAAATAAATAAATAAAATAAATTTAAAAAACCAGTTGGATAGAGATCCTAGGCTTAGACCTATGCAAAAACAATAGAAAGCAAAACAAGAATTTGAGAGGGCCAGAGAGAGGAGAAAGGCAGGTGGTAGGAAAAACCTTGGTGTGGATTCTGGTTCTGCCTTGAACTATCCAAAAGAGGGTGGGCATACCTGCCTTGAACTATCATACCTGGGTATTGGATGCCCTTCCAGAGTTTTCCCATTCTAGCCAGGCATGGTGGTGCATACTTGTAATCCCAGCATTTAGAAGGTTGAGGCAGGAGGGAATTTGAGGTTAACCTGGGTTACATAGTGAGTTCAAGGTCAGCCAGAGTGAGACCTTGTGTCAAAAAAGTTTTCCCATTCTGATGAGGTAAGTTCTTCACATCCATGTGAGGCTCTGGGATGTACAAGTTCTCTGAATTTCAAGAATAATTGTGATCTTTCTCATTTTACCCACCAAATCTTAAATATGAAATTAAAATTTAAAATCCAATTTTAAATTTAAAGGAGTATACCTATTTATAGGGAGCTCTGAAGTTCTCTCTAATACAGACCTGATTTGACCCTGTCCCGGAGTAGTCATGTTGGTTTTTCTCTCAGAGAAAAGGGAAGGAACAACCTGTAACACTGGTACTGGGTCCACCCATGCCCATCCCTTACCCCTGTCCTTTCTCCTTTGGGGCCTAGTCTACAGCTTCTGTTGTTAGCCTCTCCTGGCCTCAGATTTCTCACATACCCTCATGCATGAAGCTTGGTTATATGTCATCCCAATTCTGTGTTTCTTCAGTTTTCCAGCCAGTGCCTGACATGGGATGTTGTTGAACATTACCTAAATTTTACCCTTCATTAAAAAACAGGGCCTTATTCAGAGCCACCGATCCTTAGAGCTAAGGGCAATTCTGTGCATATCAGCTGAGGGAGAGAAGATGGGACAGAGGAAAAATTCATTGTTATAGACAGCCTACATGTGGAGGCTCAGTGAATTGTGTCTGCCTAGCTTTAGCACAGGGAAGGGACAAGGGCAGAAGTCTGCCTTATTACAGTATAATAGTGGAGAGTGGATGTGGCAAGACCCCATGAGCCCTGAGATTCGAGCCTTGGCACATGGCAGATCTACTTGTTATCCTGCCTCAGTTTCTTTAAAGGCAGTGATGATTCTTGGACTAGGTGAAGGTGCAATGAAATGTGCATAGAAGATGCCTGACATATAGTTGTCAAAACATGGCCATCACTGTTACAGTGGAGAACAGGAAAGCATATAAGCAAGAGTTTGGGGGAGTTAGATGCTGGCTCATGGGGGACGCTGATGAATCTTGTGTGTCACTCTAGTATCCTCTCCCTAGGGTCACATCCCTCCAGAAGCCATTAAGATCATGCAAAAGCAGCCTTCCTGGAGGGAAGAACATGAGATTAAAGTCCTCTGCAACGTCCTGCAGTCTCTGGATAGCTTTCGAGCCTACGCAGAGCCTCTACAGGTGCTCCTGGCCAAGGTCATGCGATTTGAACGGTCAGTGTCAGGGCACAGCCTTTGGCCCCTGGGCTGGGCTGGACAGAGAGAGCCTGACTGCGAAGATGTACTGTATCAAGTCCTGCCCATCTTGCTGCAGGGTATCAGCTGTGATACTGTCAGTTCACCTGGGTGCTAACTGTTACAGGCGCAGCAAAGCCTATCTCATGTACTTATTGAGAGTCTTTCCATAATTAAAGAGGCACTAAATCTGGAAAGGTCCTGGTAGGACTCTGGTCCAATTTCTTCTTTTCTTTTAGAAGTAGTGACTCACTATGTAGTTTAGGTTGACCTTGGAGTCACTATGTAGCCCAGACTGACTTGAACTCATGATCTTTCTTTCTCAGCCTCCCAAGTGCTAGGATTATGGTGTACCATAACTTGGTATACCACCACATCTGGCAAATTCCCTCATATTTCAAATGAAGAAACTAAGGTCAGTAGGCACTGACCTAGTCACCAGTGCCTTAGTCCATTTTCTGTTGCTAATAACAACACAGACTGAGTAAGTTGGAAAGAAAGGTAGCTTATTTTAATTTGTGCTATAGACCAAAGTTGAGAGTCACATCTAGTGTTAATAACCTTCGTGCTGGCAGAGTCCCAAGGCATCATATGGTAAGAGATAGGGAAAGCATATGTGTATCTTTTGACCTCTTTTTTTTTTAAAGGTTTTATTGCCCACTTACTAGTGTCGGTTTACAGAAAATTAAGGTACCCAACTGTCCATCAGAGAGTGGTGACATTTTTACTTAATATATGATTGTGGCCCTCATACAGAATACATGTGTGCCATCTTGTGGCCTCCATAAAGAGTAAATGTGCAGCAGTCATGTGCAATCCTTTCTATTTCCAACTTGGTCCTCTTCTACTGTCTTTATTATGAATTTTTAACCATATCCATTGAGGATTGGGGCAAATTTTTATTTTGTTTCTTGGCAAGAATTGCTTGATTCTTCAAGTCTTATGGGAAGACATGGTCAGGATGAGAGGCAAGCACATGCACCACGATGGCTGACAAAAGCAGGAGAGCTTTCTAAGGCCACTGGTATTCCATCACAGGGACCCCATCCTAATGACCTTATCTGATTTTTTGGGGGGGTGATTAGACCCAAGGTCTTGCTCATGCTTAGCACAGTGCAGTGCCACTGAACACATCCCCATCCCCAACTTTAATCTTAATTTTCTTTCAAAGATCCAATGTACAAACATCACAGTAAGCTTGAGTTTCTACCCTGTTAATACCTCTCAAGGGGCTTAATAATAGGAGTTTTGGAGAGGACAATCCATATTTAACCATAGCACCTTGATAATAAATAGCAGAGCCAAAATTCAAATCCAGGCCCCAAAAGCCAGAATGATCACAAGTGATTGTAAAACACCTAGGTAGGTACCAAAGCAGGGCCTGCAAACTTGAATGAGAGAAGAATTATATATCTTATTTTCATTAACTTCTAAATGAAGTTCATCGCTTCCTTCTATCATCAATGTAGGCAACAGGCTACTGTAATATTTAGCCAAATGTGTATCTGTGATTTCTTTTAACCAAAAGAAATCACAGTTTTGATTCATGTTCAAGTTGTTACAAAATAATTTATGTTGCTGAATTCAAGTACCTACAGTATTTGAACTCTCATCAAGTGTGAAAAGGTCCTTTAAAGACTTCTCCAAATATAGCTTTTCTAACAGCAATGGAACACCCATCTTTGACAAAGCAAAACAAAAAAGGAGGATATAAATAAAAGACCATTTTGTAGTGAAAAAAATATGTATATACAAAATAGGATAGATATACAGCTACTTTCTCTTAGTTCAGTGAGAAGAAAGATTGATCATGTCTGCATCTTGTGCTGTGAATAACTACTACAAAGACAACAATGTACAATGTATTAATTATTGTAACTGTCCTACTAAACTGCTTTGAAACTGTCTCATTGCTATTTCTTTCTCATTAAAATTAATAAAAAAATTTAAAAAACTAAAATAATTTATGTTAATTGTATCTTCAAAATAGGGTATTTATTGATCTTCTGCTAGATCTTGTTATTCAGTGCTTTAGTAAAATGCACATACATGTAAAAGTATGTAATTGTTTATTCATATTCTTTAAATATTTTTCACTTTTTAAATTTTTATCTCCATATTCTGTGGGGACTTAATGTTAAACATATCAATACTTGATGGAAAATACTTGTTCCATGTTATGCCTAAGATGTTTAATATTCAGACAGATAGTGAAGTTAAACCCAACTGTATATGTTGCAGGGTAATAATAAGCTTCTTTTCTAGAGGGTTAACAACCTAAGTTTGCAGACCAAAAATTAGAGAAATAGAAGGGCTGCAAGGACAGTCAACATTTTGACCATAGCCTTTCAAGGTCAGTGAAGACTCAGAACATAGGAGAACCTATACTGTAACATCATGTAACTCAATTGTGTCCCAAATTTTCTGATCAAGGAGATTATGGGACCACAGAGCAATGTGGTCAGTGATGTAGAGTGTGCCTGGGGAGAGTCACCTGGAGAGAAAGCATTGTCTCAGGCTTTCACAGAGAGCAAATTGGTCAAGCAATGGCCGTGACTCATCCACATGGCTGACACTGACAAAGGATCAGCCACCTGAAGTACCAGGTTACAGGATAAATCCTGAGGATACCTGACCAACCTTATCAGATACAAAAATTACATTTCTTGTTATATAAGTCTTGCTTTATCTTGGTCTTAACCATCCAGCAGAAAAGGATAAAAACGAGGTATATAAAGTAAAGCCATTTTAATGTGCTGAGCTGTGAAAGGCTCAAGTCAACAACTTCTGTGGATAACCCACTACTATTATGGACTGCTGGACTGTGTTGGTTTTGCTGAATTCATGCACCTATAGTGTTTGGATGCCAATGGAATACCCATTTCTGACAGGAATAAACAAAAAAAATGGGATACAAAGGAAGGACCAAAAAAAAAGGAAGGACCATTTTGTATCTGTATATGCAGAATAGTTAGAAGAGATATACAGCTACTTTTGCTTAATTCAGTAAGGGGAAGATTTGTATTAATAGTGTTTAGACAGGATATCCTGTCTGCATCTTGTACTATGGACAACCACTAAGAAGATAACAATGTACAATGTGTTAATTATTGAAGCTGTCTTATTGATCAGTTTTGAAACTGTCTTATTGCTACTTGTTTCTCAATAAAATAAAATTAAAAAAAAATAAAATGCACATATATTGCTAGATCCCAAACTTAGGTTTTAAAAAATTTGAAGTGTCATTCTACTGGATTTTATCTTTATTCTATGAAGTCTCCACTAGACTGTCAAGTTGTCAAGTGGTCTATGGCACAAGAAGTGCCATGTAAATACTTTGTACTAGAGATGGTTAAGAGATGCATGTGGAAATACTGCCCTTGCTGGGACATCAGCGCGTTCATAGCAACAGCCTAGCAGGATATTTGAGATTATCTCTGTTTGGGAAATTCAGAATGATAGAAGGAAGACTAAGAATCAGAGGGGATGTGAGCTGCTCAGTGTCACACAGCCGAGGCAGAACCAGGATTTGAATCCTACTCTGATGGTATTTATAATCATCTAGCTACTCTACTAATCCATCCATTGCTTTCAGCGTCTCTTCATTCCTGTATTCTCTGAGCTGCTGTTCTCTGAGCATTTACCAGTGCCTGAGCCCAGACAGCACTAAACCAGACTTACAAAGGCTGTGCTTTCAGGAGGCTTTAGTCTAACTGAGGCAGGTAGCTGGATAGGTGTTAGTTCAGCTTGATGGGTAGGGACTGTGCTGTTCTGAAATCCCTTTTCATCCATGCTTTCAGACCTCATGGAAAAGAACTATTCACAGCATGGGTGGGCCTTCCTGTTGCTGGCAGTTAAACTATCTATGGTCTTTCCCTAGGTTTGGTCGTAGGCGTGTGATCATCAGGAAGGGGCAGAGGGGCAGCAGCTTTTACTTCATCTATTTAGGGACAGTCGCAGTGACAGACGATGAAGATGGCAGCAGTGCCTTCCTAGACCCTCACCCAACATTGCTGCAGAAGGGCAGTTGTTTTGGCGTAAGTTCCGGGGAGGGGCCTGGCTTTAAGGGCTGGAGCTACGGTGAACAGGAGTTCTGCTCAGGCCTCTTAGCCAGGACTTGTTTGGGCTCCAGTGCCTTTATCTTCCAAGTGCTGAATAAGTGGGACTAGGAAATGTTTAAAGCCAACGTTTTCACCTGATGTGTAAGGTGTACGTTACCTTGAGACACCGGGATGCCATAGTGAGGCCTTTCTAGCTTCCTGTCCTCTGGTCTGTCCAGGCCTACTGCCTCTTTTTCTACTAGCAGCAGATGAAGGGGTCAGGGAACATGGAGGAGAAGCAAGAGTATGATGGGGGCCAGGGAGCTTGCAGTCTGGAGGGAGATGTTTCAGGAGGGAGATGGAAAAAGGAAAGTTATGTGCAGGGATGTGAGCACAAAGAGGGAAGTGACCTCACACTTGGCTTTGTTCCTGTCTACCTAACAGGAAAAAGGCCTTCTCAGTACATCAGTAAGGTGGGCCACCGTGGTCTGCATGGAGGAGACAGAGTTCTTAGTTATTGACCGGGAGGACTTCCTTGCTAATAAGCTGGATGTGGAAATTCAAAAGGATAACCAATATCAATTTGAATTGTTCAGGTAACTATTTCACTCAACATCTTTCTCCCCTTTGCTCCTTAATGCTTGACTTTTTCCTAGACTTGCTGGGCAACATCCAAGACGCTATTGTACTATCTGCCTGAAATGCTCTGAAATACCAACCTCCCACCCAACTTTTCTGTCTAGTCAAATTCCAACTATTGGGCTGGCCAAATAGCTCAGCGGAATAAAGCCCCTGCAAGCAGATGCAGGGGCCAGGGGTTTGATCCCCAGGCCTGCTGTGCTGGCCCAGCCCCTGGGGCACAATGAGCCGGTGATTGAGAATCAGTGTGGTGGCACAGGCCTGTAATCCCAGCTCTTGGGAGGCTGTGAACAGGCGGATCACTGCGAGTCCAATCTAGTAGTGAGACCCTGACTACCCTGGAGACCCTTCTCTAAAAATTAAAAAAAAAAAAAAAATTGCCACTTCAGGTCTCAGCTCAGTTGACTTCCTTGTGGGGTAATAAAAATAAAACAAACTAATAAACTGAACACTTGCTGGGCCAGGCAGAGTGATAAACACTTGTCACATCTAATCTCACATTCATCCCATGAGGTTGGTTCTCTTATTTTCCTCACTTTATAGGTGAAAGAAGCAAGGCTTAGGATAATGACATACCCAGAATGTCTGATTCAGAAGTCCCTGGGCCTCATCATGCTACTTCATTGACCCACGCCATCTGTTCTCACCTCAGGATAAAAAAAAAATACCCCTTGTATCCCGTTTTTTTTTTTTAATTTTGTCCTTTCAAGACAGGGTTTTACTACGTAGTTAAGGCTATCCTTGAACACACAGTGATCCTCCTGCCTCAGCCTTCTGAGTGTGGGATTACAGGCATGTGCCACCACACTCAGCAATCCTGTGTTGCTTTGAAGCCCCATCCACACTGTTAATTCTTGATTGTGTAGTAATTTCTTTAATTTTCTTTAGTAATTTTCTTGTAATTTGCATTCCCTATCAGAGAATAAACAGTGTAGTGGCAGGGGAAGATTTATCATTTTGTCATTGTAGTTCTCATTGTGCCAGGCACACGCAGATGTTAAAAAAATAAGTATTGAATAAACCAGAAACAGGATACAATTTCAACCATATGTGGGCCTGAAAGTAGGGACCTTTATGGGAACCATACAAAACAAAAACAACCCAGAATTTTATGTAGTTAACGATTTTGTGTGTGTGTGTGTGTGTGTGTGTGTGTGTGTGTGTGTGTGTGTGGCAGAAACAGGGATTGAACTCAGGCCCTTATGCTTACCAGGGAAGCGCTTATTCTACTGAGCCATCTCCCCAGCCCCTAAGATTTTTGTGTTGATTGCTTACATGGACGATTTTTTTTTGATTGCTTATATGAGAGGCCACATAAAGATGGATAAACTAGGGCTGGGCATGGTGGCTCATGCCTGTAATCCCAGCATTCAGGAGGCTGAGGCAGGAGGATCATGGTGAGTTCAAGGCCAGCCTGAGCTACAAAGTAAGCTCAAGGCCAGCCTGAACTGCATATTGAGACCCTGTCTGTAAACTAAATATCATTTAGCTATTCTTTAATTATTTGCCTTAATGTAAAAGAAAAAAAAATCCAGTGAAGCATCTGCAATGGCTCTAAAAATACTGGCTGCAGCTATAGAGAAGTAGTATGGAGAAAGATGGGCTGGTCCTTGTGATTGGCACCACAAAGGGCAGTATCACAAAAAGGATGGGTCCTGGGAAAGGGAGGATTTAGTTCTGAAGGGAAGAGCTGTTCCATATTTGCAAACTGTGATAAAATAGGTCTGACCTGTTATGCGTGCTCTTAGGTTTGTTAAAAGGAAAATTCCATAGACCAATTAAATATAATGGTTTATTTGAACAAAGCAAAGCAAATTTGAGAATCAGGTATTTCTCAGAACCAAACCAGGTTCTGAGAACTCTAACTCACAGTGTGATCAGACAGCATTTATAGGAAAACAGAAATGAGGCATAGAAAACAACATAATTGGCTATAATCTAGTCAGTCATCCAGTTATTTGGTTACAGTTTAAGTAGTTAATTGTTTATACAGTAATCAGTTAACTGGCTATTCAGGTACCCAGTTAGCACAGTTTCTAGGATTAGACACCATTGGTTTGGCCTGTGGGCCTAGCAGAATTACCCATCCTGCAAATTCTGCTTAACAGGCTTATCAGCAAAGTAACTTTAAACAGGTTGCTTCATTTCTCTGAGTTTTACCCTTCTGCTTTGTCAAAGGGGGTGATGACATTTCTTTCCCAAGCTAGAGAAGGTAGAAGTTGAAGTCTGAGATAACTTGAGTTAGCCTAAGTTAACCTTAAGCCCACCTGCACTAACTTAGCCTGAGTCAGTTGAGTTCTGTACACATAACTTGTTGATACTGAGAAGATCTAAGGTGATTGTTAGCAGGCCCATTCACCACATGTGAGGGAAAACAATCTTGTGATTGGTGGCTGGAGGAGGCCAGGGGAAGAGATGGTCTCTGTGGGGTATGCCTTCAGTCATAGGGAATAATAGACAAAAAGAGGATAATCTAGATGTCCCCCCACTCCCTAGGCCCAGAGCCAATAAGACACAGAGAGGTGAGTGGAATAAGTTGCTTATGTAGGACCAGGATGGCTGGGCCAGGGGGGATAGGATAACCAGTGACCTGAAGTAGGAACTATCCTGGCCATATGGGAATGAGTCTAGCTTAGTGAACTGTAAGGTTTTGGGGATGGGTATCTGGTCACCAGCTCAGACTGAGAGATTCATTTGAGATTTGAGCAGCCAGAGAAGAAAAAAGATTAGTCATCTTGTGGACTAGATTAGACATCTTTATTCAACTACTCAGCTATAGTTTATTTAGGCAGTCTTCTGGCCCCAGCTACTGTGTACTCGCAGCAGTCCTTGACTGCTGAGTCTCCCTTTCTTGGAGCCATCCTTAGCTGCTTAGTCTGCTTTTACACCAAAATACAAGAAGATGGCCATGTGCCAGTAATGACCTTGGTTATATAAGTTATTTGACACTACAGAAGTTACTTACATCAGGATATTAAGAGAGTGCCTGTTCTATAATCCTGTTGACCCAGAACCCACTGTCTTCCAGATCCTCTTCACCCCACAACCTGAACCAAAGTAGTGAGTTCAAGGCCAACATGGGCTACATAGTGAGTTCAAGGCCACTCTGAACATAGTAAGATCCTGTCTCTAACAAATAACAAGAAGTGTAGAAGAAGCGGGCATGGTGGCACATGCCTGTAATCCCAGAACTCTGGAGGCAGAGGCAGGAGAATCACTGTGAGTTCGAGGACAGCTTGGGCTACAAAGTGAGCTCAAGGCCAACCTGAACAGCATAGTGAGACCCTGTCTCAAAAAAAAAAAAAAGAAGAAGAAGTATAGAAGAGCCTGTTCCCTTTTGGTACTAAGATCTAGGCACCGTACATGATATAATATAGTGTGATGAATTCTAACAAGATTTTCGCTGCAGGAAAATGGATCTGTTTCAGTCATGGCCTGATGAGAGGCTGCAGCAGCTGGTAACCCTGGGCAAGATGGAGAAATTCTCGTATGGGCAACTGATCACAAAAGACTTGTTAGAGTCATCATGCATCATGTTTATCTGCAAGGTGAGAAGTCTAGTGATGGGGTGGGGTGAAGCTGTGAAGCACATGCCCAATCTAATGCCTTTTGGCCAAACTGTTTCACAGCACACCCAATTCGCTTCATGTTCTGACCTTCCTCATCCTTGCTGTCAAAGGCAGACATTATACTTTGCCCTGTGCCTCACAGGGTTGCTGTGAACGTTAAGATATATAATAGGTGCCAGGAAGATGGCTCAGTAGAATAAGCGCCTGCCTGGCAAGTGCAAGGGCCTGAGTCAATCCCCTGTTCTGAAAAAGAAAAAAAAAAAAGATATATAGTAGTTCCCTACATTCCAAGACTTTCAGTGGCTAGACTTTTTGTGTGCAGCCCTTATATTGCAAAGGGATACAAAGATGGAAAAGACCGGCTCCCTCTCCTCTCAAACCTTAGACAGTACCTAACCTGCTGTATGCTGGAGTTTCTATACATACCTGTCTATGATAAAGTTCATTTTCTAAACTAAGCGTGGTAAGAGGTTAATAATAACCAATCATAACATAGGACAATTTATGGTTATAAAAGTTATGTGAATGTGGTCTCTCCTAAAATATCTTGTGTTGTACTTACCCTTTTGATGCTATAAGATGATAGTTAAAGAAAGCAGCTTTTCTTTGACATATCAGAGTTGCCAGCATCAGTACTCTGGTTCTTGGAGCCATTATTAAGTAAAATAAAGGTTATTTGGATGCAAACACTGTGATTCTGAAGCAGGAGATAAACAGGATCCTAAACAAAAGCCACCCAGACATGGAGTAGGAGTAAAGCGTGTCTTTATTTGCAGATGTCTCTTGGAGGACTAGTGTCCACCTGAGAGCTCTCAACAGGGTTGATAGCTACCAAGCTATCTCTGCTATTAGATCTGTTTCTTGACAGAGGTATGATTTCACATCTCAGCAGGACAGAGAGGTATGGTAGGAGATGTAATCATGCTATTCAGAATCACACATAATTGGCCAGATATGGTAGTGCATACCCTAAAACCCACCTCTCATGAGGCCAACAGGTGGAAGTACTACCATGAGTTCAAAGCCAACCTGGGTTTTATAGTGAGTTCAATGCCAATTTGAACTACATAGTGAGATGTTGTCTCAAAACAAAACAGCTGGATGTGGTGGTGCATGTCTGTAATCCCAGCACTTGGGAGGTTGAGGTAGGAGGATCACTTGAGTTTGAGGCCAGCCTGGGCTGTGTAGTTGGTTCAAGCCCAACCTGAACTGCGTAGCAAGACCCTGTCTCAAAACAAACACAAACAGAATTATACACAATTTAAAACTTATTTTGGAATATTTTTGCAATATTCCATTTAATATTTTGGATCACAGTAGATCTCAGATAAGATCCTTGGTCACATTTCATATGCCTTATCTCATTTCAGCTTCAGAATAGTCTCAAAGATGTTGGTGGGTCATATTCCCCTTTTACAGAGGAGGAAACAGAGGTACAGGAAGGTAAAGTCACTATAGAAAGTCATAGAGTTGATGAAGGACAGGCAAGAATGAGCTCAGGTCTGTTTGATGCCAGAGCTCTTCTTGGGAGCTGGGATTTAAGTTGACCTTTCTGTCAGTGCCTTACATGTTAAGTCACCACGGACATGTGTTTTGCCATGGTCATGACACTCTGGTACAGGATCTAGAGGGATACAAAGATGGAAAAGACTGGCTCCCTCTCCGTATACTGCCTCCACTAGATTCTGAGTATAGACAAAGCTGTCAATGCCAAGTACTAAGTAGTAGATAGAAACTGCAAGTTCCAAGGAATCAGGAGAAGAAAGTTCTGTAGAAGGCAGAGGCCTTAAAGAATGTGAGGCCATAGGAGGTGAGTTGGAGAATGAACCTTGATGTATTGAACCGTAAGCAGGGGCCGTATTGGTTGTGTTCTGGACCTGCTTGTACTTCCCCACAAGAATTGATTGTTAAAATTTCAGGAATGTTGTGGGCTGTTAAACATAATAATTATTAAAATTAAATGGTAGGGGGCCTGCCCCTTAGCTCAGTTCTTTAAGTGGCTGCTTCAACAAAGCAGTCAGGCTCAGGTTGCTGTGATTCGATCCCCACAACACAAGCCAGCCAGTCATGCCTTGAAGGCATTCGGAGAAAAAAAAAATTAAATGGTATAAGCCTACAATTAAATAAGTTATATTAGAAACAAATTTAGCATTTTTTTTTTTTTCCAGAATTGGGGTTTGAACTCAGGCCCTTGCGCTTGCCAGGGAAGTGCTTATTCTACTGAGCCATCTCCCCGGCCCCTGATGTTACTAAATTGATTATTTTCTATGTCTTTGAGGTTGTATCTTTAATAACTACATGTTAGAAATGCTATACAAATGTGTGCGTCTCTTCCCAGCTCCACATTTAGTGACCTGACATTGGTAGTTTGAAGTTAGCCATGATAGTATTCACACAATGAGAATCAGCAAGATTCTCAGGTCTTGGTTTATGGCCTTGCTAGTTGCCTTAAAAAGTGATGATTGGGGCATGGTGGTGCATGGCTATAACCCCAGCACTCAGGACCCTGAGTCAGGAGGATTGGCATTAGTTTGAGGCCAACCTGGGCTATATAGTAAGATCAAGGCTAGTCTGAATTACATTATAAGAACTTGTTTCAAAAACAAGTGGGCTGGGTCTGCAGCCCTTATATTGCAAAGAAGGAATTTTAGGAAATATCCTTGCAGTATTTAAGCACTATTATTTGATGTATCATAGAACTTAATAATTGATGAACAACTGCAATTCTGACATACATGTAATTTCAATATAGTGGCTATAATTCATGTGAAGGTAAGAAATAAGCAGTAGATCGCAAAGAAGATTTGATAACATTAAATTTATTGAGAAAAGAGTAAATTGGGGAAGCAGTAGTGGCGGTACTCACCTGTGATCACAGTACTTAGGAAGCTGAGGCAAGAGGATTGCCACAAATTTGAGGTCAGCTTGTACTACATATAGTGAGACCCTGGGTCAGACTCTACACCCTCCTCCTTTTTTTCACATTTTGTTTTTAATTCTACAAAAGAGATTGGTAATGAGTCAAGTCTCTCATTCCAGAATCTGCACTGGAGTAAGTGCCACAGGCATTCGAATGCAGGGGCGCTTGGATCTCATTGTGAGAAAGTAATAGAGGTCACAAAGTATCAGCAGATAGGAGGGCTTTGGACCAGCAGATGAGTTTAGTTTGTCTATTATAGTGTTTCACTAAAATCTGATTGATTGATTGATTGATTGATTGATTTTTGAGACAGGATTTTGTTATGTATCCCAGGCTGGCCTTGAACTTGCAATGATTCTCCTGCTTTCACCTCCTGAGTTCTGGTATTACAGGCGTGTACCACTACACCTCATTGATTTAATTGTTAATGTGAAGAAGATTTTACATGCAAGGCCTGATTTCTACCTTTTGAGAATTCAGAACAGGAAATAATTCTTCTGTGGTCCCTTCTGCCTGGAATTGACAAGCCCCTGCCCATTCTAAAACGATTGCTCTTTTTCTCACTTTTATTTTCCCTTGAATTTTCTTCCTCTACAAAACCCCAGCAATTCTAACTGCTGTATTTTGCTCGTGGTGCCACTAGAGGACAAAAGCAGTAGCTGCTGGCTAGATGTTCACTGGATCTAGTAAAGTTGGAAAACATGATTTCCTGCTGGTATTGCAGACATAATGTCCATAATCAATTCTGAGCTGTTTATCACTTGGGGATTCACAGTGAAATGGTTCTCTCCACAGATACAAATACAGTTAGAGAACCACAAGAGACTTTTTCAAGAGGAAATTTGGCATTTTGGTCTCTTAACACCTGCAGTTCCTGGGTGATGAATGTTTGTTCAATGAATGTTAAATAAAGTTCCATGCACAATGTTTGTATATACTGAGAGCTTATTAAATGTTTGTTCCTTTGCCTTTTTTGCCAGCTGTAATCTGTCTTGAACCTTAAGCCTTTACAATGTATCTCCTAGAGTTCATACTAAAAAGGGGGTAAGATTTTGTTTTCTGGTCTTGTGTTTTGTTGAGACATTGTTTCACTTTGTTGTCCAGGCTGGCCTTGAACTTGCCATTATCGTCCTACCTCAGCCACCTGAGGGCTGAGCTTACAGGCATGTGTCACCACACCCACCCAGCAAAAAAAGGATAAAATTTTATAAAGTAGGAAATAAAAAGGGGAAACTATATATCTTTCTTACTTGTCAGATCAGCCAAGTTTAAAGATATGAAAAGCATTGTTGGCAAAGATGCAAGAAGTTCTATCTGGGGCCAGGGAGATGGCTCAGTGGAATAAGTGCTTCCCTGGCAAGCATAAGGGCCTGAGTTCAATCCCTGGTTCCGCAAAAAAAAAAAAAAAAAAAAAAAAAAAAAAAAAAAAAAAGCAGCTTAAAAAAAAATGTTCCATCTGGAGGACAGTTTGGCAGTATCAAAATTTACATGTATATTTTAGGAATTACTCCCAATGAGATAATCAGATGTGGGCATTGTGTTAGAATAAACGATGTTACGTGCTTACAAACAGTTATTAAGCCTCAGTGGAGTAACTAATCATACCACTTGTCTATAGCAGGAAGGCAGGGGCACACACCACTTGAACCACACTTCCACAATCATTAGTAGGTAGGACAGGACAGAAGAATGTTGAGAATCAAGCACTGGATTTTAAAGTCTACCCAGAGCATCACAAGTCCCTTTGCTAAGAAAATCAAAGGATATTGGCCAAAGCAAATAAGGCTACGCCCAATTCAAAGTATGAAAAGGAAAATCCTACCATGTGCTTGGGAGAAAAACTTGAGTATTTGTGAACTACCTTAATGGCTGCTAGAGGAGTTGAGATATCTGTATAGAATGTGTTGCTTCCTGCTGTAGATGAGAGAAGCCCAGCTGCAAGTGGCTTAAGAAGCAGTAATTAGTTTTTCTCATGTGATAGTTCAGAGCTAAGCATTCCAGGACTTGAACAGTTGTTCTGGGAAATCAGCAAGAATCCAGGCCCCTTGTAGCTTTTCCTTTCTTCATCCATAGCTGTAGATTTTTCATCTTAACATTTACAGTGTGGCCATTTCACTGCTGGCCATCACATCTGAGTTTCAGTCAGAGAAAAGCAAGAATAGCAGTTTTCCTGAGAGTTCTATCCAGCCATCTTCTACTTGTGTCTCATCAGCCAGACTGAGTCATTGTCAGACGAGTTTGGGATAGGGGTGATTTGTTTTGTTTTTGTTTTTAGAGACTATTGTCCTGAAAAAATTAGGGTTATGTGTAATACTAACATATTAGAAACCCACCAAATATGAATCTTGAAAAAGTGGTTTCTTGAGGTATAACATATACCTAGTAAAGATTTCAACTCTAAACTGTATAGCTTGATAAATTTTGTGTATGTATGTACCCATGTAATCATCACCTAAATAAGGATTAAGAACATCTCTGGTACTCCGGAAGACTCCTTTTGGCTCTTCTCAGACAAAATTCCCTTATAAAGATAACCACTCTCATAGCACCACAGATATTGTGTTTGACTTCATTTGCTCAACTGAATTTTTGTTATTTTTAATTTTACAAAAAAGCATATTTAGTTCAACATATCAATACTTGATGAAAAATACCTGTTCCATATTATGCCTAAGATGATTGATATGCAGACAGATAGTGAGGTTAAGCATAACAGCCTAAGTTGTTTGATAATAACAATAAGCTTGTCTTCTGGATGGTTAACAACCTAAGTTTGCAGACCAAAATTAGAGAAAAAGGAGGGCTGCAAGGAAAGCCAATATTTTGGCCCTAGCCTTCTAAGGTCAATTAAGACTCAGGACATATGGGAACTTGTACTGTAACGTCATGTAACTCGGTAGTGTCCCAAATTTTCTGATCAAGGAGATTATGGGGCCAAAGAGGAAAGTGATGGATGATGTAGAGTGTGCCTAAGGAGAGTCACTTGGAGAGAAAACATTCTCTCAGGCTTTCACAGAGAGCACATTGGCCAAGCAATGGTCGTGACTCATCCACATGGCTGACACTGACAAAGGTTCTACAATCTGAGGTACAGGATCTCAGGATAAATCCTGAGGGGGTTTCACAGACCTTATTAGACCCAAAAGCTACAACTCTTGTTGTATAGGTCCTGCTTTACCTTGGTCTTAACCATCCAGAAGAAAAGTATAAAAACAAAATGTAAGAAGTAAAGCCATGCTGTTATATTGAGCTGTGGGGGACTCAGGTCATCAATTTGTGACATTGCCAATTAAGTGGAAGACCCAATACTATTGTGGGCTGCTGGACTCTTTTGGAATGTTTTGCTGAGTTTACACACCTATAATATTCAAATAACAGAACTTAACAAAAAAAAGGGTATACAGATGAATGTCCATTTTGTATCTGTGTATTCAGAGTGGTTGGGATAGATATATAGTTACATTCTGTTAATGAATAAAATGATTTGTTCTAATGGTGTTTGTAAATAGGATGTCAGGTCCGCATCTTGTACAGCAATTAACCACTAAGAAGGATGTGTGCAGTGTGTTAATTATTGAAATTGTCCTACCGATTTGATTTGAAACTGTCTCATTGCTATTTGTTTATCAATAAAATTATGGCACAAAAGCATATTTAGGATAATATATGGTTATTAATTCATGATATATTTTTTTCTTGATATATTACTGAATTTCTGAAAAAGGTCTCAAGAGTCTGTTTCACATACCTGAACCCAGTTATAAAAACTTGTATATAAATATTTTATATGTTCATAGAGAAAGGTTTGGCATAATATTTCCTAATATATTACTACTAGATTTTTTTGGCCATTCAGATTAATGTAGTTTTAACTTTGTGTTCTTCTGTTTTGCTTGTTTTAGAATAATTTTAAATTTCTAGAAAAAGTTGCCAAAACAGTACAGAGAATGCCTCAATTATCTTAACAGAAATTCATCAGTTGGCATTTTATTATATTTGCTTTTATATTTTCCCTGCCTGAATCATTGTGAAATCACTATGCTCACCTCTCTCTCTCTCTCTCTCCCTCCTTCCCTCCCCTTTTCTCTCCCCCCTCTCTCTCCCTTT
>NW_004524613.1:6626376-6632947 GCF_000260255.1 Octodon degus
TTAAAAACAAGATTTCCCTATATAGTCCTGGCTGGACTTGCACTCTATGTGTAGCCAAGTCTGGCCTCAAACTCAAGATCCTCCTGTCTCAGCTTCCTGAGATTATAGGTTTGGGCCACTGTACCTAGCTATTAGTGATTATAAGGTAAGGAATTAACCACAAAATAATTATCAAAATCAGAGAATTTTTTAAAAAATGTATTTAGTACAGGGACTACAGGGTTTTACTGCACAGATCGGACTCCTGGTGATCTTCCTGTTTTCAGCCTCCCAAGTGCTGGAATTATAGGCGTGCCCCACCATGTCCAGTCTCAATCTCCATCTCAGCATGCCCTAGGAGTGGGTCCAGCATGGCATGCTGGGGATCAAACCCCAGTCCTTGTATCTGCCTAAGCAGGCCCTTTAATCTGCTGAGTGATCTAGCCAGCCCTAAAATCAGGGAATTATAATACTGATAGAATGTATAATTCACAGTCATAATCAATTTTACCAACTATCCCAAAGACGTGCTTATAGTGATTTTTATTCTAGTGCCAGCATTGTTTTGTAATACCTCAGTTAACACACATTTCTATTTTCAAACTGTTCAGTTTTCTTTCTTTCTTTCATGTATTTGGTACAGGGTCTCACTATGCAGCTTGGACCCAATCCTCCTGCATTCAGCCTCCCCAGCACTGGGATTATAGGTGTGTGCCATTGGAGGTAGGGATGCATGCCATGTGGTGCTGGGGATTGAGCACTGGTTCCTGCACTTGCCTAAGCAGGCACTTAGTCCTCAGAGCTATCTCACTGGCCCAACAGTTCAGTATCCAAACAAAAGTGTTCAGGGGGGCTTGCCCCTTAGCTCAGTTCTTTAAGTGGCTGCTTCAACAAAGCAGTCAGGCTCAGGTTGCTGTGGTTCGATCCCCACAACACAAGCCAGCCAGTCATGCCTTGAAGGCATTCGGAGAAAAAAAAAAAAAAAAGTGTTCAGCAGTATTTTGCTTCCATTCACAAAGTCCCCAGTGTTGACAGACACAACTGTGGCCACCTTCCTCAAACAAACGCAAACACGGCCATTTTCCAAAAAATAGTGAAACAAATTAAGTTCATGAACCAAAGCACCGTTGTATTTTGGATTATTTTATTTTATTTTATTTTATTTTATTTTATTTTATTTTATTTTATTTTATTTTATTTTATTTTGAGACAGGGTCTTGCTATGTAATTCAGGCTGGCTTTTGAAATCACTATGTAGCCCAGGCTGGCCTTGAACTCCTAGCATTCCTTCTGTCTCAGCCTCAAGTGCTGGAGTTGCAGGTACATGTCACCACTCCTAGCTATTTGCATTGTTCACTTTTCATATTTATTTATTTATTTTATTTTTGTATTTTAGGGAAGGGTCTACAGGGTGTTCAGGGTCTCACTACTAGATTGGACTTGCAGTGATCCACCTTTTTACAGCCTCCCAAGAGCTGGGATTACAGGCTCACACCACCACACCCAGTCTCAATTGCCGTCTCAGTGTGACCTGGGGGGGGGGGGCCTGGCATGGCAGGCCCAGGGATCGAACCCCTGGCCCCTGCACCTGCTTGCAGGCACTTTAATCCACTGAGCTATTTGGCTGGCCCTATTTATCTATTATGGTACTGGGAATTGAACTCCAGACCTTGCACTTGCCAGGCAGGTGCTTGCGCTGCTGAGCTACATCCTTGGCCCAACATTTTTCAAATAATGAGTAGATAGCAATTTTATTAAGGAGAAGAAAAGAACACAAAACAACTTTCATTAGCAAATGAAACAAAATGGAGTTTGCTGCAATACAGAGAGCTTATTTTCAAAGCCTGACCTGCCTGAAGCACTGGGGATTAATCTTTATTTATATCTCTTGATGTGTCCAGGGCCGCTGTGAAATCCTACGGCTGATAGACCTCAGAAGCTCCCCTTACTATCACAAGTGGGTCTGGCAACATCTGGAGCTGATAGATGACAAACCTCTTAGTGCTCACCTCACTGGTAAGCCAGATGTCCACGTCAGTTGGCCTGCAGTGCTGCAGGGTGCTCCTGAGTTCTGTCTTGGTTCCACTTCCTAGCTCTAGAGCTTCAAGGGCCAGACAGCATGTCTGGGTTGATCCTTTGACCCGCTGGAGAAACCTGATCCCCAAGCCCTGGCTCCTTTCCAGCCTCCTCATTAGCCTCCTTCCTCCCACTCCACAGGTTCTGTCATGTGGCCACTGCCTCCTTGCCTCACACATCCCAACCCACCCACCCATTTATTCCCAACTGTCTTCTGCTTTTTAGATCTTAGAGTGAACATCCTGTCCTCAGAGAGTGATCTCTGAGTTCTCATGCTGGGTCAGTCAGTGTCTTCCATCCCTCGTACTATATAGCCCATTTAAATACCCTGTATTTCTCTTCTGTTCTATTTAGCTTTGTTGAGATCAGATCATTGCATATGAAATTTTTATTAATTATCTGTCTGTCTTGGTAGAATTTAAGCTCAATAACGGGCTAGGCGTTAGCGCCTAGAACCACCTGGCTGCTGGGAGGTATTCAGAATTGAATCACAGAATCAGTAGATAAACATGTTAGCTGCTGTGTATAGTTATAGGTTGCTGGAGCTACATAGAGCTCCTCCTTAGTTACTAGGAAGATTTCCTACAGGGTGTTCAGGGCCTCACTACTAGATCGGACTCATAGTGATCCGCCTGTTTACAGCCTCCCAAGAGCTGGGATTACAGGTGCGCACCATCACACCCAGTCTTCTTTTATGTACCAAGAATTGAACTCTTGCTCTTGCCAGCCAGGTGCTTGTTCCTCTGAACTATATCATTGGCCCTAATGGCTTGCTACATATATATATATGTATTTATACCGGGAATTGAACTCGGGACCTTGTGCTTGCCAGGCAAGTCCTTGTGGTACGGAGCTATATCCCTGGCCCAATATGTAGGGTTTCTTCATTGTGGTTAAAAGGATACACTCAGGAGCTACATTACTTGGGCTTGAATACTGGTTCCTTTCCAAGTAGTTCTGTTTGCCTCTGCCAATCCACTAGACAAAAGTTGCCTCCCTCAAATTTTAGTATGTTGTGCTTTCATTGTCATTCAGTTTATACTTTTAAACCTCCCTTTGCATGTCAGTGGCCCATTGAATACACAGAAGGATATTACTTGGTATCCATACATTTGGGAACTGTCCAGCTACCTTTCTGTCCTGGATTTCTGTGATAATGTACTTTATTTAGTTTGAATCCTTTTAAATATATTGAAACTTGTTTTGTGACCCAGAATATAATGTCTTGCTAAATGCTGTATCTGCGCTGGAAAAAAATGTACAGTGACTGGGTATAGCATGCTATGAATATTAGTCAGGTGAAGCTGCTAGATAGTGTTAGTCAAACCATTTATATCCTTTCTGATTTTCTATCGGCTTACTTTATTTTTTTAATTAATTAATTAATTAATTTTTTTTGCGGAACCGGGGATTGAACTCAGGCCCTTGTGCTTGCCAGGGAAGCACTCCACTGAGCCATCTCCCCAGCCTTTTATCTGCTTACTTTATCAGTTGCTAATAGAGTGGGTTTTGGTGGTACATGCTTGTAATCCCAGCACCTGGGAAGCTGAGGCAGGAGGATCTCCAAGAGTTCAAGGCCAGCCTAGGCTACACATGAGTTCAAGGCCAGCCTGCGCTAAAAGTGAGACTCTGTCTCAAAAAACAAAAAACAAAATATTATTAAAACAGAGGGGTTGTTAAAATCTCCAGCTGACATTGTAGAAACAAAGGGTGATTGAAAAAATATGGTGACTATTTTAAAATTTAAAAAATGGATACAGTGGGCTGGCCAGATAGCTCAGCAGATTAAAGCACTTGCTTAGGCAGACATGGGGACGAGGGTTTGATTCCCCAGCCTGCAGTACTGGCCCCGCCCCAGGGGCTTGCTGAGCTGGCAATTGAGACTGGGTGTTGTGTTGTGCACCTGTAATCCCAGTGCTTGGGAGGCTGAACACAGGAGGATCACTACGGGTCCGATCTGTGTAGTGAGACCCTGTAGACCCTGTACGAAATACATTTAAAAAAATAATAATACAGTAAAAGACATTGCCGTTAATTCCTCTCAAAATACTCCCCCTCGCTTCGAACAATTTATCCCATTCATTTTTTATCATGTGACTCCTGGCTCTTCCCAAAAGTCAAAATGACCATGAAAGGTAAACATTTTGAATCAGTTCAGGATGTGAAGGCAGCCACGATAGTGCAACTAAATATACTCACGAAATAGGACTTCCAGAGCTGCTTCAGAAAGTGATGACAGTGCTGTGTGTGTGTGTGTGTGAGAGAGAGAGACAGAGAGAGAGAGAGAGAGAGAGAGAGAGAGAGAGAGAGAGAGAGAGAGGTGGAGCATTTTCAAGGGAGATTAATGGCAATGTGTCTTTTACTATAATGATTTTTTTAAACTCTGTATTTTTCTATCATACCTAATATATTTTTCTTTTTTCTTTCTTTCTTTCTTTTTCTAGGCAGGGTCTTGCTACGCAGTTCAGGCTGGCTTTAAACTCACTTTCCTGTGTAATTCAGGTTGGCGTCAAACTCACAGCAATCCACCTGCCTTAGGCTCCCAAGTGCTAGTATGATAGGCCTTCACTGGCACCCCCAGTTCTTACTTGACTATCAAGGTTTGTTGTTGTTGTTGCTGTTTTTAATACTAAAGATTGAAGAGCTAGGAAACATGATAGTGTCAAGCCATACAGTTATATGTTCAAGATGGGCAAGGCAATGATCCTGAGAATCTCCAGAAGATTTTTTAATCTAGCAGTTAACTGGAAAGATTCTCACCCTGACTAACTATTTATACTGATACCTGTGAACTAAGCAACTGCACTGCAGATGGTAATCTGTAATAGTAGTTTCATGCTTGGAGTGCCTGTCATTCTGGTCTTCTGAATACGGGCTGCTTGTCATGACATGCCAGTTGCTGCTGTGCTGTCTCTCGGGTAGATGGTTGTTCAAGAAGAAGGGGGTGGTGAATGAAAGCAAGAGACAGGAAAAGGAATATAGTGGGATTGTCCTGCTTCAAGGTTGTATATGGTTAGATTTTTGGATTTATGTGTAAATATAAGAAGTATATAATTCTTTATGCCTATTTTAAAAATATATTCTAATTTTTAAGTGTTTTTTTAATCATATTCTATAGGGACTTAAAGTTCAACATATCAATACTTGGTGAAAAATACCTGTTCCATGTTATGCCTAAGATGTCTGATATTCAGACAGATAGTGAGGTTAAGCTTAACAGCCTAAGTTGTATGGTAATAACAATAAGCTTGTCTTCTGGATGGTTAACAACCTAAGTTTGCAGACCAAAATTAGAGAAAAAGGAGGGCTGAAAGGTAAGCCAACATTTTGGCCCTAGCCTTCCAAGGTCAATTAAGACTCAGGACATATGAGAACTTGTACTGTAACGTCATGTAACTCGGTAGTGTCCCAAATTTTCTGATCAAGGAGATTATGGGGCCAAAGAGGAAAGTGATCGATGATGTAGAGTGTGCCTAAGGAGAGTCACATGGAGAGAAAACATTCTCTCAGGCTTTCACAGAGAGCACATTGGCCAAGCATTGGCCGTGACTCATCCACATGGCTGACACTGACAAAGGTTCTACAATCTGAGGTACAGGATCTCAGGATAAGTCCTGAGGGGATTTCACTGACCTTATTAGACCCAAAAGCTACAACTCTTGTTGTATAGGTCCTGCTTTACCTTGGTCTTAACCATCCAGCAGATAAGTATAAAAAAGAAATATAAGAAGTAAAGCCATGGTGTTATGTTGAGCTGTAGGGGACTCAGGTCAAAAATTTCTGACATTGCCAGTCAAGCGGAAGACCCAATACTATTATGGGCTACTGGACTCTTTTAGAATATTTTGTTGAGTTTACACACCTATACTATTTAAATGATGGAACTTAACTAAAAAAGGGGATACAGATGAATGTGCATTTTGTATCTGTGTATTCAGAGTGGTTGGGATAGATATATAGTTACATTCTGTTAATGAATAGAGGGATTTGTTCTAATGGTGTTTGTAAATAAGATATCATGTCTGCATCTTGTACAGCAATTAACCACTAGGAAGAATGTATGCAGCGTGTTAATTATTGAAACTGTCCTACCAATTTGATTTGACACTGTCTCATTGCTATTTGTTTCTCAATAAAATTATGGAAAAAAATAAAGTTAAAAATTATGCATGATAACTGTTAAAGAAAAAAAAAAAGATTGAATCCAGAGGGCCCTGTAACACTAATCTATATCTAGCTTTTTAAATTTTTGAGACAAAATCTTTCCAAGCTGCTTTAGGTTGCTCAAGCTGAGCTCAGTCTCGCAGTCCTCCTGCTTCAGTCACCCGGAATGCTGGAATAGTAGGTGTTTACTGCTACACTGACTTTCGAAGCTGTCTTATTACATGAATGTCTTCATACATGAATGTCTTCATACATGAATGTTTAGGATTAAACTCTTTATCACTGTGAAATGAACATTTGATCTCTAGTAACATTCTTTTTTTTTGATAACAATAAAATTCTTCATAGGAAA
>NW_004524613.1:6634687-6637192 GCF_000260255.1 Octodon degus
TGTGTGTGTGTGTGTGTGTGTGGCCAGCTCAGCCCACCAGGGGGCGGGGCTGGCTGGCATGTGGTGCTGGGGGATTGAACCGCGGTCCCTGTGCTTTTGCTAAGGTCCTTCTAAGTAGGTGCTTTAGACCACTGAGCCATCTCACCAGCCCTGTGTGTGTTTTTGAGACAGGGTCTCAGTATGTAGCTCAGGCTGGCCTCAAGCTCATGAGATACTCCTGCCTTTGCCTCCTGAGTGCTGGGATTACAGGCGTATGCCACCATGCCTGGGTTCTGATATTAATGTAATGACTCCTTTTGATTTAATTTAGGTTCATTTTGATTCGTATTGGTTTGGAATATCTTTTTCCATTCTTTTATGTTTACTCCATTTGTGTCTTTATGTTTAAAATGGGCTTCATGCTATCACAGGTTCTGGGGTTCTGGGGTCTCCTTCCAAAGGTTGTTTCTAGGTTCTTCTTTTCCTGAACAAAGTATTGGATAAAACAAGTACAAAATATAACAAGGTTTTATGTTAATTAAACATAGGAAAATAAGTATGCTCTACCAAATGAGTTTGGGTCAAATAAAAGTAGGAGGAAAAGCACACTTGACAGCATGAGAATGGACTGCTGTGGAAGAGAACACAGGAGCCCTGAGCTCACTGGTGGTGGTGTCCTTTTGTATCTTCCACTCCTCTAGCTGACCTCAGGCCCTGGCTATCCTACTGAAGTTGAGTTCTTGCTGAGTTCTCATGAGAAAGACTGAAGCTATCACTCTCTGACTGGCTCCAGGTATAGGGTTTGAGTACTGTCCTGCACATGCGTCCTGGGACTTACATATAATTAACTTACATATAATTATCCCCACTCCCTAGGCAGTTGGCGAAACTCTAATCTCCTACCTCAGTGCCAGGTATAGTGGCACACACCTCTAATCTCAACACTCTAGAGCCTGAAGTTGGGGGGATTGCTGTGAGTTCAAGAGTAGCCTGGGCAACATAGTGAGCTCAGGGGCAGCCCGAACTGTCTAATGAGAACTTGTTTCAAAAAACAAAAACCCCACAAAACTTAAAAAGTTATGGGGTAAGGGAAGAGGGTGGGATTACACCTCTGTAAGAGGGTCCTAGGTTTAGGGTCTAGCACCAAAAAAAGATGAGGGGAAGGGTCTTGCTTTCATTTTTATTTCTTAAATCCAATCTGACAATTTCTACCTTTTTATTGAGATGTCTAGACTATTTATATTTAACATTATTGGGGGCTGGTGAGATGGCTCAGTGGTCTAAAGCACCTACTTAGAACAAGCTTAGCAAAGCCCAGGGACCACGGTTCAATCCCCCAGCACCACATGCCAGCCAGCCCACCCCCTGGTGGACTGAGCTGCCCCCCCACAAATAAATAAATAAATAATTAATTAAAAAAATATTTAACATTATTATTGATTGTGTTTGGGTTTTAACCTACCATTTTGCTATTTATTTCTATTTGTTCCACACATTCCCTGTCATGGTTTGGGGCTTTGGAAGGGGAACAATACAATATAGGACATATATTTTATAAGATTATTTTATAATGAGTCAAGCCATCCAAAGAGTCAGATACCAACAGTGCAGGAAATCTGTCCACACACTAAAAACCAAAGACTCCAGCTGAGGGCCTGGATCGATCCCACATAATGTCCTGCACAAAGACCTAGAGTCCGTAACAGTGTCTCCCACAAGTTCACCTGGAGGCCTAGAACCCACAACAATGTCATGCAGCCCTGTTTCATGGATATACAATGGGAAAGCCCAGAGGTCAGTTGTAGAAGCTACAAAATCTCTGTGCAAGCAGGATGAAGGATCTGTGCTAGCAGGCTGAGGGATCTGAACTGGAGCCAGGAAGCAACACTCTATGTAAGAACCAGAGCCGTCCTCAAAAGTACCACAGCTGTCCTCAACAACAGTGAGGTCCTGAGCTCCCCTGATGACAAGGAAAGCTGAGTTCCCATCAGGAAAGCCAATGCAACAAGCTTCTCTAGGAGACTGAGCTGCGTACTCCCCCTCCAGAGCCAGGAAGCAGAGCTCAAAGTGAGGACCAGAGTTCTCCAAAATGAACCATAGCCATCCTCAGTGACAACTAAGTCCCAAGCTCCTCCTCCAACAAAACCAGCTGAGTTCACCAGGAAAGCCAGCATGACAAGGTCCTCCAGCAGAATAGTCCAAGAGAAGCAGCAGTTTCCAACAGCTCCACAGCTTCTCCAAACAGCATCCCTAACAGCCTCCCAACAGCTTCTCCAGTTCTGCCTCTTACCCTGCTGGCAGCAATCCTCAGGGGGCCCTCCCACACTCAGCACCACGCTGGTTCAGTTCAGCTGGGTGTTATGAGTTGACCACAAGTTGGCAATCCACCACACAGTCCCTTTTACTTTTCCACCTGCCTTATTGATTTATTTTGTTTTTTTTATTTTATTTTTTATTTTTCAACAAATAATACACTGCATATATTCTTCTTAGTGGTTAATTGCTGTACAAGATGCGGACTTGTGA
>NW_004524613.1:6639177-6641235 GCF_000260255.1 Octodon degus
GATTAAAGAATCTTCTGAATGTTCTCCGGATCATTGCCTTGCTCATCTTTTACATATAACTGCATGGCTTAACATTGTCATGTTTCCTAGCTCTTTGTTATTATTTTGATGATTGCTTTATGGATTATTGTATATTTAACTTATCATAATCTACCTACCTATCTACAAGTGGTATTATATTCTTTAACATATAGAATCAGAACTTATAACAGTATATTTTTTTTATTTCTTTCCTTTAAGATGCTGTATTATGGTATTCTTAAAATATTCTTAAAAATATTTTTAAGTGATAAGAAAAGTCTTCTTAAAATTAAAAAAAACCTTTTTTTTTCTTTTTGAGACAGGGTTTCACTATGCAGTTCAGGCTGACCTTGAATCCACTTTGTAGCCCAGGTTGGCCTTGAACTTACAGTGATCTTCCTGCCTCAGCCTCCCAAGTGCTGGGATTATAGGTGTTTTTATCTTTCAGTATTATAAAAGATGTTGCATGAACATGTTTCTCAGTTTGCATTGTTATCAACAAAATGTCTAATAAAATTCTATTTCTCTTTTTTTTTTTCTTGTGATACTAGAGATTGAACCTAGGCCTTCACACTGAGCTATACACCTGCCATTTTTAATCTTTTTTTTATTTAAAAACAGAGTCTTGCTAAGTTGTTAAATTGATCAAGTTGGGTTCAAATTTACGATCCTTCTGCCTTATTTCTTGGCTTGCAGTGCAGATGTACACCATCATAACATTCTTATTTTTCATGAACTCTTTGAATAACTTTGTATATCTTCTTTACACATTGCGCTTTTTTACTCTGGCTGGTTTAAATTTTTTCTTATCAATCATTTTAAGTGATTCTATTATGGTATGCTTGGATATTTTTGGTCATACTTCTCTTAAAAAATGGTAGCAGAAGTTTTTATTAAAGGTAGGAAAAGAAAGAGGTTCTGCAGAGCAAGTTTTTTTTTTTTTTTTTTTTTTTGCGGAACCGGGGATTGAACTCAGATCCTTGCATAAGCTGGTCAAGCGCTTACCCTACTGAGCCATCTCCCCGGCCCCCTGCAGAGCAAGTTTGAGCTGAGTAAAAGCAGGAAAATAAGTATACCCTACAGCACGAGGGTAGACCACTGAGGAGAGAGAACACAGTGGTGTGTTAGGGTTTCTTTGCTTGGGTTCATTTAATTTCTTGGATCTCTGAATTTATATAAAAGTCAGATTTAGAGGTTGTTGGCTATTATTTTTCAAATCTTTTTACTATCTTCCTCACTTCTGCTTTGGACTGCTTGAAGTTGTTTCACAGTTCACTGAAGCTCTGTTTATTTTTATTCTTCTATGATTTTGGGTACTTTCTGCTGTGTTTTCAAGTTTACCACTTTCTGTGGCATCTTCAAATCTATGAATACAATCTAATGTATTTTTCAATTCAGACATTGTGGTTTTCAGATCCTCAAGTTTGATTTGGGTCATTTTAGAAAGTGCAATTTCTGTGCCTCTGCTTAATATTCATAATATTTCTTCTTTGTAATGTAGTTATAATAGCTGTTTCACTGTATACTAATTCTATCATTTCTGGGTCAGTTTCAGTTCTTTGATTTTCTTTTTGTGTGGTTCATAGTTTCTTTTTTTTCTTTCATTGTTTCTTCTTAATGCTTGGTAGTTTTTATTAGGGTGCTAGATAATGTGAATTTTGAGTAGTGCATATTTCATTATTTCTGTAAATATCCTGAATTTTCTTCTAGAATGGTAAATTACTTGGAAATATTTTGATCTTCTTACCTTCAAAGAAGGTGAAATGAAAGCAGTAATACAGAAATATTATTTTTAGCTCATTCATGAAATAAAACCATTCTGAATATTCCACAGGACCCATCCATGACTGGGGAGGTTTTCTGTTCTTGCTTGTAAGAACAGGAACCATTTCTGGTCCTGTGCGAGATCTGATGATTTATCCTTGTTGTTACTTTGGGTGATGTTTTTCCCCCAACCTTGGGTGATACATTAGTAAATCACACTTTTCATCTCCCAAATTCTGTGGGTCAGAAGTTTGGGCATTTTTTTTTTTTTTT
>NW_004524613.1:6645074-6662110 GCF_000260255.1 Octodon degus
CTGTTTCATACACTCTATTTCTTTCCTGAATTGCTTATTCAGGGATTCCATCATTTTTATATTCTGCTCTATTTTTTTTATCAGTGTATTCTTTAGAAGCATTTAGTACTTCTTTGATTATAGTTATCACTAAATTTTTTAGTTCAGAAATTATTTCTGATATGATTTCTTCTATACCTTTCTGCAGTTGATTCTTTACTGTCAACGCTATTATCTCAGAGATATCTGGTGCGTGATTTCCAGTTTCCTCAGTGCTAGTGTCTTCTGCATTTGTACTGGTTGGACTCGGGGCCTGAGACTGCATTTTGTTCCTTGTCTTTGTCATTTTGTATACCACTTCTTCTGACCTTTGGTGTAGAACTTAGATAGGGTTATTATAACCTTAGCACCAGGTCTGGATCTATGAAGTTCAGATAACTCCAGGTGGGTGTTGTTTGGATCTGGCTGCTGTGCTCCACTTCTTTCTGCTGTAGCCATTAGAGTGAACCCTTTGTGTCTCTCTGGCAAGATGTTCTGCTCCTGAATCAGCTGAGTGGGTCTTGCCTCTAGCCTCTTTGCAGAGAGATCTGCTGAAGGGTTTCTTGCTGGGCCTGCACTCTGGGTCGAATGAAGATGCGCAGGCCCTGGGTGGTCTCACTCACATGACAGGCCTGGGCTCTGTGTCTATTCAGGATCCAGTGGCCCCAGGCACTCTCTCTCACTCTCCGGGCCTGTGCTCTGGGTCTACTCAAGATCCGCGGGCCCTCGGTTGTCTCACTCACTCGCTGGGCCTGGGCTCTGGGTCTATTCTGGATCCCACGGCCCCAGTCAGTCTCACTCACTTGCCGGGCCTGGGCCTGCACTCTGAGTCTATTCAGGATCCGGAGGGCCCCAGGTCGTCTCACTCTGTAATTATCTTTAGCAGACAACTTTATCTAATTTTTCACTCTATTGTGATGATTTTTCTAGTGTGTTTTTTTGTTTTTTGTTTTTTTTTTCAGAAAAGGTCTCACTATATAGTTCAGGGCTGGCTTTGAACGCACTATGTAGCCCGGGCTGTCACAGTGATCTTCCTGTCTTAGGCTGTGGAGTTCTGGGATTACAGATGTGCATTACCACACCTGGCTGTCTTTACATTCTTGTACAAATAAACAGACTCCTAAAATTACTACATCAAGTAATAGAACCCGTATGTATTGACAATATACATTTAAAATATTGATAGATATTGCCAAAATGCCTTTCAAGAAGGTCATACTCAGAGCCTTTTGGTTTTTTTTTTGTTTGTTTGTTCAGATAGGGTTGTACTGTGTAGCCTAGGCTGGCCTTCAACTCATGAGAATTCTCATGCCTCAGCTTCCCAAGTACTGCAATTACAGATTGGTGTACTACCAAACTGGCTTTCAGAGCTTTTTGTAAGTTCTCATTAAGCCAGTCCAATGGAGTTTAGATTTGTTTCTGTTAGCATTTCTGTTTTAGGACTTGTAATGTAGCCAATGATAGAGTGCTTACCTAGCATGCATGAGGTTCAATCACTAGCACTTAAAAGAAAAAGCAAGGAAAGAATACGCACAAAAATGTAATTTTTAGGGCTGGGGCAATAGCTCAGTAGAATAAGTGCTTACCTGATAAGCGCAAGGTCCTGAGTTCAATCCCCAGTACCGCCCCCCCCAAAAAAAATTCTGCTTGATGAATAAGTTTATTCATCTTTATCTGAAAAACCTTCATAGAAGTTTGGTTCAACTCTCAGCAGCCTGCTCCTAGCTCTGCGGAAGCTTGTCTTCTTTTGAGCTACCTGCTCTTTCTTTTGGGCAAGGGACGTTTTGGGACGGTTCCACCTCTTCTTTTTAACTTCTCTCTTCGGTTTCTTTTCATAGACTGGATTCTCTCGTATAGCAGCATGAGCTTTCCTATACATCTCCTCCATCATGTCTGGAGTTACATTGTTCTTTATGTACTGAGAGAACTGTTTCTTGTAAGCATCCTCATCTTCCTCCATTAGGTAACACATATAATCTGCAATATTCTGACCCATGATGTGCTTCCAATGTACTTCTGCATTGAACTCCTTGCTTTCAGAGTCATAACCAGGGAATCGTTTGGTACTGTGAGGGATAGATAGGCCTCCATCCACAGCACCCTTTAGGGCTCCAAAAACTTTATTGCCAGTTGTAGCTCTGGCGAGGCCTGCATCCAGATAGCAGGTGAAGGCACCAAGTTTGCCATCAGTGCTTTCCACATTGTATTCATCCCAGTCACCTCCACCTGGCCTTATAGATCTTATCCAGGCCAAACCTATTGAGAAGCCTGCGGGCCAGCAGCAGGCCAGTACAATATGCTGCAGCATAATTTGTTAGGCCAACTTTCACACCATATTTTGGTAGTTCATGTGCAAATGCTGCACAGACTATCGTATCCCCTTCAATACGGGCATAAACAATCTGACAAATGATATCTCTGTTAGTTACACAATCTATCAATCCTGTATTTAGGTATGTTGTACCTATTTTTGTCCTGTATTACCAAGAGTTTCCTAGTGTAGTAATCAGTTTTGCCCTCCCATCATCTTTTAAGCTTTACTTGGTATCTCTTAGATACTTAGGCCTTGTTCTTGACAACCTTAACAAAACCCATCCTGTGTAATATAGACCTGCATCCATGGCCCTACACAGACCTGCAGGCCCAACAGCACCACCATTTTAAATGTGTTAGTTCAGTGAATTTTGACAAATTCATACCTTTGAATAATCACCACAATCAAGTTACAGAACATTTTTGTCACCCCAGAAAGTTTTGTACCCCAGTCTCTTCTTCTAACTTTAGTCTTTTTTTTTTTCTTAGAAATTGCTTTATTTTTTATCAGCCTCATTCCCATTTTGCTGAAGCATTGGCAGAACAGCTCAGGACCACTCGGTGGTGGTTCCTGCCCACTCAGTGGCCTGTGCGGGGTGCTGCAGACCCATCTTCTGTGGCCGGCTGGGCATTCCAGTCTTCAGTAGGAAACTGCTGAATGGGCACAAATGGCACCTGCATGCCTTTGGACCAGTCTGCGACCTCAGGCTGAGCAGCAGTGAACTCTGGAGCTGGTGCAGTCCATTCTCCCTGAAATTCCTCCTTGGTCACAGCCTTTTCAGCAGCAGCCTGCTCTTCTTGTTCAATCTCTTCAGGACCCCGGTAGAAGTAGAGATCAGGCATGACTTCCCACGGGTGTTCATGGGAGATGAAAGCAGCATCCACCACATCAGACCCACAGAGTGAGCTCCCTTATTGAGCACTGGATGGCAATGCCCACATAGCGCAGAGGAGAATCTGTGTTGCACAAAGCAATGGTTGTCAGATTGACGTAAGATGCCTCCGTTAGGGGCTGGTGGTCAGCCCTGGGGTCAGAAACCACCAGAAGACGTGGCTCTCGGAAGGCTGCCTGGATCTGGTTAGTGAAGGTTCCAGGAGTGAAGTGGCCAGCGATAGGAGTAGCTCCAGTGGCAGCAGCAAACTTCAGCACAGCCCACTGGCCAGTGCTGCTGGAGGATATGACGCCGACATCAGCAGGGTTTTCAGTGGCCACTATGGCTCGAGCTGCCAGGAGGAGCTTCTCCCAAGTCTGCTTCAGATTTATGATGTAGATTCCATCACTTTTCCTTTTATAGATATACTGCTCCATCTGGAGATCAAGGTTGATGCCACCTAAGTGGGTTCTTGAAGCAAGGAACTTGACGTCCTCCTCCTTCATTTGCAGGACATCAAGGGCTCCGGACATTGTGAAGTTTCCCTTTAAGTTACGATGGGAATCAAAAACAATGCCATATGGACCCTGCCAGGGAGCATGGAAAGGCCTAACTTTAGTCTTTTTTTTTAAAATTTAAATTTATTTATTTGTGTGTGTGTGTGTGTGTGTGTGTGCGTGTGTGCATGTGTGTGTGTCCAGCTCAGCCCACCAGGGGGTGGGGCTGGCTGGCATGTGGTGCTGGGGGATTGAACTGCAGTCCCTGTGCTTTGCTAAGCTTGTTCTAAGTAGGTGCTTTAGACCACTGAGCCATCTCACCAGCCCTAACTTTAGTCTTAGACCACCACCATTTTGCCCTTTTTTTCAGTACTGTGGGATGAATGGTTTACCATTGTATTATGTCACCAGCCTTTTCCCTTTCCCTCCCCACTTCTCCTCCCTTGTTGCAGTGCTAGAGATTGAATGTAGGGCCTTCATACCGAGGTACATCCCCAGTACCAAGTTTCTATGCTAATCATCCATTTATCTTTTGCTGCTACTGTCTCAGTTTAAAAGACAAGATAAATATAATCTCTTAATGGAAATATGTGAGCTTTGAATCAAATAGACCTGAGTTCAAATCAAGCTTTAACCTTTAACTAAGGGACTTGAACTCCCTGCTGTTATTGTGTCTCTCTTTAGTTAAGCTAATCGCACTTGTCTGGATATAACAGACAGGACCCTCCCCATAGGGACATTCATGGAGGCAATAGTGGTTTTTTTCTTTTTCTTTTTTCTTTTTGTCCAGTTCACCCCACCCTGAGGGCAGGACTGGCATGGCATGTGGTGCCAGGGATCGAACTGCAGTCCCCTGTGCCCACCTAAGCTTGCCTAAGCAGGCACTTTAGCTGAGCTATCTCGCTGGCCCCTTGTATTTCTTCTTAACTCTCATGCAAATTACTATGGTGCTTTCACCACTATCACCAGCATCATATATACAAAGAGCCATTAATGTATTTTCCTATGATTTTCTAATAGAACCAGATCCTATGGTGAGATTTAAGGAATTCCAGATCAAATCATATCCTGTCCAGGACTTTAGCTACTTAAAACTTCTGCGTCTCCAGGAAGCTAGGAAGCAACGAGGGATAAGCTTCGGTAAACCAACCAAAACCTCAGAAAACAATCTTCCCAGGATGCTGGGTCCAAAGATCAAGTAAGTGCAGCTCTTGGTCCAATAAAATGTCCATATTGTTATAAAGGGGACAGGAATATGATTTCTATGGTGAAATTTCAGGGATGCTCAGTTGAGGTGCAGAAGTGGCAGACACAGGTCAGCCAATCTCAAAGGGATAGATTTAATGTATGTGAAACAATCCACAGTAGCTCTAGGTTTGAAACTTAGGACTGAGTTCTCTGCCTGTAACTCTCAGGGCCACTTTAAGTTTGTAGCTATTTCTTTACTCATGGCCTCAGCCAGTCATTTAAGGAAGAAAAGCAGGAAATATCTTCTGGCTATAATATTCTATGTATGTGCTGCTGGGCCCTTTTGACTCTGAGCTTCTTCAGAAAATTTTACCCAACTAAGGGACACAGCTATAGAACGGTAGCTTACCTTTGCCAAAACAATCTGCTCAAGCCTGGTGTGGTGGTTCGTGCTTATAGTTCTAGCTAAGATAGGAGAATTGCAAGTTTGAGCCCAGCCTGGATAACTTGATAATTTAGCAAGACCTTATCTCCTATCTCAAAAATGAAATAAAATAAAATAAAATGAAGGTGGATAGACAGGGGTGAGGATGTCACTCAGTGTGAAAGCCTGGCTTTAATCCCTAATATGATAAAACAATAATAGCAAACAAAAAGAACAAACAAGAACAATCTGTTCCATTTTCAGTCAGTTATATTAGAAGTTTAAAAAATTCCTTTATTTTGTTGCAGATTTGAGCCCAGCCTGGACAACTTAACAGTTTAGTGAGACTCTGCTTCAGAATAAACATGGTCCAAAATAAAATAAAAATGGACTACCGATGTAAAGTGTGAAAGCAATGGGTTTGATCCCTCTGTACCAAAAATAAATAAGTAAAAATTCCTTCCTCCATATGAACTTTCAGTCTAATAGGCCTTAGCCAAAACCCTTTATTAGGTGACTTGAATTCTTTTCCTCCAATACAACGTTTTTATTTTTTGACTTGAACTCTTTGCTTAGACTTCTTGCAAAGTCCAAAACAGGTTTAGCGTCATAAGATTATGAGCCCCTTCATAAAACTGGTGTTTAAAAGGACCTTATCTCCTCCCAAGTCCCCTCCCTATTATATTTCTTTATTCCCTAACAGCAGGAGTCAGTCTCTCTCTCAGGGTGTGATTTTGCATTTTCTCCTCTTGTGGGTAACATTCTTCGGGAAGGGAACTCTTAGTGTGCAGTATAGTAGGGCTGGTTATCCAGGGCCTTCTGAGCTGGCTGTATTACAGATGAGTTTTCTTTAACAAGCTATCACATTTCAGATCCAAGTATTCTCATTCAGTCAAGTGTTCCATACTCAAAACCAAGCTTGGTGAGCTCCCCAAGGAGGCAGAAGTGGGGGCCTACATGAAAATTCACACTGTGGAGCAAGGAGAAATTGTGGTAAGCGTGTTGAGAGCACTGTTCATGATGTAGTGTACAACATGAGCGGGCAGAGTGTAGAGTAATAGGAATAAAAAATTTAGAGACATCCCTCTCTATTTGGTGATGCTAAGAAATAGCACTGAATTTTAGGGTATGATAAGGGTATTGTGGCTAATTTTTAAGAATCCTTATATTTAGCACATACATATCAAAATATTTAGAAATGAAGGATGATAGCTAGGGCTTGCTTTAAAACAATCCAGGAATTGAAAGGAAGGGAGGGAGAGGAATAAAAAGAATTAAGATGTACTTACTCCCTAAAATGAATGTAAATAATGTGTGCTGCAAACATGTACTAATAAAAATGAAACTACATTAATGAAAATGAAATAATCCAGGAGTAGTAAAGCAAGGATATTCACTTTCCACTCTTATTGTGCTAAGTCTTAGTAATATATTAAGAAAAGGAATTGAAAGGCATATAAATTGAGAAGGGAATAAATAAAACTGTCCTTGTAGAGGACTATTGTTTACTTAGACAATTGCAAGAATAAGTCTTGCCTGATACTAAGAAGTGATTACTGCAAGGTAGCAGGATATAGACTAATATACAATGGACTATTGTTTTCCTTATACGAGCACTGAAAATTAGAATATAAAGCTAAAAACACAACGCTACTTACATCCCTAAACAAAATACTTAGGTATAAATCTAACAAAACATGACCAGAGTCTGCACACAGTGAATGTAACTTGGTGGTGGAGCACAGACTTGGCACGAACAAGGCCCTGGTGCATACTAATAATCTAAGTGATGACTTTTATAGAACTCTGATGAAAGAAATCAAAGAAGATTTAAGTGAATATAGAAATAATCTGTGTTCATGAAGTAGAAGATTCACTATTATTAAGATGTCATTTAAAAAAAAAAAAAAAAAAGATGTCACTTTCCCATAACTTGATGTGTAGATTCAATGCAATCTCAATCAAAATCCAAATGGATTATTTTATGGATATTGACAAATTGATTTTAAAGTTTACATGGAAAAGTAAGTGGATACACAAACTGCCATATCTACAAAATAAAACATTCAACAGTAAAAGAAAATATGTCAATCCATGAAAATACATGTTGTAATCTAAGGGATGAATATTTCTAAGTGAAGGAATCCAGGACTAAAAGATCATATTGAGAGTAGGGAGATAGCCTGGTGGTCTAAAGGCCTGCTTAGCATGTGCAAGGACCCAGGTTCAATCACTGGTACCATATGCCACGCCAGAGATCCTGTACCAAATAAAATATTTTTTTAAAGGGCTAAGTATTTTTAAAACTTTTTTCTCTTTAGTATTTTTTTCTTAGTACATGTGTTTGTAGTACAAAATGCTTATGCTCCTTATGGGGAATTGGTACACATTTATAATACATTTTGATTATTTTTTTCCCATCCCTTTCCCTCCCCCACAACCATTTCTTGATGCCCTTCCCTTTTTGGGGAGCATATTTCCAGTACACAATACATTCCTGGTGTCGAGTTCTTAGATGTACATAATGCAGCTTAGTTCCTTTCTTCATCCTTCCCCCCCCACCTCTCTCCCTCCATCACTGAATCCCCCCTTTGAAGATCAATTGCACTGGACTGGGGAGATAGCTGGGCTGGGGAGATAGCTCAGTAGAATAAGTGCTTGCCTGGCAAGCGCAAGGGCCTGAGTTCAATTCTTGGTTCCACCAAAAAAAAAAAAAAAAGATCAATCGCACTTTCTACTTGTCTATTTTTTATTATACTCTTTATTTATACTTTGGGTTTCTCATCTAAGAGAAACCATGTGGTGTTTAAGCATGCGTGTCTGGTTTAGTCCGTTTAACACATTATAGTCTTCAGGTGCGTTCATGTTTCTCTGAGTGACTCATTCACCTTTTGTAAGATTAAATATTGTATGATAGTGACTATGTGACATTCTAGAAAAGGCAAAACCATCATGAAATGCTCAGTGGTTGTTAGGAATTTGAAATTCAGGTGATAGAATAATAGGTGAAGCATAAGAAATTTTTAGTACAGTAAAAATACTGTATATGATTTTGGAAGAGGAAATAAAGCATTAAGCATTTGCCAAAGACAACAGAACTTTTAGCACAGATTAATTTTCTTTTTTTTGCACTATTTAGGCTTAAACCCTGGTTCTTTGCCCTGATCTGTATGCCAGCCCTCCTCCACTTTTTTTTTTTTTTCTTTGAGACAGGGTCTCACTAAGTTGCTAAGTTGCCTGTGTTGGGCTTGAACTTGCAATGCTCTTGACTCAGTCTCAGAATCTTGGGATTATAGGTTTGAGTCACTATACCTTGAAAACAGTGAATCTTAATGTGTACAATTTGTAAAATCAATCATTTGGGAAGTGAGTGGATTGCAGGATGGAATATAAACCTCTAACTACAGTGGACCATTAACTTATGAACTCAATTCATTTCCAAGGCCTGGTTGTAACTCAAGTTGTCAGTTAAAGGCGCACGCTCCTCTATGCAGCCTTCAAAGTCTGTCCTGTCCACAGGCAGATTTCAGTGTCCTTAAAAAGACATTGGCCCAGGATTTCTCAATGAATCCTGTACAGGAAAGGATGACGTAATGTTCCTTCCAGAACTCTTTAAGGGTTCATCCTGTATCTGCGACCATCTGGAAGCACAAGTGGCAGGCATTTGGGTCACAACTCAAGACTTTGGTTGTAAGTTAAAACTAAAACTTCAGTAATAGCCCAATTTGTTCATATGTCAGGCTGGTCATAACTCCAGGATCCATGAGCTACAAATGCATGAAATGATCTCAGTGAAGGAGTTAGGGGGAAGTGTTAATATAATTTTGGAATTGAGCGGAGATAGCCATATTAAAAGCAAAACATTTAATAATTAATTTCTTGTCAACTCCCAAGTATAATTATTAACTATAGTCACTATGTACAATGGATTTCTTGAAATTGCTGCACCAATCTAACTGAAATTTTCTGTCACTTGACCAATGTCTTCCCCAAAACATGCCCTACCCCCAGTACCAAGGTAATCATTCTCCTTTCTACTTGTATGGGCTCAATGTTGTTTAGATTCCATATATACATAACAGCATGTGAGGTTTGTCTTTCTGTGCCTAGATTATTTTACTTAATATAATGTCTTTCAGGTTCATCTATGCTGTTACAAATGACAAGATTTCTTGTTTCTTTTTTTAAAAAGCTGAATGGTATTCCATTGTGTATATGTACCACATTTTCTTTATCCATTTATCCATTGAGGGATACTTAGGTTGATTTCATATCTTGGCTCTTATACTGCCATCCACAGGAAATGCAGATATCTCTAGCATAAAATTACTATGCTAATTTTGTCTCCTTTGGAAGTATATCTGGAAGTGAGATTGTGAGATCCAATGTAGTTCTATTTTATATTTTTTGAGGAACTTCCATACTACTTTCCATGATGGCAGTATTAATTTACATTCCTGCCAACAGTGTACAAAGGATCCTTTCTTTTCATTCCCTTACTCATGCTTAGGTTTTTGATAGCTGCCATTCTATAACAGTGATTAAATATCTTGTTAAGATTTTAATTTCCATTTCCTTGATGATTAATGATGATGGCTATTTTTTTTCTTTTTTTTTTATGAGCAGCATATATTTATTGAGAGAAAGAAAGCTCCTGTCCCGAGAGAGGGACGGGGGGCGGGGCGAGCGGGTAGCTCCCCCCAGGAAGTTGTCTTTGCAGGGACTTTTATAGAGGAAAACCATGTGCTGAAGCGGGTCTAAGGTGGTGGAGAAGACATGGAAACTTGCTTAGTTGGGCATGAGGTGGGACAAAACTGTGGTCAACCAATGAGATTACAAGCACCATTGCTCAGGTGAAATTGATTAAATCCAGTATCAAATGGGAAAACGAGTCACATAGCAAGCGGGCACCAATACGGAACAGGGTCTCTTCCTGTTAGGGGTTGGGCTAGTGACTCATTTGGGCTCTTTCAAGTTGATTGATACTATTTAGGATATCAATCCATAATGCCCATCCCTAGAGAAGTATGTAGCTGTGCTTCCTCTTTTTGACTATGTGAAGCAAAACTGTATGAAGCAAAGCATGAACAATTATGAGCAATGAGCAAAGACATTAACATTTAAAACATAAATTTGTTACCTAAGCAAGTCCCAATTCAGAATTTATGAAAGAAAAACAAACTCATACCTCCGTCCAGTGATCTCGGTGGGAAACTCCAAAATGATACAGTGAGGAAAAACTGGTCTCGGGTGGGTGACCTCCAAACAATATAGGGAACCTCCAAATGACATAGGGAAAAACGATCTCTGGACCTGACCTGCACGAGTTCGTGTTCTCTAAAACCGAAGAATGAATTTTAGGAACATACGGAGGTTATGAGCAGAATATTTTTATTGAGAGAAAGAAAGCTCCTGTCCCGAGAGAGGGACGAGGGGGGTGGCGAGTGGGTAGTTACCCTCATAAATGGAATAAGGATTTTTTTTTTCTGCCTGAATGCCTTCAGGGCAGGTTTGGCTGGCTTGAGTTGTGGGGATTGAACCACAGCAACCTGAGCCTGACTGCTTTGTTGAAGCAGCCACAGAACTGAGCTAAGGGGCAGGCCCCCCTATTTTTTCATATACCTATTAGGCATTTGTATGTCTTCCTTTGAAAAATATCTATTTATGTCTATTTAGGCTCACTTGTTTTTAAATCACTGAACTCATTTTAATTCAGTTTTCTAGCTACTGACTTGTGTTCCCTACTTATTTTAGTTATCCCTTTATCAGATAGATGGTTTACAAATATTTTCTCTTATTCTGTACATTGTTTCTACTCCATTGATTGTTTCATTTGTTATCCATAAATTTTTAGTTTGATGCAATCCTACTATCTATTTTTTTTGCTTTTGTTATATGTCATACCTAAAAAAAGGGTTCATATCTAAAAATCATTACCTGGACCAATCTAAAGAAGCCAGAAAAAAAAAAAAAAAAAAGAAGCCAGATATTGATTTCTAATAACATTTCCCAGTGAAAGGAACACAGGCTTCTTGGAGAAATGGTTGCATCTGTAACTGGAATTAGACATATGCAAGATGAGCTGAGAACACTTAGTTGCACTTAAAAATAAGTTGGGGGAGGGGCATAGCATTGATGAGAGAATATCAAAAGGGTGCAGAGGCCAGGGGCTGGGGAGATAGCTTGGCAGTCTAAGAACCTGCCTGACAAGCACAAGGACCCAAGTTCAATCCTTGTACTGCATGTTCACCCAGGCTTGCTGTGCTGGCCACCAAAGCCAGGCATGGTGGTATACATCTGTGCTCCCAGCGCTGGGGAGGCTGAGGCAGGAGGAGTACCACTATGAGTCTGTGCTGCATAGTGAGATCCTGTACCAAAATAAATAAATAAAAAGGAATTTTAAAAATAAAGGAGGGGCTGGTGAGATGGCTCAGTGGTCTAAAGCACCTATGTAGAACAAGCCTAGCAAAGCACAGGGACCGCGGTTCAATCCCCCAGCACCACATGCCAGCCCGCCCTGCCCCTTGGTGGGCTGAGCTGGCCACACACACACACACATAAATAAATAAAATAAAATAAAATAAAATAAAAATAAAGGAAAGGATGCAGAGGCCAGCTGAAAATGTTCTCAATCGTCAAAGCTTGAATAACTTGAATAACAAAATTAAGTAGTATTATATTATAAACTCATAGTATAAAATAAATATCCATTAGTACAGATTTATGTAAATACATAAATAGTACATGGAAAAATAAATTAGTGGATGGAGGAAAAGAGACAAATCTCTTTGTGGACTAAATACAAATAATTTATGTATGCAGCTACCCGGCCCTCAAGGAGGAAGAACATAACTCCAGCTTCTTACGTTTGGACTGTGCGTAGTGACTTCCTTCTGAAGAGTACAGTATGGAAAGGGATGAAATCTTAGAAACACTACCTCATCCAGGCAGTCGAGGCAACATCAGTAGGAGTAATGATGATAGTGCTGCCCCTGGATATGATGCAATGGAGATGGCACTTTACCTCTGCGGTCCTCCTCTTGATGCCTCACAACCCCAGGATAATCATGAGAAAAGAATGTTCAGACAAATTTTAACAGTAGAGTATCCTACAAAATTCCTGATTAATGAATGCCCCTCAAACTGTCAGGGTTATCACATAACAAGATAAGATTGCTACAGTTACAAGATACCTAAAGAGATGTGAAAATGACATACGATGTGTCCTAGTAGGACAGTAGAATAGGAAAAGAACATTAGGTTAAGAACAGGAAATGTGTAACTCATGAACCTCAGGTATATAATTATATAAGATATATAATTATTGGTTTGTTCATTATAACAAAGATATTTAAAACAACAGAGGCAACTAGATAAAGGATGTGTAAGAACTCTGTACTATTGGCTCAGTTTTTCTGTAAATCTAAAAATATTCTTTAAAAAAGTCACTCAAAAACTGGTCTTAGGCAGACACAGGGGCTGGGGCTTGATCCTTTGGCCTGCTGTGCTGGCCCTGCCCCTGGGGCGCACTGAGATGGTGATTGAGACTGGGCATGGTGGCGTGTGCCTGTAATCCCAGTGCTTAGGAGGCTGTAAATAGGAGGATCACTATGAGTCTGATCTACATAGTGAGACCCTGTAGACCCTGTACTAAATACATTAAAAATAAAATAAAATAAAACAGGTACAGGGGACCGTGGTTTGATCCCCAGCTCCCCATGCCTTACCAGACCCGCCCTTAAGGCAGCCTGAGCCAGCCAAAAAAAAAAAAAAAAGAAGAAGAAGAAAAAATCTTTCTCAAAAACTGGGGGGCTGGGGAGATGGCTCAGTGGAATAAGCACTTGCCTGGAAAGCACAGGGGCCTGAGTTCAATCCCTGGTTCTGAAAAAAGAAAAAAAAAATTGGTCAAAGCCAGGAGTTGGTAGCATATGCCTGTAATCCTAGCACACTTAGGAGATCTAGGTCAGCCTGGGCTTCATAATGAGATTGAGACCAGCCTGGGCTACATAGCAAGACTCTGTAACAAAGCAACAAACCAAATGATCCAGTGGTAGAGAGGTGAGTATGGGTGAATCAAGCATGGCCATGTGTTTATCAACAGGCTGGTACTGGGTTCAGGGCTGAGTGGCAGAAGGTACAGTGTGGTGGTGGTGGCAGAGATGGAGTTGGAAGAAGGGCTTTCCAGGGTGTAGCGAAGGGCCTTGGCCACCTGGGGAGAGGTATCTTCTGAAGCCCTGCATGGGTTCACGGGAAGCTGGAACCCTGCTCCACGTCTGTGCTCTTGCTGCTGTGCCTATTATAGCCCCTCCAAATTCATCCTTCTGTTCTTTTCCCTCTGCTATGGTGGGTTGTGAATGCCCCTGTTCCATGGCTGCCATATGAAGAAGGTCTTTGTTGTTCTGTGTGGGGACCCTAAAGCTTAGCACAGCCCTCTGTCCCTGCTGATGTGCGTATGTTCAAGCTCTTTGGAAGATCTTTCTTTTCGTTCACAAAAATTGCCTCCTGCAACTTTAAGCTAGCTCCTACCCCCATGCTCCCTCATCCCCAAAACAAAAACAGAAGAAATCGGCTCCCTTGCATGTGGTGCCTTTTAGATATTTAAAGAATGCAATTTTAGTTTTCATTCAACATTTTTGCAGCCAGACAACCTTTCAGTGTTCCCTCAACTTTTTTTTTTTTTATTCAGGACAAATATTCTCCACTCCTTCAAACATTTTTCATGTCTCTTAGCTTCCGTTCTCCTTGAGGCCTGCTTCTCTTCGGTTTCATAGTACGCTGCTCAGCTGGAGGTGGTGGTGCACCCTTGTCATCCCAGCACTCAGGAGGCTGAGGCAGGAGAATCACCATGAGTGAATCACCATGAGTTGGAGGCCAGCCTGGTCTACATAGTGAGTTCAAGGCCAGTCTGAAGTACATCATAAGACCCTGTCTCAAGACACAAATGCACGCACACGTACACACACACACACACACACACACACACACACAGAAAAACCCGAATATACTGTCAGAACTGTACACAGCACCAAGAGGAAGAGATGCGATACGATGGGATGCTCAGGCATCTGGGCAGAATGGAGGCACAGAGGAGTGGGCACATGGTGACAGTGGTCAGAGGCTGGGTAAGAAGCAAGCACAACAGGCTCCAAACTGTGGGGACCCACGATGCTGGAATGGAGAGTTCGACTTTGACTCCCTAGAACAATGATGGTGAACCTGTGGTGCACCTACTACAGTGAGCTGTTTGTGTCACTTGAGAGCTCTAAGAGGTTTGCCATTACTGTCCTAGAAAGATCCAGAGGCTTTATTTTTTTTTAATATTTTCTGGTTTTTGTGTGCGTGGTACTGGGGATGGAACCCAAGACCTCTATGCTCTTTTTGTTTTGAATTTTGAAACAAAATCTTGCTATGTCTTTAAGTTGCCTAGGGTAGGCTCCAACTTAAGATGCTCCTGCCTCAACCTCCCAAATAGCTGGGATAACAGGTATTCTGTGGAGGTCTTCATGAGGTACCTTTGGTGAGAGCGTTCTGCTTTCAAGACCCTGGCTTCATGCATGGGTGACAAATGGAATAACTCTTAACAATGTTCATCTACCAGAAGGTAGGAGAACAATCACATTTTCTTCACCCTTGGGATAGGAGTGTGGAGGGTTTTCCCTAGAAAGGGCTGAAGTTGAGGCCTGGAGCAAAGAGATTCCAGATTTTGAGCTGAGGTGTAGGAGATCTAGCTTCTCCAGAGGCATGCTGAGGCTTCAAAAGTGGTCAAGAATGGGCAAGCAGGAGCTGTTGACAGGGCAGCAGAGGGATGACCAATTGGCGAGTCTTCTTGTTTTGTTTCTAGTAGCTAGCTAGCTAGCTGTGTCACCTTGGGCACATCACTTTACCTCGAGCATGGCATGAGGTGCCCAGTGTGGGCAAGTGAACTGGCATGACATCTGCCTTTGTGGAGCATACAATCCAGTCTAGACAGAAAATAAACAGATAGCAGGGCTGGCCAGATAGCTCAACGGACTAAGCACCTGCTTAGGCAGGCTCAGGGACTGGGGTTTTATCCCTGGGGTGCTATGCTGGCCCCACCTCCAGGGCACACTGAGATGGTGATTGAGACTGGGTGTGGTGGCATGCACCTCTAATCCCAGCACTTGGGAGGCTGAAAACAGGAGGATTACTACGAGTCTGATCTGTGTAGTGAGACCCTATAGACCCTGTACTAAATACATTTAAAAAAGAAAAATAAACAGATAAACCATTAAATACATGGAAAGTTACAAAGTGCTGTGGAGAATGAACTAGAAAGCAGGGTGGGCAGGCAGACTTCTTAAAGGGCGGGTCAACGAAGGCTTCCCAGAAGAGGTGATATTTAAGCTGAGCCCTGAATGACACAAAAGAACAAGGTATGGAATGACCTGGAAGAAAAATGTTCCAGACAAGCCAGGCATGTTGGCACACACCTGTAATCCCAGCACTTGGGAAGCTGAGGCAGAAGGATTACCACCTGTTTAAGGCCAGCCTGGGCTACACAGTGAATTCAAGATTAATCTGAACTACAAAGTGAGAACCTGTCTCAGAAGGGATGGGGGAGCCGCTGTATGATGTAGGACAATTCTCTGAACTTCAGTGACCTCATCTGTAAAATGTGGTTAGCCATTAGAGCCTCCTTTCTGGTTTGGAGGCTTTACTGAATTAATACAGGCAAAAGTCACAGAGGGCCCAGAAATTAGTGGGAATTCTGTATGTGTGAGCTGGTGCCGCCACTGTTGTAAATATAATATGGATGACCACGGACAAGTACATTCCCTTTCCTAAATCTCATTTTCCACATTAGAGGATGATAGTCCCTATGCTGTAGGTTTAAATGCATATGTATTTTCTCCACACAGTAGGAACTGGCTAACGGGCAGTCTGTGTGCGAGGCCTGGCGTTAGGCAGGTGGACCATTGTGCCTCTAGTGAGGAGCTTCCTGTCTCCAGGATTTCTCACATAATCTTGCCTAGACCTTCAACAGCTTCTGAGGGAGCACCAAAGACTTTGCCTGTCAGTAGTCACTGTTCATGGTCTAGAAACCAAATGGGGCAGCAATGTGCGGAAGTGAGGTGAGGTAGGGAGCTCCAGACTCCACTTTTATTTTTTTTTATTTTTATTTTTTTTTCAACAAATAATACACTGCATATATTCTTCTTCTTTTTTTTTCTTAATTACAGATTGTTTTAATTATTTTCACACGATGAGGTGAGGGTCATGGGGGATAAATCAACTGTCAGTTAAGTGTCTGCAAGTTTCCAATTTGTTACAATCACTGGATTTACATAAGTGCTAGGTTAATTTTCTCCATGTACACACACAGTGAGTGACATTTTTCAAGTAACTTTTGATGTAAAGTAGAACTTAGGAGAAAAATCACTTAAGAAATCAAAATCTTTATGTAATAGCAATACTCTACCCACAGCATTCACACATTTGTGGATTCCAAATGCTTATCTAAACAGAAGCAATGCAATTAAGTTGCCTTCCCTCAAAACGAGGGTGTCAGAAGGCAACTAGCCTACTACCAGCCACTAAAGCTTATGACAACACTACTTCCCAGGCTGTCGCTGTTGCTTTTAATCCCCAGCACCAGGCCGAGAATTTTCTCAATGCCAGGGACTTATCACAAGCAAATGTTTCAGTGCATGAACAGTGAAGAATCGGGACCGTCTTGTCATACCAAGAAAGTAGATAATGACT
>NW_004524613.1:6662210-6664091 GCF_000260255.1 Octodon degus
GTGTGGCCAGCTCAGCCCACCAGGGGGCGGGGCTGGCTGGCATGTGGTGCTGGGGGATTGAACCGTGGTCCTTGTGCTCTGCCAAGCTTGTTCCAAGTAGATGCTTTAGACCACTGAGCCATCTCGCCAGCCCCCTGGGCATGGTTTTAGTTTATGTGGTTTTCCGGCTCAGGATCCCTCACCAGGCTGCAGCTACTGTCAGGGCTGTCTCATCAAAGGCACACGTCTGAGGGATCCACTGTCATAGATACACAGTGACTGGCAAGACTTAGTCCTTGGTCTCTCAAGGGCCTCCACCATCTGCTTCATCACATGGTAACTTCCTTCTTCAAGAATGAGAGAGAAAGCAAAATCATGCCAAGGATGGAGGATCCAGTCTTGTAGTAGCGTAATCACAGAAGTAACATCTCATCATCCCTGCTGTATTGATCAGGGTTTTACTTAGAGGAACAGATATAATATAAGGAACAGATATTAACACAAGATATACCATGTATAATGAATTACAAGATTGGCTTACAGGGCGTCTGCACACCCCAGACTGAGGAGTTCAGTCCCAAGGTCTGAAGCTCACTGCTGTGCTCCATGCAAGTCTCTATTCGTCAGCTGATGGGTCTACGAGGGAAGACTGAAGAGTCTGCGACAGATGCTGAAGAGTCTGCAATGGAAGGTGAAGGACCAGGTGGAAGAGTCTGCGCTGTAAGCCAGGCGATGAAGTCCAAGCCACATGTGAAGACTGAAGCTCCTCCGACCAAGTGGAACCTTGGCTACTTCCTCAGCTCCTTTACACGGTCTGTTTGTGCTGAATCACTCTGGGCAGAACCAATTGTGCCCCCAGGGCGGGACCCCCACCAGCCGGAATATTCCACACGGAATATTCCACACCACTGGAGTCATCCGGCCAAGTTGACAGAATGTATCAACCACTGCACCTGCTATCTTCTATTCATTAGAAGTGAGCCCAACCGACATTTCAGGGGAAGCTTCCTGAATACAGGAAAGTGGGGGCTGCCATGGAGGCATCTTATCAGCACTCATGAGAGCCTCACAGGAAGTCCCCGTAGGCCTTTGGAGCTGTCTCACTTGTTGCAGCTTTGTGAATTCCAGCTGCTTTGCTCTTAATCATTTTTTTTTTTTTTTTTTTTAAGTCAGGGCCTCACTATGTATTCCAGGCTGGCCCCAAACTTGTGACAATTGTCATGCCTCAGACTCCCAAATGCTGGGATTATGGGTGTGCACCGATACACCTGACATCGCCCTTATTCTTTATTCCGACTCATCTCCTAGGGGGTTTTCCCTTCTGCATCACAGCGCAGAAAATCTCTGGGCAGTAATCTGGGGGCAGTGGTAGATATCACTATTTTCTACCTCCCAGGGATGATTGTCCTTCCTTGTCTGATGTTCACTGTCTTAAAAGCTATTTTTTTCAATAAATCTTGCCTAGCCTTGTAGTAGTTTCAGGTGAGAGGGAAAAGCCTGTCCTTGTTATTCCATCTTTGTTGGAAGCATGATGTTTTTAAATAGCTATCTTTTGTTTAATTATATGGATATACTATGAGATGTAATTATCTTTTTTTGTTTTTTAGAATATTTTGGGGTTTTTTTCCTTGAATTTTTTTATTGGTACATTTTATATATACATAGTGATAGCATTCATCATTGGGGAATTGTACCTTGCTTCAAACAACAGTTTCAAGCATTTTTTTAAAAAGATTTAACATTTCTGAATTTAGTTCAACTTATAATACCACATTTCCAAGAAAAATGAACCTTTTGCAAAGACATTTAAATAAAATCATACCAAGATGCACAAAAATGAAATTGTCCAAAACTTATTGTAAAGAAAAAAATCATTAAAGCATATACATAAAAATATTAGCT
>NW_004524613.1:6672453-6677378 GCF_000260255.1 Octodon degus
ATGTTGAACTTTAAGTCCCTACAGAATATGATAAAAAACATTTAAAAATTAGATTATATTTTAAAAAATAGGATAAAGAATTCTATGCTTCTCATGTCCAGACCCCACTTTACAGCGTCTTTCAAAGTCAGAATCTTTCGAAGAGGACAGATACTCTCACTTATCATTTTGTAGGTAAACAAACCACAGTCTAAAGTCACATAGCAAGTGAAAATTGAGATGTGTGCTCCAAAAGCAGGGTTATTCTCAATCCCAAATGGCCTCCATAAGAAAGTCCCTGGTTGGAGGTCCCTTTTCTTCTGGAGCCCAAGGTAGCTAAGCACTGGAGGCTGTGTGGCCACACTCCCCCTGCTCCTTTTGCCTGAGTGGCTGGAAAGGGGCACTACACTGGGAATTCAGCTGTAAGGGTTCCCATTGTAGGGTGCTTCCTTTAAAAAGGGTTTACACTTTCTGTAAAGTAGCCAGAAATGCCTCTCTGCATTAGTTACTTTGTTATCAGTGAGACATAATACCCAAAACCCACAATTTAAAAGAGTAAAGGTTTATTTTGGCTCATAGTTGATAGAGGTTTCAGGCTGTGGTTGGCTAGCACCAAGACAGGGCAGAGGAGGGTTGCTCAGATATGGCAGTGGGAAGCAGAGAGGGAAGGGATAGGCCCTTCCAGGCTGCACCAGGATGACCCACCTCCTCCAACCAGGCGTCACCTCCCAACCACACATTTAGCTATAAACTCAACAGTGACTAACTGAGGGATGGGTATCCCACTTCCACTATCCAGTCATCTGCCAAAAGTTCCACCTATGAACACATGAGACTTAGAGGGACATGGAGCTATGAGCCATAATCTCACTGCTAGATATTACTGAGTACGAGTTAAGCCAAAGATCAGGAGGTATGACATGAGCTGTGGAGAAAAAGGCAGAGGTCCCTAACATCTGTGAAGGATGAAGAGAAGATTGGGATTTATAAAAAGGACGGGGTTATTATGATGGGGGCAGCTGAAAAGGGGAGGTCTAGAAAAGGGTGGCCAGGGCCGGGGAGATGGCTCAGTGGAATAAGCGCTTCCCTGGCAAGCACAAGAGTCTGAGTTCAATCCCCAGTTCCGGAAAAAAAAAAAAAATAGAAAAGGGTGGCTGGTTTTGTGGTAAAGCTTGAAGGGAAAACAGGTTTACTTGGGAAAAAGAACTGAGGGCTATCCACAGAACCGTGTATCTGTAATCCCAGTTAGTTGGGAGGCTGAAACAGGAAGATCACTTGAGGCCAGGAGTTTAAGACCAGCCTGAGCTGGACCAGTGAGATAGCTCAACAGACTAAGTGGCTGCTTAGGCAAGTGCCGGGACCAGGATACAATCCCTGTCACCACATGCAGCACTGGCCTCACCCCTGGGTGTGTTGAGTGGGCCGCCAAGACCAGACATGGTGGTGCACGCCTGTAATCTCAGCGCTGGACAGACTGAAAACAGGAGGATCCTTATAAATCCAAGCTGCGTAGTGAGACCTTGTACCAAATACATTAAAAACAAACAAACAAAACAAAACAAAACAAAAAAAAAACAGCCTGAGCAATATAGCAAGACCCTGTCTTAAAAGAAAAGAAAAGGACAACAAACAAAAAAGGTGAATTGAAGTTGGACATGAAACAAGCTCAAGAGTAGCCGTGTGTGTGAAGTTTTGGGGACAGAGGCATCTGCAGATTGAGACCTCGGAGGAAGTGCTTAGGGCTGTCCTGATCCTGGGCCTCTGAGGACTATGATGTCATGTAGCAGAAGGAGCCCTGGGTGGCTGTGCCCTATCACATGCTCATGACCTCAAGAGGGTTTCATCTTCCATCTGAGGTCTTATTTCTCCCATCTAGAAAGTCCACTGCTAGCGCTGGTTGATCTCTGAAGTTTTCTCTGCCTTCTCCCCAGGGCCTTCACCAGGCCTTCGTCCCAGAGAACGAACGTGACACGCGGTCCTTTATGCTGGTGAGCCTGGGAGTTGAGTTGATACACTTAAGGAGAGAAAAATTTCTTGAATTGCTTGATGATGAGACAAGAAAAAAAATGACAACATTGGATATTGACTACCCCAGGTCAGTGCTGAACCAATTTTAACTGTTATTTTTGTGAAGGAAAGGAAAGAAGGAAGGAAAGAAAAGAGGAAAGGAGAAAGAAAATAATTCTGAATACTGACAAGGGTGAAATGAAGCTGGTAGTTGATACACTAACTTGGCTCACTCCTTTTGATAATTTTAGCATTATGGTTCAAGGGATACAAAACCAGCCCTATTGAAGCAATGATCCGCCTGTGAATTTGTCTTTAGAAAGTCAAAATATGGGGAAAACTCCATATATTAAACTGTTCATAGCAGTCATATTCATAATAGGAAATTAATAGCCACCACCCATATATGTCACACTAAAGGCATAGTTTAGACAATTGTGGTGTATTCTCTTGCCAGAATATAACTTTTATTAAAATGTGATAAATGTAATGGCTTTATAATAGGAGGGTAAAATGGACAGGATAGTGATACCTGAAAAAAGGCAGTGTTATGAGGATGCCTTTGTAGTACACGTACACACACTTACTTGGTTTTTCCAGCAGGGGTGGAAGCAAGTGATTCTAGTAGTAAAGAAAGAGGAGATGTGGAGCTATGCAGATCTGTAGATTCTTACAACCATGTCCAATAAACATGTGAAAGAATTTGGTGTGAGAGCTACGACCCTAGACAAATCATTCCCTTCCCTGAGGCTTTAGAATTCAGTCAGCAAAACAAGAAAAACTGACTAGATGAGTGTTTCTCAAAGTGTAGAGCATATTCTTTTTTTTTTTTAATTTTATTTATTTATGTGTGTGTGTGTGTGTGTGTGTGTGTGTGGCCAGCTCAGCCCACCAGGGGGCGGGGCTGGCTGGCATATGGTGCTGGGGAATTGAACCGCGGTCTCTGTGCTTTAGCTTAGGTTGTTCTAGGTAGGTGCTTTAGACCACTGAGCCATCTCACCAGCCCTGTAGAGCATATTCTATAGCAGGTTTGTAAGATGATTTTTTAAAAAATTTTTTATTTATTTGTGTGTGTGTGTGTGTGTGTGTGTGGCCAGCTCAGCCCACCTGGGGGCGGGGCTGGCTGGCATGTGGGGCTGGGGGATTGAACCGCGGTCCCTGTGCTTTGCTAAGCTTGTTCTCAGTAGGTGCTTTAGACCACTGAGCCATCTCACCAGCCCCTGTAAGATGATTTTTAGGTTGTACGTGGATTAGCATTTTTAGTTTTGAGCTTACTAAACCCAGGATTGGACAGATCTTATCGCCTGAGAACTAAAGTAATTTTTGAATAAAAGAAACTTAGTAGAGTTAAGAAGAATCACAAGTATTTTATTTTATTTTAATTAATTAGTTAATTACTTTTTGTGGAACCGGGGATTAAACTCAGGCCCTTGCACTTGCCAGGCAAGCACTTATTCTACTGAGCCATCTCCCTGGCCCCACAAGTATTTTAAAGAACAGGCAATATGTAGCTATGGCCAAACCAATGGAAATTTACTGATGGTTTCCTCTGGTTGAGAGGTGCCATATTTCTCTGCTTCCTGTACTGCCAGAATTAAAAATGGCTATTCAGACTGACCTGATAAAGAAACTGGAGACTGCCACTGTCTCCTTTCGCATGATAATCCACTCTCACAAGGTAGCCTGTACTTCTTTTCCTTTTACTTTAACCAAATTTATTCTGCAGAGCCTGTTTCTTTTCCTATCTTTAATAAAACATTGTTACCTTAAAAGAAATAAAGAAAAGAAAATGAAACTGAGGAGCCTCAGCCCTCACACGATGCCTGACGCTGGCTGATGTCATTGGTTATGGAACTGAAATTCCAAAAAGGCTCAGAGATGAGTACACAGACGTCTGTGTGCCTGGTGCCTGCACAGCCCAGTCAGCACTGCGCCATAGTCATTCATAATGCTGACAGCAGGAATTCTGTCTTCATTAAGCGTTTTACTCACGGTTTTCTAAGCTGCTAAAATAGGCAGGAAACATGGTAAATACTAGGCCAAAGTTAGATAATGTTATTTATTATTTAAGAAGAAACATTAAGTGGAGGCTATCCCATGGTATGCCAGAAAGTATTGGGCAACCAGCTCTCCAGGAAGTGAGAGGAAAACCATGACCGGCAATTTTTGGCTGATGTCTGTGGTGTGAATATGCCCCTCATGGCCAATTTCAAACTACCTCCTGATGTCCTTTAACATAGAATCGAGGAGATATGCACACAATTAGGTATCTTCCTAGGTATACTCCTAAGAGAGCTGGCTTTAGCACATCACGGAAACTAAGAGGACTGGCTTGTAGCCTGTTCTGACCTTTAGGAGTTTTTTACACAGGTTGATTTGTATGGGTCACAGTTGACTTTGTCCTAGTCAGTATAATCTAGATGAAAGAACATTCTGAACTGTTAGAAAATTATAGGCAAAGTAGAGTTATAGGCAAAGAATTACATGCAAAGTTATAGAGTTATAGGCAAATCAGTGGAGTTTAATAAACCCTTCACTTGCTGTGGTCTCAGCAGGAAGTAAGCCCATGGGAAGTGAGTCCATCCCACTACTCCGTCCTATGCAGTGAGGAAAGATTCAGCATCTGGCCAGGCACCCCAGCCAGCCCAGGGCAGCCACCAACCTGCTGTCTGTCTCCATAGATTGTTCTGTTCTAGACATTTCATATAAACGTACTTGTGTATGTGTGCCTATGCTTATAGCAGCACAATTTGTGATAGCCAAATCTTGGAAACAACCAAGATGCCCATCACCTGAGGAATGGTTGAAAAAGATGTGGTAGTTTTACACAATGAAATATTACTCAGCTATAAAGAATGATAATCTCGAAGCCTTTATATTGAAGTGGATGCCACTTGAACACATGTATAAATATCGTATAGTTTCCCTAGTATAAGAAC
>NW_004524613.1:6678944-6690872 GCF_000260255.1 Octodon degus
TATATATGCTTTGCCACTGTATCAGCTGATGAATATTTGGACTATTTCTACTTTTCTGGCTTTTATGAAATTTAGGAATAAATTAATAGGTTGTATGGTAACTATGTTTAACTTTTTGAGGAACTGTCAAGTCTATTTTACAAAATGGCTGTGCCAGTTCACATACTCACTAGCAATGTATTTGAACCCTCATTTTAATTTTTGTAAGTATCTATCTATCTATCTATCTATCTATCTATCTATCTATCTATATGTTGTACAGAGTCTTACTATGCAGCTTGGACTCCTAGTAAGCCTCCTGTTTTCAGCCTCTCCAGGGCTGGCATTACAGGCAGCTGCAACCACGCTCAAACTTAGTGGTGGGTTTGGCGCACCTGGGGGTCAGGCCGGCATGGCATGTGGTGCTGGAGATCAAACCCCAGGTCCCTGTGCTTGCCTCAGCAGCTTCATTAATATTTATTGTTAGGCTTGGGAAATAGCTCGGCAATCTAAGCATCTGCCTAGCATGCACAAGGACCAGAGTTCCGTCCCCAGTACCGCACGCCATGCAGCCCAAAGCCGGGTATGGTGATGCATGCCTGTAATCCCAGTGCTGAGGAGGCTGAGACAGGAGGATCACTATAAGTCAGAAATGCATAGGAGATACTGTTTCAAAATAAACAAATTTTTAATTGTCAATCAATCCTACTGGGTGTAGACAGTATATCATGGTTTTGATTTATATGTCCCTTATGGATAGTAATCACGTGTACATTTTTCAGTTGCCATTATAATGTGTAAAAATTAATAGGTGAAATTAATTTTAGTATATCTTACTGGATTTAAAGTATTATTCGGGCTGGCCAAATAGCTCAGCAGATTAAAGTCCCTGTAAGAAGGTGCAGGGCCCTGGGATTCGATCCCCGGGCCTGCCGTGCCAGCATGCTGAGACAGCAATTGAGACTGGATGTGGTGGCACGTGCCTGTAATCCCAACTCTTGGGAGGCTGTAAAGAGCCAGATCACTATGAGTCTGATCTAGTAGTGAGATCCTGAACACCCTGTAGACCCTTAACTAAAATACAGAAAGAAAAAAAAAACCAGTATTATTGAAACATATTGTATTTTTATCAACATAAAATTAATGAGATTCTTCCATTCTTTAGTTTTAAGTCTATAGAATCTGAAGTATATTTTACACCTACAGTACACCTCTAATTCAGACTGGCCACATTTAAGGTACTCAGTAGCCACATGCAGCTCATGACCACTGTCATAGGATAGCACAAATCTAAGGGAAGGTGGTTCTAGAGAAGTAGAACAGAGGAGCTGGGGAGACGACTGTCAAGACTATTGACAGTGGACAGCCTGCTGGTTACCAATGTTGACTGTTGACAGCCCACTGTGTTTAGGGATAGGAGACAAGGCTGGAGGGGAAGGGCTGAAGTAAGAGCTAGAACAACACCTTAGTTTCTGTGTCTTACCCTTCAGCGATGAAGAAATGTGTCAGAGGTTCCTTAAGGAGAACAGCTGGAATATGTTTCGAAAGAACCTCGTGCGGCTATTGGTAAAACCTCGTCAAAGCCCCCCATTTGTCCCTATGAAGCCCCAGAAAAAGGGGATCTACAACCCTAAGTCTTTGGTCCTGGATCTATGTAGCATCAACAAGAAGACTGAACCATGTTATCCCATTTTTATGGCACCTGAGGAATACCTCCCCCCACTTAGGATTGTCCAGGCCATCGCAGCACCTCAGCACAAAATCCAGTAACTCCTGCCTCAGTATAAGAAAGTGAGGTTCCTTCTTCAGAACCAATAAAGGATATTGGATTGGCTGCCTTGTTTTCTGAATGAGCACAATGAGATTTGTGGTGCTTGGAAGGTGGGGGTGCTAGAGGGCTGGCTGGTGGTCCAGAGAAGTGTTTGGGAGCAGCAACGTATTCTTTCTTGACACTTGTGGGCTGGGCTAAGAAAACAGATGGTCAAGGAAGCTGAAGTGGATGAGCTTATCACTGGAGGTGGTCTCGGGGAAAGAAGGTCTTACTCCTTATACAAGGGACTCTGACCAAAGTGGTCGAAACTAAGGCTGTAAACACAAATACCTTCCAAGATCAGGTAAGTCATTTAAAGGAGATCAGCAGGGCTGGGAGGCAGCAGGGAATGGTAAGTATGCTGCGATAGGATGTGCTCATTCCTTAGCCAACATTTTGGCTCTAGCCTTCCAAGGTCAATTAAGACTCAGGACATATGAGAACTTGTACTGTAATGTCATTTAACTCAGTAGTGTCCCAAATTTTCTGATCAAGGAGATTATGGGGCCAAAGAGGAGAGTGATCGATGATGTAGAGTGTGCCTAAGGAGAGTCACATGGAGAGAAAACATTCTCTCAGGCTTTCACAGAGAGCACATTGGCCAAGCAATGGCCGTGACTCATCCACATGGCTGACACTGACAAAGGTTCTACAATCTGAGGTACAGGATCTCAGGATAAATCCTGAGGGGATTTCACTGACCTTCTCAGACCCAAAAGCTACAACTCTTGTTGTATAGGTCCTGCTTTACCTTGGTCTTAACCACCCAGCAGAAAAGTATAAAAACAAAGTATAAGAAGTAAAGCCATGGTGTTATGTAGGGGACTCAGGTCAACAATTTCTGACACTGCTAGTCAAGAGGAAGACTCAATACTATTATGGACTACTGGACTCTTTTAGAATATTTTGCTGAGTTAACATACCTATAATATTCAAATGATGGAACTAAAAATAAAAGGGGTTACAGATGAATGTCCATTTTATTTCTGTATATTCAAAATGGTTAGGATAGATATATAGAAGGAGCACCTGCTCCTTTGTCCCAGTTGATGCATGCTAAGAATTAAGGAAGGAATGCTGTTTCTAGTCTGTCGGTTGTTCAAAAGAGTCAAGAAATTGTGTCATTTTAGCAGCACATATACTAAAATTGGAAAGATACAGAGTGTGTCAAGAAATCCAGTATTTCATATGAGTCCTATTATTTTTTTAAAATGAGTGACCATCCTGGCATGGTGGTACATGCCTGAAATCCCAGCACTCAGGAGGCCAAGACAGAAGGATCTCTGTGAGTTGTTGTTGTTTTTTTTTTTTTTTTTTTTTTGCTCTGAATGCCTTCAGGGCAGGTTTGGCTGGCTTGAGTTGTGGGGACTGAACCACAGCAACCTGAATCTGACTGCTTTGTTGAAGCAACCACTTAAAGAACTGAGCTAAGGGGCACGACTTTTTTTTTATATTTATTTCTGTGAGTTAAAGGCCAGCGTGGGCTACATAAGTGAGTCCAAGACCAGCCTACATTACCTAGTGAGACTCTGTCTCAGAAAAAAAAATAAATAAAATGAGTGACTAATTCTTATTATTTTATGTTTGAATAATGTCAGGCTGGGCCTCTCAGGCTGACCAGTATGACTATAGGGGACGTATAGAACTATCAGACAGACGACGGGAAGCATGACAAGGCATCCTGATCAAGAGGGAGGGCAAGCGGCCTCTGATGGTATGGGCAGGCTAAAGGTGGAACAGGGGGGTAGAATTAAAGAGGCCTCCTCAGTCCCTTTAGAGATCTGTCAGTCACTGAGCAACACTAGAATGCAGGGTTTCTGTCTCCTGCCAGCCTCAGAGCCACAGATCAAGGAGCAGGTCGGTCACATCATAGGTTAGCTTGTCAACACTGAGGGGACTGGCAGAGACTGACAGAACAGAAGCCTTCCTTGGAGCCCCTCACGCCCAGGCCTGCTCACTCTCACCTTCCCCACCCCTAGTGTGGAGTGTACTCAGGCACACCTGAGCATCTGAGCTGGGAATTAGGAGCCTTGAAGACCTGGCTTTGTTTCTGTTCCCTGGGCCATGTTAGTCATCTTGAGTGCTCCATTTTATAAGATGAACAAGCTGGACAAGATCAATGGCTTTTGTAAGTGAAAGGTGAGTATAGTTTGAAAAGCATGCTCAGGGGCCAGGAGATGGCTTAGTGGAATAAGTGCTTCCCTGAAAAGCATGCTCAGCATTAGGCTTTTGTTTTTTTGGATTTAAAGCTGTTTCCATGGTGTGTACACACACACACACACACACACACACACACACACACACACAAAGTATGAAATATTTTATCTCAAGGTGCAACTTTAAGAGGGTAAGGAGGCCATGGGTTTAAAGACCTTGGATTTCCAGATGACTCCAGGGAGTTGAGTGAGGAACAGCAGCAGCAGTTGTGGAAAGAATGGATGTGACTGGTAAGGACATAGTGTCCCTATTTGGGGACCAGGAAAGTTAGGTGCTCAACTTATTTAGAGTTCTGTACTTTTTTTTTTTTTTTTTTTTTTTTTTTGAGGAACTGGGGATTGAACTCAGGCCCTTGCACTCGCCAGGGAAGCGCTTATTCCACTGAGCCATCTCCCCGGTCCCTGGAGTTCTGTGCTTTTAACACACTGTCTCTAAGATGATTGTGTGGAATTCTTATTCATTCATCTGAAACTTACTTATTGAGAACTTGTTATGTCCTGGAAAAGAATAGGACACAGTCTCTATTCTCTTTTACTCTCCAGGCCAGTGCTCAGCAAACTGTGCAAGAAGTCGAAGATAAAAGTTCCAAGTTTTGTGGCTCTTGTAGTCTCTGTTACAATTTTCAGCTCTTCACCATGAACGCAGCTATGGAAAAATATGCAAACAGTTGGGTGTGACTGTTTTCCAAAAGTTTCCTAAACAGTTGGCAGGTCAGAACCTTTGAAAGTTTTTGAACATACATTATGTGGACAGAGGCAGGGAGAACTAACATATACCAAGCACTGTGACACCCACTTTGCTTAGCATCTAACTGCTAGATCCAATGACCTGTTGGGTCTTGATAGCTCTTCCATTGGTTGTTGAAGATTAAAAGAGCTTATATGTGTTTAACAAGGTAAAAGATTTTGTTTACCAACATCCCTAGGTCAGGCTTTCTGGAAATTAAGACACTTCCTGAGTAAGTGGCAGAACATGTTTTCTGTGAGTGCAGTGGGTGAGGAAATTGATTTGAAGAGGAGCCTGGGATGAGGGCCCTGGGTGGAGAGACCATGAGGTAGACCGAAGGAGCAGAGCAGAGGAGGAGCATAGTTCTCTTCAGACTCAGCAACAGAAGCACTTGAGAGGAAAGAAGTCTTCTGAAGTCTTGAAAAGTTGCTTTGTGGGCCAGGTGTGGTGCCGTTTGCCTGAAGCAGGAGGATCATTGTGAGTTCAAGATCGGCCTGGGCTACAAAGTGAGCTCAAGACCAGCTTGAACTCTGTAGGGAGAGAAAAGAAGAAAAAGAAAATTGCTTTGTACCTGAGCATGTGTGACATTTGAATGGGTCTTAATTATAGTGTGATGCAATACTGTTGAAGTCCTTCTATTACATAGGAAAGAATGTGAAGTCCAAGTACATAGAAAGTGCTTGATACACATTAGAGTTATGAGTGTCTTTCTGACTAGAATTCATGTGACCATTCAGAGGCCTCTCTCCTCATCACAGGAACAGGTAACTGAGCCTTTGGAAGGCTGAGTCCCATTATCAGTGATGGAGGCCATCATTTAGTGTTTAGAGGTGGGAGGGTCTGACTGGCACTTACCCAGTTCCTTTACTCTTCTCTCTAAATACAGTGGATAAAGGGACAGCCTGGAAGGGAGAAAGCCAGGGGTCACCCAACCATTGACAAATATCATGGAGGAGGGTGTTTCTTCAAAGATTGATGGGATCATGTGGAAAGGGAATGGCTTTAGCTATTTGCTAGTGTGAGAGCATCTCTGAGCTTTCGAGCTTGGATTTCAGAAGGAGCAGTGTTTCTCCCTGTTGTGGGTTAGATCTAAAATATCTACCCAAATTCTCTTGTATTCAGAACTGGGGCTTTTAGAAAGTGATTAGATCACAGGGCACTCTACTCATCAGTGGATCTAATGAATTTATGGATGAATATGTTATCAGGAGGTGGGGCCTGATTGGAAGAAACTCACTGAAAGAGTAATCTAGAAGAGTGTTTTCTTGTCCCTGGCTCCCTTATTTCCTATTTTCTGGGTGCTGTGGGTTAAGTAGCTTTCCTCTGGCCTGCACTTCCACTGTGATGTTTTTCCTTTACAGCAGGCCAACCCTAGGCTGAGTCCTCTGAAGCATGAGCCAAAGCAGACATCTCCTGCTAAGTTGTGGGTGCCCTGTATTGTGTCCAGAACAGGAAAACTCTTTAATACAGAAAATTGGTACCAGAGATGTGGGGTCATCGCTATGATGATACCTTGCCATGTGGTTTAGAAGCCTTTGGAACTGGTTTCTGAGAGGAGGTTAGGAAGCTTTGGAAATATGGACTAGAGAAGCCTTAAAAGGCTATAAGAGGAGCTTGATAGATGATTCTGGTTGGAGTTCAGAAGCTCAGAATGTGGACAGCAAAGGCCAGTGTTATGGTTAGTGTCTAGGTGTCCCCCTAAGCCTTATGTAGTCATTGGGGTAGACTTCTAGAGTTTGTGATTAATTCATGCTCCAATGCTGAGCTTATGGGTGTGTTACACCACCCTGGCGTGGGTAATCTGCATTGCAATGTAAAGAGAGGTAAGAGCTTGCTAGCAGCCACATCCACGGCCCCTTCCTTTGCTCTTTGCTGTTTTCTGCCTCCATGAACAGCTGCCTTCTGCCATGTTCCACTCTTCCTTGGAGCCAGCTGCAGATGGACTGAAACCACCACTAAATGCAAGCTAAATAAACCTTTTCTTCCTTAATATATGATGTCAGGTATTTTGTCCCAGAAATAAGAGAAAGGTAACTGAGACAGCCAGGCTTATGACATTTCCATTTGGAATAAGTTCTGTATTGGAGACTGGACTAAACACCCTGCATGTTACATAGCAAGAAGCTTATCTACATTGTGCACATGTCCTGAGATTTTTCAGAAGACTAAGATTGAGAGCAGTGGACTAGTTAACCTGGTAGAGGAAATTTCAAAGACTGAGATTGAGAGCAGTGGACTAATTAATCTGGTAGAGGAAATTTCAAGACAGCCTAACATTCATGCTGTGGCGTAAGTACTGTTGAGTTCTTTAGCCACAATTGGGCAAAGAACAGAGAACAAATTTTTGAAAAACTTAAATCTTGGCCTTAATGACTTCATACGTAAAGTTGGGTCAAAAATAGGCATTAACAGTTGCTGGAAATGGACTAAGTGACTGCTTAGGCAAGCATAGAGACTGGGATTCGATCCCCAGTACCACATGCTGTGCTGGCCCTGCCCGCAGGCACACTGAATGGGCTACCAAGTCCAGGCCTGGTGGCGTATGTGCCTGTAATCTCAGCACTGGGGAGGCTGAAAACGGGAAGATCACTACAAGTCTGAGCTGTGGAGTGAGACCCTGAAGCAAATACATTAAAACACACACACACACACACACACACACACACACACACACACACCCCAGTTGCTGAAGAGAGTAGCACTGCAAAGAAGCTGAGTACTTTGCATCAGCACAGTAATAAAGATGTCGTGAGGGCCTCTCAGGGAAAAGGCAGACCCCACAGATCACAGGCTGAAGGTTACAAAGGCTAAAGTTTGAGCGACTTTGGTTTAATAATAGAGCCCCAGAATACTTGCCCATTCAGAGCTGCCTATGTAAGTATTTCCCTGAGTTCAGTCATCTAGGCAGTCAGAGACCACTGCCGCCGTGGTCCATGGACAGATTACTGTTCTATGTGATTGCAGACCTTGGTCTAATCCATAGTGCTTGTTTTTCAGGCATACAGAATATAACAGTTTGGGGTCATAGAGGCTTCTACCTGGATATGGAGGGCTGGGAGGCTAAGCAGTGTGCCCTGAGAAGGCAGTTACGTGAGCTGTTTGAGTGAAACTGAAGGTAAAATAGAAAGCCCAGGAAATCAGAGGTGCCAGAAATGTGGGTTTTCTGCTGAGGAGAACCACAGGCAGTGGCAGAACAAGATGAAGAGTGAGTCCATGTGAACTGTGACCAGCAAGGCAATGGGAGCAGGGCTGTCCAAACCCTCTGGAGTTCACATCTGTGAGCTACAGGAATAATGTCTGTCCTGATGGTGTTCGATCTTGCTTTGGTCTGATTCCTTTCTATCCCTTATTTCTCTCTTTTGGAATGGGAGTGTTTACCTGTGCTGTTGTATGTTTTAAGTATTTATTTCTGGTTTTTTTTTTTTTTTTTTTTTTTTTTGTGGAACTGGGGATTGAACTCAGACTCTTGAACTTGCCAGACAAGCACTTATCCTACTGAGCCATCTCCCCGGCCCCTATTTCTGGTTTTTACAGAGGCTCACAGCTAAGATTCACCTTAAGCCTCAAAAGAGACTTTGGACTTGGACTTTTCAGCAAAGCTGGAACTGCTAAGCCTGGAAACTCTTAGAGATGGACAAGATGCATTTTGTATAATGAGATGGACATGAGTCTTTTGGGGCCTGGGACAGAATGTTATGATTTAGATGTAAAATATCCCCCACAATTCTCACATATTCAGAGACAGAAGTTTGGGGAGGTGATTGGATTGTGGGGCTGAATGTGTTGTCAGGAGGTGGGGCCTGGTTGGAGGTGGGTCACTGGAAGAGTGACCAGGAGTTCCTGTCCCTGGCTCTTCACTTCTCTCTGTGCCTTCTGGCTGCCCTGAAGGCATGCTCTCTTCTGCCTTGCCCTTCTGTCATGATGTTTATGTTAAAGCCAGCTGGCCCTGGATTGATCTCCTGAAGCATGAGCCAAAATTAAACCTCTTTTACTGTTTAGTTGTAGGCTATATTCAGCAATGGGAAAACTCATATATTCCCTGCCCTCTGAATAGCGAACAGAGGTGAGAATCAGGAAGGGCAGAATAAATCAGGATTTAACTGGGAGAGTTTAATCAAAAGGAGTAAATGTGACACCCTTTGGCTAAATGTTGGACACAAGTTACGTTTTTCATGCTTCAGAGGTCCTCGCTCTAGACTTGGGCATAGATCTGAGGCTTCAGGAAGCCCCCAGAGATCTGCTGTGTATATACAACCTAGGCTCAGGTATGCAATGCCCGCAAAGGTGAAACACCCTACAGAGATCTGTTAATCCACTTTCCATTACCATAGTTAAATTCCTGAAACTGGGTAATGTATAGAGAAAGAAATGTAGTTAAGTTTTGGAAGCTCAAGGTCCAGGTTATATGCGAGCTCTGGTGATGTGGTAGGTAGCATTACAAGGGTGGGAGTGTGTATGAGGAGAAGTCACGTGGCGAGATAGGATGCCAGAGAGGGAAGAGGGGCCAGGCTCGCTCGTAATACCTTGTTTTCCTTCTCAGTTCTCTGAAGAACTAACTCAGGGTTCCATGAGAACTGGATTGATGGAGGGCAGTGTTCACCCCACCTCTGCAGCAGTCCCAGGACCTCCTTCTGGCCTCACTTGATGTTTCCACTACATCTTAATGTAGCCACACTGGGGAACAAGCTAGCACATGAACCCTCGGGGGACAGGCTCAAAGCACATTCAAAACATTTCGTAAAAGGCTGTCGCTTAGCCTGAAAATATTTCCTGGCAACTGACAAGATGGTGGTACCATATTTGAAAAATGTCGAGCCGGAGGCCCAGAGACAAAGACCTATCTCAGGTCACTCGGCTGCAGGGGGCATTTCGGGAACTCCATGTGCTCTCGCTGCACTTGCCGTGTTAATCGGCTTGCAGTGTGTGCACTGGTACAGCACTGTTACTCATCTTTTGCAAATGAGCCACCTGTTTTCAAAAAAAGAAACTCTGTGCACACAACCCTGAAACTCTGCAGAGAGAAACACTCGCCCTCTGGAATGATTTTTCCATATGTAAATAGGCACAGTCATCCTGTGAAGAGGCCCTCCTGGGCCACCTGAGCCAGAATTAGCGCTTCTGGCACTAAAAGCTTCCACTGTTTAGGGAAAATTTTTTTTAAAAATTTGAAAAATAAATAGTTAGATAATGCCAACATTTATTATAGGAAGTGTTTAAGATCCCTTGTAGGGGTTGGAAGCAAATTTATTTTTTTTTAATCCTTTATTCTATTTATGTAACTCATAGGAAAATCTTACCTTCCAGCTATGGGACATCTAAGGGGTGAAATAGGTTCCTCCAGAAATCTGAAAGAGTTTGTCACAGGGAACATTTTTCCTGTACTAGGAAATCGAACTCAGGACCTTATGCTTACCAGGCAGAAACTTGTGCTACTGAGCCATCTCCTGTCACAGGGAATATTTTTAGGATAATAGATCTCAGTGCCACTCTGCCATAGTACCTTTCTGCCTCCTGGGGACAAAGACTTAACAGTGATTCAGGGACACAGGGCCAGATATAGTTTCTAGGTAGCTTCAAAGTGGCACCAGGGCTGGCACAAAGATTTTTCTTGAGTGGTGCAGGGCTGTGCAGTTTGGGGCCGGACACCAATGAGAGCTGGGGGCAGTGAAAGGTGACAATCAGATGCGAGTGGTGACTTTCAGCTTCCTTCCCCTTCTGGAGCTTCATTACTATCCTGTGTAACATTGGAGAGGTCCGACAAGTACCTTAACCTCAACCTAGGGGAAGTGGGGGCTTTGACACTCTCTTTTGATCTGTGGTCACCTGTTTTCCTACCTTCAAAGCCTCCTCATCCTCAACAGAAAATCAGGATCAAAAAGAGAATAGAAGGGTTAGTCAAATAGCTCAGCAGATGAAAGCTCCAGCAAGTAGGCGCAGGGGCCAGGGGTTCAATCCCTGGGCTTGCAGTGCCAGCTCCGCCCCCGGGGTGTGCTGAGACAGCAATTGAGACAGGACGTGGTGGCGCGCGCCTGTAATCCCAGCACTTGGGAGGCTGTAGACAGGAGAATCACTATGAGTCTGATCTAGTAGTGAGACCCTGAACACCCTGTGGACTCTTCCCTAAAATACAGGAAAAAAAAAAAAAAAAGAAAAGAAAAGAAAATAGATGAACAACCTGGGTGAGGTGTCAAATGAACTGTGGTTAGGAGGATAATGTGTATTTCCTGAGGTAGACGATTCTACTATTTTTTTTTTTTTTCTTTTCAGGTGATACTGGGGGATTGAACTCAGGCCCTTGAGCTTGCCAGGGAAGCGCCTATTCTACTGAGGCATCTCCCCGGCCCCTTTACTATGTTCTGTATGATATGATAATCTCCCTGTTCTTGGGAAATACACAGTGTAGTACTTGGTGGCTAAGAGAGATGATTTCTTCAATTTATTTTGAAATTATTTAGAAAAATATACTATATATATTTATGGAGAAAAATATAACCAAATAACAACAGTTGGTGACTCCAGGTCAGGGTTTTTCAGGAGTTTTTAAAACCATTCTCGTAATTTAAAAACATTTTATTTTAAAGGCAGGGTCTCACTACATAGTAGTGCAAGCACATATGTAGTAGTGAACTCACATATGTAGCCCAGGCTGGCCTCAAACTCACAGCAATCCTCTTACCTCAACCTCCCGAGTGCTGGGATCATAGGCATGTGCCACCATTCTTGGCCCTAAAAAGATTATTTTGAATTTTAATAAAATATAAAATTTACCACCTTAACTGTTTTTAAAGTTGTGGAATTCAATCCCCAGTTCCACCAAAAAATAAATAAATAAAGTTGCAGAACCACCACCACTATCCATCCCCAAAACGTTTTTCATCTTGCAAAACTGAAACTCTGTGACCACTAAATACTACTTCTTCATTCTCCACTTTTGCCAGCCTCTGCCAACCAAACCTTCCACTTTCCATCTCCGTGAACTTGACTGCTCTATGCACTTCATATAATTGAATCACACTGTTTGCCTTTTGTGATTGCTATATTTCGCTTAGCTGATGTCCTCGAAGTTTATCTTTGTTGTAGCATGTTTCAGAATTTTCTTCCTTTATAAAAAAATTTTCCGGGGCTGGAGAGATGGCTCAGTGGTCTAAAGCACCTACTTGAAACAAGCTTGGCAAAGCACAAGGACCACGGTTCAA
>NW_004524613.1:6691217-6693498 GCF_000260255.1 Octodon degus
AAAAAAAAAAAAAAAGCTGAATAAGAGTGAAGGATGTAGCTCAGTGATAGAGTGCTTGTTTAGCGTGCTTTAGGCTCAGGGTTCACCTCCTAATACTTTTTTTTTTAATGCATTTGGTACAGGGTCTCACTGCACAGCTCAGACATAGTGATCCCCCTGTTTTCAGCCTCCCCAGAGCTGGGATCACAGGCGTGTGCCACAATGCCTGGACTCGTTTGCTGGCTCAGCGTGCCCAGGGGTGGGGCCGGTGCAGCATGGGATACCAGGGGATCGAACCCCAGTCTGTGTGCTTGCCTAAGCAGGCACTTAGTCCGCAGAGCTATCTCGTTGGCCTTTCAATACTGTTTTGTAAAAGCTGAATAATATCCTAGTTTTTTTGACAAACCATATTTTGTTTATTCATTCATCTCTAGGTGGACATTTGGTTCACCTTCACTTCCGGGTAATTGGGAGTAACGCTTCTTGGGCATGGGTAGACTGGTTAGTGTCTCTTTGAATCACTGCTTTCAATGTTAGAGGGATGCCACCCAAAGTGGATCTGTTAGATCTTATGATAATTCCATTTTTATTTTTTCAGCGACTATTATACTGTTTTCCATAGCAATTACATCATTATATTTTATTAGTGCCTTTCAAGTTGATGAAATACTGAGTTTAATATGTACATTATCTCTTCATTACCTTCTCTCATACCTCTTCTCTCCCTTATTCCCTTTCTCTTACCTAATAATAGTCTACTTTTTACTTTCATGTCTTTTTCTTTTTTCGATTCCACATATTAGGGGAAATGTACCATACTTGTTTCTCTGAATTGGGCTTATTTTGTTTACCATAAAGATCTCAAGTTCCATCCTTTTTTGTTTTGTTTTGTTTTGGTGGAACCAGGGGTTGAACTCAGGCCCTTGCGCTTGCCAGGCAAGCACTTATTCTACTGAGGCATCCCCTCGGCCTTCCATCCATTTTTTTTGAAAAAGACAAAATTGTTATCTTCCTTATGGCTGCATAATATGCCATTATGGGCTGGGGAGATAGCCGAGCGGCATAAGCACCTGCCTGGCCAATGCAAGGTCGTGAGTTTGATCTCCTGGTACAAAATTTTAAAAAATAAAGATTTTTGAATAATATGACATACCATTATATAATTTTCTTTATTCATTATTTTGAACTGCTGTAAAATATAAATCATAAATCTACCACCTTAACTGTTTTTAAATATATATTTTTAAACTATCTATTGATGGATTCCTAGACTGGTTCCATGTGTTGGTTATAGCGAATTGTGCTACAATAAACATGGGTATGCAGATATATTTATAGTATACTAACTTTCTTTCTTTTTTTTTGGATATATATACCAAGGAGTGGTATGATTGGATCAAACAATAGCTTAATTTTTAGTTTTGCGTTCCTGGTAGTAGTGTAGAAAGGTCCCCTTCACACATATCCTTTCCAGAATTTATTATTTTTTGTGTTCGTGATAATTGCCCTTCCAACTAAAGTGGAATCTCAATTTTTTTTTTTTTCCGGAACCCGGGATTGAACTCAGACCCTTGCACTTGCCAGGGAAGCGCTTATTCTACTGAGTTATCTCCCTGTCCCTCAATATAGTTTTGACTGGCATTTCCCTAATAGCAATTAGGCAATTTGTACTTTTTTTTTTTTTTTTTTTTTTTTTGTCTTTTAGGGAAGGATCTACAAGGTGTTCACGGACTCACTACTAGAACCGACTTGTAGTGATCTGCCTGTTTACAGCCTCCCAAGAGCTGGGATTGCACCACCACATCCAGTCTCAATCATCATCTCAGAGCGCCCCGGGGGGTGGGGGTGGGCTGTCATGGCAGGCCCAGGGGATTGAACCCCTGACTCCTGCACCTGCTTGCAGGCGCTTTAATCCGCTAAGCTATTTGGCCGGCCTGGCACTTTGTACTTTGTTTGAGAAGTACCTGTGTAATGCACCTGGCCATTATTGATTAGAATATTTTTTAATTTTTAGAGTTCTTCATATGTTCTAGACATTAATCCTCTATTGGGAGAGTAACTGGCAAAAATTTTCTTCCATTTTGCAGCTTGTCTATTTACTTGGTTGTTTTCCTTGCTATGCAAAACTTTTTAAATTTGATTCAGTCCCATGTGTTGACTTTTGCTATTATTTCTTGTGCTATTGGAATCCCAGCCAGGAAGTCTTTACTTATGCCTATGCTGCAATTTTTTTCTCCTATGTCTTTTTTTATTTTTTATTTTTTATTGACATCAGTTATTTTTATTTTAAAGAAAGAAAAAA
>NW_004524613.1:6695278-6698731 GCF_000260255.1 Octodon degus
CCGGATCTATGAAGTTCGGATTCCTCCAGGTGGGTGTTGTTTGGATCTGGCTGCTGTGCTCCACTTCTTTCTGCTGCAGCCGTTAGAGCTGAACCCTTTGTGTCTCTCTGGCAAGATGTTCTGCTCCTGAATCAGCTGGGTGGGTCTTGCTTCTAGCCTCTTTGCAGGGAGTTCTGCTGAAGGGTTCCATGCTGGGCCTGCATGCAGCCTGAGTCAAATGAGGATCCACGGGCCATGGGTCGTCTCACTCACTCGCTGGGCCTGCACTCTGGGTCTATTCAGGATCCCGTGGCCCTCAGTTGTCTCATTAACTTGCTGGGCCTGCGCTCTGGGTCTATTCCTATGTCTTTTTTTAATGGGTTCAAAGTTTAGCATATTCATTTTGAATTGATTTTTGTATGGGGTGAGAGAAAGGGATCTTGTTTCAGTCTTCTGCATGTGGCTATCTAATCTTCCCTGCAAGACTTGTTAAAAAGGCTTTTATTCCAACACATATTTTTGGCTCCTTTGTCCGGAATCACATAGCTGTGGTTGTATAGGTTTGATATGTCTTTGTGTCTTCTATTCTATTTCATTATTTTTGTTGTCTTTCTTTCTTTCTTCTTTCTTTCTTTCTTTCTTTCTTTCTTTCTTTCTTTCTTTCTTTTCTTTTCTTTTTCTTTCTTTCTTTTTTCAATATAGGGCCTAACTATGTAGCTCAGGCTGGCCTTGAACTTACTTTGTAGCCCAGGCTGACCTGAAGTTGCAGTAATCCTCCTGCTTCAGCCTCCCAAGTGCTGGGATTAAGGGAATATACTACCATGCCTGGCTTGTTACTATGACTTTGTAAGTATAATTTCAGGTCAGATGCTGTGATGTCTTCAGCCTTACTCTTTTTGTATAGGGTTGCTTTGGCTCTTTTGAATCTTTTGTGAAATGACCAGAATATGATTTTTTTTCTCTTTTTTAAAAAAATATCTTTATTGAGGAACAAATAGCAACGAGACAGTTTCAAAACCAATTAGTAGGACAGTTTCAATAATTAATACATTGCATATTGTTGTCTTCTTAGTGCAGAATATGAGTTTTAGGGTTGTTTTTCCTAGCTCTATGAAGAACATCATAGGTAATTTTTATTTGTTATTTTTGTTTGTTTGTTTGTTTTGGGTTTTTGTCTTTTTGAGACAGGGTCTTCCTATGCAGTTCAGGTTGGCTTTGAGTTCACTTTGTAGCCCAGGCTAGTCTCCAACTCACAGTGATCTTCCTGCCTCAAGCTCCTGAGTGCTGGGATTACTGGCTGTATTGTTTGCTTGCTTTTTGAGACAGTGTCTTGCTATGTGTTTCAGGCTGGCCTTGAACTCACTGCTTAACCCAAGATGGCCTGAAACTTGTGGCGATCTGCCTGCCTCAGCCTCCCAAGTTCTGGGGTTGCAGGCATGCAACATTATTTTTTTATTTTTATTTTTTTTGGTGGAACCGGGGATTGAATTCAGGCCCTTGCGCTTGCCAGGGAAGCATTTATTCCACTGAGCCATCTCCCTGGCCCCAATGCAACATTATGCCTGACTCTATTATTGGTGTTTTGATGGGGATTGCGCTGAATCTGTAGATTATGTTTGGTAATAAGGCCATTTTAACAGTAGTAATTTTACTGATCCATGAATATGGGAGGCTTTTCCATTTTCCAGTGCCTTCTTCAATTTCTCTGTTCATTGTTTTGATATTTTCACTGTAGAAGTCTTTTACTTCCTTGGTTAGTTTGATCCAAGAAAGATTGATAGATTTTTTTTGTTGTTGTTTATTTATTTATTTTTGTGTGTGGCCAACTCAGCCCACCAGGGGGCGGGGCTGGCTGGCATGTGGTGCTGGGGGATTGAACTGCGGTCCCTGTGCTTTGCTTGGCTTAGCTTGTTCTAAGTAGGTGCTTTAGACCACTGAGCCATCTCACCAGCCCAGCCCAGACCCCCCCCTTTTTTTTTTTTTTTTTAAGCTATTGTAGAAGCAGTTGTTTTCCAATTTATTTCTCAGCTGGTTCAGCATGAGAACTAGAACAACTATAGATTTTTAAATGTTAATTTTATATCCTGCTACTTTGCTGAATTTTTATCAGTAGCTAAGTCATTCTGGAATTTTAAGTGCAAAGTTAATTAAACATTAAAATTACAATGTAAAAGAGAAAAGATAGAACCTAATGTGGATAGATATATGTAAGTGTCGGCTTTTGTTGGCTTTATAATTAGGTAGTAATTGATTTTTAAGTTTGGCAATTAGCTACCTGATATCCAGTGTAAAATGAAATGTTAATCACTAGAAATTAAACAATTAAGACCAAGATGAAAATAGAGAAAGTCAGCATGATTTTTATATACATTAGCCATAATAACTTTTTTATTTTTTATTTTTTTTTATTTTTTTAGGGAAGGATCTACAAGGTATTCAGGGTCTCACTACTGGATCGGACTTATAGTGATCCACCTGTTTTCATACTCCCAAGAGCTAGGATAACAGGTGGGCACCACGCCCAGTCTCAATTGCCCCACGCCACAGGGGCGGGGCCAGCACAGCAGGCCCTGGGATTGAACCCAGCCCCTGGAGCTTTAATCCCCTGAGCTAATTGGCCAGCCCTTTAAGGAATTTGTTTGTTTGTTTGTTTGTTTGTTTTGGCTTCTTCAGGCTGCCTTAAGGGCAGGTCTGGTGCAGTTTTTGGAGCAGGGAACTTTTATCTATTTATTTTTTCTTGGGTTTTTTTTTGTTGTTGTTTTTTTGGAGCAAGGAACTTTTAGAAAACTATTGGAATGGCCAAAATCCAGAACAACAACCCAAGATGCTGATGAGAAAAATAGAAAAACATGAACTCTCATTCACTTCAAGGAGGTATGAAAAATATCAAAGCCAATGTAGAAGATATTTCTTTTTGTGGTACCAGGGATCAAACTTGAGACCTTGTGCATGCCAGTTAGGCGCTTATGCCATTGAGTTGTCTCCCTGGCCCTGTAGAAGATATGTCAAAAGTTCTTATAAAACTAAACACACTAACAGCTTGGTATGATGGTGCATGCCTATCATCCCGGCACTCAGGAAGCTGAGGCAGGAAGATTGCAATGAGTTTGAGGCCAACCTGAGCTATGTAGTGAGTTCAAATTCAGCTTGAACTACATGTAAGACCCTGTTAAAACAATTGTCTCAAAAAGAATCGACTAAACACACTCCTGCCATATAGCTCAGCAACTATGTTCTTTGGTTTTTACAGGGAGGATATCTGTGTACACAAAATCATGCACACAAAGCTTTATACGTAATTGCCATACATATAAACAACCAAGATGTACTTCACTAGGTGAATGAATAAACTGTACATCCAGACAGTGGAATATTATTCAGTGCTAAAAAGAAATGAGCTATTAAGCCATGAAAAGATATGGAAGAAACTGAAATGCATATTGCTAAGTGAAAGAAACCGATCTGAAGAGGCGG
>NW_004524613.1:6699666-6704773 GCF_000260255.1 Octodon degus
TGAGTTAACACAAACTCTAGAAGTCCTCACCCCATGACTGCATGAGGCTTTGGGGGGACAACTAGACACAAACTATAACAGGGGGGAAACTCTGCATTTACGGAGGGAAGAGAATACAGTGGGAAATCTTTGTACTTTCCACTCAATTCTATTGTGAACCTAAAACTACTCTAAAAACTAAAGCCTATTAAACCAAACAACAACAAAAACCCCAACAACAACAACAACAACAAAAAACCAGCCAGGAAAAGTGGCACATTCCTGATGGCCAAAGCACAAAGAGAAACTTAGTAGTTCATTATTGAAAAGGAAAGAAATCTTCTCAGTTGCTCAGGAGAGATTTTCTTACTCTAGAGGCTGAGAAAGTTGGTCTTCATTGCTCTCTTTTGTATATGCCTCCCAGAGAATTTACTGTGCTGTTGCCTTCTTTTCCGACACCTGAAGTTAGAGGTCTGCTTGTTTCTGTTCAGCTCTGGACATCTTGGCCTCATGGCCCTCCTGACATGAGTCGGTATCTAGAGTTTGTGGGCAATGGCTGAAGGCTGTCCTGCTTGCTCCCTCACTAGGGACTTACTGGGCAGAGAAAGGCAGTGACCTGTGGCTTGTCAGCTTTAACAACACTGATTGGCTGTGATGCTAGCTGAGACCCTGTTTTGCTCTGAGAGTTGATTTCTGTCTTGAAAAACACGCAGCAAGTCCTTCCTGTCCTAACTTAAAAATCTGTGCTATTATTGAAAACTTTTCCTTCTTGTTTTGTGTGAGGTAGAGATGAAGAGGAACTCTTGACATTCTTCTGGAAGATTCTTCCTGATTAAACCAGCCCCTTTCCTATCCTTTATCACAGGGCCATGTGTGTGGTGCTTCCAAGAAGTCACAGACTCTGGCTGCTGTGCCCCAGATCAGCTGTGTGCAACTGTGTGACACCAGCGAAGTGATTTCCCTTTGCCTCAGTTTTCTCATCTATAAATGGGAATAATAAAAACATCCCTTTAGTAATGTCAAGAAGGTTAAATCAAGTAGTCCATATAGAGCACTAAATTCAGAGCTCATAAATTCAGAGTCTCATAAAGCACATGTACCCACCTTCATCTGCTCTGATGATCACCAACAGACAACTCTTCTTCCTCCTCTTTGAAAGACCAGCCCTGGAGCTTGTTGGTCACCTTCTGGCTCCCTGCCTTCAGCAGTGTCTGTCTTCTGTCTGATGCTCTGCTCTTCAAGCACCAGGTTCCTGGGCATCTTCTTGACACAAGGAGGCCTATGGGAGTTGGCAGGACTGAACCTAAATCTTGAATCCAGCCAGTAAGACTGCAGCCCGCAGATGTTCTAGGACAGAGGGAGGTGGTTAGGGTGTGAAGCTTCACCACTGACTAAACTAAACAAAGTCCCAGCCTCAAGGAGCCTAGGTTCTGTATCAGTGGTGAAGGGACACATGTAAGAAATGCACACAAAAACCAGGTGAGTGGAGGGCTGAGCTGGGCCGGAGGTTACCTCTTGGTATAGGGTAGTCAGAGAAAGCTTCGTTAAGAACACAACGGTGAGTATACCAGGGAGGAAACAAGCCATGCTGATATCTGGGCAAAGAACATTCCAGGCAGAGAGACTCCTTGGTATGTTAAACAACTGCAAGGTTGAAATGGCTAGAATGGAGTCAAAGGAGAAAGAAACTGAAAGGTGGCAGGGCTCTGGGGACCAGGTCACTGGCACAGGAAGGGAATCTTTAGAAGGGTCTTAGCTGAGGAGTAATAGGGTCCATACTACCTACTTGGGTAAATACAAGAGTAGAAGTGGGGGAATGAGGAAAGGAAAACAGTTGGGAAACCACTGCAATAATCCAAGTAGGGTATTGAGGGTTAGTGTAAATACATATAATGAGAACTATTAAGTTTTCTGCTACCTCATTCCCCAGGACAAAGCAATTAGCAAATTGGTACCTACCCTTCCTAAAGTTCATGTACTCAGATCCATACCTATATAGTTATTATTTTTACCCAAGAAAGAAATTATGCTATACCAGACCTTTCTGTCATGATGGAAATATTCTATGCCTGTGTATCCACTATCCCCGTAAGACTGTTGAGCTCTCAAATTGTAGCTAGTATAACTGAAGACTGAAATTCCAATTCTAAAAAAGAGATAAAATATTCACTGTGTAGCCCAGGCTGGCCTTGAACTATCAGCAATCCTCCTGCCTCAGCCTCTGAGTACTAGGATTACCATCTTGCACTACCTTGCCCAGTTGATCATTTTAGACAGCTACATGTGGTTAGTGGCTACCATAATAGATAATACAGTATTACATATTGTTTTTCTTTTTTTTTAATTAATTTTTTTTAAGTTTTATTTATTTATTTATTTATTTATTTATTTATTTAGTGTGTGGCCAGTTCAGCCCACCAGGGGGCAGGGCTGACTGGCATGTGGTGCTGGGGGATTGAACCGCAGTCCCTGTGCTTTGCTTAGCTTAGCTTGTTCTAAGTAGGTGCTTTAGACCACTGAGCCATCTCACCAGCCCTACATATTGTTTTTCTTAACAGAGTATTATGAACATTTTTGGTTTTGTAAATTTGAAGTGATTTTACTTAGAAAAAGATGCAGTTACAACACAAAGAACTGGGCTGGCAAGATAGCTCAGCGGACTGAGCACCTGCCTGGCAAGTGTAAGGACCTGGGTTCGATCCATGGCACTGCATGCAGCGTGGCCCCCACCCCTGGGTACACCTCCCTGGCCACTGAAACCCAGCCTGGTGGTACACGCCTGTAATCCCAGAGCTGGGGAGGCTGAAACAGGAGGATCACCATGAGTCTGAGCTGTGTAGTGAGACCCTGTACCAAATACATAAAAAAATTAGAATATAAAGAATTATTTTCCCTAAACCATCTGAAAGTAAGTTGTAACCTAATGTACCACCACATCCAAAGAATTTAGTGTTCATTTTCTTCAAATGAGGATAATCCTTTCGTAGCCATAACATCATTAAAATCAAGAAATCAGCAATACATTTTGACTAATACTCAAAACCCTATTCAAATTGTAGTAGTTATCCAGATAATGTCCTTTATCTCTGGACCCACTTGTCACGGACCCAAATGACAATCCTCTATTGTATTTCATCCTTATGCCTCTTTGTTTTCTTCGGTCTCATTTAGTCCTCAGACTGACTTTAATGTTCATGACCTGGGACACTTTTGAAGATTATAGCCTAGTTATTTTGTAGACTGCTCTTCATTTTGACTTTGCCTGATATTCTCCCCTGATTGCATTCAGTTTCTGCATCTTTGATAGGAAGCTGCACAAGTGGTGTTCTGTCCTTTCAGTGCAGCTTTCAGTTGTTCCATTACTGGTGGTGATGACTTTTGATTACTGGATTTAGAAGGTGTCTCTAATGTAAAGTTGTACTTGTTACTTATTTCCTTTTTCTTTTTTTCTTTTTTTTCTTTTTTTTTTTTTTTTGGTGGAACCAGAATTGAACTCAGGCCGTTGTGCTTGCCAACTTATTCCCTTTTTATTTAAAACTATTTTAGAGACCACCTGGGGCCGCCGGATCCCGAATAGACCCAGAGCACAGACCCGCTGTGTGAATGAGACCGCCTGGGACCCACTGGATCCTGAATAGACCCAGAGCTCAGGTCCAGCGTGGAACCCTTCAGCAGAACTCCCTACAAAGAGGCTAGAGGCAAGATCCACCCAGTGATTCAGGAGCAGAACATCTTGCCAGAGTGACACAAAGGGTTCAACTCCAACGGCTGCAGCAGAAAGAAGTGGAGCACAGCAGCCAGATCCAAGCAACACCCACCTGGAGGAATCTGAACTTCATAGATCCAGACCTGGTGCTAAGGTAATAACTCTATCTAAGCTCTACATCAAAGGTCAGAAGACTGTGGTATACAAAATGACAAAGAGAAGGAACAAAATGCAGTCTCAGGCCCTGAGTCCACCCAGTACAAATGCAGAAGACACTAGCATAAAGGAAACTGGAAATCACACCCCTGAAATCTCTGAAATAACAGCGGTGGAAGTAAAGAAACAACTGCAGAACAGTATAGAAGAAATCAGATCAGAAATAATTTCAGAACTAAAAAATGTAGTGATATCTATAATTAAAGAAGTACTAAGTGCTTCTCAAGAATACACTGATAGGAGTTCCTAGGTGGGTCAGGCTCAAGCTACCTGAGGCCAAGATGCAGGACCCCAATGAAGACACTGAGTGGAATGACATCTTACACAAAAAGGGCATCCTGCCCTCCAAGGAAAGCCTGAAAGAACTGGAGAAGGAGGCGGAAGAGGAGGAGCAGAAGGCCCTGCAGCAGTCAGTTGTGAAAACATATGAAGATATGACGTTGGAGGAGCTAGAGGATAATGAAGATGAATTCAATGAGGAAGATGAACGGGCTGTTGAGATGTACAGGCAGCAAAGGCTGGCTGAGTGGGAAGCAGCTCAATTGAAGAATAAATTTGGAGAAGTTTTGGAGATCTCCGGAAAGGACTATGTTCAGGAAGTTACCAAAGCCGGTGAGGGCTTGTGGGTGGTCTTGCACCTTTACAAGCAAGGGATTCCCCTCTGTGCCCTGATCAATCAGCACCTCAGTGGATTGGCCAGGAAGTTTCCTGACGTCAAATTTATCAAGGCCATTTCAACAACCTGCATACCCAACTACTCCGATCGGAACCTGCCCACAGTATTCGTCTACCTTGAAGGTGGCATCAAGGCTCAGTTCATCGGTCCTCTGGTATTCGGGGGCATGAACCTGACAAGAGATGAGTTAGAGTGGAAACTGTCCGAATCTGGAGCGATCAAGACAGACCTGGAAGAGAACCCCAAGAAGTCTGTTGAAGACGTGCTGTTGTCCTCTGTGCGTGGCTCTGTCCCTATGCGGAGGAGGGACAGTGACTCTGAGGGGGACTAAGGCTGCACTTGCTGCAACTCTGCGCACTTTCTTGATGTGACAGGCCATCTGATTTTTTTAAAAAGAAAAACCAAGAACGAATCCTTTTGGATTTTAGCCTCTTTATAATTGTGCATCACACCTCATCCATTTCCAAAACAATCATTACTCAGAATTGTATTAAATTTCTTGGAACTCTCTTTTTAAATAACATTTCTTT
>NW_004524613.1:6705123-6708446 GCF_000260255.1 Octodon degus
GATGAGAAGGAAGGAGTCAATACAAATGATATAAAAAGAATATGGGCAGAAGTAATGGCAGAAAACTTCCCAAATATGGGGCAACAATCTGACATTCAGAAAACTGAAGCATATAGAACTCCAAATAACATCAACCCAGTTAAAACCACACCCAGACATATAACAATCAAGATCCCAGAAATTCAGCACAGTAACAGTATACTAAAAGCCGCTAAAGAAAAGAAACAGATCACATTTAAAGGAAAGCCCATCAGAATAACAGCAGACTTCTTTTCACAAACCATGAAGGCAAGAAGAGCAAGGAGCAAAGTACTTCAAGTCTTGCAAGAAAACAAATTCCAACCCAGACTGCTATATCCTGCAAAACTATCTTTCAAGTATAATGGAGAAGTGAAATACTTCCACGACAAAGGACAACTAAAGAATTTCATGATGACAAAACCAAGCCTACACAGACTACCAAATGATGTTCTAGAGAGGGAGAAAATTGATCACAGCCCCATGAATGAGAACAGAAAGAACCCACCAAATAGGGCAAACAAGCACAGGAGAATAACAGGTATACAATAGTAATCTTTCAGTTATTCTTTTGTGTTCAGCAGCAAAATATTTCCATCAACACACCCTACAAACGGACTTCTCTTTCACCCTATGGGTCATGATTCCATCTGAGTCTACAGGGTGGATCTCAAAGAAATAGCTGTAGCTCAGTCCCACAAGTGACGCCTGGTCACCATTAACTGTCATGGTCATTATGCATGTCCACAACACACTAGAACTTTGTGCAATATTGTATTTTCAAACTGTTAGAAGTACTGATCATTTATTTGCCATTCCAGTATTTATCTTATGTTTTACTCTTAGTACTTGTTTGCTGTCATGAAAACTTTTTCTTAGTTTAATTGTTTTGAAACATTTAATTTTTAGTTAATTAGTATTTAATTTTCTGAATATTGCTTAATCTTAATTTTTGTTCTAAGATTTATAATATATCTTTGACTTACAGTTTATTTAAAAGACATCATATGATATATTCTCCTAGTATTAGAAACTTTAAAAAGTATATTTCCATTTTCTGTTGACTTAAAAAAATTATGAAAAAAGAAATATTGATCCTTATAGATAAGAAAAAGGAATATGAATTCATTTTCTGTGAAAGTCATCCTAAAGTCAGAAAATAATATGAGCACAATCATGCTTAGAAAATCGATTCTGATATTAACGTGGAGAATGGTAACTAGAGCCCAGGGAAGGAGCCCTTGTGTACCGTGTACTCACCTAGGTGACTGAAGTGGCTGCACCTCAGTGAGCCCCTCTACCTTCCTCCACTTCTATGAGAAAATATATCCCTAGTATATATGTTATACCAAAATAAATAAATAAGTAAATAAATAAATTTTTTTAAAATGAAGATAAAAAAACAACTAAAATATTGAAAAATGGCTTTGTTAGAACTTGATACTTATATTGTCTGAAAATTTTACCCAATATGTTAATTACTTAATAATTACAAAGCAGCTGAACCTTTATCATGGAAAAACCTAGGAGGTACTGTTCTAGCATGTACTTCCTTACCAAATATTTAATCTGAATCTTATGAGACAATAATCAGTCAAGTCCGTAATGTGATACATTTTACAAGACACCAGGCCTAACCTCAACGAAAAAGTGTTACAAAGAAAAGTAATGATTCTGTTTATAACATGAACCCTTTTCTCTGGCCTAATTCAATTTTATTTTATTTTTTCTGTATTCAGAACAGGGTCTACAGCCTAATTCAATTTTAAGTCCATAAGCTGTGGCACCTTGACTTGCTCATGCACAATCTCCTAGCCATTCCTTGTCAGGAAACGCCTCTTTCATGTCAGGTACGGTGGCTCACTCCTCTAATCTCAGCACTCAGAAGCTGAGGCAAGGGGATCGAAGTTTGGACTCAGTTGTGGAATTTAGCAAAACCCTGCCTCAGACATAAAAATAAAAGACTGAAAATGTAGCACAGTGCAGAGGTCTTCAATTCAACACTGCCACAAGAAAGAAAAACGAACCAGACATAACAGTACAAGCCCGTAATCCCAGCATTCAGGACTTTGAAGGAGGAGGATTGCCATGGGTTTGAGGCCAGCCTGTGCTCCATAGTTAGTTCAAGGCCAGCCTGAACTCTTGTCTCAAGAAGAAAGTAAGGAAAAGAGGGAAAGAAGTCTCTCAAAGAGAGTTTTTGAGGATTAAATAAACTCAACTAGGTCTTGGTTTATCTTGGTCTTAACCATCCAGTAGAAAAGTATAAAAACGAGGTATAAGAAGTAAAGCCATGTTGTTATGTTGAGCTGTAGGGGACGCAGGTCAGCAACTTCTGACATTGCCAGTGAAGCGGAAGACCCAGTACTATTATGGACTACTGGACTATTTTGGAATATTTTGCGAGTTCACACACCTATAGTATTTAAGTGACGGACTAAACAAAAAAAAAGGGGATACAGATGAATGACCGTTTTGTATCTGCATTCAAAATGGTTAGGATATATAGTTACATTCTAATTCAATGAATAGAGGGATTTGTTCTAATAGTGTTTGTAAATAGGCTATCATGTCTGCATCTTGTACAACAAATAACCACTAGGAAGACAGTATGCAATGTGTTAATTATTGGAACTATCCTACCAATTTGATTTAAAACTGTCTCACTGTTATGTATTTCTCAATAAAATTATGGAAAAAATAAAAAAATAAAACTTTTATTGTGGTAAAAACATATAACCTCATTTTAGCCATTTTAAGTGCTACAGTTCAGTAGATACCAGGTATGTTCAGTAGTGTTATGGTTTGTATCTAGGCATCCCCCCAAAGCCTCATTAGTCAGGCAGGCATTTAGAGTTTGTTTGTTTTTCGTGGAAGCGGGGATTGAACTCAGGCTCTTGTGCTTGCCAGGGAAGCACTTATTCCACTGAGCCATCTCCCCGGCCCCAAGAGTTGGTGATTAATTCATGATGCTGTGCTGGGATTCTGGGTGTAAGTGCTGCTGGGATTCTGGGTGTGAGGGCTACTACACCTTCCCTGGGGCAGATGGGCTGAAGGCAATATAAGGAAAGGAGAGAGGCTTGCCTCTGCCACTGCTGTCGTTGCTCCTCCCTGTTTGCTTTGTTTTGCTGTTTTCCACCGCCATGAACTGCTGCCCACTGCCATGTGCCACTGTGCCTTGGAGCCCGTCGAGTATGCATTGAAACCTCCACAAACTGAGCTAAATAAACTTTTTCTTTAATTCTCTCCTTGCTGGGTGTTTTGTCCCAGCAAGGAGAGAAAAGTAAGGGAGACTATATATATATATA
>NW_004524613.1:6708546-6712113 GCF_000260255.1 Octodon degus
CCCTCTGAATAGGCTGTTCAGTTCCGAGGCCCATTTAGGGGCAGATGAAGTCATTTCTATTTCCTTTCTCCCCTGGAGGAAGGTCTCTATCATTTGGAGCCTCTTTTAATTGTTCTTTGTGGCAGTTTTTTTCAAATTCCTTTGATTTTCTACCAATTCATTCCACTCATTCAGTCCATTTTGCCAGGATTTTATGATTGATTCATTTGAGGCTTTTATTATCAGGAAACCATTCAAACAAGGTTGCTTTGTTTCCAGAATGTATATCTCCTTTCCAAAAAATGGAGAAAAACAACAAAAAATGACCTGTGTACCTTCTTTTAAAAAGAGCACCTCTGAAAGCACAAACTCACACTTATTAAAGAGTAAGATAATCATTTGTTTCTACTCTGCTCTACCTACTAACCCATAGATGTGAAGTTATAAAGAGAAACCACAAGTTACACAAAAATTCATTATAATTTGTCTCACTTAATAAGATGAAATATACAACTGGATCATAGGTGGATTTTTATTCTGGTATAGAGTATAGACTATATATATATATATATTTTTTTTTTAATTTATTTTTATTTTATTTATTTATTTTTTTTGAGATAGCATCTCACTACGTGGTTGAAGCTGGCCTTGAACTCACTACGTAGCCCAAGCTGGCCTTGAATTTGTGATCTTCCTGCCTTAGCCTCTCAGGTGCTGGGATTATAGGCGTGTACTACCACGTCCAGCTGATGTTCACATCATTGTGCAACATATCTACAGAACTTTTTAATATTGCAATCTGAAGCTGTCTACTCATTAAATAACTTTTCCCTTTCAGTGGTGAACATCTTTTCATATGCTTGTTGGCTATCTCTAAGTCATCTTTGAAGGAATAGTATATATGACTCACAGATATGCCCTCCTCCCATGAATTATCTTTTTACTTTAATTTTGTCTTACTTCAATATTTTGTGATACAGGCTGGGGAGATAGTTCAGCAGTTTAAGTGCTTGCCTGGGAAACACAAGATCCTGAGTTTGATCCCCAGTACCAAAAAAAAAAAAAAAATAAAATAAAATAAAATAAAAAATAACCCAACAAACAAAAAACCCCAGTATTTTGTGATGATATACTTTGAAATTTTGTAAATGCCTCCTCTTACTATTGTTTTAATCTGTATTATTATATAAATATTTCTAATTTTTTTTTTCTTTTTCATTTTATGTGTTTGGTATAGGGTCTCACTGCACAGCGTGGACTCGTAGTGATCCTCCTGTTTTCAGCCTCCCCAGCACTGGGATCACAGGTATGCACCACCATGCCCAGACTCCATCACCGGCTCAGCATGCCCAGTAGTGGGGCCCACCCAGCATAGGATACTGGGGGATTGAACCCTGATCCCTTCCCTTTCCTAAGCACAGGCACTTAGTCTGCTGAGCTATCTCGCCAGCCCTTCCCACATTTTATTCAAATTGTCATAGATTTGGCCAGTTGGAGCCACTTCAAACTGGATTCTCTTCTTTTCTTGGAAATGTTCCCATCATTCTTTGAGTACTCTCTTGCTTCCTGCCACAGGATACTCCAGGACAATCTTATACTTTTCCAGCTAATTTATCCAAGGCTATAGTTCCTTTTAGCAGAGAAGGGAACTTCAGTGTGTTTAGCCCTGGCTTTGCCACTCAGTGATTTGTCACAGCTTTCCCATCTGGGCCAGAGGTATAACTCAGCAGCACAGCACCTGCCTAGCAAACATGAGGTTATGAGTTTGATTCCTGATACCAAAAAAAAAAAAAAAAGAAAGAAAGAAAACAATAAAGCCCCAACCTAGTCTGAAGAGGCAAGCCTCATTAACCAGCAGAAAAGACCCTTTATTTTATATATGAGGAAACAGGAGCCTAGACAAGAACAAGGACTGAAGTCTCTAGTCAGTGGGCAGACCTTACAGCTCAGCTGTCTGATAGCTTGTCTGGTTCATTTCTCTGGCAATACACAGTGCTAGTTGAGGTGTGATCCTAGCATCCCTGGCCCTTTGTGATTGCATTTTCCTTACCTTTGTCCTGGAGCTCCAGAATTGCTTTGCTGAGTGTTGCCCTTGTCTCAGTGCTGTTGAGTCTTGACCTCCTGACTTTTATGGGTAAATCCATCTTGAATTACAGAAGAGACCCTGCTTCAGCTTTTGTCTCTAGCTCTGGTGGATTTAGTACCCAAACCAGTCTTGGCCTGGCATAAAGCATAGAGCTGGATAGACACCTGCTTCTTTCTCCCTAAGCCAAAGAGAAAAATATGTGGCTCCCTAAACTCATTTCCACCACCAAACACCTGTCTCATAGGGCACAGCATGAGGACTGGGTCCAGGCCCAATGTTCAGCAGAAGGCAACAAGATCCTCCTCTGCCTATCCTCACATTCCCATGCGGGTTGCACTAACAGCACCCAGAGACATACTAAATATTCCCACATCTGGAGGCCAGTGTTTCATAAACCTCACGTCCAAAATGAGAGTAAGAATCCTGTGCTAGTTCATTAACCTGATTGGGGATGAATGGTGCTGCATCTAACCTATACCCTCTGGTTCGGTCAGCCATGATAGAAACTTCCCACTGTGAGGGTCAGCGAGATAGCTCCATGGACTAAGCACCTACTTAGGCAAGCACAGGGACTGGGGTTCGATCCCCAGCACCACAGGCCAGGCTGGCCCTGCCTGTGTGTGCTGAGCCAGCCACCGTGGTGGTGCATGCCTGTAATTTCAGCACTGGGGAGACTGAAAACAGGAGTATCACTACAAGTCTGAGCTGCAGTGAGACCCTGTACCAAATACAATAAAAAAAGAAACTTCCAACTGTGGCAGCCTTCACAATTTGGTGCCTGTGACAGTCATAGTAATAATAATGTGATAGTAATTATTCAACTGACAGCTCCTACGTATCTGCTTTATGTCAGGTAGTATTATGCCACACCCTGTAGTTGTAGAGGTAATTTAAATCCATACTCAATCTAGTAGGCTTTAAACTAACAAGTTGGTTCCAAATAGGAGGAACAAGTAGGGACTGGAAAGAAAAGTGAACACCTTAAATTTGAGCTGTCAGATCCTTATTGGCAAGACGATATACATAAATTAGAATTTGAGTTGAGTCCTGAAGGATGATTTTGCTGAGTGAACCATTACTGAAAAGGCATTATAGGTAGACCGGCATAAAAAAACAAAACAAAAACAAAAAAATAAAACCACCAAACAAAGTACAAGGTCATCTTGAACAGCACAGCATATGTTGGGGAGAGGTACCTAGGCAAGCGAGTAAGTGTCTAAGACCTGAGAACTCCAGGAACATAAATGCTGTGCTAACTTTATTCCACAAGCAATAGGGGCTTCTTAGGAATTTTAAAATAATCTTTATTTTTTAAAGTCAGTATGTGTATTACAGGAAACAAAAACACAAGAAGCAAAGAATAAAGTCATTTGCAGTCATAAGCAGCTTAGCTGGATGTGTTCTTCTAGGTCCTATTGTGTACATACACGACATGCCATTTTGTGTGACTGAATTTGTACATTGTGTGTCATGCTTTTCCACACATCATGAATACTCATCAA
>NW_004524613.1:6719195-6720657 GCF_000260255.1 Octodon degus
AGCCTACAGGGCAGAGGCGCGGCCCACTCTCGGGCCCCCCAGGCCACCCACCGCCATCGGCAGTAGGGCCTGGAGGACCCCGGAGAAGCAGGCCGCGCCCCGCTTCTCTCCGCACTCCGCCGGAACTGACTTGGCAGTTCTTTTGGCTGGCGAGAGAGGAGCGGCACCGGAAGTGCTGTAGCGCCGGGACCCTAGAGCTACTGTTCCGGGACTACAACGTTCCGGCGCGCGCAAGATAGTAGGGGTAATGCGGTGGGCTCTCGGCTTGCAGTTCCGAGCAAGAGCTGCTACCAGCATCCCAAGACCTTGAATATATGTCTGTCTCTTGATTCGCTTACTTCCCCCATTGTTGTAAGTCGATTCCTATCTTTTCATTCATTCACCACCTGATTAGACCATAAATCCTTGGGAATGAGGTATGGAAGGGGGAAAAAGAAACAAAAATTTGCCTTCCTAAACAGTTGCATTCTATTCAGGAAAACCAGTAATAAACAAGCTCCTTAAAAAAAAAAAAAAAAAAAAAAAAAAAAAAAAAAAAAAAAGTATTAGTTCATGTTTTCAGTACATAATGATTGAAGTCATCGTGGGGAATTGGTACATGTACGTAACACATAACCTCTTTACTTCCCCTTTCCCTTGCGTTGCTGAACAAGATCCTTAAAATACATTCAGGGGCAGATAGAAAAAGAAATAGGGAAGAAATATCAAAGATGAGTGTGGAATGCTTTGTTTGAGATTGCATCTTGCTGCATGGTTCAGGCTACTGTTGAACTCCCTGTGTAGCCCTGTCTGGCCTCAAACTCACAGGTTATAGGCATGCACCACCACAACCAGTGTGTTTTGTTTTGGTTTTTTGAGCCAGGATCTCTGTGTAATTCAGACTGGCCTCGAACTCACAGCAATCTTCCTGCCTCAACCTCCCGGCTGTTGGGGTTACAGGTGTGTACCATGATGCCCAGTTTATAGAATGTTTTAGATAATGCCCAGTTGACGTTAGAGCAGAGACCTTAAAGAGGCAAGGAAAGAGCTTGCTTAGGGATGTTTGGTAGAAGACCCTTCCTAACAGAGGGTAAAGGCCAATGAACAGGCCACAAAACTACTCCAGGAGCAGCTAGCAGCTGAGGAGGGAAGAAGAAAGGTCAGACTAGGCCATTGTGTGTGAGAACAGAAAAATGGAAGTCTTTGGAGGGACTTGGAGAGATAAAATGAGGACATGGGGCAGAAGCAGGGAGATCTGAATAGCATACCACTGGGGTCTCCTGTGTGGAAAAACATAGGGGCTTGTTTAATAACTCCCCCTTAGGACAGTCTTTCCACAGTTTCACTTACCCATGTTCAGCTTCTGTCTGGGAATATTAAGTGGATAATTCCATAAGAAAACAATACATGATTTTTAAATTGCGCCTCGTTCTGAGTAGCATGATATAATCTCTTGCTGTCTCACTCCTTCCTGCCAGGGTGG
>NW_004524613.1:6720757-6733569 GCF_000260255.1 Octodon degus
TGTGTGTGTGTGTGTGTGTGTGTGTGGCCAGCTCAGCCCACCAGGGGGCGGGGCTGGTTGGCATGTGGTGCTGGGGGATCGAACTGCGGTCCCCGGGTTTTGCTAAAGCTTGTTCTAAGTAGGTGCTTTAGACCACTGAGCCATCTCACCAGCCCCACTCATCCCTTTTTCTGGTGTGTCCACATGGTATATGCTATCTTCTCATTGGTCACTTAGTAACCCTCTAGTAATCAGATCTACTGTCATGGTATCATAGTACTTCTGTTCAAGTTACCCTTTCTTTTCTTTCTTTCTTTCTTTTCTTTTTTTTTTTTTTTTGTGTGTGTCTTTTTTGAGACAGGATCTCACTATGCAGTTTAGGCTGATTTGAGCTCACTTTGTAGCCCAGGATGATCTTGAACTTGCAACAGTCCTCCTGCCTACACCTCCCCAGTGCTGGGATTATAGGCATGTGCCACCACACCCGGCAATAAATCACCCTTTTTTAATAATGGCTCAAAAGTACAAGTTGTGGTCATTTTGACAAAGCAGATATTCCAAAGACAAGTTATGAAGTGCTCCCTTTAGGGAGATTAAAGTTCTTGATTTACTAAGAAGAAAAATTGCATATTGAGGTTGCTATGATCTATAATAAGACAGATCTTTTCTATCCTTTTTTTTTTTTCCCCCTTCAGAACTGGGACAGAACCCAGGGCCTTGCACATGCTAGGCAAGTACCCCACCACTGAGTTACTACTCCAGCTCTGAATTTTTTAATTCTTAAAATTATGAAGAAGGAAAAACTGTATCAATTACAAATGGCAATAGTTACAGCCCCAGTGTTGGCTGTAAACTTCGTTGAAGCAGAAAAACGATTAAATTGTAGGGCTTACTACTATTTATGTTTTCAGGCATTCATGGGGGTCTTGGGCATATCTCTCTAGGATAAGGGAGGACTACTATACCAGGATAATGACCACTAGGGGAAAAAAAAGTAATTGAACCCAAGAGACATTATAAAGTCAAGCCTAGGGGCTGGGGAGATGACTCAGTGGAATAAGCGCTTCCCTGGCAAGCTCAAGGGACTGAGTTCAATCCCCGGTTCCGCAAAATAAATAAATAAATAAATAAAAATAAAGTCAAGCCTATAGGACTTGCTGACAGAGCTCAGAATAAGTTTAGATGCCTGTTTGACATTAAAGTGGAAATGTCAAATACACAGTAGTATTTATGAGTCTGACATTCAAGAGTCTGAACTGGAGAGACACATTTGGGAGTTATCAGCAAATAGATGTCTTTAAAGCTATAAGACTGCATGAGAGAACCAAAGAAGAACAGAGAGTGAGAGAAGAGAGGCCTGAGGCCTGAGCCTGGGTAATATTAATGAAATCAAGTTGATGAGAAAGACCAGGAAAGGAGATGAGGGGGTGACCACAATGTTAGGAGAATAGCTAAAGGAATGTAGTGTCTTGGACATGAATGGAGAGAATGTGAAGGGAGACTTATGAACAGTGCTAGTGCTGGGAGATAGCTCAGTGGAGTAAGTGCTTGCCTAACAGGCACAAGGTCCTTAGTTCAATCCCTGGTGAAACAAAAATAACAAACAAACAAAAACCAGTGCCTGGGGCTGGGGAGATAGCTCAGTAGAATAAGTGCTTGCCTGGCAAGAACAAGGGCCTGAATTCAATCCCTGGTTCTGAAAAACAACAACAACAACAACAACAACAACAAAAAATCACACACAACAGCCAGTGCCAAACATCAATGATAGGTCAAGTCAACTACAGTTGAAAATGATACTTCTGGCTTTTATTATTAATGCTATGATGAACATTCTTGTGAATTTCCAAGCTTTGTTATAGCTTCTGATTTATTCTAAAAATATAAGGAAGAACAAGTGCTGGCCTAGGTTTAAGACTCTTGACCCAGACCTGGACAGGATTTCCAAGAGGAGTCAGGAGGTGGTGAGAGGCCAACCAGCTCGAGTCCACACTTAGTTGATGACAACTTGATCCAGGGTAGTGGCTCTAGAACTAGAAAACAGATGAGTTGAGGGGTCCTAGCTCTGCAGAGGAAGAAGCCAGTGGCTTAATACCTAGTGACAGAGGACGGACTGTGCATCACACAAGGGTCTCAGTCTCTAGGGCTAAGTAGGTAGGTGCTGATTGGTACACTGAAGACAAGGGCGGGAAGGCTACTGGCACCTTTCTGAGCTCCTGTCTCCTAAGCAGCTAAATAGGCTGGTGTTCCTACAACCCGAAGATGACAATGAAGCCTACATCCTGTTTTCTACTTGACAACTCTCTTTGAATGTTCCATAGTATTTTAAGTCTCTCGAGTAAATCAAACCTTTGTATCTCTCCAGAGCCTGCTCCTCTCTAGAGCAGCAAATAAAAGTATCATCCACCAAATAAAAAAGGTTGGTAGCTCTCTCACTCCCCCATCCCTTAGCCATATCCAGTTTGATCTACTTCTTAAATATATTTTTAAAACTACCAATTCCCTATGCTGTCCTTACAGCAGCCATAGCTACAAGAGGCTATTCAATTTAATTAATTAAAGTGACATGAAATTAAAAATTCAGTTTTTCAGCTGCATTAGCCATGTTCCAAGTGCTCAGCTATCAGATGTAAAACATGCCTGTATCCCAGAAAGCGCTCTTGGAAGGTACTGATCGATAGCTACACTCACACCGGCAACACTGCTCATCTGGGTGCCTCTAGTCGACTCTGAGTTGTTGTTTTATTTTATTTTTTTTTATATTTGAGAGAGAGAGAGAGAGAGAGAGAGTGGTGTGTGTGTGTGTGTGGCCAGCTCAGCCCACCAGGGGGCGCAGCTGGCTGGCATGTGGTGCTGGGGGATTGAACTGCGGTCCCTGATGCCTTGCCAAGCTTGTTCTAAGTAGGTGCTTTAGACCACTGAGCCATCTCTCCAGCCCTCTGAGTTGTTGTTTTAATGCTTTCTACTTCCCCTCTTTCCTACTCCATTCCTCCCATAGAAGCCAGAGTTAACTTTCAGTCAGAAGTCAGATTTTATTATCTCCTCGTTTATACCTGCGGGGGTTTTTCTCATAGTTAGAACAGAATGTAAACCTCTTACCATGGTTGCTGACTTCCCTGCCTTCTGCCTGCCTTCTGCCTCATCTTGGGCTATTCTCTTCCTCTGTGATCATGCCCCAGCCACCCTGGCCTTCTTGCTGTTCCTTCTGCTTTCCCAGCTGTGCTCTGCCTAGGGCCTTTGTACATGCTGTCTTCCTGGAAGGGCTTCCTGGTGTGGCGAGGCTCATTTTCTCATCTTGTACATCTCAGCTCTAATTTTCTTTCTTTCTTTTTTTCTTTTTTCTTTTTTTTTTTCTTTTTTTTTTTTTTGGCGGAACCGGGGATGAAACTCAGGCCCTTGCGCTTGCCGGGGAAGCGCTTATTCCACCAAGCCATCTCCCTGGCCCCTAATTTTATTTCTTTACAGCCTGTCTTGTCTTCCCTGTTTCAAAGAGGTCTCCTCTAGATATTATCACATTGCCCTTCATTTATCACGGTATCCCATTATTTTATTATTAATAATGAACATTCCTATATGCATTTCCTTTATGTAAGACATTATGCCAGAGACACAGTTTAAATGGTTCATTTTATCCATTAATTTCCTAGTTTATTTTTGGTTTTGTTTTCCCAATATCCCCAGTACCCAGTGTAGCTGTTCCTGGTATACAGTAGGCATTAATAATTATTAAATGAATGAATTCTTGAGCATAAGTTATGGGCTAGGGACTTTAATAACTGGCTAAGCACTTTCTGTATAGTCTCATTGAATTTGTACAGCAATCCTGAAAAGTAGGTACTACTAATATCTTTTCTGAGAAGCCTTGTAACCTGTCCAGTTCTTAGGGGAAAACTAGGATTCTACTCCAAGTTACCTGACTCCAGAGCTCCCTGGAAAGCCCTGCAGGGGATTTAGAGGCCTGACTACACACTAGCTTCCAGCCAACCCTGGCTCAGACTAGAAACAGGGAAGCTAAAGGGCTGCTCTTTTATGTTTATTTGTATTTATTTATTTTTCATTTATGTAGTTGGTACAGGGTCTCACTATGCAGCTCAGACTCTAGTGATCCTCCTGTTTTCAGCTTCCCTAGCGCTGGGATTACAGGCGTGTGCTACCACGCCCACCCAGACTCAGTAGCTGGCTTAGCATGCCACGGGGGTAGGGCCAGTGTGGCATGCAGGACCAGGGCTCAAACCCTGGCCCCCATGCTTGCAAAGCAGGCGCTTAGTCCATTGAGCTATCTACAGGCCCAAAGACTGCTTTTTTGAAGGATATTGTATTTCAAAGCAGGCTGGAGATTCTGGAATATCATCACTCAGTCAGGAAGTAGATTCAGGGCCTAAAAGTTTAGTGCTCAGGACTGGCCATGCAGGCAGTTCTAACCGTTGAGATTCAATTCTGTGCATCCTTAGGCTGGGGGTGTGCATCCAGAGACGCTAGAGAAGATCCTGAACCAGGGGTGCACCCAGTCTGACTGCTGGCTGTGCCATGTCCTTCTATTTGTCTCAGATCAAGGATGATGGGGGGACAAAAATAAAATAACAAGCATCCTTAGCACTTCTCCTTGGGAAACATCACATGTCAAGTGTGTGACACACAGCAGTGTTTATTAAGCCAACGGAGTGCTGAGCAATAAGCCACCCACACATTTCTCTTAGGAAACAAATACCATGTAATATCTATCCTCTCCCAGGACTGGGCCTGCAGTTCCCATCCCCTTATCAATATCAGCACAAATCTGCACAGAGGCAGATCTGACTGGCAGCAGGGCCCTGGAGACTGCCTCTCTATGTCTTAGAGAGGCGATGTATAATCTTATCATTGTTGCTTGAATTTAGGACTCAATTCTGCACCAACACAGAGTTTCTCAAACTTGAATCATTCCCAAATTAGTTTAATAAGTTAGTCCATGCCTGTTTACCATAATCCCTTAGTCCATTCATGTTCATTAACTGGGTTGCTTATAAACAACAGGAATTTATTCTTCATAGTTCTAGAAGCTGGGAAGTCTAAGATGAAGGAATCAATAGATTCAGTGCCTGGTGAGGAGAAGATTTATGGTTCATAGATGGGGGACTCCTGGCTGTGCCCTCCCATGTGGAAAGGCCCAAGGATCTTTGCTCCCATGACTTACTCACCTTCCAAAGGACTCAACTCTTGACCCATCACCTTGTGGGGTTAGAATTTCGGCCCATGAATTTATAAGCGTTAAGACATTCAGACCATAGCATCCCGTTACCAATTTTTACTTAATACCTCTTTATGGATTGACTCAGCATGACTTTGGCTACATAAGCTTTGTCCTCAGCAATATTTGTGAAACTACCAAGTTGTCATGCTAGTTATGTTTTCCTAGTAACTTTTTTAAAAAGAGTTTTAAAAATAAGTCTTTTAAAAATTTTCACGTGGGGGCTGGGGAGATGGCTCAGGAGAATAAGCACTTGCCTGGCAAGTGCAAGGGCCTGAGTTCAATCCCTGGTTCTGCCAAAAAAAAATTTGTTTTCATGTGTGTTCCCCTTCAAATCATATTGGCACAACCAGTGGTACCCAGGTCATACTTCGCAAAATACCTGGTATCAAAAGGGTATAACATGGAAAGGTCTAGGCTCTAGCTAGGTGGCATGGCACTTGTCTAGAAAGCAGAAGGGCCTGAGTTTGACTCTCAGTAAAAAAACAAAACAAAACAAAACAAAAACAAGGATAAAGAGAGTATAACATGAAAGAGCTCCCATTGGCCACAGTTGGAACACTGAGCAACAAGATAAATTCTAACCCTGGCTGTACCACACACAAGCTTAGATCCTTGGTTAAGTCAGCAGGCTCCTGGAAGGGCATCTCGTCATGCAAGAAGGACATAAGCCCTGCCTTCTCTGTCAGCGCTCCTGCAGACCACACAGCAGATGCCCCTCAGTTCATAGAGTACATTTCCCATATTTTCTAAATACAGTTATGTGTGATCTCCAAAAAATTTCAGTTTGTTAGAGAAAGCTGAATTTTTCCTTCTTACTCTGTGGATGGAGGAACTGTTAGCTGACAGACAATGTTGCTAGAGGACCATAGACAGTTGGTGTCTTAGGACACAGTGGGCAGGAGCAGAAGGCAGTTGCCCTCTTTAGGTAGGGTAGCTTTGCCAGTCTGGCCCTTTGATTCATTTTCATGATTCTCATAATCTGTGTAGGCATTTGAGTTTCTGATTCATGATGTGCTCCTAACTCCTGGTTCACACGCTAGGGCTTGCTCACAGATCTTTGGCCCAGGAGCTGTACTCCTGGAGTTCCCCAGTGACACCCACCCAGGTTTTCAGTGGTCTTTTGGCCTAGATTTCTCTAATCTCATGGGCCTTCCTTTCTCAGAGCACTGTGAGACAGATCTATAGTTTTGGGTTTTCTTTTATTTTTATTTATTTATTTATTTTTTAAGAGTAGGAAGTTATACTGAGGGAGAGACAGTTTCTAAGAGACAGGAAGAGACCTGGAAAGTGGATTCCTTGAGATCTGTAGCTTGTCCCCTAGTTTGGATTAAGTTCTGAGTTTTGATAGTTTCATAGTTTGAGTCTTTGAGGCAGAGATACGCACAGGGACCTCCTGTTTCAGGGCCGGGTGTAGAGCTTAGTGTTCTGAAATGAACTAGAGAGGCTTTCAGGTTATAAGGACCCAAGGATAGAGGATGATTTGGTTTTTTGTTTTTTGTTTTTTGTAATTTTGAGACAGGATCTTGCTATGTTACCCAAGTCAGTTTCCAACTTGAAGTCTCAACAGGTTACTCCCACTGTGGCCAACCAGAGACGTGTGGACTCATGTGCCAACAGACTACTTGTAATCAAATCCTGGCTCTTAACGTCTCACAGCCGCTGACCCTGGGCAAGTCACCAGACCTCTTTGTGCTTGATTGCCTCATGTCCAGAAAGTGATGTGTGCTTGTAATGCCAGCATTTTGGGAGGCTGAGAAAGGAGATTGCCAGTCTTAGACCACTATGGGCAATTTAGTAAGACCCTGTCTCAAAAAGAGCTGACTGGGGATAAATACCCTCTGGATTATGTCCACAGTAAAGTGGGTGGAGAATCATTATAGAAGGAAAATTGTGAGGTTCAAATGAAATATTGTACATAAAGCTTTCACTACAGTGCTTGGTGTGTGCTCTGTCATCGCTATATTAAGCCCATAGTCCCCTAATCACATCATGGCCTGAGCTGTGCTCTCTACTGGATACAGCCTGTCAGTGAAGATAAATTTGATTGCTCCTGAGGGGTGACGCAGGGTCACGAAGAGAAGCTGTGGACCCTGAAGTTGTGCGTCTCTGTCACACTTGCTGTGTATCCTTACGTGAGTGAGTCATTCTGCAGAATCCCCATCCGTGCAGGGAGACGATAAAGCACCAACCCCGCCGCAGGGTCTGGGCTGTCTGGGCGGGATGCAGTCCGCGGACTCCCATCACCTCGGGTGTCTTCTAGAATCTGCCACGGAGAGGAGAGCGCCATCCGTAGGCGCTGGTTGCTCAGGACCAGGAAGGAGAATCGGGATGGGCAAGCGCAGGAAAGCAGAGAGCACCAGGAGCTGCAGGCAGGCAGCGGCCTTGTCCATAGCTGCCATGGAAACTCCTGCTGGGGGAAAGAGGTGGGGCGGATCCTGAACGAGGCCGTGCCCCAGTCAGTCCAAGCTCCGCCCACGATGAGGCTGAGAGGCACGGGAAACTCTGACACCTGACTGGACTCTTCTGTGCCTGGCCACCTACAGCTAACCATTCCCGCAGTGTCTGACAGCCACAGACCCCAACACTGCCTGATAAGCGAGTGTGTCTGGCTATGTCTGACTGAGCACAGATTTTGTGGGTGCCTGACAGACCAGAACTGCCAGCTTTGTCCACCTGACCACAGTTGACTGACCACGCTTACCTGGCTGACAGACATCTGGGCCTGATGGGGTGTATCTGACTCAGGTGGCCTAACCGCACCTGACTGACCAGACCCCACCTGTGCCTGACAGCTGTATCTGACTGGCTGCAGTGGCCCGCGCCTGACCGAGCAATTTCATTTGTGTCAGCTGCTTGACCATCTCCGCTCAAGGGGCCCAGATGGACTGACTCAGACCACTCCTGGGCCTGAGTGCCCTGGATGGCTCCTGGAGACCACTCTGCCAGAGCCTGCTTCTCCACAGCACTGCGGTGTGTGGGCCAACTACGTCTGCCAGACTCTCAGCCTCAGTCTGCATGGCCGTTGCGTCTGCCTCTGGCTCTTGCCTGGCTGAGTCTGCCTGATGGGCCAGTCTGTCCCATATCATCAGTGATTGACCACCCCTGCCTGATGGATGCTGACCACCCCTGGCTCTGTGGGTCCTGCACATGGTAGCCATTCAGTAAGTGCTGGTTCAGTGAGATGGACTACCTGAAGGGCATCTGACCAACTGCATTGAACTGACAGGGTCCTAAAATTTCTTCCTGATTCATGGCTTCTTTTACCCCAGTTGCCTGACAATGACTTTTCAGGTATTCCTTGTCCAGCTTCTTCAGCTTGGACATCTTCAGCTATGATGCTGGGTCTCAGGAATCCAAAGCAAGGCCCAAAAGGAAAGGGAGCAGGTAGTCAGACATAGCCAGACACACTCGGTTATCAGGCAGTAGGGGTAGGACTTAGGGCCAGGTAGGGAACAGCTGCAAGGGGCTGAGAAAAGGCTGCAGCCTCACAGCCCTTGAACACAACACTGATTCTGTACCACAGTTAGCACCTGGAGGAGTTGATCTAGGTGTCTTCGGGGGGAAAAATGCATAATTTTGCAAACCTTTATTTGTTGTTGTATTAGGGATTGAGCCCACAGCATTTAGATTTTTAAACTTTTCAAAAGATTTTTGAAACAGGGTCTCACCAAAGTGCCCTGGCAGGACGGAGACTTGCTATCTTCCTTTCTCTAGGTCGTTCAGGGCTGGTACTATAGGTATGTACCACCATGCCCAGCTGTCTTGCAAACCTTTTGTTCCTCTGTTTTGGGGACAATCTCTATCAGTGCTTCTGTTCTTTAGAAGGAGTATCCTGCCCACCTCCAATCTCCATAAAGTTGTCCCCAGTTATAGGGAACCATTGGTCTCTCAGTGTGATTTGTCATACCCAGGGAGAAATGGCAGCAGGAATAAGACAAAGATGGACAGCAAGACAAGAGCTGGGTCAGGTGTTGGTCCAGGCAAGATGATCCCCAGCACCACAGTAGGGGCATTTATTAATACCTTTGCAGAGCTAGTAACATGTGACACAAGGTTGCCTAGTAACTAATACCTGACATCAACCAGTCAGGTTGCTTATCTCAGGTAGCTTCACTGCTTTAGGCACTGAAGCCTGGTCCCACTTTCACACATTTGACCAATTTCCAGCTTCCATGGTTCCAACACCCAGTGTATTGTGGGGTGTGTGTGTATGTGTGTAACAACCAACCAAACCCATGGAAAGCCTTCCACTCTGCAAAGAGAGGCTTTGTACTAGAACATGGGACAGGGGGAGAAAGTACTTATTAGCAGAATTCTTTTTTCAGAAACAAGCATGTCACTTGGATAGGTGGGCTATGAATTATATCTATTGCTATTAATACTAATAAATTATTTTCTCCGAGGCCGAAGCAACACGGGGGAGACAAGAGTAACACGGGGTTTGCAGCGGCCACCATGAGCCTCCTCAACAAGCCCAAGAGTGAGATGACCCCAGAGGAGCTGCAGAAGCGGGAGGAGGAGGAATTTAACACGGGTCCACTTTCTGTGCTGACCCAGTCAGTCAAGAACAGCACCCAGGTGCTCATCAACTGCCACAACAACAAGAAACTGCTAGGCCGGGTGAAGGCCTCTGACAGGCACTGCAACATGGTGCTGGAGAACATGAAAGAGATGTGGACTGAGGTCCCCAAGAGTGGCAAGGGCAAGAAGAAGTCCAAGCCAGTCAACAAGGACTGCTACATCTCCAAGATGTTCCTGCGCAGGGACTCGGTCATTGTGGTGCTGCGGAACCCGCTCATCGCTGGCAAGTAGGTGCCACCTCCCTGCTTTCAGGACCCGCTCCCGCCCCTTGAAGACCTGCCCTTCATCACTGTACTGGTAATAAAGTGCTATGTGGTTTTTCCTCCTGAAAAAAAAAACCCTAATAAAATGAGGGCATAGTCTAACTTATCTCAATCAAGCTCTAGCATACTAAGATATCGTCTCTTCATTAGTAGCAAGGACCTGGCTGCCTCATAGCTTTCCTCATACACTAAGAGCCCTCATAACATGAATTTGAATCTCAGCCAGTGTAGGCCATGGGGATTCCTAAAAGGCTAGAGAAAGAGGCGGCAACAAGTAGTATAGAGTACTTCATACCTCTTTTATTTATACATTAATTTAAAAACTATTTGAGTACCATGTGCCAGGCACTATGCTACAACTCTCACCCTACCCTCGTAGACTCCAGGAAGTCTTGCATCCCTCAACTTTGGTCCCTTCAGGGCCAAGTACTGAGTACCAACTGCTTTTATTCTGGGCTACCTGCTCAGTTAACATAGAGGGTAGTAGAGAGCAGTACTCTCAAGGTATGCTTCCTTGACCAGCAGGATCAGGATCACCTCAGAACTAATTAAGATACAAATTCTCAGGCTAGGGTTGTAGCTCAGTGGTAGAGTATCTGCCTAGTGTTCTTGTGGTCCCCAGTTCAACCCCCAGCACTACTGAAAAGAAAAAAAAATCAAGGATACAAATTCTCCAGCTCCACTATAGATGAACTAAATTAGAAATTCTTAGGCTAGCAGGGTGTAGTAGATCTCAATTCTACTACACAAGAGCTATATGATTTTGGCCAAGTCATTAAGTCTTTTAGTGCCTTGATTTTCTCCTTCTCATAATCATCATAATTATGATTGCCTTCAACTGTTGTTGTATTTAAGTCATACAAAAGAGCTTAACTTACAATTTCTATTCTAGGATTGTATCTTGGGGACAGATTTATGCTGAATGATATATGTACAAGGTATGCACTTATATATTGTTTATAATAGAAAGGAAACACCCTATATCTATCAGCAAGAGATTAATAAATCATGGTCCTTCTGTACAAAGATTGAGGCAGAGCTTTATATTTGTGCTGGGGGTAGAAGCCAGGGTCTTAGGCACTCTACCACTCTATCACCGAGCTACATTTCCAGCCCTCAGACAGCTCTTTATATACTTATATAAAAAGATCTCCAGAATGTCTAAGTTTTAAAAAAAGTACAGAACAGTGTGTCTACTATCTGGTTTACTAGCCTCTTATTTCTGCAAAGAAAAAGAATCTATAAAATCTTTTCATTTTCTGTATTGGGAATTAAACCCAGGAAGTACTGAGCTACATCGCCAGGCCTTTTTATTTTTATCTTGAGACAGGGTCTAAGTTAGCCTCAAATTTGAAATCCTCTTGTCTCAGCCTCCTGAGTACCTGGGATTATAAACATATGCCACTGTGGGCCCAGCAAGAATCTAGAAAACATAAAATAAAAGAATCTAGATACTCTTCAGGTAGGCCTAGCCATATATGGGCATAGACTATGTCCAAAAATATATTCAAGAGATTAATAACTGCAAGAAAAAAAGTGAGTGGATGGAAATAAGGGAATGATGGAGATTTATTTTTATATTTGATGGTAGCCAAAAACCAGTAAGTCAAAGTTGTTCTCTCTCTCTCTCTCTCTCTCTCTCTCTCTCTCTCTCTCTCTTTCTGTTTAGTACAGGGTCTATAGTGTCTCACTATGTAGATCTGACTCGTAGTGATTCTCCCTATTTGCAGCCTCCCATGTGCTGGGATTAGAGGTACTTGCCACTACACCCAGTCTCAATCGCCCTCTCAGTGCGCCCTGGGGTCAGGGCTAGCACAGCACACTGGAGATCGAACTCCAGCCTCTGCACTCTGCCTAAGCAGGCACTTTAGTCTGCTGAGCTATCTGGCCAGCCCTCAAAGCCATTTTTACCATATATTCATTTCATAACTTCAATTTTTACAGTGTGGATATGCATTTCCTATCTACAAAACTGAAGTTTTAAAAAAAGTGTTTAAAAAGTAGCTCAGGGCTGGAAAACAGAACTCATGGCATGTAAGAGATCCTGGGTTTGAGGGATCCTGAGGGATGAGGATCATTGTGAGTTTTAGGCCAGCCTGGACAACATAGTGAGTTCAAGACCAGCCTGAAGGGTTTCAGACCCTGTCTCAGAAAATGAATGAATGAATGAATGAATGAATGAATGAATGGTGTGCCCAATAGTAGTGATGATGGCAACGATGCTGTTCCACAGCTCTGAATAGGTTATTCTCTGCAGAAATGCAGTGCCAACAGAGTTGTGTGGAGCATGGCCGCAGCTCACAAACTGCCATCCCAACCTCTCAGTCTCCCCTCTTCATTCTGTCTGTGTTTCCCCAGAGAGTGCTTGAGTTTTAGAGATGGACAAAGTCTTCAAGATTCTCTGGTGTGATTCTTTTATTTTATTATCTTTTTGGTTCTGGAGATTAAACCCAGGATCCAGTGCCTGCTCAGCATGCCCTGAACTACAAACCTAGCCCTGGAACCCTTTTAGGTTAAAGATGAAGAACTCAAGCCACAAAGAAAGGCTTTGTGTGGTGTGGGGATACACACCTATAATCCCAGCACTTGGGAAGTTGAGGCAGGAGGATCCTTATGAGTTCAAGACCAGCCTGGGCTACAAAGGGAGCTCAAGGCCAGCCTGAAGAAGAAGAAGAAGAAGAAGAAGAAGAAGAAGAAGAAGAAGAAGAAGAAGAAGAAGAAGAAGAAGAAGAAGAAGAAGGAGGAGGAGGAGGAGGAGG
>NW_004524613.1:6733669-6738811 GCF_000260255.1 Octodon degus
GGAAAGAAGAAGAAGAAGAAGAAGAAGAAGAAGAAGAAGAAGAAGAAGAAGAAGAAGAAGAAGAAGAAGAAGAAGAAGAAGAAGAGAAGAGAAGGAAGGAAAGAAAGAAAGAAAGAAAGAAAGAAAGAAAGAAAGAAAGAAAGGCTATATAAGCCCAAGGTTATGTAGAGAATTGGGCCCATTCTAGAGCATTTCAAACCACCAGAAGACTAGCTTCTAAACTTTTGCTTGTAAGCACAAGGTCCTGAGTTTGATCTCTGGTGCCTAAATAAATACATAAATAAACTTTTGCTTTTACCCAAGTGCTGCTCTATCTTTGACTTCAACATAGCTAAGACTACTCTTAGTTTAATTTCCAGCCAAACTTTCTAGCCTTATTTCCCATCATTTTCTATATCAATCCTCGGGTTGTGGAGATAGCTCAGTAGAATAAGCACCTGCCTGGCAAGCACAAGGTTCTGAGTTCAATACCTGCTAACACAAAAGAAAAAAAAATTAATATATCAATCCTCTACCCTAGCTAAACAGATTTCTTCAATGACCCCAAATGCTCCTGGTTTCCAGACACCATACCTTGGTAGTGTTGTGCATGCTGCCTGAAAAGCTTTTCTTCTTGCTGTTCACTTGTGGAGGCTCTACTAAACATGGAGGCTAAGCTTAAAGCATACCTCCTCCAGGAAGTTTTCACTCATTACTCTAGGTCCCATAGCTTTTTCCCTCCCCTGAATTTTTTTTTTTTTTCCTCCCAGAACTGGGGATTGAACTCAGGCCCTTGCACTTGCCAGGGAAGAGCTTACTCCACTGAGCCATCTCCATGGCCCACCCTCCCCTGAATTAATTTTGAAATTTCTTGTGAAACTCCTGCACATTAAGAAGCGTATAGGATGGTTGTCTGTGCCTTGAGTAATGGGAAGTGAGTAGGAAAGAGCCAGTTCCTCATCCCTGCCTCTCGAATTTCTGCAGCATATGAAATTGGGCAAATGACCTTAGTCCTCCTTATTCTCTCAGGGAAGCCCTGGGTGAGGATGCCACTAAGCTGACTGGAGCCAGGAGCTGATCTGCAGAAACTGCTGGGCCTGTTCCTACCCTCATGTTTACTTGGCCCAGAGGCCCAGTGTGATGAAACCCAGCCCTGTTGCCGAGCACCTTGGGAGGCCTCCTTCCAGGGTCCCTCTGTGCTCAGACAGTGGCCCTTTGTGGACAAGAGGAGCCAGACTGAAAGTGGAGCCGCTGGAAACTCTTCCCGTCTCCACCTCCAGTCGCCTGCCTCCAGCAGCAGTCATGGGCCATCCTGCCCCTGGGTGGCCTCTGCTCTCAGTCTGAGGTTGGCAGGATGAGGTAGGGCCTGTAAGCTAGGCTGAAAGGGTCGGGAGGGGTTCTGTCAGGAAGGCCTGCACAACCAGGATGTCCTTTCACTCAGACTGCTGCATGTGGGTCTCTCCAAAGAGGGGACTGGTCCCGCTACAGGTCAGATTGACATTTTCACCATACCCACCTACCACCACGGTTTTCTGGGATTTAGGGCCAGACCTTCTGATGTGCTTTGTCCCTTCTGCTCCCAGTGCACTGATCCCTGTACTACCAGGAGGTGGAGAATCCTAGGAAGCAATCTCAGGCCTGGTGTTGTATAATCAGGGCAAAGGGAGAGAAGTGCCTAGATCAAAGAAGGCAGTGTGGAGTGGGTAAAAGGATGCTCTGCTGACCTACTGACTTGCTGAGTGACAAACTAGAAGTTTCCCTTTTGTCTGGCTCTTCCTCAGCTGCAAAAGCCAGGCTTTATGGATTTCAGGGATTTTTACAGCTCTGATTTCTCCTAATGTGTTCAAAGAGAGGAAAGAGAGAAGCCAGATTGGGCTGGAGGTAGATAACTGGCATGACGCTCTGAGAGGATTCACTGGCAGTTGCCTGGCAGCCTCTTCTCTGCCGCCAGGTTCCCCTCCCCCTCCACTTCTCCCTCGTTTTTTCCACCTCTCTTTGAGGGCTTCTTGTGATGTGACCTAGAAGATGTTTGAATCAGATTTGTCTTTTGTGCCAAGAGAAAGGGACTTTGTATACTCATGGCTGCCACTGGCAGAGAGGGAGGAATGTCAGGAAATAAAAGAGGAAAATTCAGAGGGAAGGGTGGAATGGAAGGAATTATGAAAAGAAGGCTCAGGAAGAGTGAACAGGAAGGAAAAAGGAGAGGAAAGAGGAACTAGGGAGTGTGGAGATAAAAAAAATGAAAGGGCAGAGTGAGACAGAGAATGCAAAATGCCCAGATGGAAGGGAAACATGGGAGGAAAGACTGAAAAAGCACACAGCCTAGCAGCATGCCCAGTGGGAACAACCGGGGCGTTCCAGGCCTATGGTTTGGCTGGAGATGAGTGTGTGAAGGTAGACAAAGCTAGAACTAAATGAGGAGATCCTGTGGCGCAGACTGATGACTTTGAATCTTGTATCGCATTTCCTTCTCCTCAAACCTCTTATGATAAACAAGTAGAGGTCCAGAGGAGCATTTTCATTCATCCAACCATTCAACAAGGGACTGAGTTTTATCCAGCTCCGTATCCCCAGGGCATATCACAAGGTCTGAACCTAAGAGGTAGTTAGTCTATCTTTGTTAAAATTGAGCACTTGGGAGCTGGGCATGGTAGCGCATGCCGGTAATCCTAGCACTTGGGAGGCTGAGGCAGGAAAATCTTATGAGTTCGAGACTGGCCTAGACTACAAGTGAGCTCAAGACCAGCCTGAATTGCATAGCAAGACCCTGCCTCAAAAAGACAAAATAGGGCTGGTGAGATGGCTCAGTGGTCTAGAGCACCTACTTAAAACAAGCTAAGCTAAGCAAAAGCACAGACCACGGTTCAATCCCCAGCACCACATGCCAGCCAGCCCTGCCCCCTAGTGGACTGAGCTGGCCACACACACACACACACACACACACACACACAATAAATAAATAAATAAAAAATGAATGAATAAATAAATTAAATATTAAAAAAAAAAAGACAAAATAATGGCTAGGGATATAGCTCAGTGGCATAAGTGCTTGACGGACCAGCACAAGGCCCTGAGTTAGATCCCTGGTACCACACACACCAAAAACAAAACAAAACAAAAAACAACTGAAGGGTCAAAAAGGGAAAATAAATAAATGAATCAATATAAAATTGAACACCTGGAGAGAGCAGCAGTTGAGCCCATCACACAGAGAATATGAAAATAACATACAATAAGGTAGAAAGTGGGCCAGCAAGATAGGTCAGCAACCTAAAGTGCCTGCTTGGGGCAAGCTTAGGCAAGTGCAGGGACCGTGGTTCGATCCCCAGCACCACATGCCATGCCAGCCTTGCCCCCAGGGTGGGCTGAGCTGGCCACAATTTAAAAAAAAAAAAGAAAATGCTATGCTAAGAGTCCAGATAAGAATACAGGAGTTTAGAGGAAAGCAAGACATCATTTTCTGCCTCCTCTATCAGAAAAGGCCCAGAGAAGATTGTAATGGGTTGGTTTAGGCCACTTGAATTAATCCCAGTGAGTGGAAAGATAGATTCTTCTGGGGGATGCAGGGTTTTATGTATAAGCAAAAAGAAGAGTTTCCTAAGAAAAGGGAGGCATTGTTATTTTTTTTTTTAAAAGAGGGGGAGTTAGACTGAGGCATAGCTGCAGAGGTCATTTAGAGAGGTATATAAGAGTAAAGAGAAGGGTAAGGATCTGCTCAAGAGAGACAGGAATGAAAGACTAGAAGCATTGCCCAGTGGAAGAACGCTTCTATGAGGCCTGGGGTTTGATTCCTCCACCCAAACAGAGAGAGAGAGAGAGAGAGAGAGAGAGAGAGAGAGAGAGAGAGAGAATTGAAAATAAGAGACAGAGGCATAAAATTCTGACATATGGAGTTTGGATTTTCTCTGGAGCTAGACTAGAACTGGTCTTCTGGAGCTGTGCTTTGGAAGAATTAACCAGTCACCAAAATGTAGAATAGACTTTCTTTCTTTCTTTCTTTCTTTTTTTTTTTTTTTTTTTGCAGAACCAGGGATTGAACTCAGGCCCTTGCACTTGCCAGGGAAGCGCTTATTCTACTGAGCCATCTCCCTGGCTCCTAGAATAGACTTTCAATAGGACTGTTTTGGTTTTGGTGATTCAGTGGATGGAATCCAGGGCTTTGTGCATGTTAAACATAAAGTATTACTAGTGAACTACATCCCAACCCTCCTTGGGTTCGATATCAAGGAGAATTGCTGAGTCAGAGGCCTACACATCTTCCACTTCTTAAGAAAATACCATGAGTCTATAACTAGTGTGATGGAGCATTTATATACTTGTTCACCATTGTGTTAGATTTCTGTCCCTGTGACAAAATATCTGAGAAAATCAATGGAGAAGAACAAAGGTTTATTTTGGCTCATAATTCCAGAGGTTTGAGTCCATGGTGGATGGCTCTCTCGCTTTTAGGTGAACAGCAAAGGAGAAACAGCATGGGGAGGGGCATGGGGGAGGAAAACGCTCAGCTCATGAAAGACAAAAAGCAGAAAAAAAAGAAAAACAAAAAAAAAAAAAACAAGAGAGGATGGCTCCAGGGACAAGATACGGTCATGTCCCCTGAATCACTCCTTTCAACTAGGCCGTATTTCCTTAATTTACCTACCTTCCATGAATGCCACTAAATTATGACCTCATCAGTAGATCCACCCACTGGATGATGAAGTTAGAGCGATCATGATCCAGTCACCCAAGCCCCACCACTGAACACGAGACTTTTTTTTTGTTTTTTTTTTATATTTTAGGGAAGGGTCTACAGGGTGTTCAGGTCTCATTACTAGATCGGACTTGCAGCGATCCGCCTGTTTACAGCCTCCCAAGAGCTGGGATTACAGGTGTGCGCTGCCATCCCCCCTCTCAATTGCCGTCTCAGCATGGCCCACGATGGGGCCAGTGAAACCCCGGCCCCTGCGCCTGCTTGCAGGCACTTCAATTCGCTGAGCTATTTGGCCGGCCCTATATGAGACTTTTGAAGGACACTTTGGAGCTAAACATAGCCATTCATATTTCTAGTACTATGAATTTCTTATTTGTATCCTTTGTCTATTTGTCTAACATTGAATGCTAGGAATTCTCTCTGTCTCTCTCTCTGTCTCGTTTTTTCTCTGTCTTTCTGTCTCTGTCTCT
>NW_004524613.1:6738957-6764620 GCF_000260255.1 Octodon degus
AGAGAGAGAGTGTGGTGTGTGTGCGTGGCCAGCTCAGCCCACCAGGGGGCGGGGCTGGCTGGCATGTGGTGCTGGGGGATCGAACCGCGGTCCCTGATGCTTTCTTTGCCAAGCTAGTTCCAAGTAGGTGCTTTAGACCACTGAGCCATCTCTCCAGCCTTTTTTTGTCTTTTTGAAACAGGGTCTCACTATGTGAGTCAGGCTGGCCTTCAACTCACTATGTAGCCTAAGCTGGCCTGGAACTCAAAACAATTCTTCCACCTGTCTCTTTTTCCTTTTTTCTTTTCTTTTCTTTTCTTTTCTTTTCTTTTCTTTTCTTTTCTTTTCTTTTCTTTTCTTTCCTTCTTTATTTTTCTTTTCTTTTCTTTTTTGAGATAAGTTCTTGCTGTTGTAGCTCAGGCTGACCTCAAATTCATGATCTTCATGTCGAATTTCTGGGTGCTTTGATTACAGTCATGTGCCACCAGAATTCTCACATGTCAGCCTAAAGTATTACAGAAACTAATGGTTCCTCCTGCCTCAACCTTCCCTGAGTGCTGAAATTACAAATGTACATTACCACACCCAGCAATCTTATTTTTTTCTTTTCTTCTTTTTGTATTTTAGGGAAGGGTCTATAGGGTGTTCAGGGTGAGTCTCCTGTTCACAACCTCCCAAGTGCTGGGATTAGAGGCTGGGATTATATTGCACCACCATGCCCAGTCTCAATCCAGTGGTGGGGCCAGCATGGCAGACTCAGGGGATTGAACCCCAGCCCCTGGGCCTGCTTGCAGGCTCTTTAATCCACTGAGCTATTTGGCCAGCCCTTTTCTTTTCTTTTCTTTTCTTTTCTTTTCTTTTCTTTTCTTTTCTTTTCTTTCTTTTCTTTTCTTTCTCCCTCCCTCCCTCCCTCCCTCCCTCCCCCGTCTCTTTCTTTCTTTCCTTCCTTGATACCTGGTCTCCCTACGCAGCTCTGATTCAGAGTGATACTCCTGTAAGGTGTGCACCACCATTCCCAGTTTCAGGCAGGCACTGCACCCTCGGGGACTCTAAGTGGGCTCAGCATGTGGTCCTGAGGGTGAACTCTGATCTTTGAGCTTGCCAGGCAGGTGCTTAGACTGCAGAGCTGTCTCCCTAGCCCCAATCTTTTCTATTTATAACATTTTTTTGCAGAACTGGGGATTGAACTGAAGCCCTTGCACTTGCCAGGGAAGTGCTTATTCCACTGAGCCATCTCCCTGGCTCCATATAACAATTTTTGACATACAGAATTTCTACATTTAATGTAGTTGACTATACCAGTCTTTTCATTTTTTATTTATGTATTGATTAATTTTACATTTACCTTGCCTCGGCTATGGCATAACTAAATATTTGGTTGAACATTACTTTTTTTTTGGTACCAGGAATCAGATTTAGGACCTTGCACTTGCCAGGCAGATGCTGTGCCACTAAGCTATATCCGTAACCCTTAATATTACTTTTATTTATTTAATTTATTTATTTAGGTGGAACTGGGGATTGAACTCAGACCCTTGCACTTGCCAGGGAAGTGCTTATTCTACTGAACCATCTCCCCAGCCCCGACTCTTATTTTTTATTTTTTTCTGGTACTAGGGATTGAACTCAGGACCATGTGTTTGCCAGGCGGGTGCCTATGCCACTGAGCTACCTCCCCAGGTATATGTCTGTGAGGTTGCTTCTGGATTAAATTAATGTCTTGTTTTGTTTTGAGATAGTTTCTCGGGGCTGGGGAGATGGCTCAGTAGGATAAGCGCTTGATTGGCAAACACAAGGATCTGAGTTCAATCCCCGAATCCACAAAAAAAAAAAAAAAAAAAAAAAAGAGATAGTTTCTCACTATGCAGTTTATGTAGCCCAGGCTTGCCTCAAATTTGTTGCAATCCTACTGCCTCAGCTTCCTCAGCACTGGGATTAGAGACATGCACTGCTACTGAAATTAATATATAAATCTACTGACTAAAGCAAACTGTTCTCCCCAGTGTTAATGGCCCTATCCAATCCACTGAAGGGCTGAATGGAACAAAAAGGCAGGATAAGGGAGAATTCGTTTTCTATTTCTGACTGTCTTTAAGCTGACACGCTAGTCTTCTGCTTTAGATTTTAACTTGGGCTAAAATTTACGCCATTGGCTCTCCTTGTTATCAGGCTGAAATTAAACCACTGAGTCTCTTGGTTTCCAGCTTGCTGACTGAAGATCTTGCGGTTTTCCAGCTTCCATACCACATGAGCCAGTTTCTGATAATTAATCTCTCCTTCTGCTCCATCCTGTTGCTGTTCTGTGTCTCTAGAAATTCAGACTAATGGAATCTGTGATTTTGGGGGGTTGTCTTATTGAATAAATATTTCCCTTGGTTGTTGTCCTAAAGATAACTTTACTTAGTTATTTCTAAAACATTTAAAATTTTTCTTTTCAAATTTAACTTTTTATGGCTGGTGAGATGGCTCAGTGGTCTAAAGCACCTACTTAAAACAAGCTTAGCAAAGCACAGGGACCTCGGTTCAATCCCCCAGCACCACATGCCAGCCAGCCCCGCCCCCTGGTGGGCTGAGCTGCCCCCCCACAAATAAAATAAAATAAAATAAATTTAGTTTTTTAACCAAAGGTTATTTTCATGCGTGCTATAAGGCAGAAATCCAATTTTATTTTTTCCAAATGAATAACTAATTGTTCAGTATTATTTAAAAAAACAATCCATCTGTACTAGTTTCCCAGGACTTGTCATCATGAATTACCACAAAATAGGTGATTTAAAACAATAGATATTTATTTTTTCACAGCTCAGGAGGCCGGGAGTCAAGGTGTCAGCAAGGCTGGTTCCTCGTGAAGGAGGAAACATGTGAGGCCTCTCTCCCGGCTTCTGGAGTTGCCGGCAATCTTGGTGTCTCTTGGCTTGTGGACAGGACTCTCTAAGCATTTCTTTACTTTGTCTTCTTCTCTCCTTCCATGTGTCTTATCCTTGCTTAGCAAGAACATCAGTCACTAGATTCAGGGCCCACTCTAAACTCAGAATGAATTATTCTTGAAATCCTTAACTGATTATATCTGTATTTCCAAATCAGTTCATACAATATTTTGAGTTTCTAGGGGGATATGAAGTAGAGAAGGATCCCACTCAACCCACTGTCCCATCTTCTGCTACTTTTTGTAAACACCACCTCTGTTGTTTATCCAATTTCCATACATGTGTGGGCAGAGTAGTCATTCTGTAATACAAACCTCCGACAAAGACGGTTACATGTTTTTCTTTCTTTCTTTTTTTTTTCGGTTACATGTTTTTCATGAGATAACCTTATTTAATTCTCCCAGTTGTATTCTGATGTAGGTACTACTGAAATTGCCTGCACGATAGATGTACCTATCAGCATTTGCTAAGTTATGATGCCGCTACAAGCAACTCCAACCCTCGGTGGCTTCCAACCTGCTTTTCTTTATGTTGCACATAAGTAGCAATGGGGTCATGGCGGGCTGGCTGCAGCCCTGCTCTGTGTGTGTTTTCACTTCTAGATCTAGGCTGAAGGCTCAGCTCCTATCTAGGACACATGTTTCCAGTGGCAGAAATGACAGTAAGATTTTATACTGACACATGCAATAATTCTTCAAGTTTCTGCTTAGAACTGGCATATTAATCTCCAGCTCATATTTCATTGGCCCAAGTAAGTCACATGGTCAAGCTTGGCAGTGGGCTGAAGAAGTGCAATCTTTCCTCTGGAGAGTACTCAAGGGGCCAGGGGAGATAGCTCAGTAGAATAAGTGCTAGCCTGGCAAGCGCAAGGGCCTGAGTTCAAGTCTCAGTTCTGCAAAAAAAAAAAAAAAAAAAAAAAAAGTCACAGGGAAACTGGTTAGGATGCATAATCCTCTTACTGACTAAGAGAAAGAGTAAATAGTGCAGAATAATAATACCTGGGTAACTTGCCCAGAGTCAAACTTCTGGGAAGGGTCAGAGCCTGAATTGACACCGTCTTTCTCCAAAACCATAGAGTATTTCATGGTTGCCCATTGCCTGCTGGCTGGGGCACACATACATGTAACTCTAAGGATGTGTCTTTGTGCAGCTTGAAAAGCCTTTCTACCTCTCTGGCCTTGTGAATTTAGGCTTAACAACGCTACTCCAGTCCCAGCTATTTCACAAGCTTTTTCTCTCCCTTGAATTAATCATCATGTGTCAGCATTCCACACTGGGGGCTTCCACATCAGTGGATTCAATAAAGCAAGGATCAAAAACATTAGAAAAATCTGAGGAGGGGCTGGGGAGATGGCTCAGCAGGATAAGTGCTTCCCTGGCAAGTGCAAGGGCCTGAGTTCAATCCCCAGTTTCGCCAAAAAACAAAAACAAAAAAACAAAAGCAAACAAACAAACAAACAAACAAAAAAAACCAAACTACGTAAGGGCCGGGGAGATGGCTCAGTGGAATAAGTGCTTCCCTGGCAAGTGCAAGGACCTGAGTTCAATCCCCGGTTCCGCAAAAAAAAATAAAAAATAAAAAAAATAAAATAAAAAGTTGGGGCTGGTGAGATGGCTCAGTGGTCTAAAGCACTACTTAGAACAAGCTTGGCAAAGCACAGGGACCGCGGTTCAATCCCCCAGCACCACACCGTCCCCGCCCCCAGGTGGGCTGAGCTGGCCACACACACACACACACACACACACATAAATAAATAAATAAAATTAAAAAAAAAAAATCTGAGGGTACATCTGTAATCCCAGCTACTCAGGAGGCAGAGGTAGTACAATTGTAATTTCAAGGCCAACCTGGGTAATTTAGTGAGAACTTGGCAAAAAAAAAAAAAAGTTGGAGATATAGCTCAGCACTCCTTGGTTCAGTCCTTAATATAGGAAGGAAGAGAGGAAGAAGGGAAGGAAGAAAAATATTGCATCCGTATTATTGCATCTGTATTGATCATGTACAGATTTTTTTCTTGTAATTATTCCCTAAACAATAAAGTAGAAGTTATTAACTGACCGTGTTGGTACACACCTGGAATCCCAGCACTCTGGAGGCTGAGGCAGGAGGACTGCTGTAAGTGTGAGGCCAGCCTGGGCTGCATACAGTGTTCCAAGGTCAGCCGGAAATACTTAGCAAAAAAAGTATAGTAATTATTTACATAGCACTTGGTACTGTATTAGACATTATAAGTAATCTAGAGATAGGTTCAAGTATAAAGGAGACTGTGTATATGTCATATAGAAATACTATAACAAAAAAAAGAAATAACATTCTATATAAGGGCCTTGAGCATATACAGATTTTGTTATCCATAATGGAGGTTCTTGGGACCAATTCCCCCCAGATACTAAAGGCTGATGGTATTTGTTTTTATGGTATTCTTTTGTACTCACCGTTTTATTTCTTCTGAAGGGTGGGGAGCATCACTATATACGTCTCCTCTGCCCCAAGGTTGAGTGAAGCATTTCCCAAATACCTGCAGTATTTTGATGTGAGAGGAATGGGGAGCACAAGAGGCGACGGAACCACCTTCCCTGGGATGGGAACAGTTGGCCTACTTTTCCACCCTTCTAAACTAAGCTTAGCACCTTGTGCTTGGGTGATTGCGGCAGGTCAGCCCACATGACTCACTGTGGAAGCCTTCAGTGTTGTCACACAAGGCCCTAGGCAGGGGTGTGCACATTGTGGTGGTGGCAATTAACTTTCACCTTTCAGAAATTCACAACCCCCAAAGATCAAGTAAAGTTCTTCCCTTAAGCAGGCTGGGCAAGTCCCTACCCATCAGGCCCAGCAGGACTAGGGAGGGTGCCCCGAGAAGTATAGAGAACAAAGCTTCCAGACATGGAAAGAGAACCCAGTTGCACCATGGAAGGCTTTACTCATTTGTCCAAGTGACTGAATTTAACCTCTCTGAGCACCAGTTTTCCCAGCTGACAATTGGAGGCAACACTGATCTTACCTTCGCTTTTATATCATTGCAAAAATAATAGCAAAGTATGTATTCAGGAATTCAGCCTTGAAAACATACAGATTTATATTGCAGTCTCTCTTATTAATAAGTGCTTATTACATGTTAAGTGTTCAATAATGTCAACTATTTGCGTGAATGATGATACTTATTATTTAAGGAAAGCCCAGACCAAGCTATTATTATTATCATCATCATCATCATTATTATTAGTCTTTTGGAGACAGGGTTTCACTATGCAGTTCAGGCTGGTCTTGAACTCACTTGGTCGCCAGGCTGGCCTTAAACTCATGCTGATTCTCCTGCCTCGGCCTTCCAAGTGCAGAGATCACAGATATGCACTACCATACCTGGCTCAGGGCTCATTTGTGAACAATAAAAAGAGGAAAGCTGGGCATGATGGTAATGGTGCACACCTGTAATCCCAGCATTCAAGAGGCTGAGGCAGGAGGATTGCTGTGAGTTCAAGGCCAGCTTGGGGAAAAAAAAAAAAAAAAAAAAGAGGATGATAGCCACTTTTGGCAGTGCATTCCTAAGTCCCAGCACTCTAAGAGGCTGAGGCAGAAGGATCACAAACTCAAGCCCATCTGAACAATTTAGCAACTTAGTGAGACCCTGTCTCAAAATTAAAAATAAAGAAGCTCTTGAGGATGCAGCTTAATGCCTGAAAGTCCTAGATTCAATCCCTAGTACTGTACTTAAAAATAAAAGGTGACAGAGAGCCAGAGTTGGGGGAGTAACTCAGTGACAGATCATGTGGTTTGCATGTGCAGATCCTGGGTTCATTCCCAAAGGGAATAAAGAAGGGGGAGCAGAGTGGAGCTTTTCTTAGACTTGGTTGCTTCTTTTAACCAAGTATGGGGTGTGGCTGAAAGGAATGAGGAAGCAGTTTACTAGATGACAGGGCACAGAGCACTGTTTGTCTTCAAAAGTCTTGAGGGAGGACTAGTGTTAACTGACCCTCCCCAAAACTCAGAGGTCCTTGTCCCTTATCCTACCCCTGTATTTGCCACCCACTTAACGCTTTGCTGTCCCTTCCTCTAAATCTATTCACAAAGTCCTGTGGAAGCTGCCTTTGAAATAATAACAATAGTAATAAGACTACCAATGTGGTTACTTTGAAGCTTACAAAGGCTTTTAATACATTATCCAAGTTATTCTTCATTATGTCCTTGCCATTTAAAGAATCTGGACTTAGGAGGGACTTTGGACATCATTCTGCATTTCACCGATGGAGACAGTGAAATCTGAAGAAGGGACAGGATTTACCTGAGACCAATAAGTGAATGGAAGAGGCAGGACTAGAACCTACAACTCCTAACTCCCAGCCTAGGGCCAGTTCCCCCTGCATCGTACCTGTCCTCGGCTTTCCCTTCCCACTAGCACCAGTCTGTTTTCTCATTTTCTGGTCCAGTGCTTCCTAAATTGTCCTTTTTGCCTCTGGGCCCTCCCCATAGTTTCTTCTACATATCCCACCACATAATGGTCTGGAAGTAGTAGTAATCTTAATCTTATCTTTCCCCTCCTAAAAGAACTGGTTCATTTTTCAACTTGGTTAGAAACTGGCTCTTGACTCAATCTCTCAGTGAAGAACCAATCTGAATACGTTTATTGACGAGGTGTTCATACCCCCAAGGTGGTCTATTCCACCCACAGTGAGCTGAAACTGAGCTCCTGGATGTTCACACTCAACCCGAGTGCAATTCTTTAGTTAGCAAAGTCATAGTCATATGAGCCAGGTTTTGGGTAGACCATGTGCTAAAGGGGACAGAAAGAAAATTTGAAGAAAAAAAAAGAAAGAAAGAAAATTTGACATGGATCCTTCCCTCAGAGGATCCCTAGAGGTTTATTTCTGTGGATTTTTTTTTTTTTTGGTTTATCAAATTTAAATAATAGGAATATGTCTCATGCCTTTTCTGCATGGCAGCACTTCAAATGCCTAGAGATAGCCATATCACACGATAGCCAGGTCCTCAACATTCTAGTCTCTTCCTTCAGACATGTTCTAGAGTAACAGCAGTGCGCTCCCTCAGCTGAGTCTTGTGTTCTAGCTATCCAGGGCAGCACAGAGTTGGCCTTATCACTGTTATCTGGTTTTGTCTTTTTGAGATAGGGTCTCAAAAGCAGTTCCGGCTGGCTATGGGCTCACCGCTCACTTTGTAGCCCAGGCTGGGCCTCCAACTCACAAAGATCTTCCTGCCTCAGCCTCCCGAGTGCTGGGATTACAGGCATGCACCATCATGCCCAGCTTGGTTTCTGTTTATGTGGTATCTCATATTCATTTCCGATTTCCTCCCCCTCTCCTCCCTCCCTAAGTTACTTCTTTCTTGTTCTGTCTTCCCTTTCCTTCTTTTTTTCCTTCCTTTCCACTCAATTGCTTTACTGAGCTCATGGTCAATTAAACTTTTGAAATCATTGCTACTGAAACTGCTCTTAATGTAGATTCTTTCTATACTGTATTTTGGGCCCTTGATCATTTACAATGGTGCTGCTAAATATAGCAGTTACTAGCTCCATGTGGCTAAAGTACTAAAATTAAATTTACAGTTCCTCATTTTTAATAACCACAGTTCAAGTGTTCAGTAGCCACAGCTAGCTAGTGGCTACCATAACATTTCCATCATCAGAGTAAGTACTATGAAATGACTCTGGTTTGGACTAAAAGGCAAGTTTTTTTTTTTCTACAGTTTTATTGATAAACAGATAGCAATGAGACAGTTTCAAATCAAATCAAGGCAAGTTATTTTGTGTGGCATATTATATTGTGAGTTCCAGCTCAGACTGTATGGCTCTTGAGATCTTTTGGAATCTTACTCTCGTTTCCAGAGTATTTGCTGTCCCAGCCTCATGACAGCAGTAGATTTAGTCATCATTTCTTATCTCCTTTGCTTCATCTAAAACTACTGATAAAAATCTCCAGTAGAGCAGAAAGGGTTGCAACCAAGCCCTGGTGAGGCACTCTGCACTCTGGCCTCAGACAGTCAAGTGGTTGTTTAGCAAATTAGGCCCACATATCAGGGGCTGTGCTGGGTGCCAGTAACCTGTGGAGAGATTGAAAACAGCAGGAGTCCTGCTACAGTGGGTGTCCTAGTGCAGAGTGTCTTTGCCTCACCTCCAGGGGTGGCCTGTGATTCCTGAAAGTGAAGGTTTGAGATTCAGCTTCTTGGTTTGGACTTGGCTCTGCCACTTTAAAACTATGCAGACTTTGTATTCCCCTTTAAACATGTAAAAGGGGCAGTAAGAATAGCCTCTATCCCATGGCATTACTGTGCAGACTGAACAGAGTTAATGCAAATAAAACACCAAGGAAACTACTTGGAATAAATAAGTGTTCCAAACATGTTAGCTATCATTCGTTCTTATGCGTAATTATCATTTTTCTCTGGAACTTTCCAAGCTATGGTATAAAAGAAACCTGTCCACAAACCATGCTCAGTCCTGCACTGGGGCTTCACCTTAGTTCTTGCTGCCTGGAGACAGTCCTGGGCTAGGCTTCTGATCTGCAAAATGGGGAGAACGACAGCTGTTACTTCAGACGTAGTCCATAGTCCATAGTCCCGGACAAGTGAAGCAAAGTAGGTCAAAGTAAGTACTTGCCTGTAAGAGGCTTTTGCCAAGTCCTGACTCTCAGTGAAATCTGTGCGAGTGCCTGCCATTTGCTTCTTCCTCATGTTTATTTGTTTAGACTCTAACAAAGCAGGCTCATCATTCCAGGCAGCTCTGGAGGCCTGACTCTGTCCCAGGGGCCCTAGGGCAGGAATTCCCTCCGTTTCTTCATCTATGCAATGGGGACACTAATGGATGCCCTACCCTTCTTACAGATGCTATCTTGGGCGACCTGTTCCTTGGGTTATTTCCTTTTCCTAAACCTCAGTCTGTGTTCAAAGTGGTACCCTTTCTGGTGGTTATAATCCTTATTTTGTGAATCCGTGCATGCCTAGGGCCGTGGAAGGTAGGCATCAGGGTCTCAGGGCCAGGGCCTCAGCTTTTGAGGGTCCCCAGAGGCCAGAGTTACCTCCACCTGAGATGGGCTGATATGCATGGCCCGATCTTCCGCTAACTCAGGCCGCAGAACAATAGGAGGGCGGCGTGGAGGCGGGTGGGCGTCGGCCAGGTCTTCGGCCCAGATAGCCACAGCCAGCGAGCTGCCGGCGGGGCCGAGGGGTTAGCTTGGGGGACCGGGCCACGCGCCCAGGCGTCTAAGCCAGGGAAAATAGAGTCGGTGCTTGCAGGGACCTGGGAGGAGGCAGGGGCGGGACCTGCGCCCCCCGGGCTGGGACGGCGAGGGCGCGGAGGCCCGGGTGGGGTCTCCTCGTTCTCTTCCTCGCCTGGCCGCTTGCCCTCCGACCTCGGAGCTCGGTGGAGGCTCAGGTAGGCGCGGGGCCCACGTGGGGAGCGGGCGACGGACCTCGCGCCCGGCGGGCTCCAGGGCTCAGCCTCCACCTCCGTTGCCCTCCCCGGAGCCCGCGAGCGGCTCCTCCCGACGAGCAGCACGAGCCCGGACGCCCAGCGGCTCCCGCAGCTCCCGCAGCTCGGCGCTTCCCCGGCTGGTGGCGATAGCCGCCGCTGCCCGCCGCCGCCTCAGCAGCCGGGATAGCCGCCGCCTCCTCCCGGGGAGCCGGCCGGGGCGGGGCGCTGGGGGAGAAGGGGGAGTGGGGGGCGGGCGGGGAAGGGGCTGAGCGCCGTGGGAGGGAGCGAAGGAGCAGGCGAGAGAGTGAGCGGGGCATTTCTGCGCAGCTCGAGTGCGCCTCGCAGCCCGCCCGGGCGGCCGCCGGACGCAGCGACCGAGGGACACTCGGTGCCCGGAAGCCGCGCGCCGCCGCAGGTCAGCCGCCTCCTCGGCCCGGGAGCCCACGCTCCGCTCTCGCGCGTGAGAGCCGGGCTGTCGCCAAGGCTGCGGGCACTGTCCACGACCCGGAGCTTCCAGTTGTGTCTTTCGGTACTGGCGTGGGTACGTGTGTCGGGGTCCGCGTCTCTGGGTGTGTGTTGGGTGTGAGTGCTCGTGAGCCCATGGGTTTGTGCAAGTGCATGCTGGGGTGTGTGCGCGCGTGTACGCGAGTGTGTGAGCCGGGTGTGCCTCTGCGTGCGTGAGGGGTGTGCCCGGCGTGTCCCGGCGGTGTGGGTTGGGTGGTGTGTGTGTCTGGGTGAGGGTCTGGTGTCTGCATGTGTGTCTCCGCGATGTGCCCGTGAGAGGGTGTGTCCGAATGTGCAGCAGTGTGTGTACCCCTGGGTGAGGCCGTGTGTCAGTGGCTTTGCTTGTGGCCAAGTGTGTGTGTGTGGCTGTGTGCGCGCCGGTGTGACTCCCCGTGAGTGCGCGTGTGAGGGCGGGTGTGTGCCCGCGTAGCCCCGTGTAGCCCCGTGTGCGTGTGCGCGGCTTTGTCTCGGCACTGCCGGGAGGAAGGGGTGGGGGCGGCGGCCGAGTCGCTGTGTTCCCCGGAGCCGGGCACCTGGCTGGGCTGTGGGCAGCGGTGGGGGTGGCCAGGAGGGAGGAGACTCCCCGCTGGCAGGTGGGCAGCCACACCCGGGGCCTAGGGAGCCGGGCTGGCAGCGCAGCCCACATGGGGCAGAGCTGGAGCAGAGGGCGTGTCCTGCCCCAATCCCCGATGTGTGTGCGAAGGATGGGTGGAGGGGTGTGTGTAGAGCTGGGTACATGAAGGTGTGGGTGTGGACGACAATGGTCCCGAGGCTGGTGACCCAGCCTGTTCAGAGATCAATTTCCTTGTCGTGGCCCAAGAACTGTCACCCAGGGCCAGACCCAGCTTGACCAGGTCAGCAGCTCTCCTCTCTCTCTCTCTCTCTCACTCTCACTCTTGCCAAACAGCAGCAGTTCCAGTGCTGTAAAACCTTTAAGAGGGAGAATCAGGCTCTTATGTGTATTTTATCAATGAACAGTGCCTATGGTGTCTCTTGATGTATGTGGCATCTGTTTTTTGTAAGTTCGATATATTTATTTTTAATGTATGTATAATAGGTGTTTGTATCCTAGTGAGTCTGTGCATGTGGGCTTGCAAGTGGCCTCACCCTGAGGAATCCCCTGTCAGGAGATGACCCTACTTTGAGAGAGATGTCTTTTGAGTGTCTGCACCTTCATGTATTGGGATCTGCATCCATTTCTAGATCTGTAGTCTGTTCCCATGTGTGTTCTCCTGTGCATTTCCTGTGTATTTGGCTGTATATGTGTGTTTTATCAATGAACAATGACTATGGGTATCTCTTGATGTGTGTGGTATCTATGTTTTATAAGTTCTTGTATATTTGTTTTTATGTATGTATAATAGGTGTTTGTGTACTAGTGAATCTGTGCCTGTGGGTTTGCAAGGGAAGTGCCATTTTGCTGCCAACTGGAATAGGATTTTTTTTTTTTTTTTTTAATCTGCCCAGGGCCACACTATTTTAGCAAAAGTAAGTGAAAAGGAAGTTTGAGGATTTAGTTCCTGGCTTTGTGGTTTTTGAATATTAGTACTGAAATATAAGTACATTGCAGTTTGACAGGGATACAAGGGTAGAGAAAAATTAAGAATCTTGCAGAAGGAAGGAATTGCTCTGGGAGAAGGACATGCAGTACAAGACTTCTTCCTTCAATTACAGTTCTTCCCTGTTTGCTGTATGGCTTGCCAGGATAAGTGCACAGGAACTGGAATGTAAAAGAGGGAACTGAGAGTGTAAAAGGAAGGAAGGTGGATGGGTGATAGAATTGGAGGCCAATAGCAGATTTCTGCAATTCTTACAATGTTTCTCTGCCAAAGGCAGCAGAGTCTAGAAAAAACTGAGCTTGTCTCCTTCTCTTGGCTCTCAGGACAAGGGAAGGGCTCTGTGCGGGTGCTCAGGGGCCCTACAGTCTGGTCCAGAGGTCTCCTTTTGACTTTGATCAAAATCCCTTTGTAGACTTATTTGCTCATCCAATACATTTTTATTAAGCGTATCTTATGTTAAAGAGTCTAAATTCCCTAAGCCCCTGTTTTCTGGCTGAGCAGTTAGGAGGCTGGATGGGGATCTTTGAGGCCCCTTCCCTTGCTCAGAGTGGTCAAGAGAATCTTGCTACCCAATTTAGAATCCACCCATCCTTTGCCCAAGGACCCTGGCCAGGATCCAGATTCACCATCCTTAACCTCTCTCTGTCTTAGAATAGTGGTTTTCAAAGTGTGATTGATTCTAGGTTGAAACATCGGGAGAGACCCCCTCCAGCCCCTTACACATGTATATCTGGAGTGTGTCTCAAAGTCCAGTATGGTAGGTAGGAGTTCTGGCTTCGAGTCCCAGGTTTTTCTTGTGATCACTCTTGTACTTGCTAATGCTCTTTGACCCTGGCTCCATGACAGTGACTGTCTTGGGTCAGATTCTCTATATGGTAATTCTGGGCTGTATTTTGTTTTTCTAGAATTTACCTTGACCTACATGCCTTTGCCAGGTCCAGTCCTTGTCTACCCACTCTTCTGAAACCAGCCATTCTGGCACTCAGGCACCATGAGTTTTTTTCGCCTCTGGGATTTTGCACACGGCATTCCCTCTGTCTAGCATATTCTTCTCTTGCTTCTTATCTTAGTGAACTTACACTCCTCAGATTTCACCATAACAGTCATTTTCTCGGGGGAGCATTTGCCAACTCCCTAGGCTAAATCAATTTTTCCTGGTATACGTTCTTAGAGCTTGCTGTTTCTCATAGGTCTTATGCAAGTTTGTAGTCATACATGAACTTATTAATCGTTTAGTTGCCTCACTCAGCTGTAAATGTCATCTGGGCAGGAACTTGTTTATTAATCTTTCTAGTGTCCCATACAGTATCTAGTTTATGCGTTATAGCCAACAAATTTTTTAAATCAATTAATTTATAAAATGGGAAATGACTTTAAATGCCAACCAAAACAGGGCAAAGACTTTTCTCAGGCAAATGTATCTGTCCTTTTAACTGTACGTCTTCTGGCCCTTATCCACAGGTGGCTCCTCCTTACACAGCAGGGATATGTATCAAGATCCCTAATGGATGCCTGAAAGCATGGATAGTACTGAATCCTAAATATAACATGTTGGAACTGGGGAGATGGCTCAGTGGAATAAGCGCTTCCCTGGCAAGCGCAAGGGTCTGAGTTCAATCCCTGGTTCCACACACACACACACACAAAAAAAAAAAAAAAAAAAAAAAAAAGCTAAATATACCATGTTTTTTTTCCTATTAAGTTGAGAACTTTTCACTTTTTAATTTAAAAGAAGAATTTTATGGCTTCTCTTAAGCATATCCAAACTGCTCACCTCACTATTCTTATGTTTTTGGGGCCATTATTATGTGAAAAGAAAAAAAAAAGGATTGTATACAAACATTAGGATACAAACACAATAGTTGACATGGTAGCTATTGATCTAAGATGGCTACTAAGTTACTATTGGGCAGGTAGGTTATACAAGGAGAATACTGGATGAAAGATGATTTACATCCCAGGCAGGACAGAGCAGAATGGTGTTAGATTTCATCATGCTGCTCAAAAGGACTTCAACTTTAAATTTATGGATTTTGTTTGGGGGTTTTTTGGTGGAACTGGGGATTGAACTCAGGACCCTGTGCTTGCCAGGCAAATGCTTATTCTACTAAGCTATCTCCCCGGCCCTATGGATTGTTTATTTCTGTAATTTTCCACTTAATACTTCCACACTGTGGTTGACTATAGGTAACCGAAACCATTGACAGTCAAGCTTCAGATAGAGCACTGCTGCAGTAGTTGTTAGGACTGACTCTGGGGTCATTTAGGCTTTGCCATGTACCAGCTGCGTGGACTTGAGCAAATAATTTCATCTTGCATTTTCTTAGCTATAAAACAAGATCATTAATAGTCTCTGTTTCAAGGGACTGTTTTGAGAATTAAATGAGGCAACAGGTATAGAATGCTTAGCATGGTATGGACACATTATAAACAATTGGTAATGTTATAAATTATTACTCTTGTGACTACTCCACACTTTAGTTCAACATTCCTGAGTGGCTTTGTTTGGGGCCTTAGGCCCCAGGAAGAGAAATGAATGCAACAGTAGTCACACACTATAGGTAGGGGCAGCCGTACCACAAGGACAAGGTATAAGGGGACAAGGTATGTGGTTACTTGTGGAGGAAAAGACTTCATGCAGAACAGAGATGGTGTTTGGATTAAATTTGGTCTTCTAGCTAATTGGGACAGAATGCTCAAAGGCAACGTGGCTTGTTAGGGGAAGATAGTTCCCTGTGGTTGGAGCAGAGGTGGTGGGTGGTGGGGAGTACATGGGGTGAGAGCCCAGAGACAAGGCTGAAAGAAAGGTTAGGGTCAGATCAGGCTAGAGCTCCACCAAGTACCACAGGTGGTAGGCAGCTAGGGAAGAGAATGGAGCCGACTGGGAAGGATCGGATTTGCATTTCAAAAACAGCTCTGCAGGTGGTGGTAGAGGATGACTGAGGGCAGAAGGGGAGGATTGTTGACCAGGACACTGGGAAGGGCTGCTAAACAAACTTGGTGGGAAGCCCGCCAGGTTGGATAGAAGCCACGTGACAGTTTGCTTTCTCAAGGGCCCCCAGGCCTTCTTAAACCCTCAGAGCTGCCAGAAGAGTGCAACTCTGAAACCAGAGTGTAAAAGTCACGGGTCTGTTACTCAAAGGACACATTAATGAGCTAGGGCTACTGTGAGGGAGTACTGCAAACCAGAGAGCTTAGAGCCATAGAAATTTACATTGACAAGACTGGATGTTAGAAGTCTGACATCAGCCATCCTCAGGGTTGGTTCCTTTTGGAGGCTGGGGTAAGTTCCAGGCTTCCCTTCTAGCTTCTGAGAGTTGCCAGTCGTGCGTGAGCCTTGGCTTGCAGCTGTATCTGCCACAGTTATCACATGACTTTCTCTCTGCATCTCTGTGTCTTTTCCTTCTCTTATAAAGGCGTTGGCCATATTACAGGAGGCTTAGGACCTACCCTCATTTTAACTTAACTAATTACATCTGCAAAGAGCCTATTTCCAAAAAAGGTGATATTCTGAGGTTTTAGACAGATGGGAATTTGGGGTGGAGGGTGTCACTGTTCAACTCGGTACTGACAGCAAGATGGAAAAAGGAGGCTTTGGAATCTTACAAACCTGAATCCAAACTCAGTCTTTGACCAGAGTAGCTATGAGCCTTAGGGTAGATCATTTAGGTTAGGCTCAGCCTCAGTTTCCTCTTTTTATTTGGCAGAACCAAGGATTGAACTCAGGCCCTTGTGCTTGCCAGGGAAGCACTTATTCTATTGAGCCATCTCCCGGGCCCCTCAGTTTCCTCTTCTAACCTCCTGAAATGAGGATAGTAGCTTGTACAAATGTGGTGCTGAAACGATCAAGATCAAGAGCTGAGGGGCCAAGGAGATAGCTCAGTAGAATAAGTGCTTGCCTGGTAAGCGCAAGGACCTGAGTTCAATCCCCGGTTCTGCCAAAAAAAAAAAAAAAAAAAAAAGATAAAGAGCTGAAAACCTCCTTAGCGAGGCAGTACGCAGTGGGCATTCAGTAATCATTACTTCCTTTTCAGCTCCCTGCTTCCCTGACCTTAGTGGCTGGGGCCAGTTACATCACTTCCCTCATCTGCCAAATGTGAGTAATCATCATCTAGCTCTACCTACCTCACCAGATTGAGAATCCCAGGAGATAATGAGAAAGCTCTCAGTAAATTGCTTAAGGGGTTGTTGCTGTGATTTTTAATTATAATAGTCATCATCGTAATAACCTTTAGCCACTGCCACACTGCTGCACTCTCAGCGGAGCCCAGCCCAGCCCACTGTTCTCCTGAGCCAGGTCTTCTGTGCCCCTTCATGCCCAGCAGCACAGCATAACCACTGGCAGGGTTGGGAGGACCTTGTTGGTCCTACAGGAGATGGTCCTTGCTGTTGCTCTCGCATGCCTGGGGTGGGAAATTGATGAACTGATGCTCAGAGAGAAGTGACATCCGAAGTTGTCATAGGTGGCCAGTGGCAATACCTGGTTCATGCTCCAGTTTAAGGCCTGAATGTAGCTTTTCTCTAGTAGCAACGGTAGCTCCAGAAACAGGATCTGGGGACACATAAAAGCCTAGAGGGGGGCTCTGCATAGATCCCAAGGGAGCAAACTAGCAGGGAAGGGTCCTGCTGTGTCAAGATCTGCATGACAAGAAAGGGGTTGCTGATCCTGAGTGAGTGAGCACTTGGTGCCTTCCAGCCTGAAGCAGCAGGCTGTGTGGTCACAGAGCCTGGCTGTGGCTGTCCCTGGCTGATCCAGTGGGAGGGGAGGAGGCCACCACCAGGCAGCAGCATGGGGAGCTAGCACATGGCGGTAACCCAAGGCTTCAATGCCCTATTGACAGCCAGGGTGGCACTTTTTGGCAGGCTGTGTCCCTCTAAGCCTTGCCTTGGGGAGGCTTTGGAAAGAAGAGAGGGCCTATCCTGTTCTGGTAGTTTCCATCAAGTCGTGTTCATTTCCCTCAAGCTGGAGAGCCAGCCTCACCCTTATACCCTTATACCCTTATACCTGGGCCCCTTGACACTTCCCCTTTCTTTACTTCCCCCCACTTCTGGCTTTTTTCTCATTTTCTTTTCTCTGTCTTCCCTCTTTCCTCTTCCCCCACCTTTTGTCTGGATTAGAGGTCGAAAGGTAAATTCTCAGACCTACTTCAGGTGGCTGGTTTGGGGGCCACCTAAGAATTAGAAAGCCTGGGGCCAGGGAGATGGCTCAGTGGAATAAGCGCTTCCCTGAAAAGCACAAGGGCCTGAGTTCAATCCCTGGTTCTGAAAAAAAAAAAAAAAAAAAAAAAAAAAGAAAGCCTGAATGATTCTCCCAAGATCACCCTGCGAGTTAGAAATCACTACTTGGTGTTAGTGACTTCTGTATGCTGAGCCCTGTGCCAAGTGTTCCATGGCCTTACATTTTTTAAAAATGTATTTTGGTACTAGAGATTGAACCCAAGGCTTCACACTGAGATACATCTCAGCCTTTTAAAATTTTGAGACAGAATCTCATATCACTGAGTTGTCTAGGCTGGACTCAAACACATAATTCTGCTGCTTCAGCCTCCCAGAGTGCTGGGATTATAGGCATGTGCCACAATGCTTGTCTCTTTTATGTTTTTTAATCCTAGCAATTAACCATCAAGGCAGAGGTTATAATCCCTGTTTCATCAAAGGAGGCTAAATAACTTGCCCAAGGCCTATCTAACCCTCAGCTAGCAAGCACTAAATTGGGATTTAACCCTAACCCTAACCTTAACCTTAATTAGAATAACATGTATAAATGACAATGCCACTTCTATGCGCAGGTGGCGGCCACAGAATTTGTATCATACTCATTCTGCCCATGGAAGGGGAACTATGGAGGCATAGAGGGACTCAGTGCCTCGTTGTGTGAAGGGGAGGACTCACGAGGCTTTGTGGGACAGAGCCTCAATTTGACATCCCCCCCCCAGTGTATGCCTCTGTCTGGGCCTCAGTTTTCCCAAATGTAAAATGGACGTGGAGCAGGCAATAGCAAGGTCCTGGATAGCTGCCTCCGGGGTTTTGGAAGCTAGATCTCCTGCTGCCCACTCCAGGCTTTCTGACCTTCTTGCTGCCCCACCTAGCCACACTTCCTGCAGTGGAGCTGCCCTTGTGAGCATTTCCATCTCCCAGGTTTCTGGACAGATGCGCTCTGGCTCCTGCCCCCTCCCTCTAGTCAAATCACATCACAGGTGGTCAGCCTTCTCTTTCTTTTGCTGCCCATTTATCCTAAATGCACCAGGTGCCTGTGGGTCTGTAGAAGCTCAGGGTGATCCTGCTGTAGAGGTGGATGCCTGGGCCAGTGCCAAGGGAAGGGCTGGGAGAACGCTGTTCCACTGTTCCTCTTGGACACACCCAGCTCTCACCTGTGTCTTTGCCCTTACTCCCTCTGTTCCTTCCTGCCAGGAGCGCCACCCCCACCCTTCCCCAATCCCTGTCAAAATCCTGTCTACTTTTACAAGGCTCAACTCAGACGCCAGTTTCTGTTCCACAAAGCCTTGTGAGCTCTCCTCACCACACAATGAAGCTCTCTTTCCTCTTCTGCGTTCCCTTAGTACCTTATCTGTTCCCTTCTGGGGACAAACTCTGCTCACTCTTAGTTTTATCTAGGGAGGTGGCTCTCCCTAGGTTGTGAGCCTTTAGGTAGTGGAATGTCTCACAGCTCATTCTTGGGCTTCCCAGCCCCTAGCACATGGCTGACTGTGCTAGAGCAGGTGCTTAACACAGGTTTAGGAAGTTTGATTGGCAGCTTTATTTCCTCCAGCCTTGGGGTGGGCTTATTTCTTTTGAACTGGGCTTGTTTCTTTCGGACTCCTATGGCCCGCACCACTAGCCACTTCTCACATATCCCTTCCTTTATTTGGGGTTTGGAAAGAGGCCAAGTGGGGCAGTGGTTGACAACTTAAATTCCAGTCTTGATGCCGTTGGTTCCTGGGTGTGTGACCTTGGGCAAGTCACTTCCTCTCTCTGAGCCTCTATTTTCTCAGCATAGTATAGTGGCATAGGAATGGCAAGTCCACTGGGCGCTTGGGGAAAGATAACTGAAATTTTATGTGTAAAAAGCTCAGATATCATTGTCAAGAACAAATGACAGTAAGCAACTATAATACATTATTTTTTACTTAATGGTAATTGCCCCGTTGTTTCAGCAACCACATACTCTGTTCTGAGCATTGTGCTGTGGAGCCAGAGTGGAGACAGGAAAATTCACAACACGATTTCCAAGGTCTCCAGGGTCTTAAGGTCGAGTAGAGCCACTGAGACCTGTGCACACAGTCAGCATGCAGCGGAGATATGGCTGAATGAGCTGAGCAGTGAACAGTCTTGTAGTTGTCATGCCATAGGTGACATTGAGCTGGCAAGGCAGGAAGCAGAAAGGGCAACAAGAGCCTGGGAGGCAGGTATTTCTTGTGAAGCATGGAGAAACATATATGTGAAGGGCGCAGGATGCAGGAGAGAGCTGTGTGGAAGCCAAGTGAGGGAGGGGGTCCAGAATCTGCACAGGGAAGGGGCTCGGGGCAGTACTTGGGTGGAAGGGAGTGTGAGGCTTTGTTTTGCCAAGGAGAATTTGGAGGTGTGGGGGTTCTCGATGTCACTATGGAGAGCAAAGGAGAGAAGCCAGGGAGGTGGGGCTGGACAGTGAGGCCTTTATGGTAGAGGCGGTGGAGAGCCACAGAAGCTCTAACTAGGAGTTGGATCAGGGAGTGCGGTGCTTGGCTCATCTTTGTCCAGGCTGGAGCTGAGAATGGCTTGGCTGGGCCTCAGTCCTGGCTCTCTGTAGGGCTGCGTGTATACCTGGCCAAGGTCATGATCTAGGTCCTGATTTATCTGAAGTTCAAGTACGAAATGATCAGAAATGTCAGAATTTCTAAAGATCAGGGCAGAAGCCATGATCTCGACTCAGTTCCTTCTACCACATTAGAAAGGTGGATATTGCCTGGGGACATTGGAAGAACTGTCTTCCATGAGGATGTGGTGGGCAGTGGACCCAGACTTACGTTAGGGGCCCGGGGGTAGGTGAGGAGGGTGCTAGGGAACACAAGGAAGATGCAGATGACGAGCCTACATCAAATCGAGAGCAGTCTGTTGCCAGGGTATGTGTGATTTCAGGTGAGTGGGATGTGAGTGGGCTAGAACCGTCATCGTTCCAGGCTTTCCTTCCGGAAAAGAAGAAAGGGCCATATAGGTGGAAGCAAGGGGAATATTGGGATGTGGGGGAAATCAGGGGGTGGCCTGAGAAGAGGTGGTTGTTGCCAAGCAGCCAAAGATTGCATTAGAACAGCTCAGGCCTCCTAGCACTTTGGGCCTGACACTATCTTGCCCTGTGCTGGGGTGGCATTGCCTCCTTAACTGTGAAGAAGCTATGGCTCTCAAGGTCCTGGCTAGAAAAAGTGGAGTCAGGAGCAGGGCCAGGGGTGGGAGAATTCAAAGCCATGTCTCCAGCAACCCTAGGTGGCTGCTATTTCGGTCTCCATGAGGTCCTGGAATCAAAAGGGTCAAGGTGCACCCAGCCCAGGGCCAACCATCTTTTACTTTCATTCCCTGCTCCTCATTAGCCTGTGTAGCCATCTGACCTGTTTTATTATCCAGCCCTTTATTTGTTGATTAAAAATATTTATTGAGTACCTGCTATATGCCAGGCACAGCTCCTAGCCTCATGGAATTTATGCCACCGCCCTTTAGAATAGAGGACTGTCCCATATTGGTAGGGAGAGGCTGGAGAAGGAGGTGAGCAGTCTCTAGTCCCCCGCCCCCCTTCTTCTCACCCTCTGCCCATTCCAAGCCATACCCCCAAATGGGACTTCTTGCTGGAACTACCTCCTGCTGAACTGGAAACCAATCAGAGTTAATTGTTAAACCTAATAGCTAGTGAGAGTTTTGAAGTGCTGGGCCGGCAGGAGGGGGCTGCAGGCTGGCCATGCTCCCCAAGAGAGGGGTGGAGCCACTCAGGTTTTTCTGGCCTCTACCTGCCACCTTTTCCCTACTCTGGGTTCTGTCTCCAGAGCCCTCTCCTCCCCAGGGGGCAAGCTGCTGCTTGGACTCTTTCCCTGCCCCCAGCTAAGGTGACCCTGGGAGGTGAGTAATGGCTCTGGCCCTAATCCAAAGGCCTCTGTGTGAGAGCTTTTGGGGGAGGGTGGTGGAGCCCTGAGGATCCACCAGAGTGCTGGCTTTGCCTCCTGCTGGGTAGCAGTGAGGAGGATTGGGGCAGGGTTGCAGTGACCTAAGCCACAGGTCCACCATACCACCTTCTGAGTCTTATGACTTAAGCGTACCTTTTCTCCTGCCCTCTTCTGTCCCTTTCAGCCTCTTCCCTGGGTTTCCTGTTCTGGACATTCTCTACCACTAGACTGGGGGAGCAGGGTGCCCTGAGAATAGGGCAAAGGCTTATTTCTTTCTCTAGAAGCCAAGCCTCAGGGCAGACCCCTGCCAACCTGAGGGACTGAGAGGAGGCTACAAGTCTTAGCAAGCCCATCCAAGCTGTGTGACCCTTGGGCAGGTGGCCTACTTCTGAGCCAGGGACATGCTTTGAACAAGGGATCTTTGGATCCCTTTGTCACTATGAACATAGTAAGTACCAGAGGTAGATATGAGTACTAGGCTCAGTGGGGTGTTGTTAAGTGAGTAATAACCATACTATTCAGGCAACTTGACCTCAGAGGCTTAGCTGGGGTTAACACCAAGGAGGACACACCCGTTGTGCCCAAGGATTTCAGGGCAGAGCTGCAGCTGCCCCTTATAGCAGCCACCAGTCATATGTGGCTATGAGGACTTGAAATGTGCCTAGTGTGATGGGGGAACTGAGTTTTTATTTGATTTAATATTTAATTATATTTGACTTAAATAAAAACTCAAAAACAGCTGGGCATGGCTGTAATCCCAGCACTTAGGAGGCTGAGGTAGGAGGATCACTGTGAGTTCAAGCCAGCCTGGGCTAAGTAGGGAGACCCTGTCTCAAAAACCAAATAAACAAAACAAGAAGCTCCCCCACTTCAGTTATGCATAAATACCTATGAATATACATAAATGTATATGATATATCTATATTTAGATTCATAAATATACTTTTTCAATTATAAAGGCTAAAAGAATCTAGATATTTGATGAAAAATTCAGCATCTGAATCAAGATGTGCTAGAAGATTTAGGCTGGGGAGATAGCTCAGCTGCATAAGTGCCTGCCTGGCAAGCTCACAGTCCTAAATTCAATCCCTAGTACCCGCCACCAAAAAAGAAAAGAAAAAAAAAAAAAAGATTTACTATGAAAAAAAAAGTGTAAGATGTCCAGATACTTTCTTTTCTTTTTGGTAGTACTAGGTATTGAACCCAGAACCCAAATGTTAGTCAAATACTGTACCACTGAGTTATCTCTTCAGTCTGTTTTTGAGTCAGGGTCCCCCTAGATTGTTCATTCTGACCTTAAAAATGTGATCTTCCCAGCTGGGGAGATGGCTCAGTAGAATAAGTGCTTTCCCCAACAAGCGCAAGTTCCTGAGTTCAATCCTCGGTTCTGAAAAAAAAAAAAAAAAAAAAGTCCTAGTACTACAAATAAATAAATAAAATTTTAAAAAAAGAATGTTCCTGGGTAAACAATATTTTTAATTTGATTATGTGTTGAAATTGATATATTGGGTGAAATATACTATTAAAATTAATTTCATCTATTCCTTTATTTTTTAAAGTGCCTATTGGAAAGTTTTAAATTACACATATGGCTTGCATTATATTTTTGTGTGTAAGATGGGGCTATGTTGCTCTGCCTAACCTTGAACTCCTGGGCTCAAGTAATCCTCCTGCCTCAATCTCTGGAGTAGCTGACACTATAGGTATGAACCTTGTATTATGTTTCTTTTTTTTTATTTTTATTTATTTATTTATTTATTTATTTATTTATTTATTTATTTGTGTGTGTGGCCAGCTCAGCCCACCAGGGGGCGGGGCTGGCTGGCATGTGGTGCTGGGGGATTGAACCGCGGTCCCTGTGCTTTGCTAAGCTTGTTCTAAGTAGGTGCTTTAGAACACTGAGCCATCTCACCAGCCCTATGTTTCTATTGGACAATGCTGTAGTAGACAGAAGTTGATGTGAACACACTTAAATAATAATATAAGATTATATAAAGCCTAGTTGCTTGAGGAGGCTTGGGGAGACACAGTAGGCCAGATATCTTACAACCCCTGTACCTCCGGTCCTGGGTCATGCCATGTGGTAGAATGTTATTCTGGATAACTCCATAGCCTCCAAGATGAGACAGCTTCTCCTGCTTCTCCTCCTGGCCGTCTCTCCTGTTCAGTGTGTGCCTCAGGCACTTTCCGCTGGGGAACCTTAGTCTATCTCTGACAGTGAGACTAATGGCGATTGAGGAGATTTCCTGGGACATCATGCAAGGGAAGCACTTAGCACCATACCTGGGATGTCTGAGCAGCCTTGTATTAATGGTGGTGGTGGTCACTGCTGCTACTGGTAGGACTGATGCTGCTACTGCTGCATCCACCAGATTGGATTCAGTTATGTCCTTGTTTGCTTGAGACGTGGGTCATAGAGAAAGAAGTTGAGAGTTTTTTTTTTTTCTAATTTTTTTTTTTATTTGAGAGTGAGAGAGACAGAGACAGAGAGAGACAGAGACAGAGAGAGACAGAGAGAGAGTGAGTGTGTGTGGTGTGTGTGTGTGGCCAGCTCAGCCCACCAGGGGGCAGGGCTGGCTGGCATGTGGTGCTGGGGGATCGAACCGCGGTCCCTGATGCTTTGCTAAGCTTGTTCTAAGTAGGTGCTTTAGACCACTGAGCCATCTCTCCAGCCCAAAGTTGAGAGTTTGAGGACAAACTGGGATGGGTTTGTGGGGGATGCTTTGACACCTTAAGGGATTGTCTGCCTTTGCAGTCCTCCTTAGATCTTCCCTCCCACCACTGATCAGCGAAGATAAGTCCTCTTTTTTATGATGAAGATGTGATGCGGAGGCCTGTCAGTGGGAAGTCACTTAGCTTTCTAGCCAGAAGATGAATGTAGGACTCCCCAGCCATGTTGTTGTGATTTAGGAGACAGTGTTAGGAGGCCACCATGGGAGGCGGTAGGCGCAGGGCCTGACCAGGAGATGCGCTTGTAACGATTGGTATTGTCAGTCTCCCATAACGGGAAGAGATCATGAACACCCTTCAGTACACACAGCACATTTAGTAACATTCTGGAGTTAAAAGAGACAGAGATGAGATGGGGGTGGTAGAAGAGAAGGTGAGTAGGAATGGGGACAGAGATAGAGACAGACAGACAGAATGAGAATGAATCACGTAACAAGATGGTGGCCAAGCTGGAGCTGCTTTTCCTTGTTTAGACCCAGCCTTCAGCTTAGCCCAGACAGGATGTGGGCCTGCTTGTCAGACCCCTCTTCTCTACTCAGTGCCCAGGGATACCTTCTAAGAAAGAGGCTTTTGTTTCACCAGCATCTTCGGTTTCCTCTCAAGGTAAACACAGACACACACACAGACAGACAGACAGACAGACAGACACACACACACACACACACACACACACACACACACCCTCATATCACCCCACTTTGCATTTGTCCCTGTTCTGGGTTTAAAAGGCCCTGGAAATCCGGAGCTTCTCCACACCCATGTACTTTCTGGTTTTCCCTGGAGAGACCACATGCTTCACCAAACATCTGGATTCAAATCTAGCTCCTACCATTAAGTTTTGACTGTGGTCAGGTTATTCCTATTTTTTTAGCCTAACTTCCTCATCTAAAAGGCAAGAACCAAAATAGTGTATGTATAACCTGTTAGTTAAGGACCTAGGCTCTTTAGCCCAATATCCTGCGTGGGGGTGGGGAGGTTGTCTCCGCTCTACCACTACTTGCTCTGTGTCTTCACAAGTCATTGCGTTACAAGTCATTTCTGAGTCTCAGTTTCTTCATTTGTACATGGGGGCTGCTCCCTCTCAGATGGGCACAGGGCCCAGCTCTCCATGTACACCATGTTATCTCATCCTCCCGTTGGCTCTGGAAGCTGACACTGCTACTCCTTTCCAGAAGAGGAATGGAAGTGACTCACTCAGGTCACACTGCTAGGAAGTGGAGGAGCCACTTTTTTTCTGGAGTTAATGCCAGATCTGTGTAATTCCAAGACCCAACCGCATGTCCATTTCTTGTCTTCCTGTCCTGTTTTTTCATGTCCCCTGTGAAGTGGAAACACCCCAACCACCTGGAGAGTTCTTCCTCCTCCTCTTTCTCCTCCTCTTTCTCCTCCTCCTCCTCCTCCTCTTCCTCCTCCTCCTC
>NW_004524613.1:6764915-6785107 GCF_000260255.1 Octodon degus
CCCCTCCTTCTTTTTTTAAATTTCTTTCCCTCCTGGAGATCGATTCTCCTGTGTGTATGAGTTCAGAGATGTTTACCTGTAATTCTCATGTCCATTGCATACCAGCCCAGGCCTGCAGTTGGGGCTGAAAAGAGATGGCAAAGAGCTTAAATACCGTGTGCAAAAACTGCCAGACCAGAGTACTACAGTGAAAAAGACTTGGGGATCACCAAGTTCAACCATATTTATTTCACAGAGGGGAAGATCAAGGCAGGATAGGTAGGTTGAGAAAGCAATGAGTCTAATTTCTCCTGGGTGCTAGAGACCACTGGGCTGACGTGGAAGGAAGCTCCAAGGGTATGGTCCCTGCTATCCCTCAGCCTCCTCCATGCAGTGCATCAGCAGGGTCTGTGGCTACCACCTTTGAGTGTCTCTGAAATCTTGTTTCGTCTCTTCTGCAACCATCCCAGTCTCACCTTTGTCCTACCTACTGGCTGGTTCTCTCAGAGCCCCTGTTGCCCCTTTGCAGTCCCTTCTGTACCCTGAGACTGAGACTCAGTGGTTTCCCTTGCTCACCTTCCCCTGGGTGTCCCAGAGCCCTTTCAGGCCTGGCCCCTGTGGGCCACTGCAGCTTCAGATTCATTACCGTCCCTCTTGCTGTGTTCAGTCTCATGGCCGGCTCTTCTGTGTAACAGGTTCAGCAACTTCCATGAAGTCCCTCCAGAGCCCAATGCCAGCCTCTCAGTCGCCAGCCCACACTGGGCCTAGGGCTTGTGTGGAGGAGTTAACACTGTCTCCTCCTTCCAGGTGCCTGGCTGAGGACGTCTTCTCCAGGGAGCCGGTGCGCACCGAGGAGGGCTGAGTGCTCCAGAGTCTCCTGCTTCTGCTGAGGTCTGGCAAAGAGGCCTTCAGGCCCTCAGGCTCTCGATTTGGATGTGTTTTAACTGCTGGGGTGGCTGAGGGTTGATCTGGCCTCAGGTTTCTGGGGGTGTTGAGAAAGGGGACAGTGCTGAGGGCCCTCCTTGGTTCAGGCTTGTTTTGAGGTAAGAGCTGAAAAGCACATTCACCAAGCATTTTTGTTGACAGCATGCTCTGTGTTGCTTATCCATGCCACCAAGGCTGGCACCAAATGGTATCAGGCTGGGAAGCCAGATTGGCAGGCCCTGGTGCCTTGCTTTCTTTTAGTAAACAGCTCCCAGGTGTAGAGTAGACTTAGGAGAATGTTTTCCATCTGGCTCAGCCACTGACTGCTATTATGTCCCTTTCTTTTGGCCTCAGGGTCATTATTCATTATCCAGGTAGGAGTTAGGAGAAGATAGGGTTGGACTAATGGTGTTTTGTTTTTTGTTTTGTTTTTTAATCAAATTTTCTAGCAGGGGAATCCACTTTTCAAATGAACGCCAAGAATCTCAAAGTACAAAATAACACAAGGGGCTATAGTTTCTGTTGAATTTGGGGTAGGTCTGGGGACTGTAATTTGTTAATTCCTCAGGCCTCAGTAATTCCCAAACAAAGCCATGGAAACTTCCTTTTTTTTATTTTTTTTATTTAGTGCAAGGTCTACAGGGTCTACAGGGTCTCACTACACAGATTGGATTTGTAGTGATTCTCCTATTTCCAGCTTCCCAAGTGCTGGGATTACAGGCGCATACCATCACGCTATCTTGGAACCTTCCTTTGCTTTGTGCTGTGACTCTGGTTTGTTTTTTTTATTGATTTATTTTATTTATTTTTATACTTTTTTGTACTTTAGGGAAGGGTCTACAAAATGTTCAGGGTCTCACTACTAGAGAGGACTTGTGGTGATCCACCTGTTTACAGCCTGCCAAGAGCTGGGTTTACAGGTGTGCACCACCATGCCCAGTCTCAATTGCCATCTCAGCATGCCCTGGGGACGGGGCCGGCACAGCCAGCCCGCTGGGTGATTGAACCCCCGGCCCTTGAGACAGCTTGCAGGCTCTTTAATCTGCTGAGCTATTTGGCTGGCCCTTGTGACTCTGGCAAGAAGAGGCTATAGAGAAGGAACCAAGCCAGGGAACTTATATTGGCTGAAAAATTACAAAGTAACACGCAAATGTCATTGTGGTGTTCTTAGTAAGACATCACTGCCAGGGACATGATATTATCATTCTAGAATCCTCTGGTTTTTCGTTTTGAATAGATGTGAGGGGATTGATCGTGCATGTGTGTGTGTGTGTGTGTGTGTGTACGTGTGCACACTGGCGTGACTTTGGGACACTGTGGGGCAGGGCTGAGCTAGTCTGGGGCAGGTAGAATGAATGATGAACAAAGCTGGAAGCACGTTATTCCTGGGTAGAGGGGGTAGGGGTGCTTTTAGCTCCAGTTAAAGAGTGATTTGCCTCTTTCCTGCCAGGACACAGCCCCGCGGAGATCTCTGAGCAGGAAGCACAGGGAACAAGGCAGCCTCTGTCCACAGCCATAGTGCGGCCCCGACAGAGGAGATGGATTCGAAGTTCCCAGGAGGGGGCTGCCTGGCCATTCTCTGACATATGGGCAGTGTGTTAGGCGAGAGGGGAGAGGGTTCGAGAAGAGGAGGCAGAGGTCGTTTTGTACACTTATCGCACATGTTCCTCCAGCACCCCTCCCCCAAAGCCCTGCAAGGAGCCTGGCTTAGAGGCAGGCAACTCCACAGGACTCAGAGCCAAGAAAGATGAGACTCCAGGTATGAACCACCATCCGCTTACTGAAGGGATAGGAAGTACGAGAGGGAACAGATCTTCATAGGCAGCCTGGCACAGCAGAGGCCATTGGCCTGCAGGTCAAAGCCCCACATTCGAGTACTTGCTCTGCGGCCCTGGACTCCATGTCCCTGTCTGAATGTGGAATGTGGGTGAATTATCTGCATTCTATTTCTGTTTGTTTGTTTTGTGTTGTTTTTTGGGTTGAGGTTGACCTAAGGCCCTCATATTTAACTATGTCTCTGAGGCTTTTTGTTGGGGGAGGCAAGATCTCACTAAGTTTCTAAGTTATCCAGGCTGGGCCGGGACTTGCTTCCACCTCCCCCAGTGCCTTCTTACTGCCCTTCTGAGTGTCAGAGCATCACGTGAAAACTCAGGTGCAGCCCGGTCCACACACTGAGTAAGAAGAGGAGCTGGGACTGAAGCCCAAGGAATCTAGGTTCAGAGCCCACATTGTGCCCACTATGCCTTCTACCCCTGCTCAGTAGACCAAGTAGCTGTCCTTCCTCCACTTGCATGCCACTGTGACACGAAGCTCATGACCTGCAGGGGTAGTGAGACCCAAGGTTGCACGGATCTGCCTATTGGGAAGGGCTTTCTCACACTACCCATGGATCTGCCTTTGTTCCCACCCATCCGCCCATCCATCCAGGGTCCAGGGCTGTGCTGGATGTTTCTGGAGATGTAAAGACATATCATCCATGAGCTTGCCTGGAAAATCTCTGTGACCAATGTTACGCTACTGATCTCTCCCTTTGTGCAAGTGACTCTGTGCCCCATCTCTCATGCCCCTGGCACTGGGGAGTGAACCAAGGACCTTTTTTTCACTGAGCCACATCCCCAGTTTTCTGTTTTTTTTTTAAATTTTCATTTTGAGGCAGAAGTTTGCTAAATTACTAAGTTACCCAACTGGCCTCAAATCCTCCTGCCTCAGTATCCCATTATAGCTGAGTGCCACCATGTTCAGCTATATTATCTCATTTAATTGCAACAGCTCTGTGGAGGAGGTGATGTTATTGAACCCATTTTCTAGAGCAAACTGAGGCTCAGAGAGGATAAGTGCCTGCCTTAGGGTCACATGGCTGAGAAACCACAAACCTAGTGTTTCAGTTCAGGTCTGCCCAACTCCAGAACCTGCGAAGGAACTCATTGTCCTCACCTGTTACCCCAGAGGAGGGCTAAACGTATAGAAGTGTGCTGGTGATGTAGGTGAATTGCTATTGTGAAGGGCAGGCAAAGTGCCATCAGGGTTCAGAAGAGAGAGTAGAGGGGCCGGGGAGATGGCTCAGTGGAATAAGCGCTTCCCTGGCAAGCGCAAGGGCCTGAGTTCAATCCCCGGTTCTGCAAAAATAAAAAAAAATAAAAAGAAGAGAGAGTAGAGGGAATAAGGGAGGGGGGGACGCTTGTGGAGGCTCCCTAGGGTGAGGGAGCTGTCTGGGAACAGGCAGGGAAGGGGGATGTAGGGGTCATTCCACCTGACCTGAGCTGGAGAGCTGGGGTGAGTTGGGGCTTGTGGCCAACTGTGCTTTCAGACCCCACAGCAGGTGCCTCTTCCTTCCATGCTGTTCTCTTCAGAAGTGTGGATGGGTTTGATCTTCTCCAGCTGAACACAGGTGCCCTGTTGCTTCCTTTCTCCTGAGGAGGGCAGGCCTCTTCTGTGCGGTGGACGAGTTGTGGGCCTTGACAGGTGCTGGTGTTTCCTTCCCCTGCTGGCTGTGGCTAGCAGGGAAAAAGTGCTCCCTTTGGTCCTTCAGCCAGGTGTCTGTCCTCCCTCTGGAAGCGCAGAACTCGGGGATAGAAAGGATCCCAGCAGCTGTGGGGTGAGAAGGAGCCTCTGACCAGCGGAGACATCCTCCCCCAGCTAACCCATGGGCTCTGTCCCTAAGGTGCTTTGGGCCTTTCTCCAGCAACTCAGATGGAAAATTGGGGGAAGGGTATGCTGTTGGCCCTGGGAGCCTGCTTGGTTTCAGAGATGGAAAAATGACAGCCACATTTATTGAGATGAATTTAAGCATGCCTAGAACTTCCATCATTCCATTTTTCAGGTAAGAAAGCTGAGGCTTTGGATGAGGAAAATGACATGATTGCAACTTTCACATGGAAGGCGGCTGTGTCATTGTCTTCTCAAGCAGGGATCGATGTGCAGAAGATTCAGCTAGGAAAACTGCACTCCCCTCTTCTCCCCTTGCCCACTCATCCCTCTCCTGACTCTGGCTGCTGTGGCTGCTCTTCCTCTCTCACACCCAGCTTACTGCCTGCCTAAGAGCCAGGGTGGCCATCTTGGCGGCCACAGAAGGATGTCCCGCACTCCTTCTGGAGAGGTAGTAATTCCAGGGGAACTATCCCATTGAGGTTCTTCAACCCCACGGCCCTTTATCATCTGGCTTGCACCAAGCCCAAGTCCTTTGTATTTTTCATATACATGTTCTTCACTTCATCATCTCTCCAATTTTCCCATAATCCTGAGAGACAAAGCAGGAAGAATGTAATTATCCCATTTTGTGGATGGGAGAACTGAGGCCCAGTAAAGGTAAGTGACTTCTCCAAGGTCATCTAGCAAAAGTGACAGAGTAGAGCAGCTTCACACTATCCAGAAGTCCTGATCTCCTTCTTATTGCCCAGTGCTGACAGCTACTGGGACAGCCTCTGGGCTGCCTTAGCCCCTCCGCAGCTCCAGGACTCCCTTTCTGCTCTGTCCCAGTATGTGTGGGTTGTGGCTGAGAGCTTCCTAGGCCACCTAAGCCCTGCAGAATATAGTATCACTCACCACTTCTCTAGTTGAGGGTCCCCCAAATCCAGCCCCAATCTACAGCTATTGCCAGTCTTTCTAAGGTACCAGACTGGGCCTTTTTTTCCTACTAGGTTGGCAAGATTAGGGGGTACCTCTGTGGATTGTCAGTGGCATGGGTTTCACCCTGTTATACAGTGGATGGGAAAACTGAGGCTAGGGTCAGCAAACCATTGCGCTTAGGGAAGGTGGAGAGGCAGGTCTTGGAAAAGGCTGGGGCTAGGCTGATGGGGTGGGCCCTTTCTCAGGAGGACCTCTAACTTTGTTTCACTAATTAAAACATGATGTGCACTTAGTGTTTTTTTTTTTTTATTGTGTTCTACTTTAGTACCAGAAAAATTCTAAGAAGAGTCCTAGGTTCCCAGGAAAGTAACACCTGGGCCAAACCAGAACCAGAGTCCTGGATTCCTAAGAGCACTGGGGACTCCTGCTAAGGATAGCTGGGCTCCTGGGATTAGTGGCGATGGTTGTATAACTCCATAAATGTACTAAAAGCCACTGAAATTGCATACTTTAAGATGGTAAATTTTATGGCATATGGGGGCCGGGGAAATGGCTCAGTAGAATAAGCGCTTTCCTGGCAAGCACAACGGCTTGAGTTTAATCCTTGGGTGCATAAAAAAAATTAAAAAATTTTAAAAAACAGAATTTTATGGCATATGAATGATGTCTTTTTTTTTTTTCCAGAACTGGGGATTGAACTCATACCCTTGCGCTTGCCAGGGAAGCGCTTGTTTTACTGAGCCATCTCCCCGGCCCCAATGATGCCATTTTAAAAAAAGAATAACTTTTGTTATGTTAGAGTAGGCCCTGTACACGTAGGTACTTAACATACATTGTTGAGTAAGTGTATTAATGAAGGTAGCATCTTATAAAGCACATCCGTTTGATTCTCTCAGTAGCCTTGAGAAGGAAGCAGGACAAGAATAATGATCCCCATTTAACGGATAAAGAAATGAGTCCTGAAAAATTAAGTGACTCATCCAGGGCAATTGAATTAGAGTTTTATAGAGTTAGGATGGGTTTTTATTTCATCTTACCAACCCTGGGTTCATTAAGGCAAGCTTGATGGAGTGCCCATTCTCTTGCTGTGCTACCTCTGGGGATGCTGAGGCACTGGCCATCAGCATGCGCAGCCAACCTCTGACCTCCCGTAGTGCAGAGACTCAGAGGAAGAGTCAAGCATGAACAAGACAGTGTTACTGGTGTTAGGGAGGGACCCAGCGGGGTCCTAGGCAGGTTTGTGAGGAGCAGAGTGACTGCCTAGGAAACGACAGCTAACTGGGAGGATATGAAACCGTCCCTAAGAACGGGCAAAGCGGACAGGTTGACTTTGATTCAGAAGGGCATGAAAACCTGGCACAGTGGCAGGCACTTGTAGTTCCACCTATTCAGGAGGCTGAGGCAGGAGGGTCCTTTGAGCCCAGGAGTTTTGAGACCGGCCTGGGCAGCCCAGGGAGACACCGGTGAATTTTAAATAGGAGGAACAATGGTAGATCATCCATGCACAGCCCTTGATCCAGGGGATGTCCAATCTTAACCCACTTTCCAATATCACTCTTCCTGCTGGCCTTCCGTATCTGAATCCTTGGTTCTGGGCACAAGGTGGGCCTGGTAGAGTTGAAATGCAGCCTAGCTGTTTTGCTTGCAAACCAGGCTCATCCTTATGTCACCACCCCAGTGGCTCTTGTCAGTCTGCTGCCCCTGACATTGCTGCCCTGGCCTTGGACTGATCACAGGGTAAAAGCCACTGGTAACGTTATTAAGAGCTAATCATAAAAACCAATAACCATTTATTAAGCCCCTACTCCATGCAGGCATGGTTGTAAGTGATTTATGTCTGTCTCACCTAATTTTATTTAATCCTTACCCGAAGAGACAGGTAATAGTATTATCCCCAGTGGGCAGATCAGAAACTGACACACACACACACACACACACACACACACACACACACCCCTCATAATTTGATGGAGCTGGATAAACCTACAGGCTGCAGTGAGAATTTAACCACTAGGCTGTAGAGCTCAAAAGAGTGATCCTACAGTTTATCTGGGCCACAGAAATTTCCCTGATCAGCTGGGGAGCTGTGTAGACTAAAGGTTTACCAAGTGGAATTACCCCAACTTCCCCTATTTCAGAGAAGAGAGGCAGGCTGGTCTGGGGTGTTAGAGAAGGCGTCTGTGAGGAGGCAGGTTGGAGCTGGGTATGGTTGGGACTGTGCAGGCAGGGCCCATGGAGGTGCTGTGCATGCAGGGGGTTGTTGAAGGTCTCACTCTTCCACTCACGAACTTGTGCCTGACTTTGAACCAGTCCCTACCCCTTTCTCAATAGGGTCTCATTCCTTAATAGATACAGGGATGGTCCCTATGTTGGAGGCTCCATGGGGCCTAGACCAAGGTGCCTTAGGACTGTAACATGGACCAAACTCCTGGCAAAATGTAGAGGGATTTGTTTGGAAGAAAGTCAGAACCAAATTTCTCGTGGCATTGCCCAGGAAGTCAAAGTGCTGGCAGCCCTTTTATTGCCAAGCCTCCCTGGAGTTGGGGATGACAGGAAGGGAGGATACGGATAATCCCTTACTGGGCTCAGTTTTGGCATGAGGAAGTGGTGTTTGCCTCTAGAAGTTGTTATTGACCAAGGCTAGTGGTCTTGTTTGCTATGTGGAGAGTGGGAAAATAACTGGCTCCAGCCAGCAACTGCCATGGAGTGCGGGAAGCATTATAAAGCCAGAGAGGCCAACATACCTTCTTCATAGTAGGTTCAGGAACCAGCTGAGAAGGTTTTAGAAAGGGTCTGAATGGATGATCTGAGTGGGCCCCTCCCCGTCCTGTGCTCCAGCTTCCCCTTTTGAATCCACTCTCCACAGTCTTTTGTTTCCTAACTTCTTTTTGTGACAGTTTTGCTGTGTAGTTCAGGCTGACAAACTCATTGTGTCGCCCACACTACCCTCAAACTTGCAGAGATCATCCTGCTTCAGCCCCTTGAATTCTGGGATCATAGCTGTGTAGCTTGTATTCTTTTTTTTTTTTTTTTTTTTTTTTACCAGTTATTGAACTCAGGAACTTGCACTTGCCAGGCAGGCACTTAAGCCTCTGAGCTAACTCCCCACCCCTCTCAGCTTGTATTCTTGATTTTTTTTTTTTTTAAATCATCAATGATTTGAGAAATACGGTTGCTAAGATTTCCTGAGGGCTCAATTTTTTTCTTTGTCAACTAGGAACAACAGTACCAGCTAGTCCTGTCAGTGAAGTGACCATGTCCTCTGGGCCAGATGAGCACTTGGCAAATGTGGAGGGCCCCCTTAAAAGTGACATGCTTTTGCCTTAGTAGATGAGTGTAGTTAAAAAGAGCTCAAGCTCTACCCAGACTCAGACCAAGCTGTGTGTAGAGCCCTCTCTACCACTTTGAAGTTTAAATGAGTTGCTTCATTTCACTGAGCTTGGTCTTACCATCTGTAAAATGGAGACAATAATGGTCCCCACTTTAAAGTTAATGGATCCAGATGAAAGAATTCAGGCAACGTGCCTGACTCTATGCCTGGCACATAGTTAGTGCTTAATAGCACTATGCTATTAAAATATCCTGGTGATGATAATTGATTTTGTTTGTTTTTGAGATAGGTTCTTGCTATGTTGTCATATGGCCCAGAACTCACTATGTAGATGAGGCTGGCTTTGGACTCACAGTTTTCCTGCCTCAGTCTCTAGTACTAGGATTACAGATGTGCGTCACTATGCCCAGTTGGTAATTGATATTTAGATATTGGGATGCTATAGGGGCCAGCTAGGCTGGTGGTGGCATTCGTAATCTGTCATATCTGCTCAGCACTTGGCAGTTTACAGCATGTGTCCCATTCATCACTGCTGTGTAGGCATTTCAGAATGTTCCTCAGGGGAGCTAGGCTAGGTGGCACTGTCTCCACTTTTATTTTTTATTTTTAATGTATTTAATACAGGGTCTACAGGGTCTCACTACAGAGATCGGACTTGTAGTGATTCTCCTGTTTTCAGCCTCCCAAGTGCTGGGGTTACAGGCGCATGCCACCACTCCCTGTCTCAGTAGCTGGGGCGGGGCCCGCACAGCATGCTGGGGATTGATCCTGGGCCCTGCCCTTTAGTCCAGTGAGCTATCCGGCTGGCCCCCCATCTCCACTTTACAAATGTGGTCTTTTTTTTTTTTTTTTTTTACAAATATGGTCTTGAGACTTAAGAGAGGCCAAGTGGCTTCTGCCTGATTTCAGTTCAGGTCTTCCTGCTCTGGGAGTTTACCTCTTGGCCTGAGGTACAATGGAGGTCGGTTGACCTCTGGGTCTGGCCACCCTGGTAGGGACATTATTGCTCACCCTGAGTTTTCACCTGAAATTTTGGAAGGTAAGCAAGCACAGAGTGACAGGCTTGGTGGTCTTACCAAGTCACAGGAAGACATGCAGACTTTAAAGTCTGCATACTTTGTTATTGATAACAACCTGTCTCTCACGTTTGCACCCGGGTTCTGGGCCAGTAGTGTCCCTGCTTGTTCGATACCTCAGCCAGGCCAGACTTAAAAGTTCTTCTTGTCTGTTTCCCACTTTCCCACTCTTTACTGTGGTCCTTGGGCCTAAAAAAGGATTCTGCCCCCAGTTGCTCCTCCATCAAGCAATGCATCTTCATTGCCTAATGTGTATGAGGCACTGTCCCATATCCTGGGGTACAGAGGTGAGCACTGCACGGAACTACATGCTATGAATATTTGTGTCCCCCAAATTCATTTGTTGAAGCTTGAACTCCTTGGGCCATTAGAAGGTGATTGGGTTGTGGTGAGTGACACAAGTGCCTGTATAAAAGAGATCTCAGAGAGCCAGCCTGCCTTTTTCATCATGTGCTGACTACTGGAAGGTGCCATCCGTGAACCAGGAATGACCCTCACTAGATACCAGATCTGCTGGCAGTTTGATCCTAGCCTTTCTAGTCTCTGAAGTGTGAGGAGCAAATTCCTGTTATTTATAAGTCATCGCATTTATGGTATTTGTTAGAGCAGCCCTGACAGACTGAAGCAGCGCCTGAATAGCACTGAGTAGAAGAACTTCCTTTAATCATCCAGCAGTGCCCAAGGGATACTGAGGAAGGTGCCTCTTGGTTCTTTGATGGGACGCACGATTTTGAATTTGGAAAAGTGACCCTTTTTGAGGAGTGTCATGCACTAAAGGTCTTGGGTTAGGGGTCAGGCTTAGGCTGTGGTTCCATCTCGGCCAGGGCCTTGCTGTGTGACCTTAGGTTGGTCCTTGTCTCTCTCTGATCCTCCTTCTCCCAATCTACTGAAGGAGGAGATTGATTATGATATAAGGCAGTCCCTGATATTTGTAGGGTGCTTGCCTGACCCATGTGTCATGTGCTCACTGGAACCTAGGTTGACAACCAAGATCTTTTTCTGCCTAGCAGTTGCCTCCAGAGACTCTAGGGTGATTTCTAAGTTAGGTCCTGAGCACTGTGAAGAAATGAGATGGGCTTCTCAACATTCTTTCTTTCTTTTCCAACTCTTGCATACTCTGGTTTCTTCAGCTGATACTAGAGTGGAGGGGACAGGTTTTAGTCAGGCAGCCCCTGTCCAGGCAGGACCCCCACGCTGGTGGGCGTGGCTTCTTATGTTTTCCTTTGTGCAGGAGATAGAAAGATTGAGGGGGGGGTGAAAGCAGAACTTCAGGACCCCCAGAAACTATTTCATTGATCTGACTTCACCATAGGGAGATAGTAGAAGCTCGAGAAGAGCAAGGTCTCCCAAATCTATGCTGAGTGCCACGGGGTGTCACTGAGCCATGCTGGGAGCCCAGATCTCCTGAACCCTCCCTCCATGTGTGGCATGTGTGCAGCTCTTTCCTGGGCCAGGCTCACTGAGGTGGGGCGGGCAGGAGGAAGAGGCTGTGGGGTGAAGCTTCTACGTGGGCTTGCCACTCTTGCCCGCTTCCTGTCTTACTGCTCTGATAAATTCCCGTGAGGACAGAGGCCTGCTGAGTCCTGTCGTGCCCTCTTCCTGGTGATAGAGCAGTTTAGCTGCAAGCTCCGCACCTGTCCCCAGGCAGTGCCTACTGGCCCAGGCCGGCAGGCCAACAAGGAGGCTCTCTGTGCCCTCCCCGCCCCCAGCTCTCTGTGTCTGCTGTCTTACCCAGCTATGTCCCTGCAGCACTGGTCTGCCAATTGGCCCTGGCACAGGGACTGGTTTGGCAGGTTTCTCTACACCTGCAAGCAATGTGAAGGCTGGGACCTGGGGCAGGGCAGGCCTGGGGAGGCAGTGGCACTCTATCCTTGACCCCTGCCCCCCAATCCCAGCCTCACCCTAGCTGCCTTTGCCACCTTTTTAAAGAGACAGCCTGGGGAGCTGGAAAGCAGACCCCTGTCCTGGCCATTCCACTTACTCAGCATGTGATGGCGGGGAAGTCCATTCCATGTTTAGGCCTCACTTACTTCCTCTGTATAATGGGACTTTGAGCCCAGTGATTCCCCAGATAGTCATGTTGTATTATTCTGATTAGAACTCTGCTCTTTTCTCTCTACCTCTGAGCAAATCACCAAACACTGGGGGCTCAGGCTCCAGTAATGACAAAGGTGTCTACCATCCTCACTTTTTCCTGCTGTTGTTGAGAGGATCACCTGATATCTCAGTGGCTATCCAGTCTTTGAGGGGAAATTTCTTCTTTCTGCAGTATGCTCTGCCCTTATCTGACCCAAGCAGGAGAGTGTATCCCTAGGAGGGGCTTTTCCCAGCCCCTTGCTTTACCCTGGGCTCATAATTCGCTGGCAGCTGAACTTTCTGAGCATCTCCATGATGGGGAAGGCAGAGGTAGAGAATCTGAACCCAGGAGAAGGCTCTAGAGCTTGCCGCCTCCTTGTATCCTAATCTTCAGGTCAGCCCAGGGTCCAGTTCTACCCCTACCGTAGCCCTACGCAGTGAGAGCAGGCAAGCTTCATCCTCTTGCTGGACCACCTTCTCCCTGTCTAATAATAAGAGTATAGAGATTGCGTGTCATTGGAAATAAGTTCTGACAATGTAGACTGACAGTAGGGGGAGGAGTTAAAGAGGATGTTCTTGGCCTAGGGTGGGGAGTAGGGCAGAGAGAGAAGGAAGCAGGAATTCACATTAATTGAGCGGCTGCTGTGCGGCAGCACCGTGCCGGTTACCTGGCACACATAGCATACGTGCACTCTAGTCTCCAGTCCCTTCCAAGTGGTAGCCACAGTGATCTTTGTAAAACACACACCTGACCATGTCTTTTAGTGTCATTCTTTTGTTCTTAGAATGAAATCTAAACTCCTTCTCATCATACAGAGCCGTGAGTAAACTGGTCCCTGCCTTCCCCACTACTTTCACATTCCTGCCTGCTTGTCATTTAATTTATTTTAAAATTTATTTATTTATTTATTTATTGTGTGTGTGTGTGTGTGTGTGGCCAGCTCAGCCCACCAGGGGGCGGGGCCAGCTGGCATGTGGTGCTGGGGGATTGAACCGTGGTCCCTGTGCTTTGCTAAGCTTGTTCTAAGTAGGTGCTTTAGACCACTGAGCCATCTTATCAGCCCCTTGTCATTTAATTTAGCCACAGGCGTTTTCCTCTGTTCATTTAACATGTTCTCTCCTACCACAGGACCTTTGCATATGCTGTTCTCCCTGCTTAGAATTCCTTCCCTGGCTCTTTTTAGCCTTAGTTGCCTTCTTACCCTTTCTCTGTCAGGTTATTATTAGATTCCCACCCCATCCAACTGTTTTCTTCCTCCAACTCTTGATTCCTCTCTAATGCTTATAGCAATGCATAGCTACTTTCTCTGTTTTTTTTTTTTTTTTTTTTTTTTTTTCTTTATATATTTTTAGGGAAGGGTCTACAGGGTGTTCAGGGTCTCACTACTAGATCAGACTCATAGTGATCCACCTGTTACAGCCTCCTAAGAGTTGGGATTCAGGAAATATTTGCTGGATGAGTGAGTGAGTGAGTTGTGAGGAGGTGAGAGAGTGCTGGTTGAGTGACCGGCTCGGGACATGAGCACCTTAGTAGGTTCTCAGTATATGGTAGCTTTTCGTAGGGAATAAAATCAGGCAGGGAGTAAATACCCACCACGTGGCCAGAGCACTCAGGCACACGGGATGGGGGATGCCTCAGGAGGCTAAGGCCGTGAAGATGAGCTGGTGCCAGATCCTGGCAGTCCCTAATGCTCAGGCAAAGTTCGGACTTCTGAAAGCAATGCTTAGAAATCATTGCTGGGCTATTAAGGCTCTAAAGACTTTCTAAGCTGGGGTCTCAGCCTCTGTGTGCTCAGAGGGGTCATGCTGTACTGTGCTGGGGGGTGGGAGGAGTTGGGGAAGGCAGACCCAGATGAGAGGAGCAGGCTGGGATTTCTCTGAGAATGCCATCTGAGACAGCTATTCATACAGGCCCAGAAAGGGAGGGCTCGGTTTGGGGAACTGCATTTTCCAATTTGGGGTGGCCACTATAGTATTCCTGGGGGCAGTGAGAGCAGAGGACGGGGCAACCTGAGTCTGCTGCTTGGATTTAGAGTTCTCCTCCCCGACCAACCATGCGATGTTGCCAGGTTCGTTCACTTCTCTGATTCTCTTTCTTCGGCTGTAAACTGGCCGCTATGAGTGCCTGTCTCACAGGGTCCTGGTGAGGGACAGCCGGGCTCAGGGTGAGCTGGATGATGGGATTATAGAGCTGAGGATTTGGATGAATCTTGTGCATTTTGATGTTGGTAGTTAGATTCTTCTGGAAACTGAGAAGCTTCCTCAGGAATCTCTTTTTGTTCTGACTCTTGGCATGGAAAATCCTTCCAAAATCTCTGAGTGATTGATTCCATGAAGGCTGAGAGGGCCCTCCATGGGGACATTGTGTATACCTCCTCAGGACTGGGGCTGGGGAGCTAGGGATTCTATTTGAAAACTGGAGAGTCTATCAGTTTCATTCGAAGTGTGTAAAAGGGGCTGGTCCAGTTAGTGGAATGCTGTGTATTCCAAGGCTCTGGATGGGGCTAGGCTACTTTTCCAAAATAGTACAAGGTAGGCTCCTGCCTGCTCCTATTATCATTATGAGTCTGAACTGGGAGGTGTAGGTGGTGAATGATCCAGTCCATTTCCCCTTATTGATGGGAAAATGAGGCTCCAAGAAAGGGATTGAAGCTTGCACAGGTCCAATGTAGGACTGCTCTGGGCCTGCACCTGATGCCTCACATCCAGCCGCAGGCTCCCTTGGGACTCCACAGCTGGTTCTGCCTCAGCAGAGGAGTCTGGGCTGATAAATTGGTGAACATCCACACCAGTCCCTGACCCATCCTGAGCCCTGGCCTAGTGGGCCCCTGCAGACGGGAGAGGATTCACCTTTGTTCTAAGCTTCCAACCCTATCTACACTCTGCCTCCTGGTCTGAGATGGGTCCATTTGACTGGAGGCTGAAGACTAAAGCCAAAAGGACTGGGTTGTTCCCTTTCTGCTGAAGAAAGGAGAAGCAAGCCCTGCCTGGCTGGTGGATTCCAGCCTGCATCCCTATTCCAGCTGCTGGCAGTGCTGAGGAGATGCCTTTGTCTGAGTTGCCAGGGGAACCAAAGTTTCTGCCTCCTTCTGGGGCCCTGATTGGCTCCTGGTGGAGCTTGAGCTTTGGTGAATGGAAGGACCTCCCTTCTGCCCACACCTTCCATGGGGAGAGAGATCAGAGTATGGCTGGCATCCCCACAGAAGCACCACGTAAGTGCCCATCTTGAGATGATAGGTTCCTTTGTTCTTACATTCACTCATCCATCCATCCATCCATCCATCCATCCATCCATCCATCCATCCATTCCAGGCAGCATCTCTTCAGGCCCTTCATTCTTCTGGGTCCAGGAAATCTATCCTAAAACTTGAGAGAGCCACACTGAATCTTAACATAGCCATAGACTCAAATCTTTGCATTAGGCAGGTCCCTTTTCCTCCTGGGGCCTCAGTTTTCTTTCCTGTAAAAATGAAATCATTGTGCTAAAATTTCTGGTCCTTTTGGCTCTGGTTCCCCAAACCATACAGCCCAGATCCTCTCTTCTCTGCCCACCAATAGCTCTCATCTGGTTCTTGCAGTGTCCTAACCACATTCCCTCTTGCCAGTTCCCTTGTAAGATGCAGATTAAAAAATAGGGGGCTATAAACAGCTTTTGGCATTGCTTTGTCTTTTCAACTAGGGAAGCTGTGCTCTCTGAAGCCTCTGTCAGAAGTCCCACATCCTGCAGCTCATCACAGTAATACAGCCAAGGAGTAATGAATGGTAAGCAGTCTACCTCTGTACAAGGCAGTGCTGGGCAGCATGCAGAGCAGAGTTTGCTGGGATAGGAGGGGGCCCCTAGTGGAGCCCAAGAGCTCAGCAGTTCTGGGTTCCAGGTCTACCTTGGCCCCATGTGGGCTAGGTGACGTTGGCAGGGCTGTATTTCCACATCTATAACCGGAACAATAATGCCACCCTCACAGGCTTCTCATTTGGCCATACAGGAGGCAAGAAGTTGAAGAAAATCCATACTGCGGAGGGGTCCTGAGCTACCACATTAGATGCTGGCCTTAGATGTTGCTTATTCCCAGTAGTAGCTCATTCCCAAAGCAGGGAGAAAGAGTGTTGCCTTGGGCAATTGATGTCTGTGTGGGGGAGGTCTGTGTCAGAGCTGATGTTTGAATAACACTTTCAAGATCCTCCAGGGACCTTTGATGAAGATTTTTCAGACAATGAAAATGGAGCAAAGTACTAAGCTCACTGCTGGGAAAGGGGGCAGCCTAATTGGTGCTATCCTTGGCTTGAACCAGCCGGGCTCATTGCCACAGGCTGACCTGGAGAATGACCCGTACCTTTGGGCTGTGTGCAATGTCAGTTTCCTTAGAAGGGGCTGTAATGGGAGACATCTGGGAGTGACTCAGCCCTGTTTTTTGTTGACTCACCAGATTGAGGGTCAAAAGTGGCTTCTCAGGTCATTGGCCTCCAGAGCCTGGTGTAGCATCCAGCTCTGTGACCCATCCACCTCTCTGCTTTGCAAGCGTCCTGGACTTGGCCACTGTCCATCGTGGCTGTGGTGGGAGGTGAGCATGGGACACTCAAGTTAGACAGGACTTGCTGGGTGACCTTGTCTCTTGTGCTTGGGTTTGCCTGGTGTCCAGAATGAAGTGAGTGGAGAAAGGGATAAAGGAGGGTTTTCAAGAGAAGAAAGGAGGCAGGTGTGCAGTGGGGGCATGAATATGTGTCAATGGGGAGGTGACATTTGTGTAGCTTACCTCAGAGAGGCTCTAAATCTAAAGGACATGTCTCAGTGAGGTGAAGGGGTGGACTAAAAAGTGTGAGTGTGTGCGTGCGTGCGTGCGTGTGTGTGTGTGTGTGTGTGTGTGTGTGTAGCAGAGTGTATGTGGTTCCCATAGAAACACAGGTGATATGACCAGGAGAGAAGAGTACAATCCTGAAGCCACTAGCCAGTCCCGGGTAGGCCCTTCTCTTGGAGGCCCCCTCCATTTGCCTGGGCTGGGCATGGGTGGCTGGGTGTGACAGTTACTCCCTGTCCTGCTTGATTAGACAACGTATGTGTTGCTCCTGGGGACACTGGCCATGGTAGGGCTGCCCTTTCAGATCTCTTGTTGGGGAATGGGGTGAAGGTAGATCATTAGTTACACTGTGAATGCAGTGTGGGCAGAGGGACAAGCACTGGGTCACCAGTGGCTTCTGGGTCACACCCATCAGGATCATACTCTTCCTGAAGCTTTCTTTGCCTGGTCTCCAGAACACCGAGTGCTTCTTTCTAGTTCCCCCTGGCTTCTGTGCTCTCTGGCCCCCTCTCCCTTTCCTGTATCTCCTTTCTCTCTGACTGCTCAATGTGTAACTCCCTCAGGGCACTACTGCAGTTATTGTTGTATTTAATATTTTTTTAAATTATGAAAGTAATAACAAAGTACAGAGATTTTGGAGAACAGGGGAAGGAAACGGCTCCTGAGTATCGTCAAGAGCTTGGCCTCCTGTTTTCCTTTACTCTTTTCTCGCATAGCCATAGCCCTGCCTCATCTGTCCTCTGACCTGGCCTGTGTTTTCTACATACCAGAAACTGCCTTCTGTGTGGGTATAGGATGTGCTGCTAAATATGTGCTGTACATATTCCCTCTCCTGTCACAGATTTTCAGGTTGTTTCCAGTTCTGCAATTATGGAGAACTCATGAATGTTACACAAATTGTTCCTTCTGTCTTTACATGAGGTCCACTGGGGCAGAGGCTGTGGATATCAGATAGGCGTTTGGGAAACTTGCCAATCTGGTGGGCACTTCAAACTCTTTGTATCTAGGGGAATAGGCAGGGACTGATTTTGATTTCTCTCAAGTCTGAAGAGCCCATTTCTTGTGAGCAGGGGCTGCTCCCCACTATCCTCTTTCTGGTTCCTCACTGATGGTAGGAGGGAGACAGAGAAGGGCTGCCTAGTTCACTCTAGGTCAGCTGAAGCTGGGCATCATGAGAGTGAGTCACCCACAGGGCCTTTCTGAGGTTTTCTATCCATGTGAGCCTCACCCTGGCACTTGACCCACGCCCTGGATACATGGTGAGGCCCAGAGAGAAGAAGGGGCTGGTCTGTGACTACCTAGTGACTCAGTTTGAGGCCAGAAGCAGGCTTGTGCTCCTGATGGCCCTGCTCCCCGAGGCCAGGCTCCTCAGTTAGTCTGTGCATTAGGCATCTCTAGGCAGGGGAAGGTGTTGGAAGGATTGAGTCTATGAAGTGGAGCTGAAGGGTGGGTCTGTCCCTTTCTTCTTAGAACCATCACCTTTCCTGCACACCCCCACCTGTGATATCTTTCTAGGGTAGGAGCTTGGGTCCCAGTGCACAGGATGTCTCCCCAGCTGGCCTTTGAGGAGGGGTTTCATCAAGGGCCCCAATCTAGAGGGAGAAGGTGGGCTCTAAGGATCCCACCTTGGGTGGCTGCGTTAGTGTCCTAGGGCTCCATTAACCCAGACACTTCATGGCATAAACAGCGCAGCACACATTCATTATTTTCACACTCTGGAATTTCACAAACCTGACCATTTTAGCCTTACAGGATTTCCAGAGGAGAATGTGTGCCCTGTACTTTTTAGGGTCTCTCAACATTCCCATTCCTTAGTTCATGCCCCTCCACCCCAACCTCTGCCAACATTACCGCACATGTTCTGTCCCTCCTCTGCCTCTCCCCTCTCTCACAGGTCAGGACCCTGTGGTGGTTACACTGGACCCACTCCAGGAACCCAGGATTATCTCTCCATCTCCAAACCCTCCACTGAATCACGTGAAAAGTCCCTTTTGCCGTGTGAGGTTCTGGGATGAGAACATGGACATCTTTGGAGGGACCCCTTGTTCCGCCTAGCACAGCAGCCCGTACAAGGGAGCTCGCTGGATTCATGGATCGCTAGGTCCTGCTGGAATGGCACCACCAAGCTCCAAGGCGGAGGGAGGGCTTGAGAAGTTCAGGTCAGATGTGCTATGGTTGGGGAGGGGCATAAGAGCTTGCCCCACTAGATTCCCCATGACAAAGGTCCCTGAGAGCAGGTTTTGTGCCTGTGACAGTGCGGCAGGGGTATTCTATGACACATACTTCATATATCTCATATCTCATACTCCACTGTGAGGCTGCATCGTGAAAGCCAAGTGCCCTCTTGCCACAGAGCCACCGTTACTCTGTGCTTATGTTTTCGTCTGTGTGCACTCATCTGCGACTCGCCATGAATCCTCCTGGGAGGGCCAAGGAGCCACTCTTTAAAAAGGTCCTTTCTGCTCTTGTTCTAAGGAAAATAATTACACAAGTGACTAATTTTATCCCTAATCCCATAATTACTTTATTATGTAGCTGGTGAGAGGGCCCTGAGCTGTGCCTACGGCGCCACTCTGGCTGCTGGCCCACTTGGCCTGGTCCCATAGCACAGAGCCCCGCCTGGCTTCTGGTCTGGCCTGCCGAGAGGGCATGATTGTTCTAGTTCCTTTCTGGTTGGATATTTTGGTTTCTGAGGCCTGAAAAACCACCTTTCTTTCCCCCTAAATGTATGCAGAAACATGGCTGCCTGGAGAGTAAGAGTTTTGATGATGGAGATAAGTCTGTAGGCATCAAGAACCCACATCCGGGTTCTAGTTCAACTTTCATTAGCTTGCCCTATAACCTTGAGCAAAGTTGTTTCTCTTTGGGCCTCAATTTCATTGTCTAAATGAGGGCCTTGTCAGCTTTAATGTTCTATGATTCCATGGGGGAATGGAGAGAGTTAGAACTTTGAGACTGCGACCCTTCTTACTACCTGATGAAAGTCTGACCTGTGTAGCTCATGGTAGCATGCTGGCCTGGCATGCATGAGGCTCTGGGTTAAAATTATAATCAGACATACCCCAATCATAGCATTAAGGATAATAATAGGGATCACTTATTGATTGCTTACCCCGTAGCAAGCAGCAGGCTACTGTAGTTTTCTCATCCTATACCCAGTGACTAGATGACACTGGATTTACAGAAGAACATGAAAACACTGCTTCATACAATGATTCGCCCACCATGAAGTTGCCCAGCTAGGACTATGACCTAAGCTCTTAGGCTCTGCCCCCCATTGTCTTCTTCTAATATGTAAATAAAAGAAGAGCAGGCAACTCAGCTAGCAAGTAGTGGGGTTGGGATTTGAGCCCACGTTCATCTATCCTTTTACTCTTCTTCTTCTTCTTCTTCTTCTTCTTCTTCTTCTTCTTCTTCTTCTTCTTCTTCTTCTTCTTCTTCTTCTTC
>NW_004524613.1:6785207-6801997 GCF_000260255.1 Octodon degus
CTTCTTCTTCTTCTTCTTCTTCTTCTTCTTCTTCTTCTTCTTCTTCTTCTTCTTCTTCCTCTTCCTCTTCCTCTTCCTCTCCTTCTCCTTCTCCTCCTCCTCCTTCTCCTTCTCCCTCTCCTCCTCCTCCTCCTCTTCCTCCTCCACTTCCTCTTCCCTTCCCCCTCCCCCTCCCCTCCTCTTCCCTCTTCCCCTTCCCCTTTCCTTCTTCCTTCTTCCTTCTTCCGTCCTTCTTGTTCCTTCCAGGCTAGCCTTGAACTCATGATTCTCTTGCCTCAGCCCTCCAAGTGTAAGTGCTGGGCCTGGAGGTGTTTATCATGAGGCCTAGATTCAGTTCTTGCCACTTTCATAAGGTCGTCTTCCAAAATTAGACTTCCAGAGGTTCTAAACTCCTAAGATTTGAATATGTAAATTTAAACCTCACAACAATAATGAAAAAGGATGATGAAAATAAGTTAGAGCCATGGGCTGGTGAGATGGCTCAGTGGTCTAAAGTACCTATTTAGAACAAGCTTAGCAAAGCATCAGGGACCACAGTTCAATTCCCCAGCACCACATGCCAGCCAGCCCCACCCCCTGGTGGGCTGAGCTGGCCACACACACACACACACAAAAAAAAAAAAAAAAAAAAAAAAAAAAAAAAAAAATCTAAAAATAAGTTAGAGCCAAAGTTGTGGGAAGTGTGTCTTTCCCTCCCACCTGTGTCATCTAAATGGTCGTCAGTCCTGGGGCAGGAACCCAGGGCCTCACACAGGCTAGTCAAGCACTCTGCACTGAGCTACATTCCCAACACTTTCCAAGTTTTATTTTCAGACAGAGTCTTACTAGCTTGCTCAGGCTGGCCTCAGTCTTTGAATTCTACCTCAAGTCTCCTCCAAGGCTGGGATTACAGGTGTGTGCTGCCACACCAGCTGGGTGGCCCTTTTTGGTGACTCCATCTCCTTAGTACTGTGATGTCAGTTTTTCAGTTCCTCCTGTTTCTCTGGTTTTTCTATTTTCTTGTTCATTTTTCTGTCCAACACTTTAAACATTTATTTATTTATTTTGTGTGTGTGTGTGTGTGTGTGTGTGTGGCCAGCTCAGCCCACCAGGGGGTGGGGCTGGCTGGCATGTGGTGCTGGGGGATTGAACCGTGGTCCTTGTGCTCTGCCAAGCTTGTTCCAAGTAGGTGCTTTAGACCACTGAGCCATCTCGCCAGCCCCATGTCCAACACTTTAAGTTATGGTAAAATACACATAGCCTAAAATTCTCATTTTATTTATTTATTTTTTATTTTTTTATTTTTTAAAATTTATTTATTTATGTGTGTGGCCAGCTCAGCCCACCAGGGGGCAGGGCTGGCTGGCATGTGGTGCTGGGGGATTGACCCGCGGTCCCTGTGCTTTGTTTAGCTTAGCTTGTTCTAAGTAGGTGCTTTAGACCACTGAGCCATCTAACCAGCCCCTAAAATTCTCATTTTAAATGTACAATTCATAACGTTGTGTGTGTTCTTTCTGTGCAGCCATCAGCACTACCCATCTCTAGAACTTTTTTATTTTGAAAAACTGAAAATTTATACCCACTGAACAGTAATTCTCCATTTCTCCCTCCCCCAGCCTGTGGCAACTACCATTCTGCTTTCTGTTCCTGTAATTTGGCTAGGTGCCTTGTATAGGGGCAATCATACAATTTTTGTTTTCTGTGAATGGCTTATTTCTCTTAGTATAAAGTTTTCAAGGTTCATGTTGTAGCGTATGTCTGAATTTTACTTTTTTCTGAAGCTGAATGATATTCTAGCGTACATACCTGCCACATTTTGTTACTGATGAACATTTTTCGCTTCTACATCAGGGCTATTGTGAATAATGCCTCTATGTCTTTGGATGTAGAAGAATCTCTTCGACATTCTGCTTTTAGTTCTTTTGTGTATATACCCAGCAGTGGAATTGCTGGGTTTTATGGTTAATATTTTTTTTTGAAAAGCCACTGATCATCGTGTGCCTATCGTGTGCCAGGAACTAGATTAGGTCGCCTGATACGTGTGACCTATATGTGGTAAGGCGAATTAATTGCAATCTGCAGCAGAGAACATAAGGACTCAGAGAATTAGCTATTGGCTCCAGGTCAAGGCTCTTAGAGGCCTTGAAGCCAAGCCGGCTGGAGCCCTGACCAGCCCTGAAGGCCTGCTTCCCACTGTCCACGTGCTGCCTCCCAGCGGTCTCGCGCTCCATCTGTCCACACAGTTTTCTGCCTCTGCTCCTATTTCTCACTCCGGCACACTTTTCCATTGTCTCCTGCCTTGCATATATTCATGCTTTCTGGAAACTTTGAGCAACTTGTGGAAAGGCCCTTGGATTGCCAGGAAGTTTTTGTGAGATGGAAACCTACAGAGGCAGATCTGTAATTTGCTTTTTAATCATAGTGCTCTGGATTTACAGCCGCCTCTCGGCCTGCACCTGATGGGATCTCGCTTTGCCTCCTGAGGCGACTAGCTCCTTGCGGGTCACCAGAGCGGGGAGCTTCTGGGGCCAGCGACACAGGTCTGGGAAAGGAGAGGGCCCGGCTGCCAGCTGCTAGGCTGGAGAGGGGCTCTCCTGGCTTGCTGATTTCCTAGCAGTAACTCAAGAATTTTCCTCAGAAAATTCTACAGAAAGATGGAGAAGGAAGTTACCAAGTGGGTTCCAGGATACTTGCCTCTTCCTGACCTTGAAAAGCTGTCAGAGTTTAGGTGACCCTATGATTTCATTAGTTCCAGCCAGACTTAAAATTTGCATGTTCACCAGTCATCTTTCTGTCATCTGTTTTTCTTGAACTTTTAATTATGGAGAATTTAACATATGTAGAAAAGTAGAGAAAATAGTATAATAGTATTCAAGAATCCATTGTTCACTTTGAGCAATTATCAGTATATACTCTGGGTCTATCTATGTATATTCAATTTGTTTCATCAGCAGCCCTGTCTCCCTGCACCACAACTAATAGTTGCCCAGAAAGTAAATATATGTTAGCTGATCCTACGTGCCTTCCTTTCTCTGGGTCTCAGTTTTCCCATCTGTGCAAGGAAAGTGTAGAAACAGACGGTTTCTAAGAAATGCAGTCGTCAGAGCATAGACACACTTGTTCAAACCCTTGAGCTGCCATTTATTAGCCAGGTGTCTTTAGATAAGTTAGGTCTTACTTTTATTATCTGCACAATGGGGGTGCTGGTGTCTCCTTCTCTGGGGGAGAAGTGAACCCTGAACAAATGTTAAATACTTTCTTTGCTAATGTTCCTCTTTTTGGTACCAGGAATTGAACTCAGGACCTTGCACTTGCCAGGCAGGCTTTGTGCCACTGAGCTATATCCCCAGCCCTTTTGTTAATACTTGTATTATTGCTATGTTGAATATTGAATATTCTGAACATTAATATTCTGAATATTAAATATTTTGAAATTGAATGTTTCAAAAATACAAAAAGAAATTGAAATAACTAGGATTAAGCTTCAGGATCTGACTCCTTTTTCTGTCCCAGGTATGAGGTAGTCAGAAGCTCAAGAAAAGGTGAGCAGAGCTGAAGCCAGCACACCAAATGTGGCGCTGGAAGAGGCTCCGAGGGGAGGTCGTGCTGGCTGATTCCGTCGCCTCGCCTCCCCTCACCCCGTCATGTGTGGGTACCATAACCTACCGCCTTGGTGTGACTGTCTCAAGCTGCCAGAGCCCAGACGTGCAGAGTGGCACTGCAGGACGTCTCACTGGTAGGAGACCTGAGGAGGAAGCAAGGGCCTGTAATGATGAGTTGGTGTGGAGAGGCAGGGCACGTTGGCCCCCGGTGGGCTTTTTTAAAATTCTGGGCAAGGGATAGTGGTGCAGCAACTGAGAGAGCACTGGGAAGAGAGGAAGGGAGCAGGGGGAGGGTAAAATATGACTCGTTCTACAAGCCGTGGGCTCCGGATAACCTATTCATTTCTTTGGTTTAACTTCTTAGAGGTCCATCAGACCTGCATTTGAATCCTAGCTCCCAGTGTGACCTTTAAGCAAGTGTTGTGCTGCATACGTGCTGGGCCTCAGTTTCCCCATCTGTAAAATGGGTACAAGCTACTGTGGGGGGATTAAGTGAAACGTGTAGACAAAAGTGCTGCATTAAAAGGAAGACTGAATATAAATATGGAGGTTTACTACCACTCTAATCTCTATTATAATTTTTTTTTTTTTACCTTACCTTTTTTGTGGCGCTATGTATCAAACTCAGGGAACTGCTCTTACTGTCAAATGACACATTTGGACTTTCTCTTATGAATAGACAGCTGTGAAGGGTATTCCACTGTGGGCCTTTGTCAAGGGATTGTGGGGACTGATTGGATGGGCTCCCAATTAGTAAAACTCCAGGGGACAACTGAGAAGGGTAGCACATTTCAAAGCCAGAGAGCTGGCCCCAAGGGGGTCTGCAGTGGCTGAAAGAAAGGGGTCCTCGCTGAGAGCCCAGGAAGGGCTTTAATTGCTTCAAGACAGATGCTGTGAGGTGAGAGTGAAGGCCTTGCTTGTTATTCTTACATGAATAATACACGCTCGCACGCAAGTACCAGAAAGTAGGCATTGACCGCCAAACCCTCCACAACACAAAGGAAGTAATTCCACAGCCGTAAAGCAACCTGATAAGATTTTTAAAGTATTTCCTTCTAGTTTGATTTTTTTCCCAATGCATGTACAGACATGCATATTTTATAGAAGCTAGGTTGTATGTATGATTCACTCTGTTTTGTACCGCTTTCTGTTTCCCTGTGTATTATGTCTTAAACATAATTATATAACAACAGAAATCCATGTCATTATTTTTAATAACTGCATAGATTTCAGCATATATATTGCTATTTCTAAAATGTTGTCACTATTATTGGACAGATCTATGAATTCCAATTTTCCAGTATAGGTTTTTTTTTTTTTTCTGAGACAGGATCTTGCTATGCAGGTCAGATTGGCTTTGAACTTACTATGTAGCCGAGGCTTGCCTCAAACCCACAGCAGGCCTGCTTCAGCCTCCCAAGTGCTGGGATAGCAGGATTGCGCCACCACGTCTGGCTTTTGTTGCATTCTTTTTTTGTGCAATTTAGTTAATTTATTTATTTTAATGTATTTGGTATAATGTCTCACTACACAGCTTGGACTCCTGGTGATTCTCCTGTTTTCAGCCTCCCTAGCACTGGGATTAATGGTGTGTGCCACCATGCCTGGACATTATTTATTTATTTATTATTATTATTTTTTAATCTATCTGATACAGGGTCTCACTACATAGCTTAGACTTGTAGTGATCTTCCTGTTTTCTTTTATTACATTCTTATATACAATTCTAAGACAAATGTTTTATTGTTCCTTTTGGGGGGGGTGTTGCTGGGATTTGAACCCAGAGTCTTGTACATACTAAGTACATGTTGTTCCACTGTACTCAGTTCCCTGCCTCAGTGACATCTTTGTATCATTTGCAGTGAGGATGAATCCCTAGAAAAGAAATTGTAGTGTTACAAGATGTCAAAGCTTGTCATGTGCTTTTCAATGTGCCCTCTTGAAAGATAAAACCAGTTGGTAGCTGCATTGAGAGTATCCAAGTCTGCCCAATTTCCTGGTGCTCAAAGTGGCATAAGTGAAAAAGGAAGTGGCATTAGTAGCCATCTAGCAATCCCTGAGTGGCCTGGCTGGGCTGGAGGGACCCTGCTGAAGGGGCTGGGCCATGTGCCCACTGGGCTGGGCCCGCTGGGTTAGCTGCATTGTCTAAGGGCAGCAGTCTTGCCCCGAGTATGGTTCTAGGCTCAGCCTGGTGTGATCAGTGTGGTCACCAAGCTAAGACAGCCATGCCAGCATGGGTACAACTTCCCTGGCTGTGCTGATAAACTGGATCATTCACGTAGAGGGTTGGGATTTATCAGAGCTGGAAGTGGCAGAGTAGCTCTGACAGTAGACTGCGATGACCCGTGTCCTGTCATTTCACCTCTAAAAATAACTCTTGCTTGTTCCAAGTAATCACACTGCCAGGTATCTGTAGGTATAGCCCCTCTGGCTGTGGTTATTGGAGGGTGTGTGTGTGTGTGTGTGTGTGTGTGTGTGTGTGTGTGTTGGGGGTGGCCTCTCTTTCTTGGTTGGCTTCTGGGCCAGGGATTTGGGATGGGGAAACAAGGCAGACTAGTTCCTCCCCTTGTGCTCTTGTAGTGGGGACAATCTGCCAAATCTTTGGGAAGCAGCAGAGACAGCAGGTAGGACCAGGAGTGTCTTTCAGGATGATGCGCTAACTCCTTACTAATGGGGGTGGGGTAGGGGGATGAATGCTTTGGAGGCAATATGACAAGGTAGGGCAGGGACAGCCCCTGGGAGGGAAGCATAGCAGTGAGCCATTCGACTGTTGTATCCTACCAGAGCTGCTTACAAATCTCATCTTTTCAGTGAAATCTTATAGATACAAAATACAACACACACACACACACACACACACACACAGCTGATTTCTTATCATGGATGATTAGAGACCATCTAGTCGAGGTTTTTAACCAAGTGTCCATGGACCCAGAGAGTGATCTATGTGTGGACTTCTATAAGGTCTCTAAATGCCTAAAATTATAATCATAAGAGTGTGTGTGTGTGTGTGTGTGTGTGTGTGTGTGTGTGTAGGCTTGCTCATATACATGTTTCTGGGAGAAGCTCTGCAGTTTTCATTGCATTGTTGAAGACAGTCATGACTTCCAAAAGGTTTCAGAGCTATGCCCGTCCAGCCACTTGCACTGCAAGTGAAGAAGGGAAGCGCACAGCAGGAAGTGACTGCCCACGCCCTCAGAACCAAGGTCAGACTCTGGATTCACGTTTGCCCAGCCTGGTGCCCTCTGGCCCTTCGGATGCTGTCCTCTCAATTTGCTCTCTGAGTTAGGCTATAGCTATTGCAGGACCACAGTGCCATCCCCTTGGCCAGTTTGGGTCGGACAGAACAGGCTTCAGCATTTCACAGCAGTGGGCAGATGACTGATTGGTGGTCTCAGAGGAGGCCTCAGGGGCGTCTCCTGACTCACACTCTCAGAAGGCAGCTTGGGTCAAGACGGTTGAGCCCACTTCTTTGACCTTGACTTTCTCCCCCAGGTGTGGTGCCCTGTTGACATAGGAAGTGTCTCTTTTCTGGGAGAAGAACTGATCATCTGGGCCTGGAGAACAGTACCTGGAATGGGCGCTATGGAAGAAAGGGCATGGGAATATCATGTGATGGACAGGCAGGACGACACGACTGACAGAGACAGATGCTGGCCCCTTGTACTGTCCACGGGAGGCATGAAGGCAGTTTAGATGCAATGGCACATGAGGATTTAAAATGATGAGTGGCCTTCCTTGAACACTTACACTGTCTTACACTCTTCTATGTAAAACATCACCTCTTTTAATCCTTATAATAAAATGTAACCACATAGGGTTATTATAAGGAAATCAGAGCACAAAGAAATTAAGCACACCTAGTAAATGGCAGAGCCAGGATGTGACCATGAATCCCCTGACTTCAGAGGACAGAATTGCTCCGGAGCTAGAGTGTAGGCTCTGAGCCTCTCTGCTGCAGATCTCAAACTTGAGTATGGATCAGAATCACAGGGTGTTGGGTGTGGCGTTGCACATCAGTATTCTCTGCACTTGGGAGGCTGACACAGGGTGATCTTTGTGAGTTTGAGTCCAGTATGAGCTATAAAGTGAGCTCAAGGCCAACCTGAACTGCATAGAGAGACCCTGTCTCAAAAAGACCAGAAAATTGGAAGAAGAAGGAGGAGGAGGAGGAGGAGGAGGAGGAGGAGAAGGAGGAGGAGCAGGAGCAGGAGCAGGAGCAGAAGAGGTGGAGGGGGAGGAGGAGAGGGAGGGGGAGGAGGAGGAGGAGGGGGAGGAGGAGGAGAAGAAGAATCACAGAGGAATTGTAGGACACTTAGGCTGCTTCTCCAATAAACCTGGTTCTGATTCAATAGGCAGGGTAGGGTCTGAGTGTTTGCACCCTAAAAAGTCCCCTAGTGATGTTGCTGGATCAGGGGCCACATTTGAGAACCATCCCTAGGTTTATTGATAGGAAGAGATAAAAAAAGAGAAGAAAAGTGGATCTTGGTCTTGCCTGGATTCTCTCTCTCTCTCTCTCTCTCTCTCTCTCTCTCTCTCTCTCTCTCTCTCTGACAAGGTCTGGCCCATTCTAATGTCCCACTCTTCTTCCTGGCCTTTTCTACTCTCCCATCACCAGCTCTTCACCAGGGACAAATCAGTCTTCCTCAAGCGTGGCCCTAATCGTGCCGTGCCTGGCCTTCAGGTCTCCTGGACTCTGTGCTTTCTGCCAGTGCTGTGGAATAGAACTGTCTGCAGTGATGAAATATTCCAAGCCGACAGGTTTAACATGGTAACTACTAGCCACTCGTAGCCATGAATTTTACATTTTATTCTATTTGATTTCATTTAAATTGAAATAGTGGCAGGTAGCTAGTTGCTAGGCAGTGCGTGAAACTACTAGGTATGTCATTCAAGGCTCTCGCTGGAACCATCTGCCTTTCCAGTTCCAGCCGCAGCCCTTAGCATCCAGGTGCCCGGCCGTTTGCAGCCAGGGTCCTGGTCTCACCCTCTCCCTTCCACCCACTGTACCTGGTTTCATGCTCCCTCCTCAGTCTACATTGTCTTTCTCCGCTGCCTTTAGTGCCCAACCCAAGGGCTACCTCTTCCTTGAAACCCCCATCGGCACCTGCTGCCTTCTAATCAGTTTCTCTTCTGAGCTCTGCCAACATCTCATCCTTTTTGTGCAACCTTTAGTGCTTTCTGTCTAAAACTGTAGCTGGCTGGCGTCAGGACTTCATTTCTTGTACTGTTTCCTATAATTGAGCTCCTGCTGTCTACCCCAGGTTCCTCCCAGTACTCAGTGAATCACAGACCTTTACACTGTGCACTGGGGAGACGGGAATGATGATGTGCCTATCCTGTCCTCAAGCTGCTCCCAGGTTCCCGTGAGAGTCTGAGCCATGCCGGGAGAACCAATGAAGCCGATGGTTATTTTGGGCAGAGAGATAAAAGTCACAGACGGCCTGTTTGGCAAGGGGAGTCCAGCAGGAGCTGCCTGAACAGAAGGCTGCGTTTACACACAGAAGGCTTCTCTGCCCAGTCTGGCCTGGTGCAAGGAGATGGGCACATTCAGACGGTGCTGCCTGGCTGCCTGGTGGAGCTGAGGATTAACCGGTGGTGCAGCGGCTGGTCTGGCCGTCTGGTTCCTGCAGATGGATGGATGAGAAGGTTGCAAACTGTATGGCAGCACCAGCTTCCGGAAGTGGAGGGTTGACTAGCTAGAGATCTGAGTGGAAGCGTATTTGTGACTTCAAAATGAACAGCAGGTGGAATTCCACTGGGCCTAGTTTGGGGGTTTATGAAGTCTTTATACAAGTCCTTGTTTGAAATTCAAAGGCGGTTGAAAACAAGAGGCACCTTGCTAATTTTAGACTCTAATGTTACAAATATTTCCATCCTGAAAATTTCTAGCATATATTCATCTCTGGAGCACAATCATAAAAAAAATATTCTTAATTGGGTGCAGGGTCATAAGCCTATAGTCACAGCTACTTGAGGGACCAAGACACGAGGGTGGCTTGAGCTCAGAAGTTTAAGGCCTCCTTTCTCAAAAACAAAACCAGCCAAACAAAAAGTCTCTATTGAAGTTGCAACATAAATGTAGAGAAGTACATATATCATAAATTTATACACACGAGTGTGACTATCCTCCAACAAGAACGGAAACATGTCAACATCTCTACAGAAAATTTGTGTTAAACCAAAAATGTACAGGGTTAAGGACAGAACAAACAGGCCCTGGAGTCAACGCTGCCTGGGGCTGAATCCTGGGTCCCCAGCCACTGGCAGAGTGACCCTGTGATAGTGACTAAATTTCACTTTCATCCCCTGGAAGGCCAAGGTGAATATATAATATCGGTCTTATAGGAAAGAGATTTAAAATGGAAAATGTAGGCAAATTCCTAGGCACAGTGCCAACACGTAAGCAGAGACTTAATGCTCTCTGCAGTGATGCTGATTGATGATGGCGCTGCAGCCTCTCTTGGCACCTGGAACCACACACCACACACACACACACACACACACACACTCACTCACTCACTCACTCACTCACTCACAGCTTTTCACTCTGCTTCCAGCCTCTGGATGATGCTCTCCAAGGTCTCTTCTGACTGCAGGGAGCCCATGATGCGGTGATGATGAAACCTTAGCTGATACTCAGGCTCCAGAGAGCGGGCTCGAGGGGACGTCTGGGTCTCATGGGAATGTAGCCAGGTTTTTCATGTTCAAGCCTCGAGGATGTGGCTCCCAAACCGCCCAAGGGAGGGCTGTTCCCCAGGGGGCAGCCAGATTTAGGGGACTCACTAGGAAGTGTATGAGGAGTCTGCAGGTAGAACTTGGCCCCTGGGTTATCTTGGCATCCTGTTGAACTGACTCTCTCTAGCTCCCTTGGTCTCTGGCTCTCGGAGTGAAGGTGGCCTGAGGGACACACACTGTGCACACGTTATGAGTTGGGCGCAAAGCTGTGCCTTCATGGGATGAAGGATACGAAGTGGCCTCTGGCCTCAAGCTCCCAGTGCCATCATGGAAGGAGGAGGCTGGGAAAGGGCTTCCTGGAAGATGCCTTGACAAATGAGCACGGGAAGGAGTCTCAGGCAGAGGGAAGAGTACAAGGGAAAGCAGAAGGGCAAGTCAGAGCCACTGTGACCTGTGGACCCATTCCATGTGACAAACTGTATCACTTGGGATCTAGGATCAAGTTCAAGAGCAAGGGAAGACTGGGCTGGCAAAGGTCTTAAGAAGCAGCCTGAAGTATTGTGTTTCAAAGAAAGGGGACCACTGAATCTCTTCCATGGTAAGCAGAGTGGGACCATCTCCTGTTGGAGATTTTCCCAGTGGGAATCAGCATTGGTTTAGATCAAAGATCCAGACAGTCCAAGCCACTGGAGTGGGCTGCAGGAGGCTCTGGGATGCCCAGAACTGTGAAGCCCTTGCTGTCAGCACCCAGTGGGAGAGGGTGGGCAAAAGGCAAGCATCCAGTCTCCAAGAAACAATAGTCTTGTTGAAGTCAGAGAACCTTTTGGCAACTGAGCCCTAATTCAGCAGTAGAAACAAAGGTGGACAGAGTACAGCAGGCAGAGGGAGAACAGGCTAGGGGTTGCATGGATGGAGGTGGTGGTGAGGGGTGCAGGAAGCAGCGGTGGGTAGGCTTCCTTGGGAGGAGGCATCCTTGAGACGGAGAAGCTTAGGAGAGTCCAAGAGCAGCTTCCGGGCCCCCAGGGAGCCTCACCTGAGGTGCAGAAGGAAGTGCTGAGCTGCCAGGCGCCTCTTGTGGGCCCCTTTTCATATTATCTGCATAGCAGCACTAATAGCTGGTGCTGATGTTGTCTCTGTGGTGGAGAGGGAGCACTGAGCTTCAGACAGTCCTTGCGCAAGGCTGCACAGAATGTCCTCAGCTTGGTAGGCCTCTTTGGCTTTGTACCCTGTGACTTGCTTTGCAGGTTGGAGGCATCATCAGTCATTCAGCACTAATGCGGGACCTGTTTCCTGAAGGAGTGTGTGGCTCCCATGGGCTGGGCTGGAAGGTTCCAGGGGAGAATACAGTCTTTGGGGGCTGCAGTACGTGGGGAGTTGTCAAGAGGAGAGGTGATAGGAAGCAGCTAGTGAGGAAAGTCTCTGCCAGCTGGGTGCTGCTGCTTCTCCACCTGCCCACTCCCCACCCAGACACATCCGCATGTGGTGCCTTCCAGAGAGCCTGGCAATTAGTGGGAGCGCCCTTGCCAGGCAGAACTTCACGAGCCTGGAGGTCCTGCTGCTCTGGAAAGTTTGGCTCTGGTAGCTTCCGCCCTCTGGCCCAGCACTCAACTGCTTGGGTCCACAGCTCAGCCCACTGGGCCCTACGCCTGAGGCTGGGGCCAGAGCCAGATGCCCTGCAGCTTTCTTCCCCTGAATACTCTCTTCCCCATGACCTTTCCTTTATCACAGCTAGCTTAGCTGTCCCCTGCTCTAGGAAGTCTTTTGTGATTCCCACAGGCTGGGCTGGTTTAGAGCCTCGGAATTTTTTTTCTTGGCAAAACGGGGATTGAACGCAGGCCCTTGCACTTGCCAGGCAAGTGCTTATTCTACTGAACCATCTCCCGAGCCCCCCTTTTTTTTCTTTTTGAGACAAGCTTTCACTATGCAGTTCAGGCTGGCCTTGAACTCACACTGTAGCCCAGGCTGTCCTCTAACTTGCAGCGATCCTCTTGCCTCAGCCTCCCGTGCGCTGGGATTGCAGGCATGGGCCATTATGTCTTGTTTAGAACTTCAGAATTTGGGACCTGAGCTCTGACCAAAAGACATATAGCACAAGCTACGTGTGTGAACCACATGTGCAATTTAAAACTTTCTGCTGGGCGCAGGGAGCCTAAAGCCAGCCTGAGCTACGTAGCAAGACCTTGTCTCAGGAAACAAAAACAAAGCAGAATGAAATAAAATAAAAAATAAAACTTTTCCAGTTAGCTATGTTAAAAAGAGCCACTGGGCTTGGTATGCATGCCCATAGTCCTAGAACAAAGGAGGCAGAGGCAGGAGGATTCCCTGAGCCCAGGCGTTCCAGAGCAGCCCGGGCAACATAGTGAAGCCCTGTTTCAACAAACAAAACAAAAAGCAAAAACAGCAAGATAAACTTATTTTAGTGAAATGTTCTATTATTTTGTTTAACCCAATAACCATAACATCTTTCAATAAAAATTTGCTGAAATATATTACATTTTTAAGACCCTGGCACTAAATCTTCTCAACCAATACATATTTAGCATGTATAGCACATCTTGGTTTGCACAAGCTGCGTTTCAGGTGCTTGATAGCCCTGCATGCCTACTGGCTGCCATTCTGTTAGCACTGCCCTGCAGGCTCCAAGTCTGTAAGGACAAAAGCTCAGTGTTCGGCACCAGACAGATCTGGCAGTCATACCTTGGCCCTGCCATTGATTAGCTGGGTGAACTTTGACAGTCTTTAACCCCTCTGAGCCTCAGTTGCTCGGGCTGTAAAAAGGATTAGTAATTTCAATGCCAGATTTTTTTATTTTTATTTTTTAAAGACAGGGTCTCACTGTAAGGTCCAGGCTGACCTAGAACTCACTATGGAGCCCATGCTGGCCTCAAACTCATGGCAATCCTCCTGCCTCAGCCTCCCAAGTGCTGGGATAACAGGCATGTCCTACCATGCCTAGCCAGAAAATTGCTTTAAGGATCAAATGAGTGTGTGCGTAGTGCCAGGCACAGAGAAAGTGCCCAGAAGCCAGCAGGAGCTTCATTTTCCCAGGCCCTCAGTTGTGCTGGTTTATGTGCTGTTCTCTCTCACTGGGTTGATTGTGAATTCAAGGGCAAAAATGCTCTGGTTCCTCCATCCCCAGGGTCCAGAGCTTGGCTCAGTGTGAACATCATTGCTTCTCAATGAAAGACTGAGTCCTTGGGTTGGAAGTGCCTCTCAACCCTGTGCCCACCCAGAAGCATGGGCCCACTGGTAGCTGGGAGTCCTGAGAACACTGACTACCTGAGGGTGACCATGGCAAGTCGCTGCTAGATCAGGGCTTTGGTTTCCTCCTTTGAAAGGCCAAAAGACAATGGGAAGGGCCTGCTCCAAGTGTCTGGTTGGGCCTCGTCCACCAGCTAGCTGCCTTGGGGGGCTGTGGCTAGCACTGGGCTTCACCATCCTCTCACTTCCTTGTGTCCTGGACTTTTGTACTTTCAGGTTACCTCATCAAGTTAAAATTTAAGAGAAAAGAATTCCTCCAAACTCCTGGGCAGAACAGGGGGTGAGGGGTCTTCTTTCTCTCACACCAACGTTTGCTGATCTACCATCAGTGCAGCTGAGTCACAGATGTGGGGTAGGGAGAGCCTCTCCCTGTTCATACGTGGGAAAGGCTCACTGAAGTTGAGCAACCCTTCCAAGTAACACAAAGAGAAGTGGGAGACCCAGGGCTGGAAGGAGAATTTTCCCCTGAGGGAGCTAACGGGTTCCACTTGTGTGTGTAGTGGTGGTGGTGGGGACGCTTCCTTCACCTGGGGCCCTGGCATTTCTCCACGAGGGCTTTCATGAGATATTGTCCTTGATTGAATTCTGTTTTCATCTCAGGCTCCCACTCTGGGGATGACGGCAGCTGAGTAACTGGGATGGTGATTTCTCCAATGTCTGTAGGGACCGTGTGTTCTTTAAAGAGTCCCCGGCTCCAATCCCACTTCATCTTGTGTCTAATTTCACTGTGAAGGGTTACTGTCAGTTGAAGTGGAGAATGTCTGGTACACAGCACCTATGAGGGTGACCTTGGTCAAGTCATTTACCATTTTGGATCTCTGCCTACTTCTTTATAAATTGGAGGATAATATTATCTCACAAGATACTCTGAAGATCACACATGGAAAGTACTTTACAAATTGGAAAGTGCTAATAATAGAAATAGAAAATAATAATCATAGAATATACTGCTACTTATAATAATAGAAATGATTATCTTAGAACATTGATGGCAAACCTTTTAGAACTTTCAACGATACAAATAGCCCACTGTGGAATGCATGCCATAGGTTTGCCACCACAGTCCTACAAGGCTAATTTTTAGTGTGGTCCCATTGACCGGAAGAGAATTAGGCCCTTGGGTATTAACCCAGAGTGAAGTCTGGGAACATCCTGCCCGGTCCCGGAGTGTAGTCTGGCTTTCCTGGGAAAGTGAGAGGCTCCCAGTGTCTGAGAAGAGTGGGAATGCAGCCCTGTCCCAAGGGGAGGCCAGGGCTTCTGCCTAGGAAAGGCAGAAGGGAGGGGTCCAGGGAAGAGAAGAGCTAGGAGGAGCTGGGAGGGCCTTAGTCCCGCAGCCCCAAGCTTCCTCCGGCAGGAGCAGGAACCTGGGTTGGGAAGATCCAGCCAGCATGGGAGGCTGAGCGCAAACTTGGAAGCAAAACACCCGAGGGCAGGCAATCAAAACCCTCTTGGCAGATGTCTTGTGGAACAGTAAGTTCATCTGGTACAACTCTTAAGATTGACCAGTTCTTTCACTCATTTGCTTGAATAATTGCATGTGCCCCTCTGAGCGGCAGGGACCACACTCCAGAGGGTCTGTGGGAAGCTCCCTGGAAAACTGAATTTGGAGACCAGGGAATAAAATGGAGTTTTTGTGAAGAAGACTGAAGAAAGACTCTGTCAGCACTCCACTTGGGCTGGATGGTCCATCTTCTGGCCTCCTGTCTGGAGGAAGTGTGTCTTTTTTAGGCTCAGAGGAACTGGCTTCATTCTGCTGTCTGCCCACTCCTGAGCCTAGTGGGCAGCTAGGAGAGTGGAGGCCCTAGAAGCTATGTCTTGAAACACTTATGAAGAGCTCAATGTATTCGACTTATAGGGGGAAGGCCTGATTTGGGAGCGAGGCAGAGGGACAAGCAGACAGCTTACCAGTGCTGGGGAGAGGACACAGCTTGTTTGTGGAGGTCCTGGGGTTGAGACCAAGACCTGACATGGAATGATATCCTGATGGAGCAGCCATCATAGGAGCAAGGTACAGAAGAAGGGACCAGCCTGTCCCTGGAGTGTGGGACAAGAAGAACACAGATGGGCAACTCCCTCATGAGGTCAACACTAAGGCAACTGCAGCAAGGGGGACAGATGGCTTAGCTCACCTCTTGGTGGCTTCTTAGCTTTGGGCCCCTGTGGTTCTCAGTGCTGGGTTCCAGAATTGTGACTGGCACATAGTAGGTACTCGGGAATGAATCAAGAAACAATGTGTATGCCAGGGGCTGCTGGTAGTAATTTGGAGTAGGGATCATCTGGGCTGGCAGTGTGGACCTGTGGGCAGAAACCTTTGGTGATCATTTTGTGGGTTGTCCCTCAACTTTCCCACAAACTGGGGCCATAGAGATGAGCACATTCAAGCCCTTCTGTTATTGGTTGTAAACCGAAGCCCAGAGTGGGGGATCAACTTGCCAAGGATACCTTGAGCCTGCAGCGAGCTGGATTGAAGCCCAGGCACTCAGCCTCAGAGTCTAATGTGGTCAGAGGTCCCCAGTGTGCCTTGGCTGTGGAGCGCTGGTGGAATAGGCTTTTTTGAATGGTAGCAGTGCTGCTGGAAGTCAGGAGGAGGGCTTAGCTTGGGTTTGAAGCCATGGCCTCAGCCAGACCCAGGGCCTTCCCTCACGCCTCCTGTGGCCTCAGGGGTGTGCTTGCAGTGTGCCCCTACACATACACACCTGTGCACTGGCCCAGCCTCTCTGGCCCCCTTCACTGACCGTTACACATACTTGGTCATTGTCACCAGTGCATCTGTTGATTGGGGCACACACACTCCCTTGAGTCTGCTGTGATGCCCGCTTTCGGCCTGGGAGGAACGCTGAGTTCCAGGCGGGCTTTGCCCTGCGCGGTGCGGCAGGAGGGTGAGGGGACCGGCTCAGAGGGATGGGAGGCCCACTGAGGCTGAGTCACCTCTCCTGAGTCAGGGATCCTCCCCCTTCTCCTCTCCTCCTCCTCCCTCCCTCACCGCGGAGCCCCCACCTGGACTTGGCCGCACAAGGAGGCCTGCTGCCCGAATCAGGGTGGGGGCACCGGGATATCCCGCAGTGGTCGGGGCAGCCCGGGCGTTTGGGCTCAGAGGAGCTGGCCGGCGAGGAGCGCGCCGCCAGGAGGAGGGCAGCGGCTGAGGAGGCGGAGGCAGGGCCGGGACGCCGCGGGCGAGGAGGAGGAGGAGGAGGAAAAGGAGGAGGAGGAGGAGGAGGAGGGGAGGCGTGCGGCCGCCTCCGGGGCTGGGCGCGGAGGCCGCGGCGGGGG
>NW_004524613.1:6802137-6835816 GCF_000260255.1 Octodon degus
CCCGCCGCGGCCCGCGCCGCCCCGCCCCGCGGCCTGCCGGCCGAGCAGGGAGCCGCCGAGGTTGCAGCTCCTCATCCAGCCGGCCCAAGATGGGGACTCCCAGGCCCAGGTAGGCACAAGGGGATGGTGGATCTAGGGGCTGGGGTGCGCGACATCTAGGCCCAGCCTCCAGCTCTGGGGAGGAATCCAGTGACAAGACCCGGGAACTGAGTTTGCAGGCTGTTGGCACCTTGGCCAGTGTGGGGAGGTCCTTACAGTTGCCTCCACCACCGTGGCTCCCCCACGGTGGGAGAGAGAGAGGGGTGAGCTGGTGCCCCCTGGAAGACAGCTTTCTGGGTGCTGTGCTCCCGCTGCGGCTGGCCCACTCAGTTCTGGAGGCCCTGCTACTTGGTCTGGAGCCCTGAGGCTCTCTGATTTCTCCTCTAGCAGTGGGATGCTACAGGAGCTACCTTAGTTGCAGGTTGATGGTGGGGAGCTCTCACCCTCGCCCTCACCCTCGCCCTCACCCCCACCCTCACCCGCTAGTTTCAGACCCTTCCTGACTGTTTGCTTGCTTCCCATACCAGCTCCTTTCCAGGTCTCCCAGAGCTGGGGGCATGGACCTTAGCCCTAGGGGCTCTGTGGCTTGGCCTGGTGTCCTGGCGAGTGGCTGACCCCACTAATTAGAGGAAGAAGATTTGTGTGTTTCAATTGTATCTGGCACCTTTGTCCTTGGGGAGAGCCAGGGTCTCCAACAGGATGGGATCTTGGGGGCAAGCATGGGAACCAGGTGGCTGGTGCGTACCAGAATATTAGGTCTGAGGCCACTGACTAGCAGAAGTAGATGAACCAAAGTGTTCCTGGGGGACTTTAAAGGGCTGGACAAGGACTAGAAAGGAGTTCTGGGGGATGTTGTCCTCTGGCTCTGCTTCCAGCCATGGATCTTGCTTTTCCTCAGAGCTCTGAGATGCATTGGTGGGGGAGAGAGAGCATTACCACATGTTCCCACTGTCACTTCTGGATTGGCATGTCACCTCCTCTGCACCCCAAAGTGGGAGTGCAGAGGCTGGAATTTGGGCTTCTCAAAGAGAAGTGGAGTCCAGTTGCTGCATCTGTTCCTTTTCCCCCAGCATTAGGGGTCTTGCAGAACCTGCGGCAGTTGTGCCGCAGAACTGGGGACTGGGATGATGCCTTCTGAAGCTCCTGTACCAGGCAAGGGTGTGGAGCATGGAGGCACTTGTGCCTGCTGCCCACCCATGCCTCCAGATGGATCCAACAGCAAAGGCAGCCTGTGCCAGCCTCCTCTCTGAGCCGCTGTGGCCCAGGCAGGCTCTGCCAGCCCCATGTGGGGATGAGCTGGTTTCTGCTGGCCAGCTTAAGGTCATGCCTGCCCAGCAACCTAGGTGTATTCTGAGGTGAGGGCACAGTCCCTGGCTGCTCCGGGAGGGACACCTCAGGGCAGTCCTACAGACTGGTATGGGGGTAGGGCACTGTTGCTGTTATCCTTCCTGGCCCATGTAGCAGTTCCCTTGACTGGGCTTTCTGAGCTTTTTAAAGGGCTCCAGGACAACTCCCATGGGAACAGTTCTTAGTCCTTTAGCCCTAACTCAGATTGAACATGGAAAGGTAGATAGGTAGAGGAAGAGTAGCTGCTAGAGTCCAAGGTCACGTATTGTGTGAGCCAGCATTCATGTCCTGGGTTTTCCACCTCTTAGTCTGAGCTTCTCACAGCCCAAATGTCTGATCCCCTGCTGCTGGATATCCATACACAGGACTCTGTTGGGAGTTGTTCTTTAGAGCTTGGAGTCTGAGGCTCCCCCCTTGGGAGGGGCCTAATGCTGCCCTTCCCCAGTGAGGGATGCCTTGCAGGGAATGGACCAGAGCTAATAGAAAGGGCAGGCAGTGGCTCCAGACCCTCTTGGTATGTACAGAGCTGAGAGAGTGCTGCTGCTTAGACATGTTATGGGCTGGGCAGGGAGGGTCTCTTGACAGGCTGAGAAGCCAAGCATTTCTGAGAGTTCCAGCCTGGCATCTTTGGGCTTCTTTGCCCTATTTACTAAAAGAACAGTAATATTTACCTCAAGTGATACCAGTGACTACTCAGAGTGAGTAATAGAACCCTTACTATATACCATGCACTGTGCAAAGTGCTTTTACATCCTCTTACAACAGTCCTATCAGGCAGGTCATTCACTTTTTATACACAAACTAAGGTGTGAAAAAAATTATGAGCCTACACAGCTGGAATGTGTAGGGCTGCGTGAGTCCAGACTCCTCACCTCTACCATGACTTTGCAGTGGCCTAGCAGTACCAGCCTGGTGTCTAGCAGAGCTGGCTGATCTGGTAGCCTGGAGCTCATCTGGGTAGAGAGGACTATGTGTTAGGTCCACGAGGCAAGGGTGGCTCTGTGGCTTGAGTACTGCTGAGGTCCTGAGGGATTAGGGACCAAGCGGCACTGGCTGGGGGTCCTCAGAGGGTGGGTTGCCCTTGGCCTTCTGCCTCCTGGCCAGCATCCCCTACAGGTGGGAAGCTTTAGATTGCCTATTCCCAATGGCTGTCAGGGGAGACTGACTGGCTTTGTCACTTGCTGCCCGCCACATTTGGTAGGGCTCCAATGACCAGAAACCATGTGGAGAGGAATTTTGGGGCTGTGAGGTAGCACCTGGAAGAGGAGGCCATGTTAGCGGGACCTGCATTTAGGCGGACAGTGAGGGCGGCAGCAGGCTGGCATTGCTTCCTTCAAGGGTGGGAGGCTGTGGGTAAGAATAGTAGCAGCTCATGTTTATTGAGCATGTACTACACACTAGGCACTGTCTATAGGTACAATTAGTATAAGACCCTGTGACGGAACCATTCTTGCCATTTTTCAAATGGAAAGGACAGAGGTTTAGTGAGGGAAAGGCACTTGCCCAAGGTCTCACAGCTGGGTTGTGGGGAAGCAGTGTGGTTCAGAGCCACATTCGTGATGGCCATGCTAGGTGGCTACTTTCTTAGAAGCCATTCTCCGTTTTGTCAAGATTAGTCACCCTGTCAGATGTATCCTGCCCCAAAGGCCTGACAGTCTAGTTGGAAAGACATGGACATAATTGTATGAAAGTGAAAAATACATTGCCATATTTGCTCAATAGGGGTTCCTGTTCTGGTGCCTGGGAAAGGCCTCAAGAATATAGGGGCTATGGGCTGAGGTCAGAGGGGAAGAAAAGTGGGTGCCCTTGAAGAAGGGTGTGTGTGTGGTGTGCACAGCATAGATAGCTGCAGGGGGTAGGGAGCTGGGAGGTGACTCAGAAGAAAGTCAGCCTGTGTTTGAGTCTTCTATGAAACTAGATTCAACCAGAGCCAGGCTCCAGTTGCAGTCCTGCTGAGTACTAGCCATGTGGCTTTGGGACACCATTTAGTTTCTCTAAGCTTTGGGAAAATGTGTATGAACACCTTCGTCTGTAAAATGTGCATAAACACCCTATGTCTTAGAGGCCACGTTGTGGTTGTTACATAAAGCCCCTAGCACAGTGCTGGCACGGGGTGGGAGCTTGGCGAGCATTGCTTGGCCCCCCTCTGTCTCGTAAATGTCAGGCTGAGGTGTCTGGGCTTCACGTGAGCCCAGAGCTCCAGGACCTTTGCAAGATTTTGATCTATGGAGGAGCCCAGAGGATTGTGCTGGGAAGGTCCTATGGCAGCTGTATGACCCACAAGGCAGGGGTAGACTGTGCTTTGCAGAGAAGCCTCAAGTCGGGGACTTGAAGGGCTGGGAAGGGAGGAAGATTGAAACTCCACTAAGATGTCCCTTGAGTGATGGGTGGTTTGCCAGGTTGACGGAGGGGCAGCTTGGCCCAGGGAAGGCCGTGGGGGTGCGGAATTCAGTTGAGGTTGGGGAATGTGAAAAAGACCGGCTTCCCTTCAGTCATCTGGAAGGTTGGGCAGCGTCTTCTTTGAGCATCTGGTTCTTTTTTTCCCCCTTTGAATTATTTTCTTTGGATGAATCTCCATCAGAGAGCTTCTGTATAATAGCAGCAAATTGGGACTAAATGTCCAACAATAGGAAGATGATTGAGAACATTTTGGAACATCCACTGGATGAAATAACATGCAGTGGTGAACAGCCACAGAAATCCCTGCTGCAGATATGGGGCTGTGTGCTGGCAGAGTTCCTGTGCATCGTTTATTTGTTTCATGCTTTTGCCTGCCTGGTGACAGAGGAGGGGCTGGGTTGAGATCTTTTGGCTCTGTAAATAAGTTGAGGCCAGCCTCTAACTTCCTCGAGAGCAGGTTTATGTTCTATTCATTGTTCTACCATCAATGTGTTGCTCATTGATCAGCAAGTGCTTCCTCAGTGGAAGGATTGAGTGAGCTAAGCAGAGGGGAAATGACTTGCACAAGGTCACACAAGTTGGAAGACGCCACACCTGCCACATTCTTCTTTTCACTCCTCAGTACAAATGTACCTCAATTACAGTGGGGTTCTAACCCCACAAGCCCATCATTATTTGAAAATATCTGAAGTCAGAAATGCATTAAATATGCCTACCCTACTGAGTATCTTGGCTTAGCAACACAGTGTTCTGCAGTGTGTGGCTGACCCACAGCCTCAGCTCGCTATTGCTGACCAGCATCCCAAGTCAGTACCCTGTGGCATACTGATAGTCCAGGAAAACATCAAAATTCAAACTGTGAAGCCAGCTGTCGTGGTATATGCTTATAAACCCAGCACTTGGGAGGTTGAGGCGGGAGGATGGCCACAAGTTCAAGGCCAGTCTAGGTGACATAGTGAGTTCAAGGCCAGCCTGAACTACATAGCTAGACCTTGTCTCAAAAAAGACTCTTTTTTGAAGTATGGTTTCTGCTCCACACGTATCACTTCTGTATCATTGTGTCATTTTAATGTCAGAAAATGTATGTTGGCCATCCTAGGTCAGGGACCATCTTTATCAATGCCAAGAATAGGGTGTGGAGGTCTCCAGGGAGAAGGTGGGCCTCACACAGACCAGGGTGTAAGTTCTTTTTGTCCTTACCAGCAACAGAGCCTTGGCAGATGAATTCATCTCATCGTGCCTCATTTTCCCTGTCTCTTCTATGGTTATTTGGCTAGTGTGTGTGCCTGCGTTTGGAATCACCATGAAACCTACATAAGTTAAAACATCTAAAACTCTTGTTTGGTACCTAGCACATAGTAAAGCTATGAACCTTAGGTGCAATGCTGACAATATAGTACCAGAATACTTCAGATACAATCAGTGTTAAATGGCAAAACCTCATAAAATGATGAGCATTCAGGTTACAGTGGTAGAAAACTAGATCTAACCATAGATACAGACTGGAAGAATCAGGCAGAAATGGAGTTACAGCAAGGAACCCCATGGAAGTAAATGAAATTGAGCCAAATAAATGCTTAACATTATACCTTTTTCTTTAGCTTCAATTACAAAATTAATTTGTTTTTTTATAAGGAATTTTTTTTTTTTTTTTTTTTTGTGTGTGTGTGTGTGTGTGTTTTGCTCCTTGAATGCCTTCAGGGCACTTTTGCATGGCTGGAGTGTTGTGGGGATCGAACTACAGCAAACTGAGGCTGCCAGCATTGTGGAAGCAGCCACTTAAAGAACTGAGCTAGGGCTGGGCCCCCAATTTGTTTTTTTTATAAACAATTCTTTTTTTAAAATTTTTTTTAAACATTTATTTATGTATTTATTTATTTGTTTGTGTGTATGTCTTTGTGTGGCCAGCTCAGCCTGCCAGGGGGCGGGGCTGGCTGGCATGTGGCGCTGGGGGATTGAACCGCGGTCCCTGTGCTTTGCTAAGCTTGTTTTAAGTAGGTGCTTTAGACCACTGAGCCATCTCACCAGCCCACAAAATTAATTTGTGAAAAATCGTAACAATTCAAAAGTGTATTCTCTCCCTTAGTTCTTTCACCAGCACCCTACCCTCCAGATGAATCCAATGGCAGCGCGCATCCTTCTAGAAATTTTCTGTTCCCATATAACAAACATGCCAACCAGCATGGAATCATGAGTCGCAATATTGTTTTACAACTTGCATTTTCATTTAATTATATATTGACATCTTTTCACTTCAGTACATAAAATCTGTCTCAGAAATTTTTATGGCTGGGGTGTGAGCTCAGTGGTAGAGTGTCTGCCTAGCATGCGCAAGTATTCTGATTTGATCCTAGCATTGCAAAGGAGAAGAGATCCCAATAGGTGTGCAATACTTTCGGAATTTAATTTTTAATGGATAATGCCTAGCTAACTGGGCCAGTGTCCTGCAGGTAGACATCTCGTTTTGCTCTCTTCTTCATTCCACTCACAGTGAACTTTAATGGCATTTAAACAGTTAATGAAAATCAAGTGAGAGAAAGTCAGAAACTGCGAGACCATGAGAATTGCCCTTGAAGATTAGCTGCTGCTTCCTCTTTGGAAAAGGCTGTGTCCCTGTCACCCTCAAAAAATGGGGATGTCCCCAGGAGACTTCTTTCATTTATCCCGTGTGGATAAGCTCAACTGTGGAATTTTCAAATTATCTTAGGCTACTGTAAGCCTTCACTTGAGTCTTGCCTGTGTCTAGTCCCTTTGTGACCTTGGACAAGTCCTGTGCATCCTCTTAACCCCACCAGTTGGTCTGTCTGTATGGTAATGGTTCCTTACTGATCAAAGCTATCTTTCCCACCCACTGAGAGCCTGCTCTGTGTCAAATACTGTGCCATAGCACAGTATATTGGAGTGCACTAGCTTGTTTTGTTCTGTCTCTTTGAGGTATAGGAAGCATTATTCTCATTTTACCTGCTCACACTGCCTCTCAGAGAGGTTAAGTAGTCTGCCCAAGGTCACCCAGCCCACAAAGTCAGGATTCCAGCTCTCGTGTCAGGGCCCATTTTCATAACTGCTGTTCTTTGCACCCTCTTAACACCAGCTGATTGGTGAGGTCCATGCAAAATGATGATTATAAAGGATGCTTACATTGTAAAAGGCCCTGCATGTGGGAGGAGGGATTGATACTGCTGTTAGGATTTCTACATCCAGAGCAACGGTAGCATTGGTTACAGGGCTTATACCAAGTTGGAGGTTGTGGGATGTGGCAGGATTGAGGGGGAAGAGTGCCGAGCTGCGAGCCAGTAGACCTGGGTCCTAGTCCTTGCTGTGTTCAAGCTGACTAGCAGGGTGACCTTGACCAGCTTGGAATCAGCCCCCGGTGCTGCAGAGTCCCTGCACAGTTCAAATTGGATAAAGCCTGAAAGGCAGTCAGCACATTTTCTGGCTCTCAGGGTGCCCTGCCAAGGGGTGTCTCAGCTGCCTCCTGTGCTATCATCAGCATGGTCCAAGCAGGAGGCCTTTCTCCCTTTCTTTTGTGTGTGTAGTACCGGGGATTGAACGCAGAACCTTGTGCTTGCCAGTCAGACACTTAGGCCATGGAGCTATCTCTCCAGCCGTCCTTTGTCCTTTTTGTTGTTTGTTACTCTGCAGAGCCAGGCTCTCACGTGGTCCAAATCCACAACTACACATCGTCTGTGGTTCCCAGGTAGCATGAGACTTTTGGGCAAGAAGCCAGCGCTGGTGGGTGGCGGCCTGATCCCGTTGCTAGGTGTTATCTGATGCAGTACCCATGGGTACCAAAGGCCTCTGCCAAATTGCCATCTCCCTGGAGCCACCTCTGAACCTGAGCATGTACCAGTGAGGTGACTGCAGGCTCAGTGCCCTTTCAGATCCAGCAGGCCTGCTGGGATGGGCGCAGGCTGTGCCCTCCAGGCATTCCATTCGCGTCTCTCCAGACTGCCCCTGGAGGAAGGGAGTGTCCTGTGCTGGGAAGATCCCTGTGAGAAGTAACATTGCCTCCAGCCACTGAGAAGAAGACTAAGCCTTAAGAGGTGCAGGTGTGCTCCATGCCTTTTCTTTCAATTCTTTTTTCTGATTCCTAAAGTAATACATGTTCATAGTAGAGAAATTGCAAAATACAGAGAAAAAAGTCCCATATTTTATGTGATTGTTAACATGTTAATCTTCAGATTTAAGACCAAAGATGAGACTAATATCTCTAGTGTACTAATTCTGTGGTTTAGGGCATGTATTAAATGCTTTATGGACACCATCTAATTCCATTTTCATAGGAAACCTGTCAGGAATGCAGTTATCTTGATGATTTTACAAATGAAGGAACTGAGGCACGGTTTGGATAAAGGACTTGCTGAAGGTCTCCCTGTGTCCTTTGTCATCCTAAGCCACTTAGGGCAGGCAGCCTCCTCGGGCTTCCCTCCCCCTCGATTCATACACGCACTTAGTACCAGGTGGTATATCAGTCAGATGCTGGCAGGAAACAGATTTCTACTCTGAGGCTACAGCTGGGGAGATATGTTAATGCAGGTGTGAGCAGGGTTAAGGGGACTCTCACAGGTACTGAGACACCCACAAATAGCAATGACAGAAGCTGTTGTCACCTCTTGGCCTGAAAGGGAGGAGGAAGGGCTCCTCAATTGCTGAGCTCCACAGATGATGCAGCAGAGCAAGGAGGTGTCCTGGAGGGGCTCAGCCGCTGCCAGACTGCAGTGAGGGAAGTTGGGGAAGGTGTCCTCAGCACGCCTCTCCTTCTGCCAACGCCTTCTGTTGACTGTACCTGACCAGAAGCAGCAGGCAAGGGGCTCAGGGACAGTTCAGTGGGTCAGCCTCCCTCCTTAAGCAGGGCATAGATCAGGGTGCAAATGGAGGTCAGCACAGGAGGCACCATTGCAGGGGGCCTGGTAGGGACACATCCCTGACCTCCCCAAAAATAGCAAAGGGTTATCTGGGTGACTGTGATTACTAGAAATATCAAAACAAGAGTTTTGTTCTGTCTGGCGTTTTCTTAGTGTTTGGTGCTTCCTATACTCCGTCCACTTCTTCCCCCACCTCTCTCTGTCTGTCTCTCTGTGTCTCTCTGTCTCTGTCTCTGTCTCTCTCTCTCTGTCTCTCTCTGTCTCTCTGTCTCTGTCTCTGTCTCTGTCTCTCTCTCTCTCTCTCTCTCTTTCTCCCCCCCTTCCTACTGTTACTTCCACTCTCACCTAGATTAGAATCCCCATTAATACATGGGCAAAAGTCCTCAGTGTTGTCAGTGCCCAAGGCTTAGGAGAGACAGCCTTGCTGAGTAGGAGTGAGTGGTTTGTGTGGCCCCATGTTGTTCCCCTGCTAAGTGTATGGATGCAGAACCTGCTTCTCAGATAGCACTCTCTGCTCTCTATTTGGGGGGACTTTAACCGTAGGATCTCAAAGTCTTCACTCTCTGCAGTATGCTTTATTACCATGCCATTACTCTAATGTGGAGGCCAGGGACTCTCATGCTTGTCTAACAGACAAGAAAACTGATGCTGAGAAAGAGGAAGGCCCATCAGGTGGGAAGTGGGGGCATGGAGACCGGAAGCAGTGGTCCTGTTGCTGCACCTTCCTAGTGGATTTTCTTCTAGTGGATTTTCTTTTCAACCTCAGCTAGTTTTTCCTTGGCCAGCTTCAACTCCATGGAGAAATTAGTACCAGCTGAGCCCCCGAAGTTGCTGAAATACCAGGGAGCGGGAAGGACTTAAGGTCGAGGGATCTGGCACAGCCTTCTGACCTTGTGCAAAGCAGTCTGCCTCCTTGTGCCTGTGTGTGCTCATCAGTTAAATAAGGAGGATAATATCAGGAAGTTGGATGGAAAAATCATCTGCTGAAGGCCTGATAAATCGTCAGGAGAGGCTGGCTGCCTGCTAGCCACAGAGGCTGCCAGGGGAACTCTGACGTTTCTATTTACTAGCTGTGTGATCTTGAGCAAATGACTTAACGTCTCTGCTTCAATTTCTTCTATCAAGTGGAGATAAGAATACCTATGATAGGTAATTGTGACGATTACATGAGTTCATTGATGTAAAATACTTAGATCAAATTCCCAGCAGTAACAAACTGTATAAATATTAATATTGTAGACTTTTGTTATTTTGTTATAAGACTGAATTTTGTTATCACCCAGGCTGGTCTCAAGCTTCTGGGCTTCTTAGTCTCTCAAGGATCTAGTACTGCTGGCGCAAGCCACCAAGCCAGCTCAGTGTTAACTTTGTTGGTTTTTTTGGGGGGGAGGTCTGGGGGGGTTGGCAGAACCGGGGATTGACGTTGGTTTTTTTTTATATCAAGAACTGTGATAAGCCCTAGAAATATTAACGATTGAAAACAGAGATGATTCTGGAGTTTGTATTTTAGAGGAGGAAGAGGAGCAAGTATGTAAACCAATCAATAGATATAAACTTGGTTTGTGCTGATTACTAGGAAAAGGGAACCCCTCCATATTTGCTTAGTGGATACAAAGTTTCTATTTGGGATGATGAAAATTTTTGGAAAGTGGCTACTATTGTACAGTGTTACAAATGTAATTAATGGCCTTGAATTGTTACACTTAAAAATGGATCAAAATGAGCCCAGTGCAGCCCTCCATCCCTGTAATACCAGCTACTGCAGATGCTAAAGCAAGAGAATCCCAAGTTGAGTTAAAATAAAGTAAAAAGGGCTGGAGATGTAGCTCCATGAGGGGTGAGGCCCTGGGCACAATCCCTCACAACCAGGGAAACAAAAATGGCAAAGAAACAACTGTACCTGCTGTAAAAAAATAAAACAAAAAATCAGAAAAACAAAAAAAGGGATTCATTTGAACTGGGGTGGTCAAAGGGCACTAGATTTGGGATCTGAAGGTGAGAACTGTCATGCTAAGAGAACTGCTGTCCACAAAAAAGGGATACTAAGGGTAAAACCCTAGAGCAGAAGCAAGATTGGCACTTCCAGGTGCCAGACAGAAAGCTGGTATGACAGGATCATGGGGGGAGAGGCGGGTAGAGGGCTGGCAGTGGAAAGAGCTGATCTGGAAAGATGGGCAGGAGCCGTATGTAGAGCCCTATAGACTGATAAAGAATCTGCACTTTATTTATTTATTTTTTTACTTCTGCTGGAGGTTGAACCCAGGGCCTTGCAATGAGCTACATCCCTAGCTTTATTTATTTATTTATTTATTTATTTATTTATTTATTTATTATTTTAAGGCAGGGTTTTGCCCATGGTGGCCTGGAACTTATGATCCTCCTGCTGCAGCCTCCCAAGTAGCTGAGACTATACGCATGCATCACCATGCCTGGCTTGGTATTTGTGTTTTATTTTGATGCTGAGCCATTGGAGGAGTTTGGTTTGTTTTATTTTGTTTTGTGTTTTGTTTACTTAAAATAGGATCTTGTTGTATAGTCCAGGCTGGCTTGGAACTCACTACGTAGCCCACTAAGGACTAACTCACTCACTAAGGCTGGCCTTAAATTTATGGCAATCCTCCTGCTTCAGCCTCCTGAGTGCTGGGATCATAGGCATGTGCCACCCTACCTGGAACCATTGGAGGTTTTAAAGAGAGCATCCACTGGAGTTTCGAAAAGATCTTTGTGGCTGCTCTGTGGAAGACAGACCCTCAGCATGGCCACAGAGAAACCATGGTGCAGGCTGGACAGCCGTCCTGCTTTGAGCTGATGTTGGTTTAGACATGGGCAGTAACTTGAAAGATGGAAAAAACCCCAAAAGAACAAATCTGAAGCCCTGGGCTTAGAGATGCTGACTCATACTAACCCTAATTAGAAGGTTAATCAGATTACAAGCTAATTTTTTTTATAAGGGGTGGTACAGTTGTCAGGCCCAATGAGTATTGTCTCTGCTGGTCTGGGACACCCTCTTCCTGTTGGCCACCAAGATGGAAAGCCACAGTACAAGAAGACTGTCCAATGCCCCTGGAAGGGAGGCCAGGGAAGCCAGACGGAGGTTGCAGTGTTGCAGGGCCTCAGATGCAGGCAGCCTGCTGGGCCTGCCCTAGCCCAGGCCAGGCGAACATTCTGGACTGTGACCGGCCTCTGTTCCCAGACAGGGTATTGTCAGCATTCACTTTTCTGGCTGTCCTTCCTCTTTTCTAATCCCAAGCATTCAGCTGCTCATGTATTGGTGTCATCAGTCTGGCCCTGCTGGCGTCTGTCTTGTGGAGCATCTCTTCCTGTGTCCATCGGGTCGGGCATTTCCATGCTCTGGCTTTGGGGGCAGTCCTCACTGCAGCATCTTCCCATTATTGCTTGTAATGATAGACCTACCTCTTCAGATTCTTCTGTGGGGTGCACATCATGCTAAGTGAATGTCCATCATCACTGTGAGAGGGAAGGAGGAGAATCTTAGCTTTATAGACAGGTAACTGAAGCTCAGATAAATGAAGTCATTGGCCCAAGGTCACAGAGCCAGGAATGGCTGGAGCTGGGGTTTGGGTCTCTGTGTGCCTGGCTCCAAAGCCCACACCTGTGCTCTTGGCCACTGTTGAGGCCCCTTGCCCTGCAGTGCTGCTCAGGCTCTGTGACTGACCCTGGCCTGGGTCTAGCCATAGCACTGCTCACTTGGGGCAGTCCTGTCCTTCTCTAGTGGGCAGGGTGCTTCTGGCTTTTGCAAAGTTGCTTCAACCTCCCAGCTCCTTCATGTCTCCCAGATCTCTCCTGTCCCTCCTGCCAAGCTGTCTGAAGCTCCCTTTTACAGCTGTTTTGAGGACTCGGAATGTCAGTGCCATCTTCTTTATTCCCCGCATAGCCTCTGTGATCCCATCTCTGCATGTTTGCCTGCATGGCGTCTCAGCTCAAGTGTCCTCTCTGCCATCTCCTGTCTAAAAGTTCCTCATCGCACCTACACCTCCTACCCAAGAAGACTCCTTCAGGAACGGATGGTGACATTCAAGATCACCAGGTCCCAGAGTCTGCTCAGAGGCTGAAGTGTACGCTGGCAAACCCAAATCACCGTAGCCATCCCCTAGGACAGCGTGGTCTTCTCATGGCAGCAGCGTCCACAGGAACCAGCACGTGCTCCCCTGCGGGTCCCCTGTGGTCCTTGGCCTAGGCACCCAGCAGGCTGTATCAGCCTTTCTAACCCGGGCCTGGGAAGACGTGCCCTCATGGCTGGCTCAGTGCACCCAGGCTGGGTGCTTGGCTCCTTTCCTGTGGCCTAGTAAGGGCATGGTCCCTTATCCTTGAGCTTGTCAAAGAAAGAGCTCATCATAGGTTTCAGAAATAATAATGATATTTTTTAATTTATAAATTTTCTATAAAGTTTAAACAGATTTCGTTTATCCCCTTTCAACCTGTCATACCAAGCTAGAGGCATCAGAAAAATTTTTTTTTTTGTTTTGTTTTTTTTTTTGGTCTCTAATTTTTAAAACAATCATTTGAAGAGCTCGTTGTGGTCATACCTACAGCTTCAGTAAGTAACTTGAGAAGCTGAAGCAGAAGGACCGCTTGAGCCCAGTCTAAGGCTAAGAAAAGCAAGATCCCCTTTCTAAAATAAATAAATAGGGGCTGGTGAGATGGCTCAGTGGTCTAAAGCGCCTACTTAGAACAAGCTAAGCTAAGCTAAGCAAAGCAAAGCACAGGGACCGCGGTTCAATCCCCCAGCACCACATGCCAGCCAGCCCCGCCCCCTGGTGGGCTGAGCTGGCCACCCACACACAAAATAAATAAATAAATAAATAAATAAAATAAATAAATAAAAAATAAAAATTAAAAAAAAAAGAAAAAATAAATAAATAAATAAATAAATTTATTTATTTATTTAAAAAATTCAAGAAATCTCCTAGTAGAAAAACCAAGAACTATAGTTAAATAGAGAGAAGAAAAAGTAACAGTCCCTGTTTCTGCCACCCCGAAATAACCATAGCTAAGCTTTGCTATATTTTCAGTATAGATGTTCTTTAACTTACCTTGAGACTATATCCTGATAGCCCCATCAATTTGAGATTGAAAATATCGTAAGTAAAAAAATGCATTTAATATACCTAACCTACACAGTATCATGGCTTAGCTAATCTACCTCAAATGTGCTCACATCACTTAATTCAGCCTACATTAAATGGCTTAAATCATTCAACACAACACCTATTTTATAATACTGCTGAATATCTCACTTAATTTATTTAATATTGTACTGAAATTGAAAATACAATTTCTCACCATCGTAAGGTTGAAAAATCATAAGTAGGACTATCATAAGTTGGGGACCAACTTATGTATGTGTATTAATTAAAATAGCATCTAGGGCTGGTGAAATGGCTCAGTGGTCTAAAGCACCTACTTAGAACAAGCTTAGCAAAGCACAGGGACCGCGGTTCAATCCCCCAGCACCACATGCCAGCCAGCCTTGCCCCCTGGTGGGCTGAGCTGGCCACACACACACACACACACACACACACAAATAAATAATAAAATTTTTAAAAAATAGCATCTATCTGTACACACTGTTGTGGCCCATGCTTTTTTCACCCAGATGTTTCCCATAATTTTCTGCACCCCCTTCCCAGAGTGGCCCCAGCACCTCCTGGGCGCTTAACCTGAAAACAGAGGAACCTTGTTTGAGGAAATGACTGTCACTTGAGTCTCTTGATCTCTGAGTTTAACACGCAAAAGAAGAGTAGGTTAATTATCTCAGAGGATAGCCAGCGCTTCTTATCTGTGGAACTGGCTGCCTGCACACTCTGCTGGAGACCAAGGCAGGGAAGACTGGGATCTTTATTTAAGACTGCTTTCCTGCTGTTCCCAGGAAGACTCAGGCTTGGGGGAAAGTTCTGAGAGTCCAGGCTGAAGCCAGACTGAGGCCACCAGAGGGGTGGAATGGATGTGCCACAGCAATGTCTGGCCGTAAGGGTCATGTGGATTCTGCATTTCATATCAGGAAGCATACAGGCTAGTTGGCAAATTCTGGGTTTTTTTTGTTTTTTTTTGTTTGTTTTTTTTAAAGCAGAATTAAGTAGGCATTTATTTCGGGGCTCATTGAAGAGATCTTTTTTTTTTTTTTCTTCAAAACCGGGGATTGAACCCAGGCCCTTGTGCTTGCCAGGGAAGCGCTTATTCCACTGAGCCATCTCCCCGGCCCCGGAAGAGATCTTATCTAATACGATGGCCAGTGTTTTCAAGTGCAGGCCTAGGAAATGTCCCCAGCCCAGCAGACAGATCTCAGTTTGATCCTTCAGAGGTTGTGAGCTTCCCCAGAGCTGCTGTTGTCACTTTGTATGCTGACCCAGGTGTCATGTGAGTGGCAAGAGCCTTTATGTAGCTCTGTCATGAAGTTGTACCCCTAAGGCCCAGGGTAATAGCTTGAGGGGAAAGCTGTGGGTGGGGGAGGAGATGATGACCCACACTTTTTCTTCCTGCCCGTCTTGCTTCTTGACAGCAGCTTCAGTCCTCCCTTGTGCCACACTCCAGCTTACAAAGTCTTCCACTTGTGACCTGCTGTATAGGGTCTCAAGATGCCATGACCCTGCTTCTTCAGGGCCATGACACTCTCCTGTGGCCGAGTAGGCTGCTCAAGAGTCCCCAGTTTCTGTCCGGTGCCCTTTGTTTTAGATCAGGCAAAAACTGAAGAATAAAAATGATGTACCGTGGGTATAGCACAGTGGTAGGGCACATACCTGTTGTGTTCAGGGTGTTGGATTGGATCCTCAGAACTCCAAGGAGTAGGAAAAGGAAGTTTGAGGCAGGGAGGCTGGAGCATGTGGATCCCAGGGTGGATCCAGGGTCTGTCTGTCTGGCCATTGGTGGTCTCCTGTGGTTGCAAGGTGGAGGAAGGGCCTGCCAGGTCTAGTCTGGATCTTTCTTGCATGCAGTGGTGTGATTTAGAGGAAGGGTCTGTCTCTCAGGGTCAAGAATTCTTACCTTTTTCCATGGTTTTAGCTCCAAACTTTTTCTGGTTGAAGATTTACTAATTGGAGTCAAGAATGAGTATTTTTACCATTAAGAAAATAAAAAACAAAGCTTGTGGGTTAGTATCTATCTGTCCATCCCTATTCATGTATCCATCTAACCATCTTTAAACAGATGTAATTCTAAAATGCAGAAAGTGAAAAATAAAGCTTCCTCTTACCTAGCGCATTTCTGTGAGTCTCCTTTACTTTTTCCTTAGGGCTAGGGATATAGCTTACCCCACCCCACCAGGGTCGTGGTGATCCTCCTGCCTCAGCCTTCAACGTGCCAGGTTTACAGGCCTGCACCACCACACCCAGCTCCTTTAACATCTCTGTAACAGTGTGGTATCCTTTCAGATCTTTTACTAAATACATAAAACATAAGGATAAGTTGTTGAGGTTATTATTTTGTCATGACACTCCCCTCTTTTTTCCACAATTGGCTGATTCCAACAGAATAACTGTGCAGTGGCTCCTTGACTCTCTCTAGAATCTCCTGATTTAACTCTTGTAGGGAAAATGCCCTGAATAGTTTGTCCCTGAGATGGCTCTCTTTTAAGTCTCTCACCTGGCAGATGAATCCCAGAGAGACAAAGTGACTCCCACATTTGCAGTGGACTTGGTACTGAACTCTGATTTTTACATGGGCACAGCAGTGTGTTTTGCTTTTTTTTTTTTTTCTTTTTACTCTATTCCATGTCAAATTGGCATGGGGCAGCAAGAAGGAAGTGGCACCTGAATGCTCCCCTCAAATCACCAGCAGTGGGGCATCTACTCTTGGAGTCATGGACTTCTTCCCTCCCCCAGTATGTTTTTGTTAAGTGGCTACCTGTTGTGGACTCATCCTGACAGCAGCCTTGTGAAGCCAGGGGTGTGTGTGTGTGTGTGTGTGTGTGTGTGTACACACGTGCACGTAAGCAGGAATTGGGTCTTGGGACTTGCAGAGGCTTGCTGATATTCTTTGCCTAAAGCAATTGGAATCGAGAGCGCTTCTGATTGAGTTCAGCTTATCTAGCATCTACTGAGGGGCTACTGTGTGCCAGTCACTGTGGCCAGAGAGACAGCTGGCAGAGCCTTGCCTGGAGCTGGTCACTCAGTGACCCCTGTATTCCTGGCAAGGTAGGGTTCCCTACAGAGAATGCTGTTATCCATAGAAAACAATCGGATTCCACATCTGGGCCCAGAGACTGAGATCACCGTAAAACTGGGTGCAGAGTGGAAATGGGGTTTTGACCTTGGCTGCCCCTACTAACCCCTCACTTCTTGTGACTCCCCTCTTCCTATTCACTCTATCCCTCTCTTCTTCCCTCTCGCTCTCTGGCTCTTTGTCCATCTCTCTCCATCTGTCTCTCTCCGCATGTGATTCCTGCCCCCTTGTGCTGTCACACTGTCACCATCCCTCTCCCATCACATGCTCTCCTTCATGCCAATGCAGGCGTGCTGGTCACCATGACAACAGAGACAGGCCCTGATTCTGAGGTGAAGAAGGCACAGGAGGAGGCTCCCCAACAGCCTGAGGCTGCTGCTGCTGTGACCACCCCTGTGACTCCTGCCGGCCACGGCCACCCCGAGGCCAACTCCAATGAGAAGCATCCGCCCCAGCAGGACTCCCGGCCTGCTGAACAGGTAGCTACCTGAGGTCATGGGCAGCCCTCCCCTTGCCTGGCCAGTTCTCACGTCCTGTTCCTGGGCCCCTAGTATTTTCTCAGCAGGGAAGAAAGAAGGAAACTAAGATTCATTTGTGACCTGTTATGTGAACACTGAGCCTGAGGGCATTGTGGTCATTTTTATATTTAATTCTTCCAAACATCAGAGAATGGGTATTGATTTCTGCATGTTACGTTTAGCAAAATTGTGGCTCAGTGGAGTGGAGCAGGTTACCCAAAGTCACATTGCCATAAAGTGATTAGATCTGGTTTCAAAGACTAGTTTTTTCAACTTTCTTCTTCCATCTTTGAGATTTCTCATTCTAATTTGACAACCCTGGTTTGATTCTGGAGCAAAACTCATCACTGTAAAACTACAGTGGACTCGAGGAATCATCTAGTCCTCTAATTCACACCTCCCTTAATTCACAACAGGCCCAGAGAGGGTAAGGATTGGGCCAAGACCATCAAGGGGTTGAGGACAGAGCCCGGCCCTTCCCTGCATCAGACCTCCACAGCTCTGCCCCTCTAGCTAGCCTCTGCAGCAGATGGGAAGGAGAAGACAGGCCAGTTGTTCTCCTGCCTTATGTCCTGTTCGAGGGAGGCAGAGCTCTGGCCACAGTGTTGTTTTGTGGGATGCTGCTCCCTGCAGGAGCTGCCCCTGCCATCAGTAGCCTGTGGGTGAGACGCCGATCCCTCGTTGCATTTAGAGACTTGAGCTCACTTCCTGTGTTCACCAACCGTGTCCCCTGGACGCTCCATGAGTCTCAGAGGGAGTGACTCACATTTTGGGATCTGTCTCTGTCCCAGATGTTCCAGTTGCTTCCTATGCTGGGCACAGTGATGTGCGCTTGTAGTCCCAACACTTGGGAGGCTGAGGCAGGAGGATCACTGTAAGTTAGAGGCCAGCCTGGGCTATGTAGTGAGTTCACGGCCAGCCTTAACTACATAGTGAGATCCTGTTTCATAAAAACAAGAAAAAAAAAAAAAAAAAAAACCACTGAGTTGCTTCTTGTTTGTGTGGAAGGCCATGGTTTCAAGCTCACTGACCAAACTCTTCCCTCGATTGGGCCTACAGAGCCTAGACATGGAGGAGAAGGACTACTGTGAGGCCGATGGCCTGTCAGAGAGGACCACGCCCAGTAAGGCCCAGAAGTCACCCCAGAAGATTGCCAAGAAGTACAAGAGTGCCATCTGCCGAGTCACTCTGCTCGATGCCTCTGAGTATGAGTGTGAGGTAGAGGTAAGAGAGCACCCAGAGCCATATGCGCAGTGCCCGGCTGGCTGGCCGCAGGCCAGGGAGCTCCTGTGGGCATCAGCCTGAGCAACACCAGAGGAGTCCTGGAACGACTGCAGTGTCCGGAGAGATGACCTGGCCTGGGCCTCTTTTGTACAGATGGTGGCAAGAAGGCCCAGAAAGCGATGATTATGATTGCAAACAGAATTAGACAGGGCATAGGGCTGGCACCAGGAAAAGGTTGTTCAGGGCCGGCTGTACCGTGGCAAGGTTACTAGTATCTGAGGGCTGATCTGCAGCCCAGAAACCAGGCTCTTCTATCTCTCCCAGCAGAGACTAGTGCTTAGACTATAGTGTGTGTGTGTGTGTGTGTGTGTGTGTGTGTGTGTGTATTGATAAATAGAGGGGTCCTCCTTTCCTTGTGAACATCCGTCCAGGGCACCATGTCAGTCTCTAGGACAAACTAGTCACCTGCAGAGTCTATGCTAAATATGTCATCGAGGCATAGGGAGGTGGCCCACTGCAAGGGTGTGTTTATCTGGGTAGAAGCCCCTGTGATATGACTCTGGCCCCTAGCAGTGAAATGACAGATGCTTCTTCTCCAGCCCTTCTGGCCCTTTTTTTTTAATGTCGCCTGACTTGTGCAGGCTCAGACTCCCCTCAATCTTAGTTTTTCCTATCCGCATCCCTGAATACCTTTGTCCCTTAGGGGCTCTATGCTGTCCAAGCCACAAGCCCAGCGCTTCTCCCACATGTGTGGAAGAGTTCAAAGGCTGGCCTCACTGCTGAGCTCTTCAGAGCATGCCTTGATTTTAAGGGTTGTGACTTTCTTCTGAGCCCTGGGAGGCCAGGCCCCTCTTCTCTGCAGTTTTATTGCTTTACTGTGTATTTCTTCTGAGCAAACACCTTTCTTGTTCCCACACAAAGGGCTCTTTTATGTCTCATGGTTCCAAAGTGCCACTTCAGCTGCCCCAGCTGCACGTGGAGGGTTTGGCTCAAGCCACGTCTACTCACTTGGATAGGCTCCTCCAGGCTCAGAAGTCCTCTGCCATGCCTGTCCAGGTCCATGGGGACGCAGCTGTACCCTGCAGGGCTCTCAGTCACTCTCATTAGGGGTAGAGTGACTACCCCTACCATGGATCTCTTTACGTGTTTTTCCTTCACTCCTGTTGTAGACACCTAGCCTGGTTGTGGGCTCTGCCATGCTAGATCCCTGGGCCAGAAAAATGGCGCAGAGAGTGGTACAGACCTTGTTGTGTGATAGAGGAGGAGGGCCGGGTGGTGGCTCTGGTACCTCTGGTAGAGGCCGATGGAGGTCCTGTCCACTTCTGTTTCTTCACTTGCTGCCTAGCCAGGGGGGAGTCTTTGTTTCTTCATTTACACTTTGTTTGAACAGAAAGGTCAGGAAAATGAGAATCACTCTGTGACCCTGAACCCCAGGCCCTCCTCTTTCTCTTGCCTGTGCCCCTAATTTAAAAAAATCTCTCCTCTTCCTCTCCCACCCAAAGCTTAGGAGTTTTGTTTTCTGGCCTTTCTCTTGTTGCTGTAAAGGAAGGAGAAACCAGCTACTCCCTGTTCCCTTACTTCCACTTGCCTCCACGCCAGAAAACCCATGGGCTAGAGAGACCCTAGCAGGCCTTGGAAGAACCTAGAGGCTGGGTATTGTTATCTCCAGGTTCCCTTAGGACTCAGAGAGCAGAGCCAGGTGGCAGGAGGGCAGAGGCTCCATCCGGGTCCTAGAAGGCTCTCAGGACCTTTCTTGTTATTCTGCTAGAGCCCAGGACATCACCCAACCCATCCTAAGGTACATTCCAGTCTCATGATAGCTCTGCTCTCTCCTTTAGAAGCACGGCCGGGGCCAGGTGCTATTTGACCTGGTCTGTGAGCACCTCAACCTCCTGGAGAAGGACTACTTTGGCCTGACCTTCTGCGATGCTGACAGCCAGAAGGTGCTTGATGGGGGGCATGCGGGGGGAGGTCTCTTCCCTTGGGCCTCATGTCCACTCCCCAGGGTTTCCATTAGGCACCTGACAGTCCTATGTACTGTCGGTTTGTTCTCGGTCTCCACCCCGACCCCTAGTCTTTTCTTAGTGATGTGTAAGTAACCCTAGATGGATGTCTGAGAACCCCACCATGATGGCGTGAGTTGCCTAAAGGAATGGAGGTGGTCCCATGACAGTGCCTTTTCCCCATCTTCAGAGGCTCCTGCCTGCCTGACCCCTGTGGCTCAATATCTCCTCATCATGGCTGCCCCAGATCAACTTCAGAGCACAGTGCTGTGTCCCAGCTCTGGTGGGGAAGGTCCCAGTCCTTGTTCCCATTCTCTATCCCAGCCCAGTTGGGCCCTCTCCTCCATCTTTCTTGTGGAAAAACTCTTGATTCTCTTTCAGAATTGGCTGGATCCCTCCAAGGAAATCAAGAAGCAGATCCGGAGTGAGTAGTTGGCGATGGTTGGGGTGCAGTGGAAGGGTGGGTGGGACACTGGCTGTGCTGCTCACTCTGACTCTGGAAAGTGAATCTCAACCCACAAGATCCTGTCCTCTCTTTAGGTCTTGGGGAGCAGGGCAGGGTTGAGCATTATTTTATAGATGATAAGTCTGAGGCTTAGAAAAGAGCGAAACTGTGCAGTCAGACATGATAGCAGGGGAGTCACAAAATCATTCAGGTGTCAGCCTTAGGAGGGACCTGCAGAATCATCCAGGACAAGGAGACAGATGGGCTGGAAACAGCCACCCTCCTGTCCAGAGCTAGTGTACACTTAAAGACTCATTCCTCATAGGCCCAGAGAGAAGTGCTTACTTATTCCCAGAACCGAATATTGGATGAGCCAGTCTTCAGTCCTGACCTTTCAACCTCATCCTGTGCTCTTGTTTAGGGCCTGGGGAGAAGACAGACAAGCAGGTCTACACCCTGTGCTTCTGAGAGAAAGGCATGCTGGGAGAGGTGGGACAGCTTTCAAATGGCAGAAGGTGGGGGTGGGGAGTCAGTGTCCTCAGCAAGGTTCTTACAGTAGGTGGAAACCAGGGGCTTGGAGGCAGAGATGCCTCCACCCAGAGCCCTTCCCCCTGGCTCTCTGGTCCCCTGGCTAGAAAGCTGTAGCCAAGCCTGTTGCCATGACAGCAGGCAGCTGGGCCCAGAGATGCCAGCTGACTCTGCAGGAGGGGGCTTATGGAATTCTTCCAGTAGGTTCCTGTCAGTTGGAGACAAAGAGCAGCCACACAGGCCAAGCACAGTCCTCTAGGGTAGACAGTCCTAGGGCTGGGCTCATGCTGACCCTCTAGCAGCTCCAGGGGAGGAATCACAACACATGCAGAGGGCCAAGTGTTCAGTGTTAAAAACCAAGAGCTTGGAAAAGAAGAGGCAGCCAGGCTGAACGGTCGGGCTGAGCATCTGTCCTCAGTGTATGCACATGGCCGCTGTCAGCGTGAACCAGTCATGTGGAGAGTTGCTCCTTGTGACCCCTTAAACTACAGTAAAGCCCCAGCCACTGGCCCTCCCCCTGAACTCCCAGCCATCATCCTAGCCCTGCCCTTTGGCACCATAGAACAATTTCTTCGTCCTTTCTGTTGGCTGCTCTCAGCCTTCTGAAGGTAGCTGTGTGAGCCCTGAGGCCTGGTATATCTCCACTGAGCCTCCTGTCAGCCAGGACACCTGGAGAGGTTGTCTGGGCCCTGTGTCTGCCTGGCAAGTGGATGGTTCATTCTTGTCTCACAAGGCAGGAGCAACATTAAATGACAAGAGCGTGGCCAGCAGGCAACACACTACCCACTGAAGGGGCTGTTTGCTTGCAGCCTCCCCAGACAGTGTGACAGACATGGGGCCAGACTGCTGGATCAGACTCCATGTTACTTGTTGTGCCATTTGACTGTTTTGTGCCTCAATTTCCTCACCTATAAAATGGGATAATGACAATGCTTAAAGTTAGGATTGTGGTGAGGATTAAATGAGTTACTGTGTGTGTGACATTTACAACTGTGCCTGTTCATGTACGCTCTGCGCACTAGCTATTATTTGTATTTGTTATTATCATTTCATTATTTGCCATCACTGTTACTATCTCTGAGGCAGAGATTGTGTCCCCTTGAGGTTCTTTCTTGCAAAGAGTTCTTGCAGTCGGGTGCCAGGGCTCTGGGGTCAGACAACTGCAGTTTGGACACCTGTTCTCTGCCACCAACCACTGAGTGAGGCCTGGAGAGTGAGCTCACCTCTCAGAATCTTCATTTAACGTATCAGGATGTTTATGGAGATGAACTTTCTGTAATGTGCCGAAGCTGGCCATCTTATTGCTTCTGCCTGCTTCAGTGTCCCCATCTGCAAGGTGGAGCTAATTACAGGAGCACTTCGGGGTCACGGTAGGTCAGTGAAGTGATGTTCTGAAGTAATTCCCAGCGTGGCACCTGGAGCATAGCTTCGGCTTCCTCGCCCTCTATTTCCTCCCCACTGCCAGCCCCCGAGTCTCCTAATCTGACTGTCAGTTCCACGTCTGTCAAGTGGTAAAAATGCTCCAGGCTTTCTGACTAGATAGTCTGTAGATCTGAAATAGGAGGAGACTTCCAGAAGTTGCCTACAGCCTGGTGCATGTGGGCCACCGGCTGGGATGGTTGGGCCTCTCTGATCTCCCCTGGTTTTCTCCTCTCAGGCAGCCCCTGGAATTTTGCCTTCACAGTCAAGTTCTACCCCCCTGACCCGGCCCAGCTGACAGAGGATATCACAAGGTGAGCACTGTGGAGGGAGGGAGGGAGGGAGGGCTGAGGGTGGTACCCAGGGGAGCCATGGGTGCAGGTGTCTGGCCTGGGAGACATGGGGCTGTATATGCAGAGGTCTGGTGAGCCGAGGACACTGGCAAAGGAAGAAGACAAACAGTGTGAGAGAAACAGGCACAAATGTGGTCACTGGGAACTGACTCTGGACCTCAGAGAAGGAGGTGTCATGGGGCTGTAAGCTCATCATGAATTGAAGAAGACAGGCCACCTAAAGTCATTGCTGTTCAGGTGCCGGTAAACACTGCCCTGTGGGGATTAGGCTCGATTGCTGAGGTGAAGCTAGAGACTAAAGAGCAAAATTCACAAATTTTAAATACTGACAATGAGTGTAAACTGTTAAGATCAGTGTGGGCCGTCCCTGGGTGGAGGCCAACCCAAGACATGAAGGCTGATGTTCTGAGTGAGCCAGTGTTTCTCATTGTCAGGGATAAGGAGGGATGGGGATAAGGAGGGACGAGCAGTTCTTTGCATGTGCAAGTTTGATCCAGCATCTAGGCATATGTGAGGGGTGTGGAAGTCCAAAGAGCCTTGGGACCTCCATGGGAGCAAGCCTGGACTGTACAGTCCTGTGCCTAAGGACCAATAGACAGGTGGCTTGCAGATTAGGAGGGAGTGCAGAACACCTGAGTGTGGGGCCATCTTTGGATTCATCCTGCCTCTGGAAAACAAAGCAGGAAAGAGGCCTTTCTCTTTAGCTAAACCCCTTTCAAACAGATGGCCTCACTTCAGGGTATCTGGGGGCTGTGTCATCCATGTGATGGGCCCTGTACCCCAACCGTAAGACATGGCCTGAGTTCTCCTGCCGTGGGAAGGGTGCTATGCTGCCCTCTCCTTTCCATTGAGTCTCTTAATGCCTGCTGAATGTGTGCCAAGCTACAGGCCAAGGTCAAGATGCTGACTCTGGCTTTGAGATAAGACAGATGTTCCTGGAACAGATCAAGCCCCAGGCCTTGGCCTCAGCCCTACTTAGAGCCCTGAGGTCAGCTCCAGGCCAGAGTGACAGCAGCCGGTTCGGAGATGTAGGCCAATTCAGTCCCTATTCCTGTGGTCTTGCCCACTAGTTAGTGTCTTTCCTTTTTGTGCCAGACTCTGGGCATTGGGTTTGTGGGGACACCAGGAGGGAAGTTAGCTATGCCCAGCACAGATGGCCCCAGGAGGTGGTGGGGTGGCAGGAGCGGCTGATTTAGTCAAAAATAGTTAGGCCCAAAATAAACTGGTCAAAATGACAAATTGATTGAAATGAAGGATTGGTCAGAGCATTTGGCAGTGATTTCTGAAATTTTAGACTTTTGAACAAAATGCCACAGGCTCATACCCGATGCTTATCATGTTTGAGCGTGGCCCTGAGCACGCAGAGGCCGCATGTTCTTTTGCTAGGATTTCAATTGTATTTTTTTTTTTTTTTCCCTCAAATGTATTTAGTACAGGGTCCGCAGAATCTCTACGTAGATCGGACTCTTAGTGATTCTCCTGTTTTCAGCCTCCCAAGCGCTGGGATTATAGGCGTGCACCACCATGCCCAGTCTCAATCACCCTCTCAGGGTGCCCCAGGGGCAGGGCTGGCACAGCACCCTGGGGATCGAGTCCCAGCCCCTGTGCTCTGCCTAAGCAGGCACTGAGCTGTCTGGCCAGCCCTTAGGATTTCAGTTCTTGTTTCAGTTTTTATTTTTATTAATACATGTTTGCAGTACCTAATAATGACATTTATTGTGAAGAATTAGTACAGGTGTAGAATATCTTAAGTCTTTTTACGTCCGGTCTCCTTCTCTCTCCCTCCCTCTATCACTAAGGTTTCAGTTCTGACTGAAATAATGTCACAGAGCACTAATAATTGTACTAAAAAACCACTTAAAAGGAAGAACCAGGCATGGTGGCACGTGCCTGTAATCCCAGCACTCAGGTGACTAAGCAGGAGGCTCCTCATGAGTTTGAGGCAATCTTAGGCTCCACAGTGAGTTCAGGGCCAGCCTGAACTACAGAGATCCTGTCTCAAAAAACAAAAAGCCCATAACAACCACAAAAGCAGTAACAAAATGGTTTTAAATGGTTCCAAAAACTGTAAAATCATCCAAGTGTGCATAAAAGTTATAAAAAAATCATGGCCTGGTGTTTGGAAATGTTTCTTTAAATCAGTTTGTTGGGTTTTGTTGTTGTTTTAGACAGTTTGCTTAGAGCTGGAAGCACAGTAGGGAGTTTTGGGAAAGCCTTGGCCCCAGGTACGTCTGGGATGTAGAAGAAGGTGCAGAAGTTAAAATGAATGAGGCAGAGCTGCCTGCAACCGGAAATGGCTCTAAGGCACATTCTTGGGCGTGACAAATAGAGCTGTAGAATCAAATGTAGCCTTCAATGCCATTTATGTGCTAAAAACACCTATGAATCAAAACCACATGCATTTTTGTGTCTACAGGAAGGAGAAAGGTCTGGAATACCAAATGGATAACTGATGGCCCTGGAGAAGGGGTTAGGAATGAAAATGAGTGTAAGACAAATTTAGAGTCACCTCTAAACTTTCCATTTTTCCCATATGAGAATGTATTAGTTACATAATTAAAACTACATGATAATTTTTTTTTTAAATTTGATATAGAGTCTTGCTACACAGTTCACACTTGTAGTGACCCTCCTGTCTCAGCCTCCCCAGTGCTGGGATTACAGATGTGTGCCTCTATGCTGGGTTTCAGTGGGCTGCATGCATGCCTTGAGTTCTGGGGTCAGCACCATATGCAGTACAGGGGACTGAACTCAGGTCCTTGCACTTGCCAGGCAGGCACTTGGACCGCTGAGCTGTCTCCCCATCCCCTATATGATGCTTATTTTAAAGGGCTATCCCAGCAAAGTAGTTCTGTTAAACTTGAAAATGAATTTTAAATTACAAGTGCTCTCATAGTAGGAAAAAGCTCTCAAATTCGGAAATGAACAAAAACACTGAAAGTCACTTGAAATATCTCAAAGCCATCTCATAGGATACAAGCACATTATCAATCTATGAAATGCTGGTGTCGAGGGGCACCCATTTCTGCTGAGCCATGTGTTGATCAGTTTGGTTCCGCTGGACTTCAGGGAACCTGGAGGCCCGCCCAGGCCTGAGCCCACAGCTTCTCTCTCCTGTCTCCAGGTACTACCTGTGTCTGCAGCTGCGAGCAGATATCATCACGGGCCGGCTGCCCTGCTCCTTTGTCACGCATGCGCTGCTGGGCTCCTATGCTGTGCAGGCTGAGCTCGGGGACTATGATGCAGAGGAGCATGTAGGCAACTATGTCAGTGAGCTCCGCTTTGCCCCAAACCAGACCCGGGAGCTGGAGGAGAGGATCATGGAGCTGCACAAGACTTACAGGTGAGGAGCCCGGCCCTGCCTTCTCCCGTTCCGTCAGGCGGTCGTGTCGCGCCCTTTCTCCCACCCGCGTCCCACTTGCCGGCCCCACCATGCTCTCTCTAGACTTTTTGGACGATGTGCGGCGAATGAACAGGAGGCAGCTGTATTATCAAGTCCTAAATTTTGGAATGATTGTCTCCTCGGCACTAATGATCTGGAAGGGGTTAATGGTAATAACTGGAAGTGAAAGTCCAATTGTAGTGGTGCTCAGCGGCAGCATGGAGCCTGCATTTCACAGAGGAGATCTTCTCTTTCTAACAAATCGAGTTGAAGATCCTATACGAGTAGGGGAAATTGTTGTTTTTAGGATAGAAGGAAGAGAGATTCCTATAGTTCATCGAGTCTTGAAGATTCATGAAAAGCAAAATGGGCATATCAAGTTTTTGACTAAAGGAGATAATAATGCTGTTGATGATCGAGGCCTCTATAAACAAGGACAGCATTGGCTAGAGAAAAAAGATGTCGTGGGGAGAGCCAGGGGATTTGTTCCTTATATTGGAATTGTGACAATCCTCATGAATGACTACCCTAAATTTAAGTATGCAGTCCTTTTCTTACTGGGTGTGTTCGTGCTGCTCCATCGTGAGTAAGAAGGCTGTGAGTAAGAAGGCTGCCTTGGTGTTCCTGGGAAGATGCTGTGCTTTTTGTTACTGAGCGTTCAGAGTGGATACTGGGTCTGTGATTGATGGAGTGAAGGATACACACGTTGGCACTTCTTGGTGGCACTGGTTGGCATTAGTTTATGTTTCCACGCCAGAATCTATGGGTGGGCACATGTGCACCACGGAGTGCACTGGAGGGGACTTTCAACCACAGGATTTCATATGTTGTCATTGTCAAACTTTCACATTTTTGTACATCAATGACTTTTTTATATTAAAAGGTTGAGCCAAAGCCCCTAGTGTTTGTATTTTGAAGCCAAGCTTCACTTCTAAAGTGCCTACAGAGTCCTAAAACTGCAGCTGTGCATGAGCTCAGACGCGCCCTTCCTCCTTATAATAGGAATGGCGTAGATGAGGTAGTCATAAGTCTTAACTTTTCAGAATTTTAAATAAAAGACTTTGCACATTGGGAAAAAAAAAAAAAAAAAGACTTACAGGTGAGAGGGCCTAGAGCCAGCTAGCCAGAGCCTCTTGAAGCCCTGCAGGTTCTAGGCCTTGGATATTGTGGAACATGTAGGCCACCTGGATCTGCCCTCAACAGAGGCTTCTCAGAGAATAAATCCTCTGTCAGCCAGAAGTGACAGTGACTAGCTGCGTGACCTCAAATGCCCTCTCCACACTTCCATTTCTTAAGCTTCTTTCATTGTAGGCAAGCCTTTTAGATTTGAGGGCCCAAACTGAAACCCAAAACCCACTTATTTATTGCCAAGTTTCAACAGCTAACCCTGACTCACTGAGGTTTTAGTTTAGAAACAGTAACCCATACATAACGCTTTTGTCTTAAAAGGAAAACAGATAACATGCATGCCATAGGTTTGCCGCCACTGAATACATGTTATAATTCCCTGACCTTGGCCTCTGAGGATCAATTTCTTTATCTGCTGCCTGGAGATAATAATAGCTATAATCGAATTATTAGTATGAGATAATCATAACTACTTCGTGTCTCTAGATAAATACCCTGATGGCTAGATCTTGGCATAAAGTTCAGAAGTTTGGTCTAAATGCCAGCCTGCTTGGTTTTGCCATCTGGCTCCGTCCCTTCTATCTAGGGGAACTGGCACATAGTATCGTTTCCCTGTGCTTTGGCGTGCTCATCTGTTCAACGTGGCACTAGTAAATCTGTCCTATTGGGTTGTTGGGAGGACCCCATGACACCTACTAAAGACACACACGTTGGCTCTTAGGGTTGCTGTCTGTGAACTGAGAGGTTGATTAGGTAACAAATTACGGAAAGCACTTTGTTCCGTGAGTTAGAAGATGATAAACGGGATGTGTGATTGTAGGCTGGTTATTTAACTACTGGAAGCCTCATCTTTCACCTATAAATGCTTAGAATTAGATGATCAGTGTTTCTCCACTACTGGTATTTGGAACAGGAGAATTCTTTCTGCAAGATATTTAGCATTCCTGGCATTAAATATCTATAACATCACTCTGTTCTTGTAATAATCAGAATTGCTCCTCTCCACTGCTATTTCCAAATGCCTGGCCTGCCAGGGATACCAGGCCCTGGGGGTTACCCCTGGATCACAGTGATCTCTATGGTCATTTTTAAATTGAAAATGCTTTAGGTTCTAAGCTCAGGGTTGTTATGGGAACCCAATGTGATAGATGATGTACAAGTGCATTCTAAATGGAAAGTGCTGTGCCTCACAGGGATGGCTATGGCGATGCTATCTCATTACAGTGGAGGGAACAAGGAAGATTGTGCGCTGTGGGCTGCACCTGGGGAGGAGGGCTAGGGCCCGATGTGGAGAGATCGTGAACTGGGGGAAGATCCTCTCTCTGACTCACACACTTACTTTACTTGGTTAGTACTGACTGCTGTGGTCTGGTGATAAGTTAGATACAACTGTTCAGTTGTAGCCACCTAGGCATAGGAATGGGGCAGCCTGCCATCTATCTGTCATCTCTGTCCTAGATAGCAAGGCTCCTTGGGGATTTGCAAGATCCATAATAATTCAGAGAAAGACATTCAGATCAATATGGGCTGCAAAAATGCTAATGGATATCTCTACAGCTCTTTGGACTTAAAGTACGTTGACGTCTAGAGTTTTACACAGGTTTCTCACACACCACTCAAGGCAGACAGCCCAGGAAAGTGGGCCCAGAGGATATAAGAGACAGGTGTAATGAGATAGTTAGAAGCATGGATTTTGAGCTACATTACCTGTAGTCAAATCGTGACTGTTTATTAATAGCAGTGTTCCCTTGAGCAAGTTATCCAACCTCTCCATGGGCGCTTCCTCATCTGTAAGATGGGACTGACCATGATACCTACCTGTGATGAGGATTCGGTGAGTTAATTTTGGTGATGTGCCTGCAACAGCAGCGAGCACATACAGTAGTACTCAATAAATGTTTGCTGTGACTAAGTGTAAAATGTAGTCTGAGGTTCCTGACAGCCAAAGCAAAGAATCTTGATCAATTATATAACTCTTCTTTTCAGAAAGGAGACTGCACCTGCTCCTCAAGGGAGATTAGATGGCTTCTGATTTTAAATTCTGAAATATCTTATGTGGTAATAATTTAGGAGCCCTTGGGTGATTATAATGAATGATGTCTTCAGCAGTGGTTTTGCAGTCATGAGGAGCAGAATTTATAGCACACGCTCAGCTCAGTGGCAAATGAGGCAAAGGCCCTGACCTAGCCCAGCCCTTGTCTGTATTCTAGAAGGAAGTAGACCTGAGCTCTACAGAAATGGGATTGGGCAGATTGAAGTGGGGTTGGGGCTGCCTCTCCATCCTGCCCTGAGGCCAGAGAGGAGGGACTGAGAGGATGCTTAGCCACTGCCCCCTTCCAAGCAGGGGTTCTGGTGGCAGCCTTTGCCATGGCCACTGGTGATCACTTTCTTTCCCTCAGGGGCATGACCCCAGGTGAAGCCGAGATCCACTTCCTTGAGAATGCCAAGAAGCTCTCCATGTATGGAGTCGATCTGCACCATGCCAAGGTACCCCCAGCCCCAGGCCCCTCACACACGATGTGCCCCAGTGCACTATCAGGCTCCTGCAGAGGCTTGGCTGCCAGACCTTACGTTGCCTCCAACCTGGAACTTTTTCTATTCTCATTTTTCACTCTTTAAGGTTCATAACCTTTTATTTCTTGTGATTTTTTTTATCATTTGTTCCTTGTTATTTACTTATGAAATTGTGTTACCATTCAGTTGAGAGCAAATGAATGAAAGACATAAATCTTAATTTATGACTGTATCCCTAGCACTTATCATATGGATTGACACTGATTATGCACCTAAATGTTTACTGATTGATTGATTGATTGATTAACAGAGCAAATGAAAGAGCCAGTGAGCAGTGAGTCAGAGACTGAATGAGTGAATGATTGGGTAGCTTTTGGGCAGAGGACTGCAGCAAGGAGGCTCTCTGGATGCTCCTGAGAGCTCATTACTACCAGAGCTCAGGGTAGGACTGGGATGGTCACCAGCTGCTGCAGCTGCTTCATGTGTGGATCCCAGGCCTCCCATTCTGTGGTCCCTTCTCATGCAGGACTCTGAGGGCATTGACATCATGCTAGGTGTCTGCGCCAATGGCCTGCTCATCTACCGGGACCGGCTGAGAATCAACCGTTTTGCTTGGCCCAAGATCCTCAAGATCTCATACAAGAGGAGTAACTTCTATATCAAGATTCGACCTGGGGAGGTGAGCTTGCCTTGGGAGCCCCTGTTCCTCCCTGGGGTTGATGGGGGGCAGCAGACCCTGGCAGGTGGCCTGGGCTTTTCTTATTCAGCAATATGGATGGGGTACCAGAGTGTATGGAAGACAGACAGCTTCTCCCCTCTTCTGCAGTTTTCTACATAGATCTCACACCCTGGGTATATGCAGGCAGATCACAACACACTTACACAAGAACATACATAGGATAACTGTGTTTGCATTAGACATGTAAGTAAATACATATCTTGTGCAGATGTTTTTTTTCATGTAGTACTTCAGCATCTACACATACTGAATTACATACAGGCCTATGACCACACACACAGACAAACGTGTCCACACCTGTTTTCCTTCAGCTTCCACATCTTACCCATCACAGAGGCCATTTGGGTCCATGACTAGAGTAACTGTGATATGCCTGCCTCTCCTTTCCATTGTGCCAGCCACCAGAAGCCCCTCTCTCACCTGTGTCTCTATACAGTCCCTCTCACTGGCCTCCCTGTCTCTGTTCCCTTAAGCCAGATTCTGCCAACTTCTCACCCCACCGTGCCCACACTCTGCCTACTTTTAGGAGCTCTCTGTAACTCTGGGCCTGGAGTCCAGCTCTGATAGCCACTTGCCCCTTTCGTCTCTCTCTCGCCTCACTGCTGCATGCCCCTGTTGGCCTTCTCTGTAATCCTTGAATAAATCAAGCTCTATCCCACCTGAGTCCTTGGCATGTGATGTTCCCTCTGCCTAAAAGCCTTTCCCCCATCTTCTCACATGGATGGCTCCTACCTGGTACTAAAAAAATCTCCAACTCATAAATAGAAATAGGCTTCTTTTTTTTTTAGTGTTGGAATTTTGGTCCCTGTCTGATTGCCCCTGTTGTTTTGGGTCTGTGGCAAGGCAGCACATCATGGCAGGAACAGGAGGAGGAACAAACTGTTTACCTCATGCCCAGAATATGAAAAAAGAGAGAAGACCCCAACATCCCATAACCCCCTTCAAGGCCTCAATGACCTAAAGCCTATATTACTAGAATCCACATTTTAGAGGTTTATACCACCTTCCGATCAGACAAACCCTTTAAATTGTGGACCTTTAGGGTCAGTAAGACCTAAATTTTCCATCCTTCTGATCTTAGCACCTGTGTAGAGGACAGAGCTTCACTCCTCACCTGCCCTCTTGTTCTCTCATACCACACATTTTTACTTATTCTGCCCCAAACTGTTTACCAGTACCTGCTGTTCTCTCGTGTCCTTATTAATGTCTGGGGGCTTCACTCCGAGCATCTTCTGTCTTGGCTTCTGTGGTATCGCTAGTGTTTTGTAGTGAACCTGTCTCAGAAGATGGGCTTAACTCACTTTGTTGATTATATGAACAGGCCAAAGTTAGAAATGCCTGAGAAGAGGTTTGGAAAGGACAGGCAAGCGTGGCCCCGCCTCTAATCCCGCTTCTTGGTTTTCCAGTATGAGCAGTTTGAGAGCACAATTGGCTTTAAGCTTCCAAACCACCGGTCAGCCAAGAGGCTATGGAAGGTCTGCATCGAACACCACACGTTCTTCCGGTAAGCCAACCCTGGGCTAGGGTAATAGGTAAGCAGAGGCCATGAGTGTACACGGGAGTAGTAAGAAGAGTTAGGGAGTCTTCGGGATCCCTGCCCCCCCAACATACCACTTCTCTAAGTATTCTTTTTTCTGGACTACTCTGAGGTGTCATCGTTGATGGGGCAATGGTACAGAAGGCCTGTTTGAGCTACCCGGGGGCCTGGCACTGCAGGTCTGAACCTCCTTCCTCACCTCCTTTCCTCCACTGCAGGCTGGTGTCCCCTGAGCCTCCACCCAAAGGTTTCCTGGTGATGGGCTCCAAGTTCCGGTATAGTGGAAGAACCCAGGCACAGACACGCCAGGCCAGTGCTCTCATCGACCGGCCTGCACCCTTCTTTGAGCGTTCCTCCAGCAAACGGTACACAATGTCTCGCAGCCTTGATGGAGGTAAGGCCCAAATAGGAGGTGGGGGAAGAGGAATTAGAGGGAAAGTGGGAAGTGAGCACGCTAGGTTCTGCAGAATGGACGGTGATAATGGTGGACATATTACACGTTAATTTGCAGGAGGCACAGCAGCTCATGGGCACTTCTGAATCTGAGCAGCTCTGGTGGGCTCACCTGAACCTACAATCCCCATCTGTCATGTGACACTGCTGCACATCCCATGACTTCCCTGAGTTGTGACCTTGTAGGGGCCCAGGTTCAGCCAGATAGTTTTCTGGGCCTCCTGCCCAAGAAGCTTGGCAATGCACAGATTGGCATCTTATCAGGAGAATGGAGTACTGTGGTTTATGCGGAGGAAAGGAGGATCTGGACCATGCTTCCATCCCCTCCCCCTTCCTAAGCCAAGGACTAAATGATGATCAGGCATGGGGGGCAGCAGAGGTTAGCCCGGAACTGAGAGAGCTCGGGTAAGGAAGAGCAGAAACCTGGACTTTGAAGTCAGGAAGTGGAGCTTCTCGTTCTGACACATTGAAAGGGAAGGTGATTTTCTCCTCTCAAGATCTCAATTTATCCTTCATAAACTGGGGGGAGGGGTGTAGCTCAGTGGTAGCACATGTACCTAGCAGGTGAAAGACCCTGGATTCAGCAGTCCCTAGTACTAGTACCACC
>NW_004524613.1:6836131-6874949 GCF_000260255.1 Octodon degus
ATTTATAAAATCGGAGTAGTGCTGCCAACTATCAGCACAGAGAATTGTGTGAATCAAATGAGATAGTGTGGGCAAATTAGTACTGTATTTGCAAAGAGAACATATGTAAATAGGAAGGATTATTATTCTCTTTAATTTAGACCAATGCCAAAGTTAGTAATCTGTGCCCTGGTTATTTTAACTCAATGTTTACCACCCTATTTTTTTTTTTAAATCAAGACTCAAGGGCATAATTGGATTATGCTCAGTGCCTGGTGTGAAGTTTATAATTCTACCCTTTTTCTATTCAGGAGAGTATTTTGGAGTGTCAGTGAACAAAAAAAGATGTTATCGCAAGGCTTTTCTTGAATTCTTACTAATTTATGAAGAAGGTAGATGATGTGTGTATTTTTCACTTTCCCATTGCTGGTACTGAACACCTGACACCCATTACATAGAGATTCATTTTGGCTCACACTTGCCAGTGGGCTCAGTCCATGGTCAGCTGGCTCCAAGGTGAAAGGGTGTGGTGAAGGGAACCTCACACTTCTTGTTAACCAGGAAGTAGAGAGCAAAAGGGCAGAGCTGGGGACAAGAATGTATACGTCCGGGTTATGTCCCCAGTGACCCTCTTCCAACAAGGCCAAGTTAAACTCAAACTATAACATTCTTCCCTGGCCTCCAAGAGGCTCATGTCCCTGTCAGTGTATAAAATGCATTTAGTCCATCTTAAAAGTTGGCTTTGCCGATTTTTGCTCTTAATGCTTATTCAGCTATCAGTACCCATTGTCACAGTCTGAACATTGGCCTGCCTTGAAATTTCCTCCACCAGATTGATTAGTCCACTGCCTTTATATTGAGCCTTTTACAAAGTCTTAGGATGGGGTAAAATGAAGACAGTTTGTTTGCCAGAATAAAACATGCATGGCCTCTAGTTGAGTTTCCAATATGCTCTTTATTTCCCTTTGAAACCTCATAATGCTGGATTTTATTGTCAGCATTCTTATCAGTATTCTGGTCTTTTCAGCTCTAGCCAAAATGACCCATTAAACATGTCTTACAGCATTTTAGGGCTTTCTAGCCAGCCTCTCTAAACCTTTCCAGATTTTTCCTATACAACACTTTCAAAGGCTTCTATATCCCATGGTCAGGTATAGTCCAGTAACACCCCTGCTCCTAGTACCAATTTTCTGTGTTAGTCAGCTTTCCCCTGACTTGGAGAAAATGCTCACTACCTGAACTTACAGGAGGAGTGATTTATGTTTCCAGTGAGGTCAACCCATGTTTGGCTGGCTCCAAGGTAGAAATGGCATGCTAGAACGGTGTGGCAGAGGAAAGTATGGCGGCCAAGAAGCAGAGAGCATGCTGGGAATATAGCTCAGTGGCACAATGCCTGCCTGGTAAGCACCAGGTCCTCAGTTTGAGGCCCAGTACAAAAAAAAAACAAAAAAACAAAAACAAAAAACCCCCAGAAAACAAAGGAAGGAACTAGAGGCAAGAATATAGGTTTACCAGTGTCTCACCCCTCCAACCAGGCCCCAACTCTGAACATGAGACTTTTGGGGAATATCTGAATCATAACAATGTATAATCTTTAGGAATTAACTTTCACTAGTAAAAGTGGATCTCACCATATCTCCACAACTAAAACAACATTAGTTGGGTGTGATAGCACATGCGTTCAGGAGGCTGAGGCAGGAGGATTACTGCAAGTTTGAGGCCAGCCTGGGCTACAAAATGAGTTCAAGGCCAGCCTAAACCACATAGCAAAACACTCTGTCTCAAAAAGACAAAAAAAAGTAAGTAAACAAATATAAACAGCAACATTTATGGGCCCGTGTTGATGGGAGGCTCACTCTGTGCTGCGCACTCTCCTAAGTGTTTTGGCGTGCTCGTTTATTTGTTTCTCATCTCAGCTATCTAAAGTAGGTACCGTTGGGCCAGGGAGATAGCTCAGCAGCAGTGCCTGCCTAGCAAGTGCAAAGTACTGAGTTTGATTTCTGATACCAAAAACAAAATAAAGTCAAATAAAATAAAATAAAATAAAGTAGATGCTGTTATGTGAGGAAACTGAGGCCCAGAGAGATGATGTAATTTATTGTAGTCGTACAGCCAAAAAGGATTTGAGATTGAACCCAGACTCTGGTGCTGTAGAAAGCAGGAGGCTGTGGGCTGGGAGGCAGCTCTGCGGCTCACCAGTCATGTGACTGGGCGCAGCCAGTGGATTGGGGTATGGAACAGTTGGCTGCACTGTAGGCGAGGTTGGGCAGCAGCTAGGCTAGCTTCCTGTCTGTGCATGGGGAGAGGTCTCGCATGGTTACCTGGCTGTCTCTGCCTACTTCAGCAGAGTTCTCCCGCCCAGCCTCTGTCAGTGAGAACCATGATGCAGGGCCTGATGGTGACAAGCCAGAGGAGGATGCTGAGTCTGGAGGGCGGCGTTCGGAGGCTGAGGAGGGGGAGGTCAGGACCCCCACCAAGATCAAAGAACTAAAGGTAAGCGCCTAGGGTTTTCTATCTTCTACCCTGGAGATTGGGAAGCTGACCTGAGATCTAGGCTCGGTGGTCAAGTACCTTTGCTACCTGGTGCCTTCTGGACAGGGCCTTGCCCTTGGATGGTACACAGCACCTAGACATCCAGGGGGTGGGAATAAGGGTGGGCTCTTCCTTCCTTTTGCCCAGATGTTCCAGTGGCTGCTTGTCCCCTGGAGGACTTGGCTCCCTGTGGTTCCCTCATCCTCTGCCCCCTTTCTATGATCTGGCTCTGTGTCACCCCTTCCACCCCACACATGATCAGAAGCCATGAGGGTCCTCGCAGAGTAAGGTGCAGGTGTCTCCTTCCTGCTGCACCCTGCACTCAAAGCAACACACACACACACACACACACACACACACACACACACACACACCAGGATGTGCTCCTGCAGGAATGTGCAGCCTCAGGCGCACATGTACTCACCCTCAGACTCATGCCCTCCCAGACACACAAGACAGGGGCTTGCCTGGGCTGGACATGGCTTCCTCCTGCTAGAGGGGTAAAGCAGCTTTATTTCCACCATGCAATTCTGCCGTGTGAGCACAGGCTCCTGAACACACACCTACTGCAGCCAGAAGCAGGAAACCTCAGACACACTGACGCTGTCCACCTGCCAAGTTAGGCTCTGCCCACTTGGCCTCCAGCCATGCCACCCCTTCTTTGCCTTTCTGGGACAGTCCCTGCTTCCCACCCTTGCCTCCTTCCAGCTATCCCATAGTCCTGTGGGTGACTCAGAAAATTCCCCAGCTTGCCCTTCTTGGTTGGGTGGAGTGTGCTGGGCTGTCTTGCTGCACCAGGCCAGCCGCGGTATCTCAGTCCATTTGCTCTACTGACTCTGCTGGTTCCTTTCCCTCCTACCACATCCCGCTAGCCGGAGCAGGAAACCACGCCAAGACACAAGCAGGAGGTACTGCATGGGACCTGTTTCTCCCTACCCAACCATTCAGCTCCGCAGCGCATTTGTCACCACCTTATAGTCACTAATGCCTATTCCCAGCACCAGCTCATCTTTAGCTTCATCTCTGCCCACCCCCGCCATCCCCCTCCCCAGTCTTCCTTACCCCTCATCAAGATCATCTCTCCAGCTCCCTGCTCAGACTCCACTCCCAGCAGCCATCTCTCCTCCCTCCTGTCGCCTACCACCCTCCACCCATCCTCACACTCAGCCCCTCCAGGATACCTTGAACCCCATGCTTGCTTTTCACCTGCTGACCACCCCACCTATGTCCACGGGCTCTTCCAGGCCATTCTGTGCTTCCGTGTAGCTCATCTGCCCCCTCCTCCCACCTCCCACTCTGATCCTTCCTTAGACTCATCTCCCCCACAGCACTGTTCGGTCATGCCTCCATCTCATGTGTGTCCTCACTCAAAGCTTCTTTTGTATCTCTTGGCAACCAGATGTGGAAGTGGGGGGCTGGGGTGGGGAGGGAGGAGCTCTTGGAGTCCTTCTTTGTCTGCTTAGACTCTGGGTCTGCTCCCTCCTGGGTAGACTGTTGCTGCCTCCATCAAAAACCTCATTTCTGATCTCTTCTTCTCTTTTATTGCTTCTCTCCTTGGCGCTCACCACTTCTTCCTGTTTACAATCTGCAAACTTCATTGGAGTTTTGAATGCAGAAGAAGGGCATTTTCGCTGCTGAGAGAAAGAGCCAAGGGCTAGCCCATAGCTCAGGTTCTTTGAGGGTCTTAGGAAGGTCTCTTTAGGCCCCGGGACCCCATCCACACAGCAAAGCATTCAGACAGATTTCTCCACCCCACATAACCCTCAGGGACTCTGCTGCTCCTTGCAGCCTTTGGGAACACAATAGGCTACAGCCTTATGGAACTAGCAAGCCAGTAAGGGATCGTCTCAGGTTGAGGCCCACCAGCCCAAACCTGCCCTGTGTGCAAACTCCATCAGACTTGAACTCTCAGACAAATATTGTCCTGCAGGCAGTTCATCCCTAGGAAAGAGGGAGATAGGCTACAGGTACAAAACAGATGTGTGGAAGGAAGTCTGAAGCCTTGGTGGGATCAGTTTCTTTCTAGAAGGAGCTTAGGAGACAATCACAGTGGATCCTTGGATGCCAGAGATAAGCCCAGCAGAAGACTCTAGCCTTGTCCAAGAGCAGGCTTACCTTCCTGGTAGTCCTCCCAGAGCCACCTTATCTGACTTTAATAAGCTGAGATTGTCCATTTTGTACCCTTGACAGGCTTACCATGAGTCTTCAGCCTTGCAGATAAGGTTCTCAAGCTGCCAGCCCACCAGCTGTGTCCCAGAAGCAGGCAGATATACAGCTTTGGCAGATCACTGCAGCTGGCCAAGCTGGACGTAGGCAGATGACTCCAGCATGCTGCACTGCATGAGCAGACCAGTGGTTTAATGAGTGCAGTGGCTCCAGCTGTACCTGACTCAGTTCTTACACCCAGCCCTGGAACTTGTCTTTTTTTTCTTTCTGGTTTCTAATTTTCCTAAACATCTTGCAGCATTCTCAGCTCTGTGTGGCTTTATATCACCCCATCTGCTATTGGCAAATCAGTACCCAGAGCCATCTTCAGGCTCTTGAAGGTGGAGAAGGTTATGGGTCATAGCATAGAAGGTTGCGCAGTCTCATCCTGGCCCCTGGTCCTGGGTGGGGGAGCAATACCCACTTTTCTACATGGCCTTGGTTATAGGCATTTCATCACTGTAGGCTTGCCCAGGGCCTAGGAAATTAATTGTACATGTTGGACTCAGAGGAGCCTAGACTGGACATCACTTAGTACAGGGGTCTGTGTCTGGGCCAGAGGTGAAAACCAGGGTCCAGGAGGAATCCGGGAGGCCATTGAGTATACTGCAGCAGCCCAATAAACAGGATCAAGGAGTTCTCACTCTGGTGGATCTTTGCTTTGGCTGTATCCAAAGAAATATTACTCTCAAATCTGACTACAGCTGAGCTCCTAGCACCCAACAGAACTTCACCTAGCCCTGAAGGCCTTGGGTTGAATTGAGTCTTCTGAAGTCAGGAGTCAGGCAGGGGAGAAGAGAAGGTGATTTGCTGGAGTCTCCTCTCTGTCATTCTAAGTGTCTTTTGGTCAGTGTCCTACTGGGGCTTTTGGTCCTTGCCCCACTTGGCTCCTAGGGCTGTTGAGAGAAAGACAGTATCAGTGAGGTAAATCACAATGTCACTGCTGCCACCATCCCTGCATCCTGCGTCGCCCACCCAGAGCTGTTCGCCTGACGCCGCTGTCCTCTTCATCCATCTCTAGTTCTTAGACAAGCCTGAGGATGTCCTGCTGAAGCATCAGGCCAGCATCAATGAGCTCAAGAGGACCCTGAAGGAGCCCAACAGCAAGCTGATCCACCGGGACCGGGACTGGGAGCGGGAGCGCAGGCTGCCCTCCTCGCCTGCCTCACCTTCGCCCAAGGGCACCCCTGAGAAAGCCAGCGAGGTAGGTCTCACCCCGAAGTCCTCAATAGAGACCTTGGATAAAGAGGTTTTGGGGGGTCACTGTGTAGTAACTTACATCAACCTCCACATGGTTACACTTCTCCTGTTGTTGCCTGCAGGGCTGGTAAGGCTAAGGGAGACAGATTCACCAAGTCTTGGAATTCTAGGTCCTTGGGACCACTCTGAAGCACAGAAAAGCTAAAATTGAGAGTAGTTTGGTGTACTCCCCTCCCTTCAGTCAGAATATAGTGGGAAGGAGCTATTATTAGAAATGAAAAAAAAAAAAAAAAAAGAAAGAAAGAAAGAAAGAAATGCCTATCCCAGGGCCTGCCCTCAGCCCTACTTGGTCAGCTTTTTGGTGGTAGAGTGCTGGAACTAGCATTTTAAGCAAGTGCTTTAGGTGACGATTTCCTTTCATATTAAACTTTGAGAATCTTCATAACTCTATCTAGGACCCACACCTTTTTGTGTGTGTTATGAAAATAATGAGGTCACGGTCCCTCTAGGAAAGTAGCCTCTTGAGTCTACTAGAGGAGGGATCCACCATATGAACTCCCCTGCTTCTGAGGCTTCAGAAGAAGACCCCACATGCCCACCTTTCAGAGTAGAAAATGTGGGGTATTTTTTTTTCTCAATTGAAAAAGAGATGAAGATTTGGGAAATTCCTCTATGTATAATCCCAAGCTCTTATTTTTAGCACATGCTAAATCTCAGCAATATTTACCCCAGTTTATACAAAAGCATTTTCTCTCTAGACCCACAGCTCACTGGTCTCAAATCCAGTGGTGGTGTAGACTTATGCTGCCTGGGTTTGAATTCTTGGCTTTCGTGCCTTCTACCTAGATGACTCTGGGCTTGCTACTTAGCTAATCTCTCTTGAGGTTGTGAGGATCAAAAGATACTGTGTGGAAGGAGAGCACTGTGATATGTTGGTGTCAAATATGTCTTACTTATTTCATTTTGAGAGTCCTTTATCAAAAAGGTCAACTTCAGAGTTACAACGACCCCTGGGACTTTCTTGGTTCAAGGTCTTCCTTTTACAAATAAGAACATTGAGACCTAAAAGGAAGAAAACATTTTCTAGTGCCATTCTAGCTAATAGCGGGACCATAAGCCACTTTTCTTGTGTCCCAGATCATCCTATTTGCCATTAAATCACAGCTGCCTCAAAGCCAGATCAAGTGTAAAGACCAGGCGCAGAGTGAGCTGTGTGCTGTGCTGTAGTACCCTGATGGCACAGCCAGAATCGAATTCAAAGAGCATTTGATTGAATCAGTACTTGCCATGGTCTGAGCCCACTAGATAACAGAGGGCTTTGCCTAGGGAGCTGGAAGCTCAGAGAAGCCCCTGGCTGCTGATTCACACAATGAGCGATGCTTTGGCGGCCTTTAAGGCTGGGGCCCTAGAATCTCGGCAGCTACTAAGACTTCTGTGGTTCCTGACACAACCAAAACACTTACTTGACTGGGCCTCTGGCTAATGTAGTGAACCAGTAAATAGCATCCCCTCTTCCTCCGCCTCCTGTGCTAGAGAGAAGATTGGCCAGTGTAACCTCTAATCAGTTCCAAAGTGACTAGGTCTAGACTTGGCTGGGGTGAAGAGCGATGCAGAATCAGCAGAAAGGCTCCAACTCCAGCAGAGGGAAAGGAGCATAGCTGAGCCCCAGGGTCTCAGAGCAGCCTGGTGTGGGGGGTGCCCCACCTGCTGGTGATAGTTGGCACTGCTAGAAGATGGGTTTTATTCCGCAGTAGTTTTATTCCACAGTAGTCTCTGTTGTTGGAAAGAATTACAGTACAGAGCCCACCTTGGAGTTATGGACCATTTATAAGATGGTTTACAGGATTCCTTGGCATTTAGGGGTCCTTGAAGGCTTGAGAGATATCGAGGAGCCGTAGACAAGGACTTGACTGGGTCCCTAGGTGAATAAGCTCTCATTTCTGAGCCTCATTGCCTAGCTCATCTAAAGGGGACCAAAACTGCCATTCTTTAGGAAGGCTGAAACAATGAAATGAAAGCATATCACCAACAAAGACGCTCTGGACAGCCATGGGGCCATTGCTGACGGGGTTCAGAGTCCCTGATCCAAATATGGCTTATGGAGTTGGTCCCTCAAAGCCATATAATTCAGAATTCCTGGGAGCCTCCTCCCAGAGTTTATTGGGCCCTGTCTAGGCCAAGGGGAAAACAGTAGGAACTTGAACTGTATCCCATTTGCCAAATCCATGTTTTAAAGATAACCTTTAAAAAGGTATTATAACCCCAACTGAGGATTGAAATATAATCTAAGTCAGTGATACATGGGCAGATTTGGAATCAGGGTCCAAATGGTGTCACTCAAAACCCCCCAGAATGTTAGAAGGCAGGCCACGAGGGATGGGCTGCAGGCCACAGTACTGCTCACAGCCCACTGGGACTTCTGTCCCTGCCTTAGGGGGCTTGGAAGGGATGTCCCTGTCTGTCTTACCACAGAGAATGACTCCTTCCTGACCAGACGCATCGGCCCTAAGGATGTGGGACTTATAAAGCTGCGTTATTTGTGGACTCCATGTATATCTCTCTCCTGCTTTCTCTCCCTCTCTTCCTGTCTCTGTCTCTCCTTTACTTCCTCCCTCTCTCCTTTTCCTCTGGCCCTGGGCCTCCCCAGCAGTCCCAGAGGACCCAGGACGCCTCCCAGCAGGACTTGGTACCTGGAACAGCCGCAGGCTTGGAAGTGTTCACTCAGAAAAGCCTCGCAGCATCACCTGAGGTTACTGTCTTCACTTTCCTGTGCCCCTTCCACCCAGGGCCTGCTCCCCACCCTGATCTACCCTTTGGGATCTTAAAAAAGCCATTATGTGGGGTGAGGGGAATGGACCAGACCATGCCTTGCACAGGGGGACAGGCTGGCCCATTTTCTTTCCACACTATAACCAGCGAGTGTCCTCCCCCCTCCACCCAGGGGTACATAAGAGCTAGCCCGTCTCCCTCATCCATTGCTTATAAGAAAGGTCAACACTGGAAAAACAGAGCAGCTGAATCACCTCCAGACTCAGAGGGATGGTAGATACCTCTTAGGCCCTGGTGAGGCAGGACACCCTGGACGCAGGCTCTGATCTCTCCATGTGGGGTTAAGGATCACGGCCCTGAATGCCTCCCACCCTAGCTCTTGTCTCTGTTTAGAAGCCTGGAAAGGTCTAGCAGTAGTTGGTTGGAGTGTGGCCTTCCAGGCAGCCTCTGCCTCCAGCGCTCCAAACTCCTCTAGGCTTGGGTCTGTCAGGATATTCAGGTGGACAAAATTGGGCATCTTTCTTCTAAGAGTATCATTGGGTTTGCAGAAGTATTGATCAGGCAAGCATCATAAGTGAGGAGGGCACTGCTTCTGGGCCCAGGCTGAGGGTTCTTGGAACTTCCTATGGATGCAGAGTAGGAAACCCAGGCACTAGCAGCAAGAGGCACATCTTCCTTGTCCACTGGGATTTCATAGACCGTCAGGGTTGGAAGTTCTGAACAGCTGTGGAGGCTGGTGTTTTTTTTGTTTTTTGTTTTTTGTTTTTTTGGGTTTTTTTGAGACAGGGTCTTGCTATACAGTTCAGACTGTCCTTGAACTCTCAGTGATCCTTCTGCCTCAGCCTTCTGAGCGCTGGGATTACAGGCATGCACCACCATGCCCAGTAGCTGGGGAAGTTTTTGTCTCCTAGTCTCTGTTGGCATAGTGTGTGGGGGAAGGTCATATACCTTTTTGTTTTCATGGAGAAAATTTCTGTAGCTGCTACAGATGTGTTGTAACTATAAGAAAGATGCTAGTCACCCATAGATATGATAAAATAGAAATCACATCTTTCCTTGTAAAATAAAACTAAAATTATTAGCACTCTTTGAGGGGTAGTAGAATAGGAGTCTGTAGCATCCTAAGGCCAAAGGCATAGTGAGGTCGTGTAGCCCAGAGATGCTCCAAGAACTGGCAGGTGCCCTTCCTGGGAGCGGTGCTCTCTGTACCCGCTTCCTCAGCATCCTGCCAGCTGTTTCTCAGCCTTTCCACAGAGGGGGTGCACCTGTCCTGATGGTAGCTCATTTTGTTTTTAGACATCAATTAGAAAGCCTTCTTTGTATTAGCTGAAAAAACTGCTCTTCTGCGTCAGCAGCCTGTCAGCCTCCATCTACCCTCTGGTGCCCACAAATTTGCTCTGCAGCCCCCCACCCCAAGCTACCCTCAGACAACTGAATGCCTCCTCTCCCCCGAACACTCCCAGCCCATTCAGTGATTGTTCTGGGAAGTGGTTTCTAGAAGGCCTTTCTGTGAAGAGCAAGGCCCAAAACATGACGTGAGCTCTAGCATCAGCACAGCTGCCTGGTTGGAATTTCTTCTGTATTTTATGTGGAACCCAACCTGGCTTTTTCCTGTCTCCTGATCCAGGCCCTGGGCTGACATGGAATCCCAAGCAGATGGCCAAGGGTGCTCTGAACAAGACACTGAGAGTCTTTGCTCAGTGCTCTGACTTTGTTCCGTCTTGTGAAGGGGGCAAAGCGTGGTTCCACCAGTGTTTTGGCCCTAGAGAAGTTTTTCATTCAGTCTTTTTGCTTCTTCTTCAGTATTCTACCTACCTGCTTCTACATATTAGCAGTAGAACCCCTTCCTCCAAAACTACTCGCTCTGGTCTTATGCAAGTCACCCTCCCCTCTGGGTGCCTCCAGTTCTTCTTCAGAAATGAGGTAACACTGTCTGCATCACTGGTTGCCAATCAGATTAAATTCGGTAACTTAGACCAAGCGCTGGCGTGGTGCAGTACCTAATAACCAATGTTACCATGTATTTCCCTTTCTCTGCCTGCAGACTTTTTCTTTCCATTCTATGCCAGCTCCCACCCCACACACTTTTTGCTTATCTAACCTGGTTACTAATTAGAACTAGGGAAGAAATGGTCCAGAAGGGGTCTTATTGAGCAGCTTTGGCCCTCATTGGCAGGCTGATGATGTTAGTAAGAGCTGAAATGTAAACAGGAAAAAGATCCTGCCTGCCTCCCAAGGAAAAGAGACCTGGCTTCTGTGAGCTCACACAGCTCCTGCCTCTGATGGCTCAAGTGCTGTGGTGCTGAAGGTCTGATGGTCTGAAACAAAAATCTCAGAAACCTACTCCAGACTTGGTCAGGACCTTCCCCTTCCTTTTATTTATTTCTTGTTGCTCCTCCTAATGAGGTCTGGTTCCTGCTTATCATGGATATGTGATTTGCTAAAATGGAGTGAAGCGAAAGGGCTTACAGTACTCCTGTGACCACTTATCCTCTAGCTCTTGTGGGATTGACAGTCGCCTCACTGAGTGATAGCCTGAAGGTCATATAGACCTTCCCCCTCCTGTTGACCAGACCCATTTTGGGCACATCCTATCACATAGGCAGCTAGGCTTCATGGAGTGGTGCCAGATGCCTGTAATCCCAGCACTAGGGACGCTGAGACAGGAGGATCACTCCAAGTCTGAACTGCATAGCAAGACCCTGTATCACATAAATAAATTTTTCAGAAAATATTTTGTGGGGAAAAAGTGTTTGGTGGCCCAAGAAGAGATTAAAACCTCAATGGCCTTCCTGCTTCTTTAATGATTCTAGATGTCCATTATCCTCTCCTAAGTACTATTTGAAGAGCTGGGGTAGAGGACAACATTCTGCAGATAGTTTGGCAGCGCCACTTTCTGGTCCTCCTGGCCCCTGCTCATTCTTGGGTCTGTAGGTGTTTCCCTTCTATGGTGTGTTCTGGTTAGTCCTCCCATACTCCGTGAGTTTGGTTAGAATTCTCCGAAAATAGGTCTTGGTATTTGTTTCCTTTGGATTGAACCCCACAGTGTTCAAGCCTGTAAGCTATCACATTGAATGATGCTAATCTGCCCATTTGTTATCTGTGCTGTTAGTAATCTGCTTCTTTCCTAGAAGCTCTTCTAGAAAGTTCCAAGTTCAGGCTGTGGCCTATGGGACTGCACTCCCGATTCTTCCCCTTAGCTTGTGATTTTCCCCTCAGCTCATGGTTGGCACCCATGTTCCAAGGTTGTGAAATAAGTCAGCAAAGATCTCAGGCATCAGAAGTCAGGCATTCTCTTCCTAATTCTGCCACCAACAAATAGTGATCGTGGCCAAGTCATTGACCTTTTCCAGGCCTCAGTTCCTCCCATTCACAGAATAGGAGATTAGACTGGATAATGTCTTAAGTGCTTTTTCAGCTGTAGCATTCAAAGATTCCTGATAATGTAAGTACTTTCCTCCTGAGAGTGGCAATTATTTTATTAAAAGAGGAAGAGTCCTAACCCACCCATGGATCTCCCCTTTCCCATTGTTAACATGGGTAGAACATGATAACTTGTCCTTTTTTCTTAATTTGGGAACAGTAGTTGAGAAGGGTTGTCAGTTTGGGGGGTCTTGATGGGAAGAATAGCCTTGATGGGTATGACTGCCATCAACACGCCTCTCCCTGGCTGGTTCTGGGGACATGCCATCCTACTGTGGATTGGTGGTAGATTGGTCCCTTCTTCAGAGGGAAATGTGACCCACCCTTAGGTGCATGCTATTTTATATTAACTCTTCTTGCTCCAATTGAAACACAGGGTTCGGAGCATTGGGTTTTTATAGAAAGAGAGTACACTAGGCCAGAAGAACTCAGTTTCCTAACAGTGGCAACCACACAGCAGGAAGAAAGTGAGGCATTCCTTGCCGATATCCTTGCTGATGGCAGACTCTCCAAGGTAGACATTTTGGTGGACAAGTTCAAAGTCGAAGTGGCCACTGAAGAAATGGTGGAAACCAGAAGAGCAGACACTCAGCAGAAGGGGAAAATGATCACAAGTCCAGAAGACATTGAGTCAGTGTGGAAAGAAGGCCCCTGGGTTGGGGGAGACTCAGCTGGGGCTGCCTGGGCTGTGGGCTGCATGTTGGCAGATACACCCCTCGAGGGCTCTGAGCCCAGGATGGGAGCCAGTGAGGCACCCATTAGGAATTGCCACATCTCCGATGGTCATCCGGATCACCAGGGAGAGCTAAGGAAGGGGCCGCAGCAGCTGAAGACTTTTGGAAGACCCATTCCTACAGACACCAGGCCAGCAGAGATGGACATCTCTTCTCCAGGCTCAGACAAAACGGGGTTCCACTCATTTCTGTTGGATCCAGTCCATGCCGAGGCCAGAGCTGACTCAAGTGATGAGACTGATACCTCCATTGCAGAGAGGAGCTTCTATCCAAACTATGAAGGAAAAGATTCTGAAGACCAAGTCCTCCTTCCGCCCATGGAAGAGGGAGAAGAGCACCTGGATGCCTTTCCTGAAGGTGAGACTAGGCGGGAGTTGTCGATGGAGCTCCTAGACAGCCTGGAGCTGAATTCCTCAGAACAGGTGGTCTCTGCTGCAACCTTTGGCAGGAACAAGGATGAAGCCCATGAGATTTCCTCAGAGGAAGGGCACAAGTCTCTCAGGAGCCATGCAAGACCAGATGATCTGCAGGAACCTTCTACAGAGCAGACATTTGCTGAGGACTGGGAAGAAGCCCAGTCAGAGGTGGAAGGAGAGTTTATCCACCCAACAGCCAGTGCAGCCAAAGAGGGAGAGACCCATGAGAATGGAGATTTAATGGAAAAGGCTGAGAAAAGTCCCCCAACAAGATTAAAGAACCACTTCCCTCATGGAGTAGGGGGTGTGCACCTTGATGCCCAGGCTTGTGCCCTACTTTGGACTATCCCTCCTCATGTTAGAAAGCCAGACAAACCAGAGAGAGGCAACTTCCTGGCCAAAGAGAAGGGAGCAGATCATACCCAAGCCAGAGAACCTGAGACTGGCAACTACAAGGCCTCAGCATTCCTTCACACAGTGGTGGTCCCCCCCTTGTCAACTTCCTCTGGTCACTCAGACGCTCTGATAGCTCTGGAAGACTCTTCTCTAAGCTCAGTTCCTCAGGGGTCAGGGGAACCATCAGAGCTTGGGGATCCCTTTGGACATCAGCTCCCTATGTATCTCAAATGTGTCCATCCTCCTAAAGAAAGTCTGGAGGCCAAGGACCAAGTCAGGTTGACTGTGTCACTTAACACAGGAGGTGACCGAAGGGCACCTCCAGTTGTCAGTAGAAAACCCAAAGTTATCCCTGGAGAAGTTGAGGGCGTCACACCCCTGGGGTTGAAGTTCCCTTTGGGGAAGCAAAAAGAGATGACCTCTTTCCAGGCTGGGGTCCAAGAGGGCTCCCTGGAAGACATCAGCAAGACTTCAGTGGCCAATAAAATTCGGATATTTGAGACGCATGGAGTTGAGGTTCGCCGGGTCAGTCAGGGCGAAACAAAGGTCTTTTCGAATGAACCTTCAGAGGCCTCCCCAGGACAGGTAGAGCAACAGTGGAGTAAGCTTTTAGACCTGGGCTCCATGCAACTCCAGCCCCCAGGGCACCTTGCCAGTCCCAAAACTACAGATTCCTCCATGATGCCTCTGGCTAACAGACACTTTGTGGAAGGCATTTCAACCACATGCCACCAGGAGAGATGCCCAGAACTGGAGCTCATGTCCCTCGATTCGGGCTGCAAAACCACGCTGGAGGAAACCACTGGGGTAACTGGCCATGTGAGCCTCTGCTCCCACTGTGCCCCCTACCCATGGGGGCTAACCGCATGCCAAGTAGCTCTTTAGAAGCATGTTTCAGTGGCCCCTCATCATTACTGCAACCTGAGGCTGCTTGTCTATCCCTTTGAGGTCTTTTTCCTAAATGGGCCAAGAATAGCCCAGGCTAAAGGATGGGATCATCTGCTTGGTCCATGTTAGCTTGGCCACAGAGACGCTCAGCTTTTGGTATAACCTGGTGCCCAGAGGGTTGCATAACCCCCATTGAGAAGGTTCTACCACCAGCAGCAAATTAGGTACAGTACTCGCTTTGCCTTGCTGTTCCCACCTGCTAGACTCCTCCTACCTGTCTTGCTTGGCTTATCCAGTGATCTATCTTCATCCTTTCCCATCCCTGGTCTCCTGCCTGGTGGAAGCTGGCAGGCCAGAGCTTTCCATCCTCCACTCTGATTTCCTCTCAAGTGTCTTTCTGCCTCCTTAAGACTAACTGTCTTCTCTAATCCAGAACAAATCCGGAGATGCGGTCAGGGAAGAGCAGCACATCACCAGCTTAGCAGCAAACGCCCCTGGGAAGGGGGGGCGCCTGAGATTCGCCAGCCCCTCAGGCTTTCAGGTCTCTGCAGTCCCTCTGTGCCCTGATGACCCAGTCATCTTCACCTGGCCAGAATGCATCGCTCCTTAGATCCCCACCTGCTCTAGCAGCGCCCGCCTGTGGCTGCTCAACTCTGGCTTGTCTGGAATGCATTCCTCACACCTCTCGAACTTCCAGAAACTGGCTAAATGGAGGCTCGTTTAGCAAGTGAATCTCTAAGCACACTGAATCTCCAGAACTGAAGCTGAGTTTTAAAAAAACATATATATCATGTATGTTAGATTGGTCTTTAAAAAAAAAAATGTCATGAACCAGCCAAAAATGTACGTGTGTGTTTAATCCCCGACAGGCCAGTTGAGAGGTATGTATGTTGGATAAGAATTGCTGGTTTCCCTTAGGCATTTCCTTGACCTGCTGTTGTCAATTACACTGATGGGACCAGAACCTTCTCTCCATGGCCGTCTGTGGCACACGCATGGAGTGCGAGGCTCCCAGGAAGCTGGTGCCCACAGGGCCTGGCCCTGTACCACTCCTCCCCCTGGTTGGTGCTCACCGCCCCCAACGGAGATTCAGTGGAATTGACAAGCCATGCTGGCTTCCTGTGTTCTTCAAGCTCCTGGCTCCAGCCTCTGCCTCCTCTTCTGGGCTTCCCCGAGTCCCCAGCCTTCTTCTTTGTTTTTTGATGTCACTCGCATGGATGGGCCTGTAGTCCGGGCTTCCATCCCTGCCTTTTGTGCAGTGGTGCTTCTAACAGGCTCCTGGATCTGGGCCTGGATGGAGCCTCCTGTCCAGGATGCTCTGGCAGGACATTTGCTTTGTATTTGCTTTTGTCTTCGGTGTGAAACCCTCAAGAAGGAGCAGCTTACTCTTAAGAAGTTTTTGGATTATTATTTTCTTTAATGCTTTGTGTAATTTCAAAGAACCTTTTCTGGGGGTGTTTTCTGTTTTCTGACCCGCTCTTCCATTCAGGACATCAGCACAGCCCCGAGGTTTCTTCTGACATTCACCATCTTGATTTCTCTCTTTCTCTCTCCCCACCCCACACCCCCATTCTTCTGATTTTATCTGGCCTTAGAGAGCAGGGCTGAGGGAGGGCTCGGAGGAGAAAGTCAAACCACCACGCCCCCGGGCCCCAGAAAGTGACACAGGAGACGAGGACCAGGACCAGGAGAGGGACGCAGTGTTCCTGAAGGACAGCCACCTGGCCATTGAACGCAAGTGCTCCAGCATCACGGTCAGCTCTACGTCCAGCCTGGAGGCTGAGGTGGACTTCACAGTGATCGGCGACTATCACGGCAGCGCCTTTGAAGACTTCTCCCGCAGCCTGCCTGAGCTTGACCGGGACAAAAGTGACTCGGAAACAGAGGGCCTGGTGTTCTCCCGGGATCTCAAGGGACCTCCCAGCCAGGATGATGAGTCTGGGGGAATTGAGGACAGCCCAGAACGAGGGGCTTGCTCCACCCCGGATATGCCCCAGTTTGAGGTACAGTGGAGCTTCATGGAGACCTGGGCCCACGCGAGCACTGCATGCTCAAAGGGCCCTGGGCCACGTGTAAGAAGACCAAGCATCCAGCTGCAGCCTGAAGCTGTCTCGTGTTGCATGACTGCCCCGTGCAGAACAGCATGGTTCTGTGCCCGCATGTTTGCCATGTCAGTTTCCCCCTAACTTCTAGCTCTCCGGTGTTTTAACCCCGTGACCCACCCCATTGCTTGCTGAGGTCAAGCGATGACAGGCACTCCCGTCTTCCTCAGCCCCTCATCTCCCTGCCTGTGTTGCATGGCACCTGCAGAGAGCATGCGTCTCTGGACTCTCAGAGGTCCTGTAGCTTGGTCTGAAACTTGAATGGCTTTTCCTGATCTAGGCCCAGGTTCCTTGCTTCCCTGAGGCCTGGGCTTCCTGGAGAATCCATCAGGTCCTGGGGACTCAGGGTGGTAGTGGAAACTGCTGGAGAAGAAGAAATCCAGTCCTCGAGGAGGACACAGGTGACAGATGGTGTCGGGGCCTCCCTGCTTTGTGGCTCCCCCTGTAGAGTTACAGAGAGGTCTTTTTTAAACTTATCTCTTTTCTGTGATATTCATTTGCCACCTCACCTCTTCTAGCCAAGCCTCTTCCACATTCCCAGGCAGTGAAATACCAGCTCATCCATTCACTCTATGCTGTACCCTCAGGATAGAGTTTGTCCACTCTTTCTGTGCCCTGTAAACTTACTGTGACCCAAGACAGAGCCTATATGTCATTTTCCCTGGCACGTGCTTTCCTGGCCACCATGCCTCTACCCCATCCCTCGCCTCTACCCCATAATGCCTCTGCTCCAGCATTGTCCGATGCACTCAGAGCAGTGGCTGCAGGGTCTCCTGTCCCACCAGCTCCTGTAAACCTGACACATACTCAGTGCTAAGAGGTGGCTTAGATAAATGGCTTCTACCACAGGGCTACAACCATCTCTAAGGATCCTGCCCCTGCTTATGTGAAAGCCTGAAGTACACATAGCCATAAAGTAGGCCTAGTGGAGGATTCACAAGACTGATGATCATTTAGCTGAAGACTCTTAAGGTACAGATTGTGAACTGCCAGCCTCAAGCTAGATCTAGCCACCAGATGTGTTTTCTTTGACTCTGATTTAAAACTCATGGCATTGAGTATAAAATCTGGGGCTTTCCATGTCATGAAAAATCAGATAGTTTAGTTCCTCAGGGCCATGGCAACAGTTGGACAAATTTGAGTGGAATCCTGCATGCTCTCCACAGTCTTCTCTACACCCTCACCTCCTGCATACTGGGGGATATTGAACCCAGGGCCTTACATACTGAGCTACATTACCAGCCCTTTTAAAATTTTTATTTTGAGACAGGCTCTCACAAAGATGCTAAATTTCCCAGGCTAGGCTTGAACTTGCAATCCTTCCACCTTAGCCTCTCATGCTTTACTATCTCCTGCCTGGCCTCCACGTGTGTGATCTGACTCTGAACGACAGCTCAAATGAAGCAGCCAATGACAGAAGCTTAGCTGCTGGGGTCTTTCTGGCTTCAGCGATGTTATGTATGTAAGGAAAACATTTAGTGTGTTTGTAACACACCAAATACTTACAAATGGAATTGTAAGTGTCATGTTAGTGATTGTCTAAAACAACATGCAGACCCCTGGCAGTGTTGCAGTGGCAGAGCGTGGGGCAGGCCTGCCTGGGGCTGGTGGTGGCCCTGGCTTTCCCCTTGAGCTGTTTGTCTGTGACGTCATACCATACCTCTTCTTCCCTGACCTGATGCCCTTGCAGAGACCTGGCCAGCTGAGGGGTAGGAGATAATTTGCCAGTCCTATACCATAATTATCTTTGAGCAGGAGTCTTGCTCCTGAGTTATAAAGTGTTCCCCTTCATCCCCCTGTAGCCCGTGAAAACAGAAACCATGACCGTCAGCAGCCTGGCTATCAGGAAGAAGATTGAGCCAGAGGCCGTACTTCAGAGCAGAGTCTCCACTGTGGACCACACACAGGTAGCCTGGGCCTTCCACTGTGTCCTGACCACAGGCATCGGGTATTGGGAATTGGGGTCCTAACTGCCCCAGTCAAGCCCCTCAGCCATCCACTCCAGCTTCCCCCCTTTTAATCCCAGTGCTTTTCTGAGTGTCACTGTCCTCCCTGAGCTCCAGAGGTGGGAGGAGTTGGGTAGGCTACACTGCTTGACTATACTATTTTTTTTTTTTAACAGTGATCTTGCCAAGCTGACCTTAAACTCATGATTCTTCTATCTTTGTCTCCCAGGTAGCTGGGATTACAGGCATGTGCCACTGTATCTGGCTCCCAGAGCACCCTACTTAAAACCTTAATTTCCTCTTTCATAAAATGGGGTTGCGTCTGTGTCCTCATCCCTGGGAGTCTTGCCAGGACTCAGTGGGTTAAGACCCTGGTTTCACACTACTTGAGAGAACTAGAGAGATTTTTTTCCCAGGGTTGCTAAGAGAAGAAAGAAGGAGAAATCCCAATCTGGATTTAGTCTGAAAAGCTCACCCTGGGTCATTTTTTAATACATAGCAATTACTCATTAGATTGGTACAATGAACCAACTTGTGGTTATGGAGAGGCCTCAAAATTACTTGTTTTAGCCAGATGAAGCATACCCAGCAGCACCCTGGAGAGAACTCATACACAGACACGGATGCACTGCTTAAAGTACATTTCCTGTTTCCCGTGCCTGTGGATTGTAAGCTTTGAAAATTGAGATTATGTGCCTAAGAGATGTCTTCTTGGTTCTTCCTGGCTGGAAGAGCTGCAGCACTGGAGTCTTTCTTGTTCTGGTGAGCAGGCTTTATCTTCAGAATAAGAGTTTTGGATATAACTGCAGCGTAGGGCACTTGTCTAGCAGGCACAAGGTCCGGGGTTCAGTTTTTAGCACACATAGAGGGAGAGGAGAGAGGTGGGAGAGAGAGAGAGAAGAAAAGGAGAAAGAAAGGTAAAATAATGCTTAAATCAACAACGTGGGCAACTGTCATTTCCAGAATGTTCTGATTCCAATGGGCTGTGTGATTGTGGGTAAGCTACATTTTCTTTCTGGCCTATTTTGTCTTAGTATCTTTTTTTTTTTTCATACAGAAAATGATAAAGAAACTTTTTGGAGATCACTCCCAGTTGGATTGTGCCTACCTTACTCCTTTTCTTCTTCTTCTTCTTCTTCTTCTTCTTCTTCTTCTTCTTCTTCTTCTTCTTCTTCTTCTTCTTCTTCTTCTTCTTCTTCTATTTCTCCTTCTCCTTCTTCTCTTTCTTCTCCTCCTTCTCCTTCTCCTTCTGTTTCTTTTTCTTCTTCTTTTATTTTTCTAGTACTGGGAGGTTGAACTCAAGACCTTCACACTCAGCTACATCCACAGTCTCCCCCAGTCTCTTTTATTTTTTGAATAGATTCTCACTAGGTAGTTAAATTATCCAGACTGAGTTCACACTCGCAATCCTTTGACCTCGGCCTCCCAGAATGCTGGGCTCCCAGGTGTGCACCAGCACACCCAGATCCTGCCTTACTTTTGTTCATCCCACTTAGGAAGCAATCCCTACTTCCTTTTACTGTCCCATTAGTGAAACCTGTGGTGATTTTTGTGCTTCAGTGAGCTTCCTCATTCATATTTCTTGGTGAACTTTTCAAAATTCATATCCAAAGGGAAAATATCTACAGATTTGTAGACCAAAGGTTATGTGCACTGAGATTTAGATAGAATTTGTCAAATTGGGAGTATTTTTTTTTCTTTGTCAAATAAAACAGTTGAAGTGAAGCAAGAGGCCTGAGAGGCCCCTCTAATTCTGTGTGGACCACCCTGTGCATGCTCACCACATGACTGTCGCTCTAATTGCAAATGCCATGAGCTCAGGTGATGGAAGCCACAGGATATCTGGCCCCCTCCATCTCTAACTCTTCCTCCTCTGGCCGGCAGGTTGATGGGAGCTCCCCACTCGGGAAGGAGTTCATGACAACCACCCCCTCCATCACCACAGAGACCATTTCGACCACCATGGTAAGTGGAATGCAGGAGGCTTCCCCCTTGGACTCCCAGCCTCGCCCCCTAAAATAGCCACATAACATGTGAATGTTGCCCAGCAAGCCCTCAACTGCCTTCATGACATCAGACATGAGACGTATAGTCCAAAGCGTATTGTCTAATACCTTAGTTAGCCCCAGACATGGATCAAACCAGTTTTTCCAATTGAATAATGGAGGAGGTGGAAGCCCTGAGACATCTCGGGTATGAGGTGTCTCAGCCACCAGGGGCTGAGGGAGGATACTACTATTTGGTTCGTAGAGTGCATGAATCTCATCAGAGATTTCACTGGGAAATCTCACCCTGTGGCTGCAGATCCTTGCTGGGGACCGCCTCTTGGTGGCCATGTGTCTTCTCCTTGCCATGGTCAGTAGATGGCAGTACTGAACCTGAGTTGGCCACAGGATTTCTGACTTTCCAAGGGACCTTGTGATTCTGCTCTTTGCTGTCTGGCCCATGAAGGGAGAGCCTTGGCCTCAGGTATCTGTACCTGTGAAATGAAAATAATCCTCATTCAGCCTAGTTCACAGGGCCTTTGATAATGAAATAGAACAGACAGCATTTGGCACAGAGGTTACGGGAGCAGGCAGTGTCCCAAGAACATTGAATGGATTATGAGACTGAGGTGGATGGTCTTTCTTCTACATCCTTTACTGATGAGGAAAGTGAAGCGCAGAGAGGTAAGGCGACTTACCCAAAGGCACATAACCAGTTAGTGCTAGCACCAGGTTAACTCCAGGTGTTCTGATACCAGAAGCCCCACTTTTAATGTCAGCCTCTCTACAGGTAGTAAGGCCCAATCCAGATCTCTCTTGAGCTATTCAGAGTTGTTGTTAGTTGCTTTTTCTTGCCAACCCCTTGACATACATATGAGAAGAGAATTCCATTAATTTAGATTCTTCAAGAGGTAAGTTTTGAATAAATAAACATTTTAGGGTCAATAAACCCCAATGAGTTACCAACTTGCACACTTGTCTCTTGTCACATAGTTCTTTCTCTCTCCTAACCTTTCACCGTGGGGCGTTGGTATCCTTGCAGAGCTAAATTTAAGTTTGTCTGTTTGGTGAGCAGGCAGTGATATCATCCCTCTACCCATCCATCCGCCCATCCATCCATCAATCCATCCATCCATTTGTTCCAAAAACATTGACGAGTCTACTGTCTGCCTGGTACAGAGATAGAGTTGAAGAAAACACACTGTCTGCCAGGATTTATTTCTTGACATTGTCACGAGCGCCTGTACCAGGTCATGTACTGTGCCACTGTCTCTAGGTCCTGGGTGCACAGTGGTGAACAAAGCCCAGCTCTCCCACTTCTTGACTGCATGACCTTGGGCAAGTCATCTGAGTCTCTCCAAGCCTCAGTTTCTGCTTCCATGGAGCAAGGGGAGTAATAGTACATACCTCAAAGGGATCATGTGAAGACGAACTAAAGTATCTACACAGAGCCCCAAGAGCACTGCCTAGCACATGGAAAGTGGTCTGTAGGTGTGAGATACCATTCTTTCTTTCTTTCCCTCCTGCAGTAGTATAATAAACTAGCCTGGGGGCCTGTTGGAGGGCTACCTCTGCCACGAGGAGCAGGGGAAGATGTTACCCAGGTGGGAACAGTTGAACTGTGCCTGAAGCCCAGGAGAAGGCATTTGAGGCAATGGGCAGAGCAGGTGGATGGGCAGGGGCAGGAGGGAGTACAATGTTTGGGGGAAAGACAGGTGGTCAGCAAAGCCAGGTGTCACATGTGTATAGGAGGAACATGGGGACAAGGAGGAGGAAAGAAGGGCCAGCGCTTACTGGACCTCCAGTGTCATGAATGAAGTTCAAGCTCCATTCTGGATACAATGGGGAGTCACATTTTTAAAGTGGGAGCATGATATCATCAATTATGTTTCTGCGACAGAAAGAGTAACAGAGTGTGTAAAGTATGGACTAGAGCATAAATTCTTTCCCTCCTCCTTCCTTCCCTTCTTCCTGCTTCTTTTCTTCCTTTACTAAATATTTATTGAACACCCACGATGTGTGAAATACTGTGCCAGGCACTGTGAAGACAGCTTCCCAAGCTCTGGGCCCACGCTGGAGAGAGACAGAAGAGAAGGTGGGGAAGTAGGGTAGGGGCTGGTGTCCAGCTGGGGCAGACCTAGATCAAAGAGGTGAGTGCCAAGGAAGACATGGGGTGCAGGAGGCATGGCAGGAGGGAAGTTCATAATTAGGTTGTTGGTAGAAGGCTGAGGTGACAGGAGGAAGTATGGGATGGGCATGCTGTTCCCTGGCCAGTGGCTCTCACAGTGTTATCCCTGGCACCTGTGAGAAAGGAAGATAGCCCTGCTTCAGACATCTTGACTCAGAAATTTGGGGGGGCCCAGCAGGTGTGATCCCCTTGACGCCTGACACCTCATAGAAACAGAAAGCACTCTTCATCTATCAGTGGAGGAGACAACTAGTTCTATTTGGGATTTGATGAGTGTGAGGTACCTATGGGACATTTCTGGGGAAAGGTGCTGGAGACAGTGGGTCCTAAAGGTCTAGGATTTGGGAAGATCTGGGATATAGGTAAAGGGGTCAGATCTGGGCTTCTCCAAGAGGTAGAAGAAGCTCTTGAGTGGCTGGCTGTGGTCTATGAGGGATTGCCTTGACCAGAGAAAGGCAGAAGAGACTGGCTGAAGGTCCTGGAGGGGTGGGAGGAGCAGTAGTACCCTTGTTCGAACAACTTGTGTCCCACTTAGTGGCCTCAGTTTTTAGTATGAAGGTGGAGGTAGAGCTTGTCCCCGGAAAAGGGAGCAGTGAGGGAAGATGAGGTTTCATGGGAGCCCAAGGAACAGTAGGATTCCAAGTGACCCTAAGCCAGAGAACAGAAGCAATGCATATGAAGCTGCCCTCGCATTCTGGGGTCCCAGTTGCCTCTGGCAAAGTATGTTGTGGTGACATGCTGAGTGATCAGGTGCCAGCAACCCCAGCTGGAAGCAAGAAAGAAGCAAGGAAGGGGTTTCTCCCCTGTTCCTTGGCAGGCCCAGATCTGGTGCCATGCACAGACCAGGACCAGGATCACATGGCCAAGGAGCTGCTGAATGGGCAGTGCTGGGCCCCTGGACAGACACAGCAGAACCCAGAGATGGTGCAGAAGTGGGAGGTAGCAGGGAGCTGTGTGCCTGCACAGTCTCGGGAAACTAAATCAGGGACCAAAGCGGGACCAGGAGGGCTGGCTCAAAAATGAGTCTCCAGGGTGGAGCAGTGCTACAGAACGCAAGTGTCTGTTGGACTTGGGGTCCTCCGGGAAGAGTATTAACTGCTAGCTGTACCACTAACTTGCTGGGCGACTTGAACAAACCACTTCACATGCTTCTCCACTCTTGTTTCTCTTCTATAAAACAGGACTAGCATAAGCAATTTCCTACAATTGTCATGAGGATCAAACAAATCATGGATGTAACATCCTTCAAAGACTGTCTAGCACAAATACTTAGAAAACCGTAGTTGTAATATTGTTAATTGTCAGCATTGCCTCTATATTTGTCCTACAGATTTCAGTTTGCAAAGCCATTAGCTTCATGAGGTATTTGTGGCAGTAAGCAGGGGGAACTACAGGGAAGAAGTGCTCTGCCCCAGGTCACATGGCTAGAACACGGCAGGGCCAGGACAAGAACCCATGTGGCCCAGCTCCTCCACTGTGCTTCTGGAGAGCAGTAAATACTTGTTCACCACAGTGTCCCTAACGCCAGGCACTCAGTAAATGTTTTCTTTTAATGAGTAACTGTGTTGAATAAGTGACTGTGCGAGTGAGTGTACAATCGTGTCTATGAATGAGCAGGCAAGGAGTGAATGAGAGAGACTGAACTGAATGATGCCTTCAGTTCTCTGCCTCTGTGTTACTACACAGCCTTGTGGCTGTGAGGGCCACGTGGCCACGTGCTCTGGCCATCCTGGGGGCCTGCCCACCTGAAACCTGGCCCTCTGAGTACTATTGTTTCCCCAGGAGAACAGTCTCAAGTCCGGGAAGGGGGCAGCTGCCATGATCCCAGGCCCACAGACGGTGGCCACGGAAATCCGTTCTCTTTCTCCGGTAAGTGGGCAGGGTCAGCTCAGGCTAGGGGTCTTGGAGCTGAGAACATGAGCATGGGTCCACATGTGGCTCGCAGCAAGCCTAGGCTGGGCCCAGAAAGCACCCTTGTAAGTGCAGCATAAAGCAACAGGCTCGTGTTTAGATGCCCACAGCTCCCTGGTGCCACTAGTGTCTCCTCAGTTTCCCCTGTCACATGTAAGCAAGACATTGGTTGTACAAGGGTAAATGGCCCCTGACCTTGCGGGTGCCTTGATGATTCTTTTGCGTCCACCCGGGTTGCCAAGCAGAAAGAGCAGGAGACCAGGATCCAAGACTCGGATTCTGAGCTGGCGCTGTTGTGCCTATAATTCTGAGTCTGTTACTGTGAGGTCTTCTCTAGTCCACTGATTCTCAAGGACTGTTGTTCTTATCATCTAGCCCCAGGGAGAACATGCTCCTGGATGGGACAGGATGAGGGACTGGGAGGGCTCCATCTCTACCTTGAATCTCTCCATTCATTCCTCTAGGATTCTAGAGTATGATTAGGGCCCTGGGCCACGGGAATCTCAGATTCCCAGATTGAGAGCTGTGTGGGTCTAGGATTCTGAAGATCAGCATTCTTGCACTCTTAATGGTCCAAAGCATCTTGGCTTCCAAACTTCACTTCCATGGGCCCCTCCTTGCCCCTGGGCTTCCCTACCCTGCCCACAGATATAGAGCCCAGTATCCTGACCTGATGCCCGGGGTGGGGGTGGTTATATTCTGCAGATCATCGGGAAAGATGTCCTCACCAGCACCTACGGCGCCACTGCGGAAACCCTCTCAACCTCTACCACCACCCATGTTACCAAAGTGAGTAGCAGCAGGCACTCCAGGCCCCGGTGGGCTGCAGGTGGGAAGGTCATTACCATGGCTTAGCTTGGCTTTGGCTTCTCAGTCTGTCAGGTGAACAAAGGAGACCTGTGGCATTGCCGGCTTCTAGAGTGCTGTGTGCTTTGTGCTGTGCTGCTCTTGTCCTAGGCCTAAACCCTGAACCCACAACACTGACAGCCAGGATGGGGGACAAGATCTTCTTTTTTGAAGTAATTGTAAACCATGGCATGTGCACCTTATAAACCTTAAGTGTTGGAGGAATTCAGAAGGGATGTTGTGCAGGAAGTTCCCCAAGAGTCAGGAAGCATCTCCTGGAAAAAGTAGCATTGTAGCAGGTCCTGGAGGCCAAGTAGGACACCTGAGGGAGGAGATAGTGGCAGGTGCTCTAAGTAAAGCAGAAGATGGAGCAGAAACTGTGCGTATTTCCTTCTTTGTTCATTGAACAAATGCTAATGAGCAGCGACCTTGCACCAGCCTCTGCCCAGTGCGGTGCTGGAGGCTGCATCCGTGAGGCACATTTGTGGGAAACGGGAAGCAGTGCATAGAGCACAACGGAGAAGTCGGGTTGGATGGGGCAGAAGAAGCAGAAAGTGAAGGAAGATGAAAGCACCAGGACAGATCTGAGCACGGCAGATCTGAGTCTGAGGGAAATTGGAGAGCCACGCAGGCTTTTCAGCTGGGCAGTTACCCAGTGAAAACTGGCTTCTGGAGCAGGATGTTAAGTTACTAGGAGCTACAAGCAGTTGGGAGAAATTAGAGATAGAGCCTGATAAGAACTCAGGCCTAGGCCAGGAATGGTGGCATACACCTGTAATCCTAGTACTTGAGAGGCCGTCCTGGAAGACATAGCAAGATCCTAAAAAAAAAACAACTCAGGCCTAGGGGGCAGGTCCTTGTGGATCTTGTGGGAGTTGAGGAGAGAGGGAGGAAAAGGCCAGAGGAGGGAGCCATCCTGGATATCAGCTATGACGCAGCCAGCGAGGACTATGTGTTGGGAGGGACTGGCTATGTGTCCATGCTTGCGTGGCCAGGAGGAAGGTAGGAGGGGGCCCAGTAGGGCTGGAGCCTTGGGGGAGCCAGGCTGCAGCCAGCTGTTTACAATGAAGGTCCTTCTGGGCCCTTTCAGGGGAAGTTTGGTTGGTAGCATTGGCTCTTCGTGATGGAAACTCCATCCCAACCCTGCCCACCCCTGTGCAGGACTCAACATTTTGTCACATTTACCAGAGAGAACTTTCACACCCAAGGCATTAGTGAGCAATGCTGACTTCGCTGCAAGCTTCATGGGAAGGTTTTAGATCGCATACCCTACAGTATCCATCTCAGAAATCTCTCCTTTCCAAAGTTCCTCTTGGCCCTACCACCTGGGTGCCCCTCTTCTTTTTGTCCATCATCGCTTGACTCCAGCTGAGATTTCCCTCAGCCACACTCTCCTTCGGTAGGTCAAACAGTGAGATCCTGTCCCCTCTTTTACTTCTGAACTTTCTCCCCAATCCCACCCTTTTAGAAAACAGTGAAGGTATGAAGTATCATCTATACAATCTTCTCTTGTAGTATTGTTCTAAATCATTGAAGGTAGAACCTTGTCACCATTCACATTTCATTCATGTGTTCATTCAACAAATCTGCATTCAGCACTTCCCTGATCAGATTGGGCAAGGTGGTAGGGAGGAGGAGATGCAGGGGTAATGAAATACAGGCCCTGCCCTCAGGAGCCCACAGCCTGGTGAGGTGAGCAGGGTAAAGTATGTGTCCACACACACACACACACACACACACACACACACAGTATCAGGCAGAGGTCCAGAACTGTGAAAACTACAGATTGTGTCCTCAGGGAGCACCAAGGCAGAATGGCCTTGAGGCATTCTAGCCAGGATTAGGGAGGCAACATCTGGGCTGGACTTGAAACATGGACATGGGACAGTTGGGCAGCTGGGGAATGGTGGCAACCAGACATGACCTACTGTCTGAAGTTCCAAAATTAGAAATGGCTTAGGAAGCCAGGAGGGATGGAAACTGCTGGTTCCCAGCTTTGTCCTTACGTGATGCTTTAGGTAGATCCCCTGTTGGAGTTGCTGTCCTGGCAGATCCAAGAGTGACCTCTCTCCCTTGCCCACCCTTTCCTTCTTCCCCTCTCTCTTTCTGCAGACTGTGAAGGGAGGGTTTTCTGAGACAAGGATCGAGAAGCGAATCATCATCACTGGAGATGAAGATGTTGATCAAGACCAGGTATGGGGAGCATCCATGGACCCCTTGGCAGAGAGGTCTATTTCTTGCTGACCCTGTTCAGATAAGGATCTTCCAATAAAACAGCATTGAACGGGAGCTAGAAGGGGCCAGGAGATCTGAGTTCTAGTCTTTCCCTCTAACCACCTGACTTTCCCATGCCTGGGCCATTCTCCCCAGTTGTGCACCGAGGGGTGTGTGGTCTCCAGTTTCTCCACCGTCTCTGTTCCATGGTGCCTAACTTTACTGTTCTGTCCACCAGGCCCTGGCTTTGGCCATCAAAGAGGCCAAACTGCAGCACCCTGACATGCTGGTAACCAAAGCTGTCGTATACAGAGAAACAGACCCATCCCCGGAGGAGAGGGACAAGAAGCCACAGGTAAGGCTAAGCAGTGGTGACAAGGAGGAGGAAGCAGCAGGAAGATTCTTAAAGTGTCATTTCCGTCTGGCAATCCAATTAACTTGATATAAGTGCAGCTGCAACCTCCTCTGCAGCTCAGGAGAGGCGGCTCACCCAGATACAAGTTGGGGAAGAGGGTTCTCTGAAGGTTTCAGGCCTATGACTGCCCCCTACAAAAAAAAAAAAGAATCATGAGGCTGAAGAAATGAGAGCAGAAAATTGGCGGTTGGGATTGAGGGGAATAGGTAAAGGCACACATGACCTCTTTGGCCAAACAAACAATCAAAATAAAAACAAGTCAAATTCTTATTAACACTTAGACTCTTTCACTTATACATTTTACATATTATATACTACAGTGAAAAAAATTTCACCTCAAAGACCCTCTAAATAATAACTAGTCTAGGATCGAGAGATAGCTCAGCAGTCTAAGCACCTGCCTGGCAAGTGCAAGGACCCAAGTTGGATCCCTGGTACTACATGGGTGCCAGCCGTCCTGAGCCCTCCAAGCTGGCCACCATAACCAGGCATGTATCAAATACATAAATTTTCAAAAATAATAATAATATCTGGTCATTAGCACTCTGGGAGGCTGACACAAGAGGATAAGTTTAAGCCCAGCCTGGGCAGTTTATTTTTTTATTTTTTTTTTAAATAAGCTTTTTTTTTTTTTTTTTAATATTTATTTATTTTTATTTATTACATTTATTTATTGTGTATGTGTGTGTGGCCAGCTCAGCCCACCAGGGGGCGGGGCTGGCTGGCATGTGGTGCTGGAGGATTGAACCGAGGTCCCTGTGCTTTGCCAAGCTTGTTTCAAGTAGGTGCTTTAGACCACTGAGCCATCTCTCCAGCCCCAGCCTGGGCAGTTTAGTGACCTAGTGAGACCCTGTCTCAAAATAAAAAATACAGGGGCTGGTGAGATGGCTCAGTGGTCTAAAGCACCTACTTAGAACAAGCTTAGCAAAGCACAGGGACCGCGGTTCAATCCCCCAGCACCACATGCCAGCCAGCCCCGCCCCCTGGTGGGCTGAGCTGGCCACACACACACACACACACACACACACAAATAAATAAAAATTAATAAAATAAAAAATAAAAAATACAGAAGAGGCAGTGGTAGATCTCAGTGCAGAGGCCCTGATTTCAATTCACAGTACTACCAAAACAACAAAACTGGTCTCTGTTGAGTCTTTTCTTTAAATAAATGAAATCAATCTTTTCTAGAAAGATATGCAAATATTTCTTTCTCTTTGTTTGATTGCTGCCCCTTTAATTTTAGAAGAAAAAGTGCTGCAACATTTTCTTGCCACTTTGAAAGACTAGTGACCCATGGTCTAGAGCAGTCCTGTCCGGTAGAACTTTCTGCAATGAAGAAAATGTTGTTTTTGTAACTCAAATATCGCTTATACGCCATATTTGAAATTGACTAATCCAAAATGAGATGTGCTTTCAGAGTAGAATTTTGAAGACTTAATGCAGAAAAAAAGGAATGTAAAAGTTGGGTGTGCTGTGCATAGCTGTAACCCTAACTATTTGGGAGGCTGAGGCAGGAGGATCACAAGCTTGAAGCCAGCCTGGTTAACTTAGCACTGCCCTATCTCAGAATAAAATAAAGATTAGTGGGCTATAAGTCAGTGTCCCTTGGGTCCAATCTCTAGTTCTACATATACACACAAAAAAAGAATGTAATCTATCTGAATAATTTTTATTTTGATGACATGTTGATATGATAATAGCTATAGTAGGCTTTTTTACACACACACCACACACACACACCACACACACACCACACACACACACACCACACACACCACACACACACACACACACACAGAGTTCCTGTTGATCCTACACTGCACTCTGAGCTAGAAGAAGTGTAAGTTGGCCACAAGTAGGGCTTTTCTGTCAGCCTTACTCAGGCTTCGATGCAAGTTATTGTCACTTGTCCCCTCAGTAGTCTAGTTATTCTCACTCCCCACCGCGCACACGCATGCACACACCAGATCTCAGCATGGTAGCAGGTAGTCACTTGCCAAGCTGAGGCAGAGCTGGCTGCACCATCTCAGGAAGCTCATACAGGTACTAGACGGGGACATAAAAGTTACTTTTGCTAAAAAGCACAGAAGCGTCCTTTGGACCTACCAATGCCCAGCAGGTAATGAAACATAAAATGGGCTTTGTATCCCTGTATTAATAATAAATATATTATTGATAATAAAATAAAATAAAATACAGATACTATCCCAGAGAACTTTCATCGTGGTCTGACTTAGAAAAGCTGGACTAGAATCTGTGTCTCCTGGGACCGTTCATGTATTCTCTGGTCCTGAGGCAGGTCCTGTATGGCCAGGTGTAGGAGTCCCTTACTAAGAGCTCTGTACTAGGAATCGAGGGATCTGACTGCGTCTACCCCACTGGCGTGCGACTACCACTTTCCTCCTCTTGGGAACTGAGTTTCACATTTTCAAAGGGGTGTCTGTCATGTGTCCCTCATCCCTTCTCCGTTTCCTTTCTCCTCGTGCTCCCCCAGGCATGCACAGCCAGGTCCTACCTTCCCATTTCCCTGGGCACAGAGGTGCCAATCCCAGCCTCCCTACCCCTGCCTACTGCCTTGCAGGTTTCAAGTCTTCCTCCTCATTGCCCTCTTTGCTGTCACATTCATTCCTCTTCAGTTCTTTCTTTGATGCCATTGCCCCTCACATGCTACCACACCCCCCTTCTGGAGCTTCTGTAAAGGTCACCCTGGAGAGCCAGCAGTCTGTCCCTTCCACATACTTTGCTATGAGTTATTGTCATGTAGGAGCCACCCCTGACTCTTAATAGAGTCCTACCCTCTAAATCCAGGGAAAAGTCCTCCTGAATTAGAAAACTCCTTCTTAAGGTGCTTAAAACACATTGGCTTAGCAGATATGTGCAGGTTAGTATCCTGCAGAAGAGCTGTGTTATGCTGCACACCTGAATTCCAGTCCCAAACCCTGCTCTTTATTGGCCATATGACCTTGAGCAAGTTATTTAACATTTTCAGGAAGTGTTTCTTAATCCAAGTGGCAGAGATAATCATTATAACAGCGATTGCCATCCTTTATGAAGTGTTAATACTATGCCAACCACCAATGCATTTAACATAAGGATGATTATCTACTCATTTATTTTCTGAATAAAGAAACTAGGCTTAGAGACTAGAAGTGGCTTACCCCCAGTCTCCTAGAGCTTTGGCTGGGATGGATTGATTAAACTCCAAATCACCGAGTGGCTTATCACCTCCTCACCACACTGACCATCCCATAGGCTTGACAGATCAGGCGCATATGCCTGGCACATGGAATGTGCTCAGTAACAGTCCATGATGAAGATTGTTACCATGAACTCAAAGGAGACTAATGAGCATTGCATGGAAGGACTGATCGTAAACTGAGCAAAACAAATTGTACTACAGTATTGTTTAGATCTCCCTGGTGCTCCTGAAGTGTCTGTGCTCGGGTAGAGATAGCTCACCTACCCAGAAGCCTGACTAGCTTGATTTACAGGACAATCGCCAATATCAGTGAGCAGATTTGTACTCTGGCAATGAACCCAGTCAAGGTATAGCAGAACAGATTTAAAAAAAAAAAAAAAATACAGCCAGGCTTTGGAGCCAGGAATGCCTACGTGACTGTGTGGTCAGAGGAACCTCTCTGGGCCTCAGTTTCCTCTTGGTAAAAGTGGTGTTTATGGGTTGCAGCTGCAGCTAACTAACATCTGTGCTATTTAGGGATGGGTTCCTGTGTGGAGAAGAGGCTCGGCAGCACGCAGCTGCTTCCTTGTCCCGCTGAAGTTTTACTGTCTCTTAGGGGTGAGAAAAGCCCCGAGTAAGTCAAGCTGTAGGCTTCACCACCACCTTGGTGCCAAAGGGCCTTTCTGTGAGAGTGTCCCACTGTGCTACTCTTCCTCCTGTCTTCTGTCTCTGCGTCCTCCAGAAATGTCTGACCCGGCTCCAGTTGGCTCTTGGCCTACCTTCTTAAACTGCTTTCTCCTTGAAGTTCTTGCCGTGAGTGTGGAAAACATGCCAGTCTCAGACAGAGCCCTTTTGTTCTCTCTTGCAACCTCTTAGGCCACCCATGTGGTATCTATTCTACAGTCACCTCTGTCTCCTAAGAGAGGCCTTGTCTCTCAGACACTGCCAGTAAGAGGACTTTCATTCAGCTTCCTGGAGCTTGCTTAATTTCAGACTTGTACCTACATGAAGAGAAACTGACCTGTTCCAAAACAGCAGTCTTGGATTCTAATCTGGGCTCTGCCATGAATGTGCTGTCATTAACCCTCCAGGCCATCTGTCAAATAAGCCAAAAAGGGTCCTTTTTCAACAACTTCATTAGCAACTTGACCATATGTGAGTGACAAGCGGCAAGAATTATATTCCATATACTGTTTTTGAGTAGTTTCCATGTTGCAAACAATGTTGAGTACAGGAATGACAATGACAGGGAAAAGTAGCCTTTGTCCTTTTGGGAGGATCAGGACAAGGACTACGGTTAAAGTAACAGCAATTTAAAAAAAAAAAAAAAAAACACCATCTTGTACAGCAATTAACCACTAAGAAGAATATATGCAGTGTATTATTTGTTGAAACTGTACTTTCGATTTGATTTGAAACTGTCTCATTGCTATATGTTTATCAATAAAACTTTGAAAAGGAAAAAAAAACAATGGTAATAATAGTATTCAGCACTCACTGTACACTAGGCACTTGCTGTGATTCCTCTCTTAATGGCATAAGGCAGAACCCATTTGACAGAGGGAGCCACTGAAGCTTAGAGAGGCTAAGCAGCTCATCAACAATATCCGAGCTAGCAGGCCAAGGTGTGAGATTTGAACTCAGAGAGTCTGACTGCAGAGCCCATCCACACCATTAAACTCTGAGTTTGGAAGTTAAACCTGAATTGAAATCCAGGCTCATGGGCTGGCCAAATAGCTCAGTGGATTAAAGTACCTGCTTAGGCAGACGCAGGGGTCGGAGGTTCGATCCCTGACCTGCTGTGCGAGCCCTGCCCACAGGGCAAGCTGAAACAGCATTGAGACTGGGTGCACGCCTGCAATCTTAGCTCTTGGGAGGCTGAAGAGAGGCGGATCACTACAAGTCCGATCTATGTAGTGAGACCCTGTAGACCCTGTCCTAAAATACAAAAGAAAAGAAAAGAAAAGAAAGAAAGAAATCTAGGCTACACTTAAGACATTGCCATCTAGGGTTTAATTTTCAAGCTACAGTAGACCTCTTGAGAACAGAAAGGAAAAACAAGAGAAGACAGAACATCTATAATCATGACTAAACATTTTACAGAATTGAAAAAAGGAGGAAAAAGGGAAATGTTTGTGACCTTAGATTCTCATCCCTACAGGACATTTTAACAAATTTCAGGCCAAAGTAAAAGATACCCCTTCCTTGGAAACAAGCAAGCAAACACACGTGGTCTCTGGCGTAGGGAGACATGAGTCAGTTCTCAGCTGCCACCCACAGTGCTGTGTGGCTTCCGAAAGTCACTGCCTCTCTGCATCACAATAAAGGGCAGAGTAAAGGGTAGGTAAGAGAACTTCTTGCCTTATACTTAAAGATGAGTGCCAAAAGTTACTAATAGTTCTTTTTCTTCTTCTGCCTTTGCACCCCTAATGCCACTGCCCCTGGCCTCCAGGAGTCCTGACCTCTGTGAAGAGATGCTGGCATGTCTGGTCCAACCCAAGCCAGAGAACCATTAAGAAGGGGCCTTCATTCTGGATTCTCCAATGCCAACACTGATGTCCCAGCTGCAACGTACTGTCACTCATGAGAGACTGGGAAGGGAAAAGCATATATACATAGATATATATATATAGATATAGATATATATACAGGAAACACCGCGTTCTGCACTGCTGCTGGGGCTGGCGGAGCAGTTGGCCAACAGCAACAACCAACATCTACAACAACCTACATTTCTTTTGCAGAAAAATGGAAGAATTGATGGGACTTTTCAGGAAAAAGAAATGATACCGACCATAATCCCTTGTTTGTCCCTTTCCCCTGCCAACCCACAAAAGTAAGCCAGACCACGATGATTGTAGAAGCACCGTTCCACCCTGGGTGCCCATGGTCCAGCGAGCAGACGAGCCACCCATTTGCTCTTCTCCGGTATCTGTTGCCCCCTTGACTGCAAAGGAAAATGGTGGCGCAGCCAAGCAAGAGAAGTCACAGCAGCAAGACACGCACAGTCAACTGTTTTCTGAGAAAGAAAAAAAAATCTCCCACTTGGAAAGGAGGAGGAGGAACACTGGATTATTATTTTCTGGGTCTTGACACTGGGCTGCAAAATCCACCCTCTTCTTTCACCCTCCTTCCACTTCAATTCTCACGTGTCTTGTCATTTTCTGTCTCCGCTCCCTCCTCCTCCTCCCCTGTCCACACCCCTCCCAGTCTGTGTCCTGGTCCTGCTGAGGGCCCCTGCAGATGACTCTCATTGGAACTGAGAAAAAGAAAAGAAAGCAGGAACAGAATACAAAGCCACAGGAAGTGAAGTAGACATTGTATGTTTCTGGTTTCTCATGATGAAGGTGCAGCTCGTAGGAGATTTGTATGGATGTGCTTTTAAGTTATGTATATTACATATAGCAGGAAACAAATATTAAAATAAACAGTGCTGGTAAGTATGAAGCTGACATTTTAAAATTATAATTATCAGACTGTGATTGATGTATCCCAAGGTTCCTAGATCTTGCTGAACTGGCCCAGCTGAGGAGACCTGAACTCCGGGTGTGGCTGGCTCCCAGTAGGGTCTGACGGGTTCAGTATAGTAATACTGTGTGTGGTGTTTGTAATTGGGTGGTTGGTGGGGAGAGTGGGGTCCGCCCAGCGGAGGCAGGGGTTCAGCAAGAGGCAGCAACACAGAGTAGAGTCCAGAATACACTGGTCCAAGATGCCTTCTCCCCAGCAGTAGCAGCCCGGCCTTGTCTGTGCTTGCACCTGGGGTCAGAGTCAGGAATCTGCTGCTGAGTCCCCCCATAGAGGTCCCTGGCTCAGTCCTCCTACCTCCCTAGGGGGCTTGCCTCGGTTTTCAGTCTTCTTTCTTTGTTTTATTTTTACCTTGTTTTATTATTTTTTTTTTTGCCATGTCTTGCCCTTCCCTGACCACATTTGCCATCCCCTGACCCTGAGTAGCTCCATCCCCAAAGGGAGGTGGTGCCCTGACCAAGGCAGGAGGTAGTGGCTTGAACCCAGCTCTTTGAAAATGCCCAGCTATGTCTTCTCCTCCATATTCTGAATCATTTTCTTCTCTCTGAGCCCAAAAGGCTGTGAACCCAGGGCAGCCCCTGACAGATCAAAACTGCATTTCCAAAGGCATTACTACCCCAGGACTACCAGAGGGAGGATGATGTTGCCTGAAGGTTCTGACTTGGGAGCTCTCCCCTTCAGTCAGCCATTGAGCTTGGAGCCTGTGTTCTTGGAGTCCCCAGAATTGCCTCAAGACCTCAGAGAAATGGGTCTTTGCAGGAACCAGGTGTCCCAAGCATACTAGACACACCTCAGAGCCCTTGGAGAAAGACTGTCACGTGCTTGGCGTTGCCCTCTGGCACATGCGAGCTTCCTTGGGCTTCCTTGCCACAAGCCACTTCCCTGAGCTCAGGAAGTGTCCCTTGCTAAGGGAAAATGTCCCACAGTGCTTTAATTTTTCAGCCTCTTTTCACCTCTCAGTTGATGAATTTACTCAAGAAATATTTATTGAGTACCCACTCATGCCAGGCACTGTTCTCAGGCTGGAGAAGAAAGTGTGAAAGTGGAGGAGGGGCCCAGGAAGCCACCTGACCAGCCTTAAATTTCCAACTGTGGCTGGCCCATCTGCGAGCATCTCCCCCTCTCCCTCCAACTTATTGGCCATTGCCTAGGGATGTCCCCCAGAGGGCCCAGGCTATATGCACCCTCTTGGCTTGTTTACCTGTTACTGTATGACATATAACTTAGCTACTTAGCTGGTGCTGGCTCGAAGCAGGACAAGAAACTAGAATAGCTTCTGTCCCTGCAGGCAAATGGGAAGTAGAACGAGGCTCTCAGATGGCAGGGCCAGCCACATCCCCTCAGTGCAGGCCAGCAGCCTCTCTGCACTCCCTGAGGACAGCAGCTCAGTTTCCTGCACCAGGTTCTTTCTGCAATCCTGGTGGAGAAGCCACAGAACCTCCTTCCTGCCCTTCTCACCTGGAGACCTCCCACTTTTTCTGGGCCCAGAGTTGGAGTGGCTCCATCTCTCAGGGCTACTCTGAATTCAGCTCAGGTCCCCCTGTGTTTGCAGGAACCAGGTGTCCCAAGCATACCAGACACACCTCAGTGGAAGAGCCTGTTTTGGGGTTTCTACTTGCTGACAGGGCCGGGTTGAAGTGACCAAGCATAGCTTGTAGGCCACCTGAGTTTGGGGAGGTCCCCATCCCATGGGTGCTCTGGCTTTCCTCCCACAGAGAGGCAGGCAGCACCACCAGGGAGGAGGGGACTGCGAAGCTGGAATCTAGGACACTGTTTCCTCCCCCTCCTCCTCTCCATAGGGAGTAGAACTGTTTGTCTCATCTGTCTTCAACCTATTTTCCTTTTTGCCACTTTTTCATCCTGTGTGCCACCTCTCCATCCAAGAGGCCAGGTAGTGTAGTGGGAAAAGTCCCAGAGAGCAGACGGGATCCTGAGTGACCATCCTGGTTCAGCCCCTAACTCACCATGTGACACTGGGCTAGCTGCATTCCCTTTTGGAGCCTCAGTTTCTCCACTTGAAAAATGAGTGGTGTAAACTAGAAGCTCTCCAGGGTCTTTTCCACTCTGCCATCCTACAGACCTTTATTTGTTCTCATTTTGCTTTTTCTGGATCTTTCCTATCTGAGAGTACAGGAAGTGCCAAGACCTGTTTCTGTTTTTGAATCCTGCAAGCACATTCCAAGACTGGCCTGAAATTGCATGAGCTACATCACTCTAAATAATTTTTTTCAAAAGCACTTTACCAACCAACTGCAGTGCTGTCCTGTTCCTTTTTACTCACACCCCTTTCTCTTCTCTTGTCCCCATGCTCCCCCCACCTCAGTGCTCTGTGCTGTATGCGTGTGCTCTCTGTTCTTGTATACTCAATAAAAGTGAAATAAATGTGTTTGATGCTGAACCACAGACTTCCTTGGCTTCCCTCTCTCTCCCTCCTCTGTCTTTGGCTGTGGTACAAGTTGGCATTGTGGGAGATGGCCCAACTCAGAACGCTTTTATTCAACACATATCTGGAGCTTTCAGTGTGGCTCAGGACTTGCCTTGGGCCCTGCAGGTGCAACAGCAAACAAGGCAAAGTCTTTGCCACCCAGAAGCTCACAGGCTAGTGGGTCAAAGACAATTACAGAGTGAGCAACACCAGGAAGGGAACAGAGGGCCACTGAAGAGGCTCACTTTAAACAAGGTAGCCAGGGCTAAAGATAGCCTAGTGGTACAGTGTATGCTCAGCCCTGGGTTTGAGGCCCAGAACCACGAAGATAAATAGGTAGTGAGTCAGGGTTTCCCTAGGGAGTTGGCTTTTGAGCTGAACAAAGAAAAAGATCAGTAAGGAGAAAAACGTGGGTGAAAAATTCTAGGTAGAGGGCAGTAAGCATACCTGGAAGGCCATGGTATATGAAGGAACAGCGTGGTCCCTCCTTTTCCTAAAGAGGAGCACCTGCATTGGGATCTTCCCAAAATCCTCTAGTGCAGTATTGGCAAACCTATAGCACGTGTGCCCCAGTCAGTTATTCATTATTGTTGAAAGCTCTAGAAGGTTCCCCATGACTGCCCCAGTGGATAATGTATACTGCAACCTGTCCCTTTCGCACTGGATGGGAGCAACAGAGAAAAAGCTCTGGAGGAGACCTTTGTCATGGAAGGAAAAGTGGGGGGTCCGGTAGTGGGATGGTGTTATGTCCGGAGACTTTTCTCTCTGAGGGGGGAAAAATTCACGACTGTGTTACCAAGGCTTTCTGAGGCACACAGTGCCCCATTCTTCCCTCCCAAAATTGTAGAGCTTGGGCCCCTGCTGACTGCAGGATTTGGCTTTGCCCACAACTTTTATTTATGTTGCTATATCTTCTTATCATCTCTCTCATGACTGATTTATTTTCCTTAAAATTGATTCATTTTAGGAAAAATGTATTTGAAATGGAAACATTGCTTTCATATGTGAAAACAGTGTCATTTGCCAAAAAGGTCTTCATAAAAATAAATGCAAAAATATGAAAATTCATAAACATAATCTATGTAAAACCTAAATTCATCCTTTGGATTACCTAAGATATATAACCACACATCTTTTTAATTTTTTAAATGTATTTAGTACAGGGTCTACAAGGTCTCACTACACAGATCAGACTCCTAGTGATCCTCCTGTTTTCAGCCTCCCAAGCCCTGGGATTACAGGCGTGCACCACCACGCCCAGTTTCAATCAGCACCTCAGCACACCCCGGGGGCGGGGCCAGCACAGCACTCTGGGGATCAAACCCTGGTCTCTGCACCTGTCTAAGCGGGCAGTTTAATCTGCTGAGCTATCTGGCCAGCCCTATAACCACACATTTTCTTTTATTTTGTCTTTTTTTTTATTTTTATTTATTTGAGAGAGAGAGAGAGAGAGAGAGAGAGAGTGTGTGGTGTGTGTGTGTGTGTGTGTGGCCAGCTCAGCCCACCAGGGGGTGGGGCTGGCTGGCATGTGGTGCTGGGGG
>NW_004524613.1:6875049-6880708 GCF_000260255.1 Octodon degus
GGGGCTGGCTGGCATGTGGTGCTGGGGGATTGAACCGCGGTCCCTGATGCCTTGCCAAGCTTGTACTAAGTAGGTGCTTTAGACCACTGAGCCATCTCTCCAGCCCTTATTTTGTCTTTTGAGAGAGTCTTGCTTTCTTCTGTAGGCTGGCCTTGACAAAATCACTATATAACCTAAACTGACCTTGAACTCATGGTGATCCTCCTGCCTCAGCCTCCCAAGATTACAGGCATGTACCACTGTGGCTCACTCCAAAAATCTTAATCTTTCAAGACTCCCATCTCAACTTCTTAGTTTCACAACCAACCCTAACAACCACATAATTCCTTGAAATAAATTACTTAATATATTTCCCTTACTGGTTCTGCTTCTTTGATGGTATCCTAATTGGTACAACTGATATAGGGACAAAGCATAACTCCCAATCTGCTAGAGGTCAGACATCAAGTTCATGTTCCCCAAAATTGAAGAATGAATGTTAAGGGAACAGCAGAAATCAAGAATAGAAAATTTTTATTGAGAGATGTAGCTCCTGAAAAACAGGAGGGGACCTGAAAGTGGGTGGCCACAGCCCACTTCTGTGAGACAGTTTATAGAGCAAAATTAGGAGAAGGGTACAATGTGGGTCAAAACTATGATCAACCTTTAGGATTGCAAGTATAGCTGCCTAGCTAATATTAGTTCAATTGGAAGTGGGCATGTAGCAAGGGTACAGGGAAAGAACAAAGACATTTAGGGGGAAGGGACCAGCCTAGATGCTCTGGGTACCCAGCTGGACTTTATTGGACCAGGAAATACCAATTATACTATAATTTCAAGTTACTGCTTATCAGAAGCATCCATACCGTTGCATCTTTCTCTTGACTCTTGTTTTTCTTCAGATGCGCCGCCCACAGCCACGATTCTTTTTGGTTGTTGTTCTTGTTGACTTCCTTGACAGCCCAGTCTTTTCTGACTATATATTAATTTCTATCTAAATGTAGCGGCCCATAACAGAATCACCTAGCGCAAAGTGAGGCCCACAGTTAGATGCTATTTGTGAATATCATATCGCTACTACCACTAAGGGAACGCATAACATATGCCCTGAGATGGTTTTCTGCTAGATTCCAGGGAAACCGCGCGGAATAAGATAGGCAGTTTACCCCACCGCAGGGTATATTAGGACATTGGGTGATGATGGCAAGAAGAACTGAAGCTCTTGCTATTGAAGTCCACTTGTCCTCTCTGGGCTGGAGGCATTCAACGAAGATTTGAGTGTGAGTAGAAAGCTACCGTTTGGTGATAGTGGGACAGCTCTGACAGTATGATTCAGAGACTGGCGGAGGAGGACCAAGATTAAGAGCCTGACTGTGGGCTTTAGGCAGTCATGATGTGTACCATGCTTCAATGACCTGTGAATGCTTGGCACCAAAAGACTATGGCTGGTGAATGTTTGTGGAAGGAAATATAAAAAGGGATAGTTTAATTAAAGTTGTCGCGCACAGTTCAGGAGGTAAAATGAGAATAGCAGCCACAATTCACCCAGCGGGACCTGGAGGGACGGACTTTTCATTCCGCGACCTAGGTTTCCGCCGGAACTCTGTCTATATTGCTCCCTTCCGGCGCGAAAGGGGCAGAACTTCCGGCCAGTTTCCGTGGTAAGGAGGTGAGGCGCAGGGAGGTGAGTGCGGCCTAGTGGCCTCTTTTTTGACCTCTGATTTCGTTTTGCGTGTCCCTTCGTGGGGTGTGTGTGTGTGTGTGTGTGTGTGTGTGTGTCCCTTCGCGGTGTGTGCGGCCACCTCTCTTCCTGCCTCGGAATTGCAGAGTGCCTTGAATTAAGCCCGTGTTACCGTGACGGCAGCGTACAAGTCCGGGGGCCGGTGGTGGGACGCTGGTGTGTCTGGAGGCGACAGTGTTGCCAGGGCTTCCCGGCACAGAGGGAGTAGCGTCCTCTCCCTCCCTCCGTCCCAAAATTCTAGAGCTCAGGCCCTTACCCTGCGGGACTTGTTCGACCCCAACCTGAGCCTTTGTTTCTCGTGTACAAAATGCATATTATATTGTTATTAACTAAATATTTACTAAGTGTCTGACATGTGCTAGAGATACAGAACGACTCAAAGTTCTTGGTGACAGATGTCAATCAAACATGCAGAATTATAACTGCAATTAAAGTGGAAACGTACAAAGTACACACCCAGAGTGTATCACACTGAGCTAGAGGAAGCGTTACTGGGGAGGTGAATATTGAGCTGAGATCAGAAAAATGATTTAACAGAATGTGGTGGGAAGAGTTCGCTCTAGTCTGAGGGCCTGCAACAGAGTTTGGGTGTGGGGGAGCACAGCATGAAACAAGATTGAAGGACTGCCAGGAGCTAGACCAGGAAGACTTAGATGATGGTAAGAAATTTGGTTTACATAGAGCCACATTGGAAGCCACTCAGAGGATGAGAGTATGGCATGATTAGGTTGGCATTTTGGAAAGGTCGTTCTGGCTATTGGATAGAGAATGGATTAAGGGGCCAGCACTTTCTGTGTGATAGTTTGGATTACGGAAGTGGTGGAGAGTGTGCTTAGATGTGACTTTCTGCGTTCCAGGACTGTGAGGAACTCACAAAGCTGTACATGAGGTAGGTTGGTACACTGCAGAGTCCTGTACACATTCAGTAAACCTTCTCCAGCCTCGTCTAGTGCCAGGCCATGTACCAGCTACTGGATGTAGAGTGAAAAGAAATGAAGGATGGTAGAATTAGAATTAAAGAACTACATAGATGCCACCAGGGAAGATGGCTAATTGATGAGCAGTTATTTTTTATGGAATTTCTTTTCATTTAACAAATGTTTACTAAGTACTCTGAATTCTAGGTTATGTATAGGAAAAAGAAGATAGACATAGTTATTTTTCATTAGTACATATTTGTTATACATATTGATCATGTTCATCATAGGAAATTTCTACCTATCTGTAATATGTCTTCTTTTTTTTCCCCATTTCCCTTTCCTCTCTTCAACCTTCCTCTTCTCTCCATTTACACAAGCTTTGTTTCCATTTTTTCCTTCCCTTCTTCCCCACTTCCCCTTCCCATTTGAACATGTTCTTCTTACTTCCCAATAGAAGATACACATATTTAGAGTAGTATCTTTATAAACTTTGGGGGCTTTTAACTACAGTAACATACATTTTATGTTATGACCAAGTGTGCATACAAACACAGACTTTCAGAAAATAGTATTATTCCTGAGATAGGAGTGTAGCCTGGGAGTGGGGCACTGACTTAGCATGTATGAGGCTGTGGTTCAAATCCTCAGTGCCACAAAAACAACACAAGCAACAACAGAAATCCTTATTATTTGTTTTTTTCTTTTCTTTTTTCTTTTTTGGTAGTGGGTATCAAACTTAGAACCTTGTGCTTGCCAAGCAGGCACATATGCTGCTGAGCTATCTCCCTGGCCCAGAAATCCTTATTATTTGTGACATATTCTGATATTACATTATTTTAATGTAAAAGAAATAATTGTAGTCAGACCTTCAAAATTGATTCCTTAACCCATTAATAAGTTGTAATTTGCAGTTTATATAGTGATTTTTGGCTAAAAATAATAAATTATGCTCCTAACATTTTTGAAAAAAATATTCTTTCCACAGTTTAGTTTGTTAAAATAAGAGTAAACCAAATTAAACAGTTGGTTATTCTGTTTGTAAAATTTTGAGGTAATATTTATATAGCTAGATTGAAAATGTCTGAAGGGTAGTAACTGTCTTACTCTGTGGATTCTGTTTTCTTCTTTTGCTGTCTTTTTTTTTCCTTTTTTTTTTTTTGGTATTTTAGGGAAGGGTTTATAGGATATTCAGGGTCTCACTAGTAGATCGGACTCTTAGTGATCCGTCTGTTTACAGTCTCCCAAGAGCTGAGATTATAGGCGCGTGCCACCACACCCAGTCTCAATTGCTGTCTCAGCAGCGCTTTAATCCACTGAGCTCTTTGGCCCTTCTTTTCCTGTCTTTTTGAGACAGAGTTTCACTCTTGCAGTTCAGGCTGGGCTTGAACTTACTTTGTAGCCCATGCTGGCCTCAAACTCACAGCAATCCTCCTACCTCAGCCTCTCAAGGTGTGTACCACCATGCCCTGCTGGGTATTTCTTTTGAATACCAGCAAAGATTGTAGCATAGAACTTGTTGAATATTGATGGAATTGAATAAACAGTTGACTAAGGACCAGGTGAGGTCATTGATTGAATTTAATGAGTGCGTATTATAACAATTCTTGCAAATACCAACTGAGGCAGCATCTGCCTGCAGAGGTTGAAGTTGAGATGTAGACGAAATAAGCTAAGGTCTTTTTTTTTTTTTTTTTTCCATTTTATGTATTTGGTACAGGATCTCACTATGCAGCTCAGACTTGAGGTGATCCTCCTGTTTTCAGCCTCCCCAGCTCTGGGATTACAGGCATGTGCCACTCCACCTGGGTGGGGCAGGGCCTATGCAGCATGCAGGACTGGGGATTGAACCCTGGTCCCTGCGCTTGCCAAAGCAGGTGCTTAGTCTGCTGAGCTATCTCACTGGCTGTTGAGTTATCTCGCTGACCCTAGGCCTTTCTTCTTTCATGCTGATCCTAGGTCAGCCCTGCCATGAGTTCATTCCAGGTAGATGGTCCACAACTGTTAATGATTGTGGCTGTTTGGAAAGTTGTTTCACTTCTAGAGGGTTTTTTTGTTTTTTGAGTTTGTTTTTTGTTGTTGTTGTTGTTGTTTGTTTGTTTTTGTAAAAGGGAGATTTGTGTTTGAAAAGCTTTTTACTCCCAAGTTTTTCATAAATTTTAGATGCTAATGGAAAATTGACTATGTATATGATTTAATCATCCTTCCCAAATTTTCTAGGAGTCTCTAGTGATAGGTTTTGGACAGAATTCTAGCTTTAGATGACTTTGGCATAGTTATCATTTAGAACGGACTATGTAGGGGTGCCGGGGAGATGGCTCAGTAGAATAAGTACTTGCCTGGCAAGTGGAAGGGTGTAAGTTCAATCCCTGGTTCTGCCAAAAAAAAAAAAAAAAATGGACCATGCAGACTTTCTCACCCTTGTCCTCTGTTGTGAGCAACATCTGGGAGTGGAAACTGAGTGAACAATAGAAAGAACACTGACCTGCAGGGACAGAAACACAGAACTTGAATTTGGGTCTTGTATATAGGCTTTGCGCTTATCACTTTGGTGTCTTTGTAGGTGTGAAGTGAGTGTTCTTTCTGCTTAAATCAAAACATAGAATTCCTCTTTTCTCTGATCCTCATTTTTCTCATTTATAAAACAGACATAGGATGTGACGAGGATTAAGGGGAATAATAATGTCAGGGGGTTTGATTCAATATATGGCACATAGAGGTATGTGGTATTTGGTATTTATTTATTTATTTATTTATTTGGTGGAACCAGGGATTGAACTCAGGCGCTTGTACTTGCCAGGGAAGTGCTTATTCTACTGAGCCATCTCCCCGCTCCCTATGTCACATAGAGAATGCTCACCAAAAGCAGCAACTTTCCACAAGTTCTGATTTAATTAATTAATTAACTGGTACTAAATACTAAAGCTCATGGTGAGCTACATTTCCAGCATGCTTGTTTGTTTTTTGTTTTGGTTTTATTTGATTTTTTTTTTTTTTTGGTTTTATTTGATTTTTTTTTTTT
>NW_004524613.1:6885548-6889450 GCF_000260255.1 Octodon degus
GCCCCCTGGTGGGCTGAGCTGGCCACACACACACACACACACACACACACACACACACACACACATAAATTAAAAAAAAAGAAATGTAAAATAGTAAAGCTGCTGTGGAAAAGTGTGGTCGTTCCTCAAACAACTAAATGTGAAATTATAAAATTACCAGTAGTTCCATCCTAGACCTATTCCAAAACAAAACAAAACAACATGGGAAGTAGGGACTCAAACAAGTACTGTATTTGTACAGCCATATTCATGGCAACTTTATTCTCTGCACCTGAAATGTGGAAACAGCCCATATGACCACTAAGGGATGAAAAGACAAAATGTGGTACGTTCATACAGTGGAACATCACTTAGTTTTGAAAAGGAATAAAATTCTGATACATGCTGCAACATAGGTGAACCTCGAAGACAGTGTGCTAAGTGAAATAAGCCAGTCACAAAAGGGCATGTTATATGACATACCTTATGTAGTCAGATTCATAGATACAGAATATAGGAGAGTGGTGACCACGGGTTGGGGAAGAAAGAGTGAGGAATTAATGGGTATAGAATTTCACTTGGGAAAGAAGAAAAAGTTCTGTGGATGGATGGTAGTAATGTACAGTAAGGTTTATGTACTTACTGTCACATAACTGTACACTTAAAAAGGATTTAGAAGGGCCAGAGATATGGCTCAGTGGCATAAGCACCTGCCTGGCAAGCACAAGGTTCTGAGTTTGATCACTGGTACCAGAATCAAAAAGGATTTAGAAAAAATGGTGTGAATGGTAAGTATATATGTTTTACCACAATTTAAACACTAATAATGTTTTTTTAAATGAACATCAGAGATGGTCATTTAACCCACTTAGGAGATTAAAATAGCAATTCAGCCTCATTAAACGAGTGCCTTGGTTTTATGGGATCCCAATATGTATGTGTTTCCCAAGTCTTTTTTAGTACCAGCTAGTGTAGTTGCTAGTTTCTCTGAGTGACTGCCCAGGTGACTCATAACCCTCCCCCACCCCCAGGAGGTAGGACAATGGTGGTAGCCCCACTGGCCATAGTCTCCATAGGGGGTCTCTGTCCAGCATAGTAGTAACTTTCCATTCTAGTCCCGTTCCAGCATCTCAGCTGAGTTTGCACCTTCTTTCATGGGGGGCGAAAGGCACGGCAGGTGTCCTAGACCTGTGCCAGCAGCAGCTGATTAGCTGCTCCAGAGAGCTGAACACCAGGAGGAAATTTCCATAGCTTTCTTAGTTCCTCTGTTCTCAGGAGTGACTTAATCTCTGTTCTCTGTAGGTTTTCTTCTCTTCAGCCTGCAGCCTTGCTGTGGATCCCACCCTGAGGAAGAAAGCTGAAAAGTTCCAAGCCCACCTGACCAAGAAGTTTCGATGGGACTTTGCCTCAGAGCCTGAGGACTGTGCTCCAGTAGTGGTGGAGCTCCCCGAAGGCATCGAGACTGGCTAGCTCTGCGAACACAGGAGCTGTGAGAGGCCCCTTCCCACGTGAACGCAGTCTTGGCCGGCCTCTCTGTTCACCTAGACCTAGAACTTTCCAGAGCAGCAGTACGACCAGGTTCTGCAAAGATGGAGCCAGAATTCCCTCCTTCACCAGTAAATAAATTCCTTTATTGTAAAAGAGGCTCTACTCATCCTAAAAACATATTTGTGGGTTCTGTGTCAGCCCGGTCCTGGCTAAGCTGGCAAGCTCTTACAGAAGCTCCTGGGAAAGACCTGCCTCAGTAACATTGTTGTTCTTTCTTATGAGAAGTGGAATTGAAAGTCTAAGAAAACTGAAAATCTTGTTTTATAGGATGATTAGAAAACAAGAAACCCTGAGTTGCCTTGGGAGTCTAAGATATCAGTGGATGACCTTTTAGAGTAAATGTGGGTTCATAGGAGAAATGAGCTGCAATTTCTACTTGTCCCTGGTTGAGTGGAAGTCTGTGACAAAAAACTTGGGTAGTGAGCCTGTACTGGGAAGTGGGTAACACTGAAGATAGTCAGGTTGGGTAAGCTTTAGCGTTCTCCCCCTAATTCCCATTGTCCCTTCCAGAGGCACCAGTGGTTAATCTCCCAAAACGGAGCACCCCTTGGCCTCAGGGATCCTGGTGCTGTCATTTTCCATCTGTTGTATTCTAAAGCCTCAGATGCAGAGGGACTTGGCACCCCTCCTCTGTGCCCCGATTCCTCACTGAGCTACTATGACTCTTTCTGATTACTTGGAGATAAGTTATTGTCCCGGCCCTTTTGAAGTCTGTGCCTTGTGAGCCCTGGCAATGACTCGGTCAGCCTGAGTCTTCTCAGCCCTCCTGTGGAACTGTCTGCCACCAGAATGGTGGTGCTTCTGATTTCCTGGGGCCTTGAGGGTGTGCATGCCTGTCGTGCTCTGTGGGCAGAGTGCTATCTCTAGATGGACACACAGGCCCTCCACACTGACCTCAGGTCATTTGTTGGACTCTTAAGTCCTAATGCTGTTGTCTCCTAAAGCTGGGGCTCACAGCAGGTTTCTGAATAAGAATCCCTGCTGGTTAAGACTTTGGTTTCTCTTGTTTCCTTAGAGATGTTTTTCCAAGAGCATAATGTACGTTAAAGTCTTTGAATTGAGACTAATCCCCTTGTGTGAGACACTCTGCCCAGTAACTACACTTGTGTGTAGTTATTCCCTGTTTTCTGAGCCAGGCCACTTGCAGTTTTCTAAGCCAGATCCATTTACACTCCTTTCTCTGCAGAGCACCCAGGAGACCCTGCCTACCCCTGCAGTCTCTGGAGGAGACAGGCAGCCAGCATTGCCTGTTCGCTGTAGGCGTTAGTCAGGCACACCCTGTAACTTTATAATAAACCTGAAGTTTCACCTTGTGTGAATTTGCTATTCTTTTCTTGCCCAAAACCTACTTAGGAGAACTACCTGGGGAGCTTGTTAAAAGTGCATACTCTAAGGAATGAAGTCCCAGTTCATGTCACTACATAGATTGGTGCCAAAGGAGGAGGCTAGGCAGAGCCTGCCCTCTCATGGAATGAATGTCTGAGTACATAGTCCTTAGAAAGGAGGAAATGGAAGTGACTGCTAATGGATCTGGGGTTCCTTCTGACAATTTCCTGGGATTAGGTGGTGATGGTTCTAACAACCTTGCGGGTATTGTGAGTATAGGATGTTAAAACCACTGAAAGTGCATCCTTTAAAATGGTGACTGCTAAAGTGTATAAATGTCTCAATTTCTGGAAGTACAGGTTTGCATTTCACCTTTCAGGGATTCAGAGGGGGTGAGTCTGGATGGGGCATTGGTTCTGAGGCACAATCAATTCTGAGTGACATTTCTGAGTAGTAATAGCACTGTGCTTAGTACCTAGAGTGCTGTTGAGACAGTCTGTCACCTGCTGGCGTTGTCAAGACAGCTCTTGGAAGTTAGATGTGACCTCATTCCCCAAGCTTGTCAGTGTTTCTGGATTAACCCAGATGCCATCCCCCGCATACACATATACACACACTGAAATTGGTGAACTAATAGTGACTAGTAAGTAAGTGCTCATTTTCTTATTTTTTCCTTGCAGTAGTATATGGGTAAATCTAGCTTAAATCATTTTGCTGGGGTCACATAGCTAGTGAGTACTGAGGACAAGAACCAAGCCCTTGTCCTCTAATGTCTGTAGCCCACCCACTCTGCCGCTGCATTCACGGCTAAGCTTACTCTTGTGCTATCCTCTTGAGCCCAGCTCCTCAGGCTTTGCCTTGATTCTCTTGACAGCCAGTTGTGTGACTTTGGGCAAGCACTGTGCTCTCCAGGCTAGAGTTTTCAAGCTTTCAGGTAGTTGAAACTTGACCCCTGGGGCCAGGGAGATGGCTCAGTGGAATAAATGCTTCCCTCACAAGCGCAAGGGCCTGAGTTCAATCCCTGGTTCTGCCAAAAATAAATAAATAAA
>NW_004524613.1:6889550-6903476 GCF_000260255.1 Octodon degus
CTTGCCAGGCAAGTGCTTATTCTACTGCGCTATCTCCCTGGCCCTTTGTTTTGGTTTAATTTGAGACAGGGTTTCACTGTGCAATTCAGGCTGGCCTTGAACTCAGTGATCCTCCTGCCTCACACCAGTATGTGTCCCTGGTGTGAGGCCCATTTTTGTTTTTTGAAACAGGATCTCATTGAGTCACCAGGTTGGGCTCAAATTGAATCCTCCCTACCTGAGCCTCCTAGAGTGTTGGAATTACAGGCATTTACCACTATGCTCAGCTTCTGATTAACTCATTTCTGTCTTTTTCAGCTTTGTCAGGAAACAAGAAGGGTTCTCCTTTTGGTTTCTCATCATTGGCCCCATGGCTGCCATACAGATGGATCCTGACCTAGCCAAGCAACTCTTCTTTGAAGGGGCCACTGTGGTCATTCTGAATATGCCCAAGGGGACAGAGTTTGGCATTGACTATAACTCCTGGGAGGTAGGACCCAAGTTCCGGGGTGTGAAGATGATCCCACCGGGCGTTCACTTTCTTCACTATAGTTCTGTGGACAAAGCCAATCCCAGGGATGTGGGTCCTCGTATGGGCTTCTTCCTTAGCTTGCAGCAGCGGGGGCTGACAGTCCTGCGCTGGAATGCTCTCCAGGAAGAGGTGGACTTGTCTCCAGCCCCAAAGGCTGAAGTGGAAGCTATGAGGGCTAATCTTCAGGAGCTGGACCAGTTTCTGGGACCTTACCCATATGCCACACTCAAGAAATGGATCTCACTCACCAACTTTGTCAGTGAGGCCACAATGGAGAGGTTGCAACCTGAAAGCCGGCAAATCTGTGCCTTCTCAGATGTGTTGCCTGTACTCTCCATGAAGCACACCAAGGACCGGGTGAGGCAAAATCTACCCCAGTGTGGCACTGAGTGCAAAAGTTATCAAGAAGGTCTAGCCCGGCTGCCTGAGATGAAGCCCAGAGCTGGGACAGAGATCCGCTTCTCAGAGCTACCCACACAGATGTTCCCAGTGGGTGCCACACCAGCAGAGATAACAAGGCACAGCATGGACTTGAGCTATGCACTAGAAACTCTGCTCAGCAAGCAGTTTCCCACCAACCCCCAGGATGTGCTTGGTGAGAAGGAATGGGGCTCTTTGGGAGTGGCTGAGAGATGATGTTAGTAGAGTGTTTTCTTTTGTTGTTGCTAGTCTTGTTTTTCTTATTTTCTTTTCTTTCTTTCTTTTTTTTTTTTTTTAGTAGTAGGGTGTTTTAGAATAAGTATTACATCTTGGGTTATCTAGTCAGTGATTCGTAAATCTGGCTAGGAGGCAGACTCAACCTTTGTATTTGGTAAAGATACTAATGAGAGTTTACCTTTATCCCTGGAAATTGAGTCATATTGTAGTAAGGCTTCAACAATTTGTCTGACTGTCTGTCCAACAGTCAGGCATCCTAGGTGAGCCCAGTTGCTCATAATCTTGACCAGCCCTAGTGAGGAAAAGGATTTGGCTCACACAGAGGTAGAAATAAGACTAGAGCCCAGGACTTCTGGCTCCTAGGCTAGCTCTATGTTCCTAGCACTTCCCACTGGCCCCTCAGTTTGCTGTAGTCTTAAAATGATATTGTCTCCTAGTTCACACCAGGACAATGATTTTTGATCGTTACAGGTTTTTTTTAATTTCGTTACAGTTTTGTTGCTTATCTTTAGTACAAAATATAGATATTCACTATAGAAGAAAAACAAAATTAAATTTTACTTCAAATCCTGCCTACGATTTTTCACATTTTGGTATTTATTTATTTAAACACAATTTCACTATGCAGTTCAGGCTGTCTTTAAAAAGACTTTGTAGCCCAGGCTGGTCTCAAACTCAGAATAATCCTCCTGCCTCAGCCTCCAGAGGGCTGGAATTACAGGCCTGTGCCACCTCATTCAGCCATTTGCATATATTTTCTTTCTATCCTACATATTTTCTATCTTTCATTTCATTCTTTTCTATAAATTTTAGTTTTTAAAAGTTCATTTATATGTTTACCTATGCTGTATCTATACAATAATTTTTTTTTTTTTGAGATTGAGTCTCACTAAATAGTTAAAGCTGGTCTTGAACTTAATGTGTAGCCCTGGCTGACCTCGAATTCACAGTAATCCTCCTGTATTACCCTCTCAAGTGCTGGGATTACAGGTATACCCCACCACGTTGGGTAGGCTAGTATAACTTTTATAAAGGATTAAACGATATTTGCAGGGACCAGTGAGATAGCTTCGTGGACCAAAGTGCCTGCTTAGGCCAGTTTAGGCAAGTGCAGAGACTGAGGGTCCATCCCAGTTTATCCTGGGTGCTGTGCCAGCCCCACTCCCAGGGCAGGCTGTGCTGGCCAGAGTCTGAGAGTGGTTGTGCACGCCTATATAATCCCAGCACTGGGGAGGCTGAAAACAAGAGGATCACTGTGAGTTCAAGCTACATAGTGAGACGCTGTAACAACCAAATACATTTAAAAAAAAAACTATATTTGCAGCCTGTTCAAATATAAAAGTTTTCTCATGTCACTGAAATAATAACTCCTTTTTAGTGACTGTTTAGTATCCCATAGTTACTATACAAATTCTGTATTGGTGAACATGCAAGATGTCCCTTTTTTCCTCCTGTTTTAAATATGGTTCCCTGGACTTCCTTGTATGTATGTACTTCATGTACATTTAGGGTTAGAATTGTTGCATCAGACTGTGTATGTTGTTGGAACAGTTTTACATTCTTGGCTGTTATTAGGAGACTGTTGCCTGTCTCCCTTGGCAACATTAAACATTGTTTTAACAAAGGTCTTTGCCAATTAAATGGCTAAAAATTGACATTTCTTTTCTATTTTTTCAGTATTAGTCACAGCAAACATTTGTCATGTTTTTAATAGCTGTACACCTTTTTTTTCTTTTTTAAAATATACTTTACAGATAATTTGCCTATTTTCATGTTGGAAGGTTTGTGGGATATTTGAATACAGGACTTTTTATGTCATTGGCTCAGCTGATGTTGTAAGGGAGCTTTTAAAGGGTGTCTCTTAATGCATTAATAGCACATATTTTGATATAATAAGTGACACTTGAAATTCTGACTAAGAATAAATCAAAATCCTGTTTTCTAACTCATAAGTATTGCAGTTATTCAAAGTATATCTTGCGACTTCAATTTTAGAAAAAGTTGGTGTGTTACCAGTTTTCCTTGCTTCAGCAAAATACCTGAGAAGATCAATATAAAGGAATAAAGATTTTTTTTTTTGGCTCATGGTTTCAGAAGTTTTAGTCCTTGATCACTTAGCTTCATTGTGTCTGGGCCTGTGGTAGGCAGACTGTCGTGGCAGGTGGCATGTCAAGGAATGAGGCAGTCAGGAAGTAAAGAGAGGGGAACAGGCCAGTGTCCTAGTAGCCCCTTGCAGTGCACACCCTCAGTGACACTAACTCACCAACTGTCCCCGACCTTCTAAAGCTTCATTACTTCCCAGTAGTACCATTAGCTAGGAACCACACCTTCAGTAACTGAACTTTTGGGGGATATTCAAGGTCCAAATCATAATAGTCACACATCCACAAATTTAAGTATCCTAAATGTAAAAAGAATGGATAATGTTTAGTTTCTCAAACTAACCAGGTAACTGCAAACTGGAGAGTTGAATCATTCTACATAAAAATTTGGCTGTGCTTTTGAAATTTTGATCAAACATCCAAAATAGGAAGGCCAGGTCACTAGTCACACAAATCAGTCTTGGCTCCACAACCTTAAAACAGTTTTTTTTTTAACATATCTGCAAGTCTCAGATTAAATGCCATACATTAAGGAGGTATTTAGTGGTGTGCTAATTCATTCTTTTTATGGCCCACATGTACGTATACTTCATTATATGTACAACCACTTTTGAAGCCAGAGAGGATATTTGTGGCACTTAGTTGATGCCTATGCCGTGGCTTTTGGATCAACCATTGTCTTATTTGAGACAGGCATCCAGTGGAAATAGAGAATAGTAATATTTTGAGTGATGTTTCTTGTTTATTCTAAACGTTTTACATGCACTTGGTTCCAGAGCCCATGCCCATAGCTGTCAAGCTGCTTAGAGAGATTAAATCACAGATCCCTGATTAAATAACAAAATGAGCTGGCTGGCAGGATAGCCCTAGAGTAAGGATTCATGAATTTTCCTGTTGGGTAGGCTCTAGACATGTTCCCATCCAGTGAAGAATCTATTTCATTTTTCTACTATTCACATTGTGAAAGACTTAGGTATGCAATCTTGAAACAGGAAAATACTACTGTCCTGACTAACTTTGTGAATTTTAACTGAGAAGAATGTAATGCAGCATTTCTCTTACCCTGGAGCAGTCTTCTATGTCAGGATCACCTGAGGAGCTGTTAAAAGTTGAAAAACCTGGGACTGTTAGCTCTCCTTATCTAAAATCCCTGATGGTGAGGCTTAGACAGCTTTGCTTTGGACAAGCTTTTCTACTAGTTCTGGTGGGCAGCCAGTGTTGGGGTCCTCTACACATATCAGTGGTCACATTCTGTAAACTTGTAAAATGCCAACCAAATATTGGATATATCTGCTTTCTTGCAGTCTGAATTTGCAGAATTCAAAGCCATGGTTTGGTCTCCTTAGCTTGAACTTACAGCACTTCAGTAAACACTTGCCGAGCACCTACTAGGTACAAAATTCCATGCAAGGCTCTGCTGGAATAACAAAGATTAAAAAGCCCCATTTCTGAGGTCAGTAGAATTGATGGCTCTGTTGAACTAGTAGGGTAAAGTCAGCTGGTATTGTATTCCTCAGCCTCATGATTTCTCTTCCCTCACTTGCAGGTGAACTTCAGTTTGCCTTCGTGTGTTTCTTGCTGGGCAACGTGTATGAGGCATTTGAGCACTGGAAGCGGCTCCTGAACCTCCTGTGCCGGTCAGAAGCAGCCATGGTGAAGCACCACACCCTGTATATCAACCTCATCTCCATCCTGTACCACCAGCTTGGTGAGATCCCAGCTGACTTCTTTGTGGACATTGTCTCTCAAGACAACTTCCTCACCAGCACCTTACAGGTGAGAGCAGTTTTCTGGCTGACACTCATGGGTCAGAGTGAAGCAAGGGTATGAAAGCCTTTCAGGAGGGTTACCTTTTGTTTGTTGCTATTCTTCCATGACCCTAAAGATTTCTTAATTTCAGTTACTAATCTCAAGATATTTCCTAGTTTTCTGTCTCCTACTCTGTTGTGAATTCCTCTATAGAAAGACCCTCACTCTGTGCGAGTTTCTCCAACTCCCTTTCAGAGGCTCTAGCAGTAGGGTGTTTAGAATTTGAATCCCCTTCACCTCTTTAGGTTATTCAGTTGTATTGGTCAGTTTTTTCATTATTATAATGAAATACCTGAGGCAGATTAAGAAAACAAGAGTTTTATTTAGCTCAGTTTTGGAAGCTAAATGTGCCCGGTCAGCCTCACTGGTTTGGACTTCGGTGAGGGTTTAACAGCTGATCACATCATGGTGAGAACACTTGATGGGGGAAGAGATCTGACCTAGACAGACAACCAGGGAGTCCAGGGCATGGCTGCCTTGTCCTTTTCTAACAATCCTCTCACGAAAACTGCATTAACATATTCACAATAAGGCCGTAATTCATATATCTCACTGCTGGACAGCTTAAACCACCAGTGGCATAGGCATGACTGTTCCATTGGGCAGCTTTTGATTAATCTGATCATAAAAAGACTGACAAAGGTGATTAGGTCTGTTTGTACCACAAGCTGCTCAATGGGACAGTCATGCACATACCACTGGTTGTTCAGGCTGGTGATGACGTGTTAATTCTTTCCAAGGCCACTGGACCAGTGACCTAAGAGCCTCCTACTGAGTCCAGCTCTCAGTATCACTGCTCTGAGGACCAAGCTTCTAACACATGAACCTTTAAAGAGAAACTTTATTCAAACCATGGCATCAGCTCAATACAATTTTTCTTTCTCACTGTAGCCATAAGTTGCTGAAACCCAGTAGGGCAGAGTTTTGAAGATTGTTATTCCCAGTGAAACATCTGCAGCTTCTTAGATCTCATTTAAGCATTAAAGTAGCTTTGATTTCCTGTTCAAACAAAATGTGCCAGTTTCTGCAGAGATTCTCTGACAAAAAAAGTGAAATTTGCTTTTAACTTGGCAATTAAATTTTCATTATGAGTGGTAATTAGTGAAGAAGCTTCAAACAACTTATAATCTCTATCCTGTTCTATTTCTTCCCTTTGCAAACAGATTAGTTTCCTTTATGTACTTGGGGTAGCTTCTTCTCACTCACATTTTGTAACTTTCTAAGTACAGAAGAGGCAGAAGCATCTAGCTGCCTGTTTCTATACCTTTTCTCCCGCAAACTGCTTTCTTCTCCATGTGTATGAGAGACCCCCTCGAGGCCTGCTTCATACAAGCTGGCTCCTTACTAACCTCCCTCTTCCATTCAGGGTAAGGGAAGAAACTAATATTCATTAAATGCCTTTGGGTACTAAGCACCATATTTATCACATTATTTGTGTTTCCTCATTTAATCTCTCTGGAACCCTGTAAGGTAGAGAAGATTGAGACTGAAAAAGGTTAAATCATGAAAAATCACACAATAGAAGTCAGGATTTGTGCTTGTGCTTATGCCCCAATATGCCAGATACAGTGTGGATGTCTCAGAAAAGATTCCTGATTGACATTAGTGGCGACACCATCAGGGCCCTGTTTCTTGGAAATACAGAACGCTTTTCTGAAACAAATGTGCTGTTGGAAGAATCCTATGAGTAGGCAGATGACCTGAAACTCTAGTAGTTTGAAGGACTTGTGCTAGACTATAGGGATGAATCAGTTGATGACTGCGCTTGGTCTAATCTACTTCAGAGGAATGTTAAACTGCACTTTTACTGTTTTTGGTTTTGTTTATTTGGTACAGCATTTCACTATGCAGCTTGAACTCATAGTGATCGTCTTGTTTTCAGCCTCCCCAGTGCTCAGATTACAGGCATGTACCACCACACCTGGACTCTTGGTGGCCAGCTCAGCACGCCCGGGGGCGGGGCTGGGCCCAGCGCTGGGGCCAGCGTGGCATGTAGTGCCAGGGATCAAAATCTGGTTCCTGCACTTGCCCAAGCAGGTACTTAGTCCACTGAGCTATCTCATCGGTCCTTACTAGTTCTTGGTATAACAGAAATTAAATTTTTTATTCATTTCCTGTGGGGAACTCCTCCACTAGAGGTACTAGTTTTGAGTTAGTATGAAGAAGCATCAGACTGTTGACTTACCTCTGACAGTGACCACAGCCAAAAGGAGCAGTGTGCTACCTGCTTGTGATATAAATGGTTACTGTTGCACCAATGTAAGAGGACTATACTGTTGCTGGATTTCCTGCTCATTATCAGCACAACTAGCACCCCGGCTCTGATTGCCAAGGCTTTATTCCCAGCAGTGACTTATAAAGCAGAAAAAGACCCAGCTGGATTGCTAGATATCCAGGTGGGTTGTACAAGGAAAAAAAAGTCTTTTTTCAGACTTTTCACCAAGAAAATTTGTTGTCATTTGGAAAAAGTCAGGAACTAGTCCTCTTTTTTTTTTTTTTTTTTTTTTTTTTTTGACACAGTCTCACTGTGCCAGTAAGGATGCCCTTCCATACACTGAGTCTCTCAAGTTGGCCTTGAGCTCACACAGTACTCCTGCCTTACTCTCCCAAGTACTGAGATTACAAGTATGCGCCAGCATGCTTGGCAGGGTATATGCCTTTAAAAAATTAATCAAATATTTTTGAGCTTCCTTTATATATGACATTATACTGAAAGTGTGAGGAATACACATAAGAGTTAACCAGGGTTCTTGCCCTCCAAGGATTTATTCAGTGAATTAATAGGTATTGACTGAGCCTCTACTGTATATAAGGCTGTGTTCTAGAAGTGGGAGTAAAATTATGAGCAAGAGACAATCTCTGAGGTAAAACTTGTATTTTGGTGGGGAAATAAACAGATCAATTAGCCAAGTAACTCCATATTGTGTTAAGTGTTTCAGGAGGCAGTCTTGCTCCTGCATCATTGCCCCAGCAGGACTTTTGGTCTCCCCAGACTACGCCAGAGTTTATCACCCCTCATGCATATCTTAGCCATCTGTGTCCCACACTGCCACCTGAGTTGTTCCTACATGCAGCACTGATCTTACTTCTCTGTGGCTCCTCACTGTCTAAGAAATTAAATGACCAAACGTAGATTCTGAAGCACTTCTCACCTGGCTCTTTTCCCATTCTCCAGCTTCTCTTTCCTCTCCGTTTTCCCCATCAACCTAGTGTCTGAGGGCTGGCCAAATAGCTCAGCGGATTAAAGCGCCTGCTTAGGCAGATGCAGGGGCCAGGGGGTTCAGTTCCTGGGCTTGCCATGCCAGCCCTGCCCCTGGAGTGCGCTGAGACAGCAATTGAGACTGGGCAGGTGGTATATGCCTGTAATTCCAGCCCTTGGGAAGCTGTAAACAGATGGATCTCTATGAGTCTGAAATAGTAGTGACACCCTGAACACCCTGTAGACCCTTCCCTAAAATACAAAAAAACACAACAAAACAACAACAAAAAAACCCCTAGTGTCTGTGTACTCCTCAGTCTCTTAATAGATCCTGTTGCAGAAAGGCCATACTGTCTCATGCCTTTTATTTTTTGAAGAGATGGGGTCTTACTGTTTCCTGGGCTGGTCTTGAACTTCTGGGCTCACTTGATTTTCCTGCCTTAGCCACCTGAGTATCTTGTGCCACAAGCACATGCACAATTGAAAAAGAAGCTTCTTTTTTAATTGTGAAAAGATAAGATTTTACCTCTTATTAACAGATTTTTAAATGTTTAGTAGAATATTATAGTAATGTACAACAATTTGTGCAACTCCACCCATAATACCAGCCAGATCTCTAAGAGCTATATACCATATATAACCAGAACTACCAATTTTCATGCCTTCTGGGTGGAACCTGATTTTCCTCTGCCTGCTGTGCTTGCTCATCCTACAACAGACCCTGCCAGCATCTCTCCCTGAGGCTGCATCTCATCTCTCTCCCTCCTCTCCACGCTTTTACCCTGCACTGTACTCATCACTAGTATATTGCATGAATTGTGCTTTGTGAAGTACAGAGTCTGCCCCACTCTGACACCAAGCCATGAGCTCCTTTAACACAAGGCCAGTTTTTTGTCCAACTGGTTGTTTTCAATACCTAGCCAAGGCCAACACTTCTTTCACTTTGTGTTATTAATTGTTTCTAGATAGAGTACTAATTCCTGGGGCAATATAGTGAAGTCTAATGAAGGTCATTAGGAGCATCAAAGAGAGTGATTAATTCAGATTAGAGTTGAGATTGGAAGGACGGAAGGTCAGAAATGGCTCCATGGGGGGAGGGGGCATTTAACCATGAGCTTATGGGGTTATTGGTGTGTTAAGAGACACAATATGGAAAAGGATACTACAAAACATTTTTAAAAACTAGAGAATCATACTCATACCCTATTTCAGTGAGAGTCCAGTGCCCTGCATAGATACTCAGGATTTTTGTGGCTGAATGAATCAGACCATAAAAGCTGCCTTAAGCTAGCTGCCTCCTTAAAGGCAGTCAGGTAAGTGGAGCTGGCTTCCTTACTTAGGAGCTTAAATGTCTACTGCCCATGGAGGAGAAATGGTGTTGGTATGTAAGCACTTAAAGATAGCCACATTAGCAGGGTAAAATCAGCCCCATAATGGCCTCAGCCCTTATTTTTCAGCTTTCCTATGTTAGGCACTTTTGAATAGATGCCACTGATTTTTATTAATCCCTTGGATTTAGCTTGAACAAAAATTATTTGTTTCACAAAAATAGATACAGTTTTTCTTTTAGCTAAAGTAAATTAGGTCACCATAATTTGTTTAAAACCAGTGAAAGGATAATCTGAATTTAATAGTGGTATGTTAGAAAGAGTTACATACAAAATAAGGATTCTTACTTCCCATGGCATAGCATGCAGGTATATAATCACAGACCCTGAATGCCGTGAGGGAGCTTCTTTTTCAGTTACAATAAGCTATAGACACTTTCCAGCTTCGTGCCTTGCCAGTATTCTGGATACCAGTGTCCATCTTTAACTCTTAAAGAAAACATTAACTCTGATGATTTCTATAGCAGTTCTATGACACCAACTGTGATAAATTTACCCAGCATTCATACCCCTCCTGCTCTCAGTTGATACTTGCATGCCGAGTGTCCATTATCTCACTTAGCCCTCACATTAGTGCTAGAAGGTAGGTTATAATCCCATTGTATAGATGAGGAGAGAGGTCACATAATGTTGCCCATGATCACAGCGCAGTTAGTGGATACAAGGTTGAGCTTTGGATTCTAAAGCCTGTGGCAGGCTCCCATGGAAAATGAGAGCTCCAGATAAAATACTGCAGTCTTTAAACTGACCTCAGGTGATAGGACTCCTGCTGTTTTTCACCTTCTTTGCCATCATTGGGAAGTGATAGTCTTGATTTTAACACCATCTGCAGAAAGTGGTAAGACATTCTGCTTCTGGCCAGTTTTGTTTTGAGCCAAATTGAGTATTTAAAAAATTAGGAAATTTCTTCTTTTTCATCTAATCAAAAAATAGGATATGATAATGACAAAGCTACCTACCTTATTACTTTGAATTTCTCAAGGTGACCTAACTGCACTCAATTCATTTAAGTTGGATTTAAAAAAAAAAAAACTTTCACATTAATGACTAGAGTAATTTGAAATTGTATAATAGGTTTAATGATGAAAGTGTTGATACTTTTTAAAATATTTAAAGCAAAGTACCTAATGGGTGTACTTCTTATTTTAGATAAATGCATTTGTTTAAAAATGTTATCATTCTGTTTCAAAGGTATTTTAAAACTATCTAGGATTGACCTGCCAAAATTAAAGTGATTTACTTCTCAAAGATACTGGAAAATGTTGTTTCACCTTAGCAAATAAAAAAGTAAGATTATTGCTGTTTTCTTTAAAAAGACATAAAATCATACTGCAAATAACAATCAGAATGAAGAATCTCTTGGAAAATATGTATAAAGTTGTTTTCTGAATTGTTTTTAAAATATTCAGTTTGTGCAATAATAGGGTCAACAAAATCAGAGCCAGATGTGGTAGTGTACAGCCGTGACCCCAGCACTTGGGAGGCTAAGGCAGGGGGACCTCCATGAGTTCGAGGCCAGCCTAGGCTGCATGGTAAGTTCAAGGACAGCCTGAACTACATAGTAAAGCCCTGCCTCAGAAATCAAACAAATGTACATAAATAAATAAGAGGTACTAAGGAGTGGGGTCAGGAGAGGGCTTGAGTGCCAAGGGCCAGCACCAAGGCTTTTTTCTGGAATAACCAAACTGTTCCTGATTGTGGTGGTGGCCACATAAATCCATATGGACCTTGAGACTCAGACCTACATTTCAAAAGAGAACTCTGTACAAAAGTGTCATACAGTGGTTGTATGGCAGTGTACATCTGTGCAAATGAATCAAACTCTTTTAACAGTGGTTGAATTTAATTATGTGAAGTTATACTTCAAAGTTTGGTAGATTTTTTGTTTTAGTTTTTTATCGTTTTTTACGTATTTAGTACAGGGTCTACAAGGTCTCACTACACAGATTGGACTTGTAGTGATTCTTCTGTTTTTCAGCCTCCCAAACACTGAGATTACAAGGTACGTACTACCATGCCCAGTCTCAATCCCAGTTTCAGTGTGCATGTGCGGGAAGTGGGGGAGGGAGGCAGGGCCTGCTTGGCAGTCTAGGAATCAAACACCCAGCCTAAGCAGGCGCTTTAATCTGCTAAGCTATCTGGCCAGCCCTTGTTTTTTATCTTTTTGAGGCAGAGTTTTGCTGTGCAGTTCAGGCTGACTTTGAATTCATTTTGTAGCCCAGGCTGGCCTATAACTTGCAGCCATTCTCCTATCTCAGCCTCCCAAGAGCTGGGATTACAGGTGTTCGCTACTATGCCTGTCCTTCAAAGCTTGCTTACTTGCTTGTGTATGTATGCACTCAGACTGTCAGTCTTGAAACAAGATCTCATTGGGCTTAATCTCACTATATAGCCTAGGCTGGACTGGAACTCACAACTATCTGCCTGCCTCAGCCTCCTGAGTGCTTGGATTACAGGCGTGAGCCACCACATACAGCCCAAAGGTTTTTAAAAATCAACCCTGGGCTGGGTCCTAGAGGCCTGGAGGGGGATACTTCCAGAAGCACATGCACATTGCAGGTCACTCACATGCAAAGCAGTGCTGAATATTAAGTATCAGGGATATGTTTAGTCTTTATCAAAACAAAGCAGTCTTCTGGGAGAAGAATAAATTGAGATATGCCTCTGGACTAGATCTTGCTCAGTGTTTATCATTGGACGATGCAGCCCACCTAACATCCTTGTCTGTGCAATGGGAGTAGTAATTTCCTTTCTGCTTGCCAGGTTTGTAGAAAGATTAAGTGGACTAGTACTTTAAAAAGGACAAACCAGTTTTCTAATTAGAAGCTGTAGTTTTAAAACTATTGCCTTCTGTTGCGTACCCACTTCTAGTTGATTCTACTCTTAGGCATGTCTGAGAGGTGAGTGGAAGGGAGGCTGATGTATGAGACCAGCTTATTCCAGCCTTTTACATCTGGCCATCACTAAATGCAAGGCCATTCAGTGACACAGGAGTGAGCATCCTGTGGGCTCCAACTGAACGCCAGGTCCTGAGTATAGATTGTGCAGGACACATTGATAATTAGGATGGATTCTCTACTCTTGCAGGCGGACACCAGTGTGACGCAGGCACAGTGTGAGAGCCTCAGGGATCAGAGATTGAAACAGTTTGTTTCAGCACTGGCCTTTATACAAGCCATCTCCCAAGGGAGCAGAGCTTGGGAGCCAGTGGCATTTAGGGATCTGCTGCACAAGCCACCACCTCCACAGGATGTGTCCTTTCTTTCTAACACCATTGGCTAATCATCAGTCAATTATTTGGTGTTTCTAACAGAAAGACTTTAGAGAGGTGGGAGGAGTGGCATGTTGTCCCTCAAAGCAGCTCTGGAGAAAACCTTTTACTTTTGTCAAGTTAGATCTGGAGCCCAGAGTTCTTCCATGGTAATCTAGGGGTAATGTGGATCAAGGACCTGCTGCTTCTGCCCTCTTGTGTATGCCTGTGGGGTCCTGAGAGGCAGCAGGTGGCAGTATGGGAAAGACTGTTCTTTTCCTTTTGAATGCTTTTGATCCAGACATTTAATACCTCTGAGCCTCCATGTCTTTAAAAATACACTTTCTAGTATATCTTGCCAGATCAAGGTGGGATCCAGTTGGCTATGCTGAAACTCCTTTGAGACCAGTAAGGTACTGTAAGGAGTAATGGGTTTGCTATTATTTTTAGAAGGAACTGGGATCCAGAATAATTTGAAATAGCTAAAAGATGTGGAGAAAAATTTTCTGTCCCCTGTCCATGTTTTATTTGATAAAGCTGAATTCCTGCAACCCAATTTTTTAAATAGTCAAAGAAAACTATCTTTCTTTTTTTTTTTTTTTTTTTTTTCAAAGCATGGATTGAACTCAGGACTTTGCCCTTACCAGGGAAGCGCTTATTCTACTGAGGCATCTCCCCGGCCCCAAAGGAAACTATTTTCCCAAAGAAATTTGTAGTTTGTAAATGGCTGATATGCTCATAAAAGATCCTCACTGATCGGGGACCTGCCCAGTAGTTCAGTTGTTTAAGTGCCTGCTTAAACAAAGCCCTCAAGCTCAAGCGTCTGGGGTTCCAACCCAGACAGACACTGCAAACCAGAAATGCCCTAAAGGCATTTCGAGCCTCCAAAAAAAAAAAAAACGCTTCTACCATTTTTGGTCTGGAAATCCCCTTTAAACCAGCTATTCCTCTACTGGGAATATTCCCAGAGGATCTGAAAACATCATATCATAGGGATATATGTGTGCCTA
>NW_004524613.1:6910191-6919860 GCF_000260255.1 Octodon degus
TAGCAGAACCGGGGATTGAACTCAGACCCTTGTGCTTGCCAGGCAAGCACTTATTCTACTGAGTCATCTCCCTGGCCCCCTAAACTGTATTTCAGTAGTGGGCAACTTATAGCATGTGTGCTTTCAGCAGGCTGCTTATCATTGAAAGCTCTAAAAGGTTCACCATCACTTCAGTATTTATACAAAATAACATGGAGCCAAAGTACTATCAACTTTAGGTCTTCTGCATGTCCCACTTGGCAGTCCTCTGTGTGTCTTTGATGAATTAAAAATGTGAAAAAAATTAATTACTACTTAATACTTGCAGTATTTTTGGAAAGCAAGAGCCTTCGAAACAGGCATTGGTGTGACTGATCTCTAAGCTCTTCCAGTTTTAATGCCTCTGAAAGTGAAGCTGTTGGCAGGACCTGGCCTAATTTTAAAATCACCTCAAATGCAGGCCTCCTGGGGTCTGGTTCTTATTTGCAAGGCTGGTTTATCCTATTAACAGAATCAGCAGAAGTGGTGACTTTTCTATCCCCTTCCACTGTCCCCATGACAAACCCTTGCTGCTTGGAGCCTCATTCCATCTAATTTCTCATCACTTGAGCAGTAGAGGAGTTCCCTGCTGTTGGTTGCCTTTTACCATCAGTAATTATTTCCCCAATGTCATCCCCTGTAAATATTATTTAATATTCCCAGGGCACTGTGACATGCTGGTCTCTCCAGCTAGTCAGACTTTGGCTTGACCATGATACCATCCCCTGCTCAAATGGGATCTAGAAATACAGAATTCTCAATGGATGGTCGAAGCCAACACTGAGTCACATTTGCCAAATATAAAGCAGAACAGAATGCAGTTGCTCACCTGAACTGTTGAGGAATTCTTGGAGCCTATGTTGTTCTATAATTCTGCAGACCCACTTTTCTGTCCACCCCCTTCTGAATACCGTGACACTTCACCTTAGATCCTACGTATCTTGCCCAGACAGGCTTGGTTTCCATTAAACCTGTCTAGACCTTTCTGTCTCCAGAATATCCAGAGTTTCAGATGCTGGTTCATTCTCCCTCAGCCTGGGCTCCTGAGGCCTGGCAGTGCTGCCACAATGAGGAATAAGCCAGCCACTTGCTGCTAAGGGTTGGTTTGTGCCTACTGTCTTGAATCTATGTTCAGCTTTCTCTGCCAGCCTACTGTCTGTCCTGGATCTAGTGCTCCCCCTCTTGACTCACTAGATTCCTTTGGACAGTAGCTGTCGGTTCAGTTTCTTGGTGGGAGGGAGGTAGAATCAGGGTTTCCCTGCAGGGCTGTCCAGTGTCCAGTGTAGAGGCCCCACTTTCCTTGTATGTTTGTCCAGCTTATTCCCAGATTTCTCCATTTCCCTTCTGTCTGCTTCCTCAAATGTTTACCTGGCCCAGGATTGGATTGCTAAGGGGATGCTGATGGACGAGCTGTATCTTGAGAACAAGCTGTGAGGAGCACCTGAGAATCACACATCCACTTCCATCGTGGGGGTCTCATGTGGGTTGGAGCTAACATTTTTTGGGCCCCCCCTCACTGCTGAGCACCATGCAGGGTCCTTTACTTACTGTCTTCAATCTGCAGCATTAGCTCTTCAGGAAGGGCCTTATTTTCACAGACAAGGGACTTCCTGTGGGTCAGAATGTATGCCCAACTCTGCCCGTGCCATAGTACAGCAGTCCTAAATAAGGACAGTTACATAATATGTGATAATTGCCAGTGGATCTGAGGATGCCAGCCTGACAACTGCCAGTGTCAGTCACTGGCAGCGGTGGCGGGCAGACCCCAGCCTCGAGTCTTGACGGCTTGTTCATGTTTTGGCCCAGACTCTGTCTCTGTCTGGGTAAACTGGACTGACCCGGCTTGAGGGGTGGTGGCTCGTGGCCGTGGGATGCTTCTAGATGAAAGAAGGGGGACAGCATCTGACCCAGGAGGCTGCCTCCGCCATCTGCCCTGTGGGCCTCGGGCCAGTGTGGGGCTCCCCAGGCTGGAATGCCCCTGAGCAGAAGCTGCTTTCCTGTCACCTGTCTGACTGGAGATGCAGTTGAGCTTTGCAAAAGGCTTCAGAGAAAGATGTTGGCAGATGCAAGGCCTCTAAGAGACTGATAAATCAGGCCAGCGTCTTCTACACGGGCCTTGCCTTCTCTGCGGAGCAGTAAGCATCCCAAGTGGAGTGGCCTGAAGCTGGGGGACAGGATAAGGGGAGCTCACGGTACATTTTGAATGCGGAAGGCTACGCATTGTTCATTTCCCTTTTGGAAATTGTTCGTGTCATTTGCCTCTTCTTTTTTTGGGGGGGGATCTTTATGTGTTTTTTAAAAATAAGCATTCATCTTATCATAAATCTTTATATTATAAATATTTCCTCCAGTGTTGCCATTTGTCTTTTAGTTTTATGATATTTGGAAATGTATGCTTGACTTTTTATGTCACATATGGCAAGGATTTTCTTTTTTATCTAGTGTTTTTCTTTGCTTTAATGCTTAGAAGTCCATTCCCGACTCAAGACAAAAATGTATATTTACCTATATTTTGTTCTAGTTTTTCCCAGTGTTACTCTTTTTCATTTTTTATTTTACCGTAGTTGAAATCATGTTTCCTCAGCCCTGCCTAATTCAGCTGCACTGCTACCTCTCTTGCCTCATATCTGGTCCTGCTTTTTCCTCTCCACATTTTAAGTCCAAATGTGCTGTTTTACACCTCCATCCTTGTCCTTCCCAACAAGGGCTTCTCACAAGCCTCCCAGATTCCCTCATGGCATTTACAGCCAAGCTGCACAGGGCTGGCCCTTGACGCCGCAGTCGTGCGGTGTGGAGTGTTTTTCCTGCTCCGTCTTGGGGTAAGACATTTGCTCATGATTCTTACCCCCACACACTCCAGCCCCAAGAGGGCTATGTGTACACATACCTTATTGATTGGGAGAGCCCCTCTTCCTCTCCATGGAGTACCAGTCACAGTACCTCAGCCCATCCTACTGCTCACAGGGACAGGCAGGTGACTGCAGGGAGGCCAAATGACACCTTTCCTAGGATTCTTTTAGAAGGTGCAAAGTGATACCACTTTCTTTTCAAGTTATAGCTCTAGAATAATCTCTGTTAGATCCACTAGAGCTTCTCATCACAGAAAACACTGTTCCTGAGCTGAGGATGAGGGCAACATGGAAGGAATCTGAGCTCAGAGCTGAGACCAAGAAAACTGACAACATTGCTAAAGCACCTGGATCCAGCCCTGCCTGCAGCCCACAATCCCTAGCCTTCCTCCTTTATGAACTAATATAATACCCTTTAATTTAAGCCCCTTTGTAACAGATTTCTGCTACAGACAAAAAGAATCCAAACTAATTCACTCCTACATTGGGAGAATTTGGTCTTCATTGCCTGCCCATGTGCAAACTCCTAAGCTGTCAGATTTGTAAGGGGACTTAGAGGTCAGTCTCCTATCAGTTGGTAAAACAGATCCTAGGAAGGAAAAGAACTTATCCAGGCTCACATGGTGAGGGTTTTGTTTTTCTGACCAAAGGGAAAAAGAGGTTGGACTCAGCTGCCAGCAGCCTGGACAGTACCACGGGGCTCAGCAGTGGCACTGGAGCACTTAGTGGCTATTGATCTGTTGCCTTTGGATGTGCTACTCAGACAGGACCACTGCTGCCACGTGAAAGTGTGTGCAGCCAAGGGACAGGAGAGCTCCAAGGCTGGGCCTGGGGAGGAGGGGCACCCGAGCTGCTGCGGCTGCAGCTGCCTCTGCTCCTGTCTCCTTAGCTCCTGTTGGGGGAGGATAATTGCAGTCCAGACCACAGCTGGCACTTGCTGAGCACGCACCACATGCCAGGCAGCAGGTTAAGCAGCAGCAATAGCTTTACATACATTCACTCTTGCGACATTCCTAGGAAGTAGGTCTGGTGTGAATTCCCCTTTACCCGAAAGGAGACAGACCCCACCACCTTCTGGCCTTTCCAGGGCTCACACTGCAATGGCGCCACACGCTTCGGCTATCGCAGCTCATCCTGACTTTATTTTTTTATTTATTTTGCAGAACCGGGAATTGAACTCAGTCCCTTGAGCTTGCCAGGCAAGTGCTTATTCTACTGAGCCATCTCCCTGTCATCCTGACTTTAGAGCCCTGGATGTGAACACCTGTACCAGGAGGGGTGAACTGAGATGCTGAGAAGTGGGGAGGCCCTGGGGGTCCAAGAGCAAGCATGTTTGTGCTCCCCACTCTGCCCAGGACAGTCCATTCAAGGCAGATTCCTCAGAGTTTTCAAGAGAAGCCAGAAATCTGGGTTTTTATGTGAAACTTCTCTATTTTTAAATATTGGCAACAAATTCAGGTTTTTAAAAACAACAGCGTGCAAGCCAACCAAAGCCACATTTGCAAGCCAGTGGATTGCAGATTTTCTGCTTTACTATACTCTTTCTATGGCTGGAGGAAGAAGCTCCCATCCATGGGAGTCTGTCCAGCCCCCAGCAGGACTGACCTGCCTAGATATGGCTGATACCCGACCCCTGGCCAGTCCTGATGTGTGTTCATTTCTCAGTGTGCCTTGGAGGCCTGCTGACAGCAGAAGTGGGGGCAGGGCAGGGGTTGCCAGGTGGTGATGAGAGAACCGAGGAAGGTTTATTATCCAACACTATAGATAAGAAAATTGAGACCCAGTGAGGCCATAGAAATGGTTCAGTGCCCCCGGAGACTTAAGGAGCTGCTGGGATTAGCTGCTAGGCCTTTCTGAACCATTATATATTCCTCTTACCCTGATAATGGTCATTTGGCTGGATAGAAGGGATGCTTGGAAGCTAGCATGTAGCAGGGCCCAGCCTTGCCCCTGCTAAATAGTATCAAGGAGGTCAGTGGACCTCTCTGAGGTTCTGTTCCTCTTCTCTGTGGTGGGTGTTGTAACCAGCTTCTCAGGATAAGCATGAAGATCTGGTTGTGTATGGATAATAAAATGCCTGTATACTATGCTCCAAGACTCGCTTCCTTCCCTTCCCTCTATCTAGGATGCAGCTGAGAACCAAGAAGGCAGGGGCAGCAGCCTTGCTCGGCCACTGCACTTGGAGTTCAATCCTTTGTGCCTCTGCTCAGAGACGCTTCCTTCCTTCCTGCAATGAACACCAGCTTGGCCATCTGTGAGGAGACTGAGTGGAAGAGCTCAGGGAGCTAGCTGACTAGCACAGGGATGTGTGGCAGAAGAGGGACCCAAGATTGCAGAGCCAGCTCACTGGATGGCCTCTGGGGGCAGTGCAGAGCCTCAGTGTATACTGTGGATTGCTGCTCAGGAAGAGGATTTCGCGGTTGCTGGCCTCCTGTGAGGCATAGAGGGCCTCCAGGGTCATTTGCAGTTTGCAGACTCTGGGGCTTACAGGACTCTGACACCAAGAGAGTGCTCATGAATCTGTGGCCTAGGCACACAGACTGCTAAAACTGTCTCAGCCCTGACCACACGGAAGAAGCTGCATCTGAAAGATAGCCTGTTTTTCCTGGTCTAGATCGAATACTCTAGGCTTACAGTAGGGAGGAGACTGGCCCAGAGAGAGCATAGGCTTCACGTAGGGTCACCCAGCGTGTTTGGGCCAGAGACAGAGCCCAAGCTGTTCTGTATGCAGGCCAGTGCTGCAGCTACCAGCCCCCTCCAGCCTGGAATATGCCTTTGGGGCACAAGGCACCCCATCAGACCGGGTGCCGGACCTGGACACCTCCAGCATGCTCCCATCTGGAAACTGCAGCTCTACAAGCATGTGGCAGGGCTTGGGCCTGCTCTGACCTTGTCCTTTCTATCTTTAAAGGGACTCGGTTTTCTCCTCTGTAGAACAAGAGTATTGTTTCAGAGGGCTGGAAGCTGCATGCTCCCCAGCTCCAATGGCAGCTGAGGCCTTTGCAGCCTCTGTAATGCATTACACGCTGAACCAGTACCTGTGCACCAGACAGCCCTGTGTTCTGATGACAAACATGCCTTCAGCAGAACCTGTCTCCCTGGTCTGCTGGGGGAATGTTGGGGCTTGGAAGTGAGAGCTTATGCTTGCCATATCTCTAGGTCACCAGCCCTTAGCCTTGGGCCTGGCACAGAGGAAAACAAGTGAATGAATGGCTGGCTGGATGAATAATATCCTAAGATCAGTTCCCATCAGGCCTTTCTGTGTGCCAAGTGCTTAGCACACGTCATCCTTCACCCTGGTGACAGCCTCTGCTGAGCAAGAAGCCACACCTCTCCCTATAATCTGTTCACCTGCATGCACAATCTTCTTTTTAGTTGCAGTTTCCAAAACTCCTCAGGACTCAGGGTTTCAAGCAACACCCTGGCCCAGGCCTAGCCAGATCAGCCTCTCCCAAGTGTCCTTGGGATCTGCAGGCATTAACTTCCTTCCCCAGAATCCTCTGCCTGGCAGGTACTGGGGACTGCATTAACACAGCCCAGAGATTTGTCCCAGCAGAGTGGTCCTACTTGGCTTCCCCCTCTCTGTTCAGGGCTCCCACAAGGTTTTATACTGAGCTTCATGGGCCTCAAAGAGGGCAAGGCTGAAGCCAGGGGGTGAAGTCATGGAAGTAGATCTAAAACCTTATTTTGAGGTGAAAGTGGGGTCCAGAGACTGAAGTCATGTGTGAACAAACAGCCAAGACCGGGACCAGGACCCTGAACCCAGCTGCTTTCTTGGAGGAGGCTGAGTCCTGCATGGATCAAGGTCAAAGCTAATGTGAAACTTAAATGCAGCCCAAGAGGCTCCCATGATGGTCCCGGGTAGCTGGGTGTGGAGGCCAGGGAAAGAGACTGGTGTGGAAGCTGGGAGCTGCAGGTTCAACTGGACCAAATTCAGGGACAGCCACACAGGGAAGGGACAAGCAGGTCTGCAGAACCCAAAACACCGAGACACTGAAGGGCCAAGAGTATGCAGCGCAGCTTTCTGCACCCTGCTTCCCTCTTGCAGGTTCCACAGAGCTTGTGTTCAGTCTCTCTCACATACTCCCAGAGAGACAGCAGCACATACAAGCAGCCACAACCAGCACCCACACCCAAGTGGCTCACACACATCTGATGGGCATGCGCACAGTGTTCAGAGTCACCCACACAGAGACACAGATACACACCCTCCCGGAGCCACACAGACACCCACACACTCACAGGCACGAACACGGGCCCCACCTGCTTGCGAACCTAGCTCGGATGGGTTGGCCAGGTCAGCCTCCTTGTTCTGGGAGCCCTGTCTGAAAGCCATTTCCTGTCTCTCTCCATGAGTGACGTTGCAGCAGGACTGCAGTTTGCAAGGTGGGGCACCCAGTTCAGCAGGGCTCTGGAGCCAACCAACCCAGGCTCAGGTGTTTGGGAATAAAACAAGCTGGGCAAGTGCTGCACCACTGGAAGTGCCCCCCTTTTTATTTTTATTTAGAGATAAAGTCTCACTGTGTTTCACAGGGTGGCCTCAAGCTTACAGTCTTTCCTGCCTCAGCTTCCTGACCATCTGGGATGACAGGTGCTTATCACCAAGCATGGGCTCAGGTTTTTGCCATACCACCTTCTAACTCTGGGACCTGGTGGTCTCCTCGACCTCAGTGAGCCTCGGCTTCATGATCTCGCAATTAGGCATAAGCAAGGCAGCATCCCCTTGCATCCAGCCATCTCTGCAGCCCCCACGTATCAGGCAGGTGTTCGGTACATGAGAGACAGTTGCTGTTGGTTGGAACAAGGGCTCAGATGACAAATGGCCACTCAGGAACCCGGAGGGCAGAAAGCTCACCATTTTTGTGAACCATCCTTTCATGTGTGCTTCAGAACACCTGGGGTCTAAACCTCACTTTTGGGGGACCGTGAGAGTCCCCAGATCCCCAAGGAAGGCCCCCCCAGATCATCTTTCATATTAAATAGTGAGTTAGAAACTGGCCTAATTAAAGCACCTGCAAGCAGGTGCAGGGGCCAGGGGTTTGATCACCGGGCCTGCTGTGCCGGCTCTGCCCCTGTGGTGTGCTGAGACAGCAATTGAGACTTTGAATCCATCCAGTTTAGTTTGACAGAAGAGGAAACTGAGGCACAGAGAGGGTAAGTGATGGGGTAAGATTGCACAGCAAGCCAGAGGAAGCGCTGAGACCAAATTTCTGGTCCCAGCCTTACACTCAGTATCTCTATGGAGGCCTGGAGGAAATGGGAGGTGGCAGAGAAGGAAGTATTTGGGCCAAAACAAGGATTTTCTGGAGAACTGTTTTTGAAAAATCAAACCAAAAAGAAAAATGGAAAAAAAGTGCTGGCTTCCCCTTATTTTCTGCCTGTCTTCCTCTGGGCACTCTCTACAGCTCTCAGCAGCCTCCAGCTCTGCTCACAAGTTGCTTCCAACCGCCCACCGGCTTCCTAAAACGGTCTCTGTAAGCTAATTCCAGAGGGTGAATGGCAGAGAGCGCCGCGGGGAGGGCGCTTCCTTGGCGGGTGCCGCCAGGACGCAGGCGCGGGGCGCAGTCTTCGAGGTGTGCAGGGTCACACTGTCGGTGGTCCCCAGCCCTGCTCCCTCTGGTCCTCGGCCTCCTCTAGCCTGAAGAGGACCCTGGGATCCAGCGCCACCTCTCACCCCCTGACCTCTGGGTCATTTATCCAGTCATTTGTCCTTCTCAAAATAATAATTTTAGGGGCCGGGGATGTGGCTCAATGGCACAGTGCTTGAGTAGACCATGTTCGGCCTTTGGTGGATTCCTCAGTACTACTGAAAATAGAAATAATGTAATAATTTATCATAACATAATATTTTAATAAAATATTCAGAAAAGTATAAAGAAGAAAAATTAAGATTGCCTATAATCAACTCTTAAAGGAAACCACCATCTGAATGTCTAAATGTTGCCTTCCAGATTTTGGACCATGCCCATATTATACACAGAGGGACAGACTAGATACATCATGTTCCAAAGCCTATTTTCCCCTCCAATCATATATTCATATACATTTTTCATAATTTACAACTGCACTTCTACAAACACGGCAGTCTACGTTTTGTTCAACCAATTCTCATTGCTGCAAACTGTAACACGAGCCCATTTTTGCCCCATAAACAATAACGTGCTGCTTATTCCTATAGTCCTGTCTTTGTGATCGTCCCTAACATTTCCTTAGGACAACAGCCTGGAATAGGAATTCTTCTTTGTACTGGGGATTGAATTTAGGACCTTGCTTTCCAGGCAGGCGCTTATGCGGCTGAGCTATAGCCAAAGGTTTTATACAAAAAGATCAAATCTAAAACTACCTTACTTTTCTCTATATAATAATTACGTAGTAAATACAAATTAGCCAGGCATTTTGGAGTACCTTTGTTGTCCCACCTACTTGGGAGGCTGAGCTGAGTCACTTGAGGGCAAGAGTTTGAGTATGTTACTGTGGACAAAGAGTGGAAGTGCAGAGGTGGACAAAGAGAAGGAAAGGGAGGAGGGGGAGGAGGAAGGGAGGGAGGGAGGGAGGGAGGGAGGGAGAGAGAGAGAGAGAGAGAGAGAGAGAGAGAGAGAGAGGAGTATACAGACAAGGAAAGATAAGGAGAAAGCTCTTAATATCAAGATGTGTTTAAGACTTTTGCTTCAGCCAGGGAGATAGCTCAGCAGCATAAATGCCTGTCTGGCAAGCTCAAGGTCCTGAGTTCAATCCCTGGTACAAGGAAAAAAAAGACTTTTACTTTAAAACATCTAGGCTTTTTCGTGTGTGTGTGTGTGTG
>NW_004524613.1:6919960-6968168 GCF_000260255.1 Octodon degus
GAACTAGAGTTCTAAATTTGCTTATGTTTAAATAGCTGTCTAATAAGCTTGGAGAAGCATCTTTGCTTCTTACCTAGTCCCATTATTAGGCTTTATAGTAATAAGCTTTACTGGGTCATGGGTTTTTTCATACTAAGCTGCATCCCAAGCCTGAATTATTGTTATTTTGAGACAGGGTCTTGCTAAGTCACTAAGTTGCCCAGACTGGACTCAGACCTTTGATCTTCCTGCCTCAGGCTCCCAAAGTGCTGGGATTACAGGGGTGTGTCAAGGGATGTTCTGATGTTGATATCTTATCATGTCAGGCTCCAAGTCTCAACAATGAGCCTGGCAGCGGTTCAGCCAAGCTCCACTGATGTCTAGGAAGGCCCTGCAGTCTGTGGCACAAGGCAGGGAGTGTGTGTCAAGCGTCCGGCTCTCCAGGATGACTGCGTAGAGCAAGGTCCTGGCACTGAATAGGGCCTTTTCCCTGAGAGATGTGTCTGTGCTTCCAGCTCCTCCCAGGAAGCCAGGCTGCTGGCCAGGCATGGTGGTGCACGCCTGTAATCTCAGCACTCTGGAGGCTGAGGCAGGAGAATCGTTGTGAGTTCTAGACCAGCCTGGGCTACAAAGTGAGCTCAAGGCCAGGCTGAACTGCAAGGAAGACACTCAAGAAGACAAAACATAGGCTTCGGAAGCTGAACACACAAACCAGTTACTATTGTCTTTTCCCTAGATGGCACCCTAAATATCTGAACACAGCTTGTATCCTTTCCACGCCTGCAAATCCCCACTCACCAGAGTCCACAGGCATCCTGGGAATGCATGCAGCCAGTTACCAATGCCTCCCTCTTCTCAGCAGGGAAACATGCAGCCAGGCCATGACCGGGGGAGTTGGAGCCCCAGAGCTGCAGAACAGGTATGAGCTGCTGGCTGTCCTGGGCACAGTGAGCCCTGGTTGCAGGTCTGAGAGGCACAAAAAGAGACTGAACACCAGAGCCAGTGAGGGGCAGCCTGGATGGTAAAGGGTGAGGCCGCCCACTTGGAAGGCCGCACCACATGGCTGAGGTGCTTGTAGCAGGAGAGAATGAGGCAGCAGTAGACAGAACAAGCCCAGAGACTGTAGAGAAGGGACTGCTTAGAGCCTCCTGGGGTGCTTGTGGCCAGGCCAGCCTGGGACTGTATTTCCTCCAAATTGCTGCTCCATCCTTCATTGCACTGTGCTGTTCTCTGGGTTTTGCTGCATTCAGACCTAAGAGAAGAAAGACCCAGCTGAGAAAAGGCAAGCTTAGACCTAGGAGAAGAAGTGGGAAGAAGAGCCACTCAAGAGAGAAGGCCATGCCATCCAAGTCTCTTGACTGAGTGTCTACCTGAAGACCCCTCCTCCAGGTGTCAAATCAGAAATGACTCCTAGAGATCTTCAAGCTGGCAGAGCTGGTCCTCAGGCAGCCAGGTCACCCCTCTACGTGCTGTAGCTCTTTGTAGTTTTCCCAGTGTTCTTAGCTTCCCAGGCTGAGCAAGTGAAGCTCTCAGACAATCCCAATATACATGCGCATGCAGTCATATCCAATGACCATCCTCATCCAATGAGGAAATGGACCAATCTACATGCTAGCTACAGATGAGAACCCTAGGCTCAGGCAGCTCTGTTCCTTAACCCTTGTCCCTCGTTCACTTCTTGCATTTATTAATTATCCTCAGGTACACAGAGCCAATCCAAGGGAATGGTGCCACTGAGGATGAAAGCCATTGGGCCACTCAAAGTATCTCCATGTGTGATAGGCAGACACCCAGGGAGACCTCTTTGAGCCATTGCTCTACTCATCCTTCCTCTCATGTTGGTCACTTTTGTCACTTGGTTGAGGATGGTTTCCCCATGGTGTGGGCTCCTTCTTTCACTGTATTCAGGAGCTGTTGGAAATGGAGGAGAGATGGGAGGGCAATGGTGTGCTTCCCTTGAAAACACCCATCAGTCCAAGCATTGCGAAGGTAAGGTGAGGGCCGGCCAAATAGCTCAGTAGATTAAAGTGCCTGCTTAGGCAGAAGCAGGGGCCAGGAGTTCAATCCCTGAGCCTGCCATGCCAGCCCCACCCCCAGGGCACGCTGAGACTGTGATTGAGATTGAGTGTGGTGGCGCATGTCTGTCCCAGCACGTGGGAGGCTGTAAACAGGAGAATCACTAGAGCCTGATCTATGCAGTGAGACCCTGTACACCCTGTCCTAAATTCAAAAAATAAATAAAAGAGAGAAGGTAGGATGAGCAGTGATCTGACCTGTAGGTACGCCCCTTCTAGGGGACACTGAAATCAGAGGGGTTTGGAGAAAGGAAGGAAGGGCACCCTGAGCCTCTTGAGCTTGGGGAGATGGGTGCAGAGAGCAAGTTTCTTGCCTGCATAGTCTAATAATAAAAAAAATTAATAGCGAACAGTATATAGCTGGTGTGTCCTAAACATTGAAACACAGTACTCACTTCTGGTCATAGGAGGTAGGTGCAATTCTTGTCCCCATTGTATAGATGGAAAAAATGAGGTCCAGAGAGGTTAAGTTACTGGTTTAAGATCTCATAGCCAGCAGGTGGCAGAGCTGGAGTTAGAGCCTGTGGTTGTCACATGGAACCAAGCTTGAATCAGGTTTTATATCACCCAAGTTTTGCCAGACCATCCGTGGCTTCTAGAAGCCTTACCCCCTCACACCCCTGGCCTAGACTCAGACACCCATGCCCTATCTGCACTAAGAAAGGAAGTCAGCAAGCCCAGCTCTGTCCAGGGAGAATACGTTCTCTGAGTGCGGTGTTCCCAGTAGCCTTTGGGCCTAGAATAAGCGCTTGCAACGTGGACCTCTGCTCACTGGAGATTGGCCAGATGAATGACAAGAGGTGCCCTGAGCAAAAGAGGCGAGTAAGAGCAGGTGTCTGGGGCAGTGAAGGGAAGGACTCGGCACATTCCCCACTGTGTGACTCTGGGCTGGTCCCCCAGTGCCTCTGGGGTTTGCTTTCCCCACCTATGAAAGAGGTGGGAGGTGCCTTCTTCCCACGGTGGTGGTGGTGCACAGGGTAAACACTGTGGCTGCTGCTGCTGCTGCTGCTGCTGCCCAAGGACACATTTAGGATTCCACCTGCGTCCAGCCAAATGTCTCTCTTCTCTCTTCTCTCTTCTTCTCTTCTCTCTCCTCCTCTCCTCTCTCCTCTCTCTCTCTCTCTCTCTCTCTCTCTCTCTCTCTCTCTCTCTCTCCCCCCCACTATTTCAAAGGCCTGCCCAGGTGCCAGCCGAGTCTCCATCCCATGTCAGAGAAGCACTCTTGACACCTGGCCCCAGCCACAGCCCCACTTCCAGCCTCAGGGACTGCTATTCTCAGTCCCTCCCCAGATCACTCATCTCCAGGCATTTTCCCTCCCAAACTTGTTCTGTATCTCCATAGGAACTGGGGGAAGGGTTGTTGGGAGGGGTGATGGGAAAGGTCCTCCCCCACAGAAGGGAACCACATTTGGGGCTCTTGGAGAGAAGCCAGCAGTGTATGGCAAAGCTCCTCCCACTGCTCCCCTCCCCTCCTCCCAGACCCCTCCTTGAACAGCATGTTCCTCCGACCGTTATTTTTAATGCATTTATCCTGCCGCTTAATTTATCTTGCATTGTGATCAGATTTAGCCAAGAGCGCGCAGCACACTGGGCCTGCCTGCATATTCATGAGCCGGTTCATTCATGCTGCCCGGAGAATGCTGGGTGGGTGGCAGTGGGCAGCACCCTTGGTCTCTGTGTTTCACAGGCAGTGAGGGTGAGCCAGGGCCAGAAGTCAAGGGCCTGGGAGAAAGTGGGCAGGTGTTGCGGGGTACACTGTGTAGGGCTGGGATGTTACTGTGCCCAGGCTCTGGAGCCAAGCTGGGTTTAAATCCTCCTCTGCCATTACTAATGAAGTCATTTTATCCCAGTATGCCACTCCCCTGGGTCACGGGAAGGATCGAATGAGATCATTCACATACACTGTCAGAGTGGTCACTTGATACCTTTTGTTGTCATCATTATAGTTAGTGCTGAATAGAGTGGTTCCCCTGGTTCCAGTTGCTGAGGGAGAAACAGCATAGGGTGGTGCATAGGATTATCCAGGAGAGAAGAACATGGGGCCATTTCTCTCCAGCTTACATCCACTGTTGACACAAGTTCCTCTTGAGGGAGCCTGGAGGGTGGGAGGAGCCCAAGGAAACCATCCGGGTACATGTAGACCTACTGTGGGCCAGCAGGTATACTGAGGCTAGGACTACCTTTGGGCTCTGCAGGTCCACGCAAATTTCTATGTATATTCACTTCACTCATTGGTTCTGTCACCTTTTCCAATGCCGAGCATACTATGAGATCTGTGAGCTCCAAGTGGAGCGGTCCCAACTACTTCAGCCATCCAGAGCCAGGGGCCCAGAGGGGCCACATCTGTCACTCATGAGGGCACACAGAGGTCACATATCAGCTTGCTGGAGAAAAGAGGAGCGCTCTTGCCCTGGGTTTCCTGATTAATCTATAATTAAATCAGGATAGACTCCACGGAGCCACATTGTCATCAGAGAGCTGGTGAGGCAAACAATGATTTCTCTGCTCACCTAGCGGCTTGCCAGGTGGCTGTAGCTCAGGGCTTGATGGGGTGGCCATCGAGAGCAAGGGGCAGGCACAGGCGTCCAGGGCTTGAGCCAGAAAAAAGAAAACCAGCAACTGATATTTGACTATTTACAGTGTTTCTACCACTGTCTTGGATAATCCTCATGACAACACTGTGTGCATGTCTGTGTGTGTGTGTATGTGCGTGTTACAATTGTTTACTCCCATTTTACAGATAGAGAAACTGAAGTGCAGAGAGCAAAGGGTTTAGCTAGTCTGGTTAAGCATGTAAGTTTTAGAATCCAAACATCTTGAGTACAAAATGTCCATGTGTGCTCCTTGCCAGGTGTGTGACTTCAGGCAGATGGCTTGCCTTCTCTATGCCTGCTTCAGCATCAGTATATGGAGCTCAAAACTCCATGACTTTATAGTATTGCTGTAAGGCTGAATTGAGACAATTCACTCAAAGAACTTAGTGCCGTGCTTAGTGGCTGGCAAGTGCTCGGTGTCACTACTTACCATGACACTTGGAGGTAATTTCATTCCTTATCTTTTTTGTTTGTTTGTCTGTTTTACTAGAATGTGACCTCAAAGAGAATAGGAACCTTGTCTCTCTGGTTTATAGATGTGACCCTGGTACCTGTCACCTGTGTTCAGTAAGTTACTATCTGAAATAGCACTTGGAAAGCTGCAAGCGCCGAGTAAATATTAGATATTATTTTCTCTATGTGTGTTCTGCCTTGCTCTAAAAAGAATTCAAGAGCAAGTATTATCACCATTTTCTTTGTTGTTAGCACTGTTATGTTAATGTGGATCCTGTTACTCAGAGCTGGTCTTTCCTTGAATGGGCTTCAGGTGACTCTAGAAATACACAAGGAGTCTGAATTTGGGGGTGGTTGCTAAGAGTGCACAGGAGCAGGCTCCTGGAGGAGACCTCTGGGGAAAGCTGCAGAAGCCTTTGGGCCAGTAAGAGGGACACAGGCTGGGGGCAGGGACCTGGAAGAGTTTCTTGGTCTTATCTTTTGGGAGGCTTTGGGCTTGTGGAGAGCAGAGAGACTGGGCGTGATGCTACCTACCTCAAGCAGAGGAGAGCTAAAGGGATCAGCCTTTGATGATTCCTGGGACATTTGGGGATCACGATTATCTCTGTGGGACAGTCGTTTCCAATCTCTCCTTCAGGATCTGAGGCTTCTTATACAAGTAACTGCTGAAATCCTAGATTCTCTAACTGATTTACTGTCAGGACAACCAGTTCGAGTGGATTCAAAATTATCCCTATGACGGTATGTGCCCCTCACCCAATCGTTGAGTAGAAGATAAAAGAACAGAGTTCTCTGGAACTCACAAAACCTGGAGACTCCCTCCGGCCTCCCAAGCCGCTGTGTAACTGATGACTGTTGACAAACACCGTGCTGCTGCAGAGGCTGGTGTCCTTGCCATCTGCCCTGCTCATGGCTGCTCGTGACTTTTCCCTGCTCTGCCTGAGAGCCAACTCAGCTGAAAGTGCCAGAGTGCTAGAGTCTCTCTCTCTCTCTCTCTCTCTCTCTCTCTCTCTCTCTCTCTCTCGTGTGTGTGTGTGTGTGTGTGTGTGTGTGTTTAGAGAGAATTTCTTTCTTGACCCTCAGTGAGACAATGCCCATAGTAGTGACTGGCATATTAACTTTATTCCTTCTCCTGGTTCATTCCTCCTCCTCAGGAATAAACTACTTTCCTCATCCTAGCACTCGCATTTGGGAAATCCAACCTAACACACACTCCAGTACTATTGATGCTCTGCTGCCCTACATTAATTTTTCACAGGTATCAAAGTCAACAGATACCCTTGGGAATGCATCTGTCATATGAACTGTGATGTCCACAGTGTAGGGACCTGGGGTTCTAGGTGAGGGAAGAGCTGGCTGTCAGCAGATGATTCTGGTACAGAAAAATCTGATGGAAAATCAGAAGGTGGGTGCCAGAGAGCTCTCTGCATTGAGGCGAGCTTTACCCTAAGGCCCTTGTCATGAGCAGAAGCAGATCTTGAACTGAAGTCTCTACTGCACTAGGGAGACACTGATTTATTTTAATAGTCACTCATTAAGCATCTATTGTACACTGAAAGATAGAAAAAGTAAATTAGAGAGCCAGTATTTTAGCCCATGGAGAGGTCAGAGTCTACTGGGGATTAGAGAAGTATCAATGTATGGATGAAGATTCAAGATGAGCTGGAAAAAAACTTGACAGGACTCATAAATCCATTCATTTAAGGGACAATTTTTAAGCACTTATTATATACAAGGCACTGTGTTAGTGCTACTCAGGAAAGAGAACACCTGGCCTTCATTAAGCTTTGAGTGTGTGCCAGCTCAGTAGGGTGTTTCCCTGGTTTACCTCAGTTCTTGTCATAACAAACCCATGAAATGGGAGGTGCTGTGATCCTCACTACGTGGAAGAGGTCCAGGGACCACGCAGCTTAGAAGTCCACACTGCTCTTGAGTGACATAGCTGAGCTCCAACCTAGATCTGCCACATTCCCAACCCCCTACACTATTTTTTTCCTCCTTGAATCAGACCAAGGTCTGAGGCTTTTTCTTAAATACCCACTGAGCGAACCAGTTTTTAAAAGAACAAAACCTAGAGACAAATCAGGCCAGGCTCAGAGCTCAGATGGAGCCAGGACAAGCTTTTGCTGGGGTTGAGCTCCTGCTCGGAGGTCCTGTCTCCGCAACAGGGGCCCCAGCCTGGCCTGTGACCTCTGTCTGTAGGAAATCCAGGACATCCAGAAGCTGACCTCATTTCACCCTCAACAGCCAGGGAAGGGGGGCTTTGTGGAGGCTCTTCTCCCTGTGCCCCCAGGCCTCAGATAAGGGCTGACATGGGGTGCAGCAAAGGCCTTCACTTAGATCCTCCCATCACCTCCTCGAGGGTCACCAAGACAGGGCTTGAGATCATGGGAGGATGTTCCTGTTACCGTGACTGCTCCCAAAGTCACCCTACAGTTTAGTCACGAATCATCCTGATATGTTTGCAGGCTCTGTGGGTCTCCGAGCTCTGCGCTGAGGGGGGGATGTGTGCTCCGTGATGTCTAGAGTCTCACATGGGAAGACTCAGTAGCTCAGGTAACTTGGCAGCTGGAATTATCTGTGGCGTCTTCTGTCACATGCCTGGGGCCTCAGCTGGATTGGCCGCCATCGTGGAAGCACCCTGTGGCCTTCTGTGCTGTCTCTCTCTGAGGGTTAGCTTGGGCTTCCTCACAGCACAGAGGCTGTGCCAAGCAGTCTGAGAGGGCTGAGTGGAAGCTGTAGGGCCTTTTATGACCTAACTATGGAACCCCCATGGCCTTGCATCACTTTTACAGTCAAAATAGCATCCAAGCAAAAGATGGGGGCACATAGGCTGCAGCTCTTGATGAGCGTCTCATAGCATGTGGAGTTACAGACGTTCTTATGGACACCTTTGGTCACATAATTGGCTACAAACTGAAGATGGTAGGTGGGAATAGGCCATCAAGATTAGACCATTTGAGGGGTGGGGGTGGGGCAGCAAGCATTGATTGGGGGTCAATCCAAGTGGATGCCAAATAAAGTGTGGGTCAAAGGGCGGGCGATATAGCTCAGCAGACTAAGCACTTGCTTAGGTAAGTACAGGGGCCAGGGTTCGATCTCTGGCACCGCATGCCATGCTGGCCCCACCCCCGGGTCCTGGCAATGGAGTCTGGGTGTGGTGGCACCGTCTGTAATCCCAACACTAGGGGGGCAGAAATCAGAAGGATCACTATGAGTCTGAGCTGCGTAGTGAAACCCTGCACACACACCCAAAAAAATTTAAGTGTGGGTCAACACATACCTCTGAGAGCCCCAGAAAAAGGCTGGAGGTAACCAGGCAGTCTGGGCTACATGCAGAGCAACAGATATTATTTTGCTTATCTGCTGCCTGTTCATCAGTCCAGCTCCACCCACTCTCTCTACCACACACCTACCAACCACTCATGCACCCATTTATCCATTCATTTACCCTGGTGTCCTGACCTACGTATCTCACAAATTCACTATGATTCAGTTTCCCAATCTATAAAATAGGAATCATATGTAAACCTCAAGGAATTTCTTGAGAAGTCAATTACTTAATAGATATAAGTTGTATCTAGCACACACCAAGTACTCAGTGAATATTACCAATCATCACTAACATTAGTACTATTGTTATTGCTATCTAGGCATGCACCCATAAATCTATCCACCCATCTACTCTTCCATCTGTCTCTTCATTTATTCAAGAGTACAGCTGAATCATACACACACTCACCTTATATGAATTCAACCATATTCTTAGCAAAAAAGAAGGAGGTGAAACTAATTTAAAAGGCACGGTTAACTCTATCTGCCACCCGCCTCAAAGGATAAGGACACTGGTGAGCACATGCAATCAGATCTTTATACAGGAACATGCTACGGAGTAGGCTGTGAAAGCTAAACCTCATCCACTGCATTTCTGGGGTAACTAACTGATTGGATGGTTTGGGAGGAGGGGTTTGAGACAGGGTCAAGGCTGGTTTGAGTTCAAGGCTGGCCTTGAACTCTTGAGGTAGCCCAGGCTGGCCTTGTACTCGAAGTGATCCTCCTCCTCAGCCTCCCGAGTGCTGGGATTCTAGGCATGCACCACCACGCCCAGATTCTGATTGGATCTTATAGGGTAATGTTAACTGTTCATGTTTCACAATCCGTGCTGATTGTCCTGCCTTCTGTGTGCATGGGACCCACTTCTCTGTGGTCGATCTGCTTGGCCTCTGGCAGCACAGATATGGAAGGACCTGATTCCTGCCTTAGTGTACTCAAAATTCAATAGATCATTACTGTGTAATACACAAAACACCACAGCTGTGCTGAGATACTAGTCTACATAAAGAGAGAACTATGGGGCAGGTGACTGGTGGCAGTGGGTTGGGAAGAGCACCATGCAGGTCTTTGTGAATGTGTGATGTTTAGACAAAATCTTAACACACATTCAAGACACTCAAGGAGGAGACTGGCTCGCCAGGCAGGGCAGAGAAAGGACAGTGGGCACCAAGAAAACATCAAGTCAAATGGGCAGGCAAATGCGTAGGACAGAAATCTGGTGCATTTGGGCTTTGGCCTCAAAGTCCTGAGTATCAGCTAGGGAGCATAGACTTCATTCTGAAAGTGGCAGGTGGTCAGGGAGGAGGGCTCCGCTGAAGATGGTAAGGGCGAAAGTGGTGTTTCCAAAAGATACGTTGGCCCCTGCATCCTTGCGTGAACAAAGCACAGAATGAGAAGAGCGTGGAAGCAGGAAGACCAATGGAGGAAGCAGGGTCGCATCCAACTTCTGACCACTTCCAGAAGCACGGGGCTGCTGCAGACGAGGCTTGGTGGTAAACAGTCCCAGAGAACTTAGGGCCCAGTCACCAGGTATATTTCCCACTTGAGGTTTGAGATCTAATATATTTCTTCACAAGGTGGTCTGAGTCTGAGCAACAGACAGGTCCTGTTAGGGGCCGGCAGGGGGCCTTATCTCCTGGTGATGGAGTCTACTTTGTGCTGGAAAGGCAGACAGCTTTAATATCTTGTCTTTAACTTTGGTGGTCTATAATCTCACTGTGGGACATGGATGCTCTTTTTAGGTTTTTGTTATTTCTTTTAATAATGTGGGCTGGGGAGGTAGCTCAGCAGTCTAAGCGCCTGCTTGGCAAGCGCAAGGACCTGGGGTTCGATCTCCAGTACCTCAAGCCATGCTGCCCTGCCCCCAGGCACGCCATGCCAGCCACTGAGCCTGGGCATGTTGGTGCACGACTGTAATCCCAGTGCCTGGGAGGCTGAGACACGAAGATCGCTAGAGTCTGAGCTGTATAGTGAGACCCTGTGCCAAATTAATTAACTAATTAATTTTTAAAAATGTATCCTCTTTGTGGTAATTTCTCCTCCTAAATTTGAAGCCTTTGAAAGGGCTGGTCAAACAGCTCAGCACCTGCTTAGACTAGGGTTTGATCCCAGGTGCACTGAGATGGTGACAGAGACTGGATGTGGTGTCAAGCACCTGTAATCCCAGCACTTGGGAGGCTAAAAACAGGAGGATCACTACGAGTCCTATCTACGTAGTGAGACCCTGTAGACACTGTACTAAAGTTTAGAAAAAGTTCCTTGAATACTTCCTTCCTCCACTCTCTCTAGTACTATCTATTCTTAGCACTAAATAGACATTGTTAAACCTTTTCCTTTTATCTTCTATGCTATGCCCCCTCGTTCCCCTCCCTCCTCTTCTTTCCTTCCCACTTTCCCCTCCTTCCCCTTCCCCTGCTTTGTTCTCCCAGCTTCCTTCCCATGTTCTGGACATTTTTTCAGATTCCAGGTTACATTTTGCTGCTGTTGTTTTCTCTTCAGCGGAGGATCACCTGCTATTTAATACTTCCAAGAGTTTTACATTTCAGCTATTATATTTTTTTATTTTTGGAAGTTTGACTTGCTTCATTTTCAAATTTCCTGTTCTTTCTGTTAAATTTCTTGCTCCTTATTCATTGCCTAACCTTCCCCTATTATTTCTCTAAACACGAGGAATATATTTATTTTACATTGTGCCTCCTACAGTGTAAATTTCCAAAGTCTTGGAGGATCTGACTCTGTTGCCTGTTGTTCCTTCTGTCTAGCTCAGAATGGCATGTTTCTTGAATGCTTTGAATTTTATTTAATTCTCATTTGGATCTGTGTCAGTGGGAATTCACTGAAGGTTGGACTGGATATTTTCTTCCAGGAAGATTTGATTTTTTGTAAATTTAATTTTTTTTGGTTTTTGTTTTGTTTTGTTTTGTTTTGTTTTTTTACAGTGGAACCAGGGATTGAACTCAGACTCTTGTGCTTGCCAGGCAAGCACTTATTCTACTGAGCTATCTTCCCGGGCCCCAAGATTTGATTTTGTCCCTGTTTAGTATCTTAGAGCACCACACTTTCTTATTTTTATACTTTTAAAAATTGAGATATATTTAATGAAAAGTAAAGTCCAAAGCCAGGGTGGTGCCATATGTCTATAATACCAGCACTCTTTACGGCTGAGGCAGGACTGTGTTTGACACCAGCTTGGGATGTTAGTAATTTAAGTGACACCCTGTCTCAAAAAGAGAAAAAAAAAAAAAAAAAGAAAAAGAAAAAAGCTTGGACAGCTCAGAGCAAATGTCTTGGGTCCAATTGTCAGTTTCCCTTCCCAAATAAAATCCATGAACCTTAAGAGCATAACTTAATGAATATTTTTGTAAAACATTTAAATGTAATTGTTATTGAGTAGAAAGTACACTAAACTTACATGTACTTTTTTTTTTAGTCTATTTACTTATGTACGTATTTGGTACAGGGTCTTACTACAACGCTCAGACTTGTAGTGAGCCTCCTGTTTCCGCCTCCCTAGAGCTGGGATTATAGGCGTGCACCACCACGTCTGGTTTCGGTGGCCAGAGAGGCATGCCTGGGGTTCCAGGGCTGGCTTGCTGTGCGGTACCGAGAATCGAATCTGGGTCCTTGCACTTGCCAGACAGGCACTTAGACCCCAAGCTGTCTCCTCGGCCATATACATTTTTAATAGGTATATATGTCCATGTAATTCTGGTCTCAATTAAGATATAGAACATTCTCAGCGCTCCACAGAGTTTCTCCACGTCCCTTTCTAATTACCACCCAGTGAGAAAGCCACTCTTTTAACTTCTACCAAGTCACTGATTCACTGTGGAATGTTTTACAAACAGGACCACGGAGGCTTCTTTATCCTGGTGTGTATCTGTAAGATTCATTTGCATTATCCTTTTGCCGATAATTTGGCCAATCTCATTTCTGTGGAGTCCTCTGTTGCATGACTACACTGTATTTCACATATGCATTCTCCTGTTGATGGACACTGGGCAATTTTCAGTTTGGTACTGTTAGGGATATGACTTCTACAGAAACATTCTTGTATAATACTTTTCAAAATAGAGCCGGTTTTTTCATTGTATTTGTTGGTGGTACTGGGGAATGACCCCAAGGCCTTTGCACTGAGTTATATCCCCAGTCCTTTTTGCATTTTTTATTTGAGACAAGGTCTTGCTAAGTCACTAAGTTGCCCAGGCTGGGGTTGAACTTCTGATCTTCCTGCCTCAGCTTCCCAGAATGCTTGGGAGTAGAGGTATGTGCCAACACCCCTGACCTTATTTTTATTGAGTAAATACCCAGGAATAAAATTATTGGGAGATGAAATACACAGATCTTTGGCTCGGTGGATGCTGCCAATGTTTTCCCATTTAGTGATTGTGCCAAATTACTTTCTTACCAACCACAAAGAATTTCAGTGAGTCTACATCTTCACCAGCACTTGGCATTATCAGTTTTTAATTGTTTGCTATTTTATTACATTTTAAATACAATGGAATTTCATTATGGTTTAAATTTGTATTTTCCTCATAATTAATGATGTAGGACACACTTGCATATTGACCTATTTGATATAGGCACAAGTCTATTGTCCCCCTTTTTCTTTTTCTTTTTTTCTGTTTTCCTTTTTGAGGCAGGGCCTCACTATGCAGTGCAGGCTGGCCTTGACCTTGCTTATGTAGCCCAGGCTGGCCTCCAACTCACGGCAATCTTCCTGCATCAGCCTCCTAAGTGTTAGGATTATAGGCATGCACCACCACACCTGACTTATCTCATTTTCTGAACTTAGAATTGATTGGAATTCACCAAAAAAGTAAAGAGGTTCATATTATTTAACACACATAGCAAAGTCTAGGGCTGGTATGCTAGTAAACTGGTGTTCAGATTTTTTTTTTTTTTAAAAAATATCTGATTTGTAGCTTTTTTCTCATTTTATGGTCTAAGTACTCCAGCCATAGCCAATTTCAGTTTCAAGCTACCAACTGAATGGCTTACAAAATCACTTAGTATTTAACAAACAGCTCACACAAGCCAGTGTGGATTGGCTGCAGGATACCACCGAATCTGGAGCAGCGCCTCTAAAGAAACTAATTGATAATTCTACAGCAAAACACATAAATACACTCATTGGTATAAAACAGTCTCGCATCCATTGAGGTCAGATTTTTGCTTGTACATGAGTCAACCACCAATTAACCGCAAGAGAAGAACTTTTTGTTTGTGAAGTTCCTTGGGTTTCCCATTGTACGTAGAAGACTGCTGCTATGTATCCGCTGTGGTCTACTGCTTGTGGACTTGGGATATTCAAGAAATTCTGTTGTCCTTTAGTCCCCAGCAATGATCAAGGATTTTTAGCTAAATGATCTCTAAGGTCCCTTTAGTGCTAGAAGCTTATGGCTAAAACTTCAAGAAATACTCCACTAACTATGTATTTTTATTGCTATTTTATGCTGCTATGGGATGAAGGTTTTCAAAACATGTCTTCTGAAACTAGTAAATCCAGAAGTCACACGGTCCTTCCAATAAAGGGTTCTGAATTCAACTCTTGACACTGTCCCTTACTTGATTTTTGATTTTGGTTAAATCACAGTAAATTCCTTTTTCCTCATTAGGGAAAACTACAATTTTTAAAAGGAAGTAGGAGACATAACTCAGCAGTGGAGTATTTATGTAGGATGCACATCCTAAGTCTGATTGCCAGCCCCATTACCACCAAAAAAACAAACAAATAAACAAGAAAGGAATTCCTGGGCCCGTCTCTGAGCTGCCTGCTGCGGGCTTCCTCATTGCCCGGGCCCCAGCCACTTGAGTATCTTGGTCAGTGGTGGTGTAGGGGGTCAGTGTAGGGAGAGATAGTTTGCAGTGGTCAGCAGAGGGTCTAACACCACACAGCTAAGCGCCAGGGTGGTCTTCCTGTCCTTCCACCTGCACTGGAGATTACAGGCTGGAGCAGCTCCTTCAGCAGCAACAGTCAGGTCCATCTGATCCTCCTCTCAGGCAATCCGGTATTCACCAGAGCAAATGTTCCAACAGGACTCTTCCTGCCCTGACAAAATCTGAAGCCCACCAGTGTGAGGTGGGTTCTTGAGCCTTTTTCTTTCTTTAGGTCTTTTCTGGAGCACGAGGGTGAAGGAAGCTGCGGTACACTCATAACTGTGTCCGTTGCTGTCCAGTCCCCGAAGAGGCTGTCTCCTGGGGCAGGGCCAGAGTGAGGTTACTCAAAGAATGAGTGTGGGCATTGGTCACTCTTGCCAGGCTCCCATTACCCTCTTCTGATGTGCATTTTATTTATTCATTATTTATTTTTATTGCCTGGGATTGAGCCCAGGTCTTCATGCGTGCTAGGCAAACTCTCTACCACTGAGCTATACACCCAGCCTGTGATGTATATTTTGAAAGTTAGCTTGCCTGTGTTTTTCTGATGGGTTCCTAAGAAACTCTCATTCTGGTCACAGACCATTAGTTGGATATGTATATTGAAAACATACCTACCTCCCAGCTTATTTTTTAGCTCTCCTAAATGGAAATTTTAATTTTAATGAAATTTATTTATCATTCTTTTGTCTGTGTATGTGCATACAGATTTAGTTTTGCAATAATAAGAATTGAACGCTGGGCCTCACACATGCTACCACTGAGCTACATTCCAACCCTTTCTATGAAATGGTATTTCGAGACAGGGTCTCAGTAAGTTGTCCAGGCTGACCTCAAACCTATGATCCTCCTGCCTCAGCTTTCTGAGTAAGTATCTTTACAGGTATGTACCCCCACGGTGTGATGTTTCTTATGTAGTTGAAGAAATAGATGTTTAAACAATAAGAGTTTTCTTCCAGAACTCTTAATGTTTTAGGTTTCTTAGCTAGATTTCTGTCCACCCTGAAATATAGTCTTTATTTAAAAGTCAAGATGTGTTTTTTTATACGGCTCTCTAGTTTGGCAGCTCTATTTACTGAAAAGACTGTTCTTTCTCAAGCAAACTGCGGGGAGCCTCATTAGCCGGATGAATGCATGGCTCTGGTCTGGGTCTGTATATTGTGTTACTGATCTATTTGTCTGTCTTCTAACTCATGCCATGCTGTCTTAACTACTATAGCTTGTTTCAATTAATCTTTTTTTTTTTTCTTTTGTACTGGAGATCCAACTCAGGACATTGCATTTGCCAGGCAGGTGCTTGTGCCACTGAGCTATCTTCTCAGCCCTTCAATTAATCTTTTTATCTTGACATAATTGTAGATTTCTATGCAGTCTTAAGAAACAATAGAGAGGCCTCATGTTTCCTTTACCCAATAGTGACATCTTGCAAGACTCTAATGGAACATACCGTCTAGGATACTAATTGTGACACAATCTACTGATCTTACTCAGATTTCCCAGTCTTACTTGTATTATTTGTGTTCATGTACACATGTATGTTTAGTTCCATACAATTGTATCTCATGTTTGTTTGTGTATCCACCACCACTGTCAAGGTATAGAGCATACCCATCCCCAAGATAATCTTTTGTGTTTTCCTTTTCTAATCACGTAAACGATCCTCCCACATTCTCTCCCTACCTGTTTCTCCACTCTAACCCCCAGCAATCATTAATCTGTACTCTGCTTCTGTAAGTTTGTTATTTCAAAAATGTTGTATATATATGAGTTCAATCCCTGGTTCCACCAAAAAAAATGTTATATGAATGGAATATGAATGGAATGGACAGTATATAATAGTTTGTGAATGTCTTCCTCTACTCAGCATAAATTCCCTGGAGATTCATACAAACTGTTACTTGTGTTGATGCTTTGTCCCTTTTGTAAAATGCCAAGCAGCGTTCCCTGGTATGGACATACCCACGTGCTTTACCATTCATCCACTGAATACTATCTGAACTGCTTGCAGTTTTGTGTGGTTGTAAATAGAGTTGCTAAGAACAATCAGGTATAGGATTCTGTATAACCATAAATTTCTAATTTGCTTGGGTAATTGCCCAAGAGTATCATTTCTGTATTGTGTGGTGATTTTATGCTTGCTTCTTACATAGATTTTTTTATTTAGAACAATTTTCAGTTTACAGAAAAATTGAGCAGAAGGTAGAGGCCATCCCCAGCACAGGTACGCCCTCGTCTTACGGCCTCTGCTACCACCCAAATCCTGTGCCAGAGTGCTACGTTTGTCACATACAACTATGTTGTCATGTCATCACCACCCAGAGGCCATAATTTGCACTAGGGCTCACTCTTGGTGACGTACATTCTGTAGGTTTCGACAAGTGAATCCACCATTGTTACATCATACAGAGTTATGTCACTGCCCCCAAATCCACCTATTCATCCCTCCCTCTCCCCTATCTTCTGGTGACTACTGATGCACTTACTGTCTCCATAGTGATGTCTTGACCAGATTATCATAGAGTTGGAATCAAGCAGTATGAAGTTTTTCAGATTACCTTGTCACTTAACCATATACATTTACAGTTCCACTATGTCTTTCCAGTTCTAGCCAGATCATTTCTTTTTCGCACTGAATAGCAGTCCTTTGGGGATGTACTGTGGTTTATTTATTTATTCACCTACTGAGAGACATCTTGACTGCTCCTAACTTTTGGCAGTTCTGAATAAAGCTGCAACAAACATTTATGTGCAAAGGTTTTGATGGACGTAGATTTTGAAGTCCTTTGGGTTAATAAAAAGGAGCACAACTGCCAAGTTATATGGTAAGGGTACAAGTAAGTTTCCCAGAGGCTAATGATGTAAAGCCTCTCCTCACGTGGCTAGGTACCTTCTCGTATGCCTTCCTTGATAAAATCTGTAGCCATGTCTTTTCTCATTTTTTTAAAAACTGGATTTCTTTTTTGTCACTGAGTTTTGTGAGCTCTTTATATATCCTAGGTACTAGCTTTTTGTTCTAAACATTTCCTCCAACTATATATTTAAATGTCCTGAAATATACTGATATTGGCCCAAAAGCTTTATGCTTTTTTTTTCAATTTTTAAAATTATTTATTTATTTATTTAGTATAAAGTCTTGCTATGCAGCTCGGACTCATAATGATCCTCATGTCCCAGACTCCCCAGCGCTGGGATTACAGGGGTGTGCCACCGTGCCTAGCTTCAGTGGCCAACACAGCATGTAGTGTAGGAGATAGAACTTGGGTCCTTGCTCTTGGCAGGCAAGTGCTTAGGCTGCCGAGCTACCTTGCCAGCCCTTTATGCTTTTTTTTAATATATCCTCTGCCATGGAAAACCTTTTGAATTTCCATATAAATTTTAGAATGAGTTTATCAACATCCTGAGAGGGTTTTTTATTAGAATTGAAATCTATGGATCCATGTGAATAGAAATAATACCTTTAAAGTGATTAGTATTCTGATCCAAGAACATGGTATATTTCTGCACTTATGCAGGTCTTATTTCATTTCTCTATGCAATGTTCTGTAATTTCCAATATAGAGGGGCTCGGGATTTGGCTCAGCAGTAGAACACTTGCCTTGCAAGCTGGAAGCCTTTGGTTTGGTCCTCAGCACCAAAAACAAAAAAATAAACCTCCCCTAATTTTTAATATAGAAGATTTTAATATCTTTTATTAGAAATATTCATGGGTATTTGATGGGGTTTATTGTGATTATAAATGATATTATTTTAAATTTATTTATTTATTTTGAGACAAGATCTTGCTATGTAGTTCAGGCTGGCCTTGAACTCACAATAATCCTCTGCTTCATCCTCCCAAGTGCTGGAATTATAGGCATGTACCACCATGCCTGGCTGAAGTTGTGTTTCTAATAATTGCTCATATACAAAATACAATTAAGTTTGAATACTGGTATTACATGCAAAGAACTTGCTACACTCACTTTTGAACATGATTATTTTGTAAACTTTTGGATTTTCCACATGCACAATATGTCATTTGTAAATAATGACATTTTTATTTCTCCTGTGCAGATTTGTATATTTTTCTTGCCATATTGCGTGACTGAGGGCTTTAATGCAACAATAGAAGGACAGGGAATTGAACTCAGGACCTTCACACAAAGCTACATTCCTCAGCCCTTTGTTGTAGTTGTTGTTCTGCAGTTCAGATTGGTCTTAAACCTACTATGTAATCTATGTTGATTAGATTCAGTGTAATCCTCCTGCCTCAGCCTCCCCAGTGCTGGAAATGTAGATGTGCACCATCATGCCTGGCTGTAATTCAATATTGAATAAAGATGCTGCTGGTGGACAGGTAATCTAAGGAGGAAAGCATTCTAATTTTCATTGATACATGTGATGTTGGCTATAGGGTTTTATAGCTGCCCTTTATAAGGTTAGGGGAAGCTTTTTCAATTCCTAGTGTGCTAAAAAATGTCTATATCATGGATGGGCATGGAATTTTACCAAGTAAAATTTCCACATCTTTTGAAATGAATATTTTTAGAGCATTCTGTTAAAGTGGCAAATACCATGGATTTTTGAAAGGTAAATCAACTTTACATTCTTGGGATTAATTCTATTTGGTTGTGTTACATTATTCTTTTTATGTGTTACTAGACATGTTAACATTTTCTGTAGGATTTTTGCATCTTAATTCCTGAAGATGTTGTCTTATCATTTCCCGTGTAATGACTTTCTCAGAACCTGATAAGGAGTTTAGGCTGAGTCTGTAAAATGAGTCAGGAAATATTTCCTCCTTTTCTATGCTCTACAAGAATTTGTACGATTAAATTTTTTTCAGCTTTAATTTTTTTTATTAGTACCTGTTTATAGTATATAATGTACTGGTCCGTGTACATAACACATCTTAATCCTTTTTCTCATTCCCTCTCTCCCCTCCAGTTAATATTTTTTGTTCGGTTAGGATAGATATATAGTTGCATTCTCTTAATGAATAGAATGATTTGTTCTAATGGTGTTTGTAAATAGGATCACAAGTCCGCATCTTGTACATCTTGCAATTAACCACTAAGAAGAATATATGCAGTGTATTATTTGTTGAAACTGTACTACCGATTTGATTTGAAACTGTCTCATTGCTATCTGTTTATCAATAAAACTTTGAAAAATTAAAAAAAAAAATAGGTGGGTCACAAAAGAGTTCACAATTAGGGAGCTGACCTGACTGCTTTTCTTTTCAGTTGCATGTTTTCTTGATTGTTTCAATGACTCTGAAAGCAGTCTCAAATTTTTTAAGCTGAAAAGTTAAAGTTAATAAAATTCATTATTGTGAAAAAAATATTTTTTGTTCTCTCAGTGTTTGGGGAAATTTACTAGTGAGGCTTTCTGGTTTTAGAGTTTTCTTTGTAGGAAGGTTTTAATTGACTAATTTAATTTTTAAGTAGAAATAGGTCTATTCAACTATTTTATTTTTCCTTGTATTTATTTTGGCAAGTAATATTTTTCAAGGAATGTGTCCATTTCAATTAAATTATTAAATTTTTGGCATAAAGATGCTTATAATATTTCATTACCTTTTAAGTGTCTAGCATCTTTGGTAATACCCTTCTTGTCCTTTCTTCATTCTTGAGGTTTGTAATCTCTCTCTCTCTCTCTCTCTCTCTCTCTCTCTCTCTCTCTCTCTCTCCCCCCTTTTCTCCCTCTCCCCTTCTCTCTCCTTTCCCTTTATTTCTCCCACAAACTCAACTTTTACTTTTGTTAATTTTTAGGCCCATTTAAATTGCAAGTTTCAGTTTGATTTTTTTCCATCTTGAATTATTTTTTGTAGTGCATCAGTACTTAAAATTCAGGCCTTGTCTCCTCAGGAGGGCCACTCCATGTCCGCATCTTCTTGGGATATTTTTCTTTAATCCCACAGAGGGGGCCTGCCCCGCAGCTCAGTTCTTTAAGTGGCTGCTTCAACAAAGCAGTCAGGCTCAGGTTGCTGTGGTTCAATCTCCACAACTCAAGCCAGCCACAGAAAACCAGGGCTGAGGCCGACACCCCTGCTTCTGTGAGGCAGGATTTAAATTTTAGAGATCCACCCTGTCGTCAGTGGTGCAGCCTTTCCGGAAACCATAATCTATGTGGGTGATCTCTGGTTCATGGGCCTCTGCCCCGCATGGCTCGCAGGTGTCCAGGGACCTGAGCTTGGCATTTTGCAGCTTCAGCACAGGCATATCTGTGTGGTCTTCTGCTCCTGCTTTGTTTTGGGCATGAGAGGATATCTTTACTTCCTTTAAGATTTATTTCTTTCCAGCTAGGCATGGTGGTGCATCCCTATCTTCCCAACACACTGGAAGGCTGAGGCAGGAAGAATACAAGTTTGAACCCAGCCTGCACAACTTAGCCACTTAGTAGTACCCTGTCTCAAAATAAAAATAATAAAAAAGGGCTGGGGGATGTAGCTTTGTGAAACCCTATGTTTTAAAAAAAAAAACTATACCTATCTAATTTTAAAACCATTTAGGCCAAGCATGGTGATGCATATTTGTAAGCCCAGCACTAAGGAGGCTGAGGCAGGAGGGTCACCATGAGTTCAAGGCAAGCCCAGGCTACATAATGAACTCTAGGCCAGCCTGAACTGCATAATGAGGCTTTGTCTCAAGAAAACAAAAACAAACAAGAAATCTAACATTTTATTTTATTATTTTATTATTTTTGTGTGTGTGTGTGGAACCAGGGATTGAACTCAGGCCCTTATTCTTACCAGGCAAGCGCTTATTCTACTGAGCCATCTCCCTGGCCCCTCTAACATTTTATAAGCAGAGATATTTTAGAATTTCTCACCAAAGGACCTTTGCAGTGGCTGTTGCCTCTATACAGAGTACATCTCCTCCAAACACCTGAAAGAACTTCTTTATTATTTTCTTAAATATTATGTCAATGGGTCCTATCTGACCATAAGATTCATTTATTTAACTTCACACTTTAAAATTTTATATTATATAAATTCGCAATGCTTAAGTTCGCAATGCTCAATACTTACATGTTTGGGGGGAGTATATGCATCCTTTGTTGTTCACTGCCCGTCAGTCCCCTTGCCTCCTTCCCCCCACTGCCCTATTTAAAATTAATAATCTGCACCAACTCTAGAACTTTCAATTCCTCTTACCTGTTCTAGTTTTTTTAAACAGAACTTAGAACCACTTAATAAACAGTGTTCATTTACTTATTTCTTATGTTTGTTGTTTATTAATCAGTTTTTTTTGTTAGATTAAAACTCCACAAGGACAGGTTCTTTGTTTAGTGCTCTGCAGTCCCTGGAAGTGTGTGTGTGTGTGTGTGTGTGTGTGTGTGTGTTGCTAGGAATTGAACCCAGGGCCCTGTGTATGCAAAGTAAGAGCTCTACCACTGAGCCATATCTCCAGCCCACTGAAATTATTGGAATAGTGCCCAGCATACAGTTGTTTCTCAGTAAATACTTCTCAAATTAATTGAATGAATAAGACTTTTTTTAAAAGAAATGAGGGCAGCTGAGTGGGGAGGGGAAGTAAAAATGACCCAGATGCAACAAGTGTGAGCACCAGTTCCCCAAGATGAGTGTAATTATTATGTATTGCTGGCATTTACTAACAAAAGAGAAACTGGAATCCTTTGAGGATTTGTCTACAAGGTGTAGACAGAGAAAAGGAATTGGCCAAGGTCACCGGGAAAGGGAGGGAGCAATTACCTGGCTCTGCCTGCAGCCCCCCACTTAGTACACTCACTGTCTCTGCAAAGCCTCACCCTGAGGTGCAGGTGTGGGCGGGACAGGAGAGACAATCTGCCTTTCGCCACTCCGCCACTCCGTTGACCGCTTCCTCCCGAAAGCAGGGTCTTCCCTGGTTTCTATCCCAGGTCTTTCCCAGCTGCTTTCTGCTCTTGTGCTCCTGTCCTTTTGCCTAATCCATGAAGCATATCTGCCAAGGACGTCCTTGTCTCTCTCAAGACCCTGCTGGCAATAGAATCCCAGGACTTTGCACTGACATTCCCAGCCTAGTTTTTATATTTCATTTTGTGTCATGGTTTAATTGTCCAGGCTGGCTCCGAATTTATGGTCTTCTTTCCTGTTTCCCAAGCAGCTGGGCATGTAGGCGCACACCGCCACATCTGGCCCAAGGCCCTCTCTTTCACCTTATTCACTCCATGTCTTTGATAATTGTTTCTCCAAGGCCATTCTCTTTCTTGTCATTTTCCTGAATATCAGATATTTGTGCGTGCATGTGTGTGTGTGTGTGTGTGTGTGTGTGTGTGTGTGTGCTCGCGCATGCGCAAGTGCATGCACTACTGAGGACTGAGGGCAGGGCCTTTGCCCTGAGCTATATCCCTAGCCCTTTTTATTTTTCAGTCTTTAGACAGGGTCTCACTAAGTTGCTAAATTGCCCAAACTGGACTCTAACCTGTTACTGTCCCGCCTCAGCCTCCCAGAGGGCTGGCTCACAGGTGTGCGCACCACCACACCCGCTTCTGGACTCCGTGCAGGCCTGTGCGGGCCTGGATGGCTCCTAGGGTTCAGGAGACAAGTCGTGGTCTTCAAGGCAGAACACCTGGCCCCATGCCATTCACTCACTGAACCCATGAATTGGTCATTATCAGGGAGTCTTGGATTTTCCCTCTGAGAAGCAAAAGGAATGTCTTTTCCTCAACCCTCACAGAGAGTTGGCAGGAGGTTCTGGGAAGACTCTGGACTCACAGCTCTTTGTAATCTGTAAGACATGGAACCCACAGGAGGCACAGCACTGTGCGAAGTCCACAGGTGGCCTCCTTCCTCCTTTCTTTGCCCAGACCTCCCATCCTGAGGCAAACCTCCCATCTACTGCACCAAAACCCAGAGCCTCGCTTTGGTCTCCTCCTCTTCCCTCACCTCCACGTGAGCGTCCAGCAGCAGCAACTACTGATTCTGCCTCCTTGGAGGCTCTCCCAACTTCGCCTTCCTCCCCTTGCACACCCCAAGGCAGCCTGGCCGCATCAGCTCTCCCTGCATAGTCACAGTGGCCTCCTTCCTAGCCTCCTTGTGCCTGTCTCACCCTCTTGCCAGCAGTCTTTCACATTGGCCACAGAGAGATCTGCATGAAGCTATGTCCCATCCACCACCACCCCGAAGCCCCCAGTGGCTCCCTTTCAGCTTTCAGCTGGGGGCTGCGCTGCTCACTGGGCACCTAACCCTGGCCCTTGGCTGCATCTCTGCACTCTCCCTGCCTCACACTCGAGGCTCTTGGCTTCTCCTCAGTACTGCTCCCTCTTCCTTCTGCTAGGCCCAGGCCCTCCTCCTGGCATTCCCCTCCTACTTTCCCTGCCACCACGGTCATCGGTCATCGCAGACCCTATAGTAAAGCCCGTACTACACAAAACACTGCAGTGGGGGAGAGCAAGGCAAGGCATAATCTAGAGGTGAGCATGGCGTAATACTGCTTCTGCCCGAGGCCTTCATGACAGCCTCTCTTCGTGGCTGAGCCAAGAGGTGTGAGAGTTGCCTCTAAATCCCTGGTGTGGACTACTAGTGGGGTCAATCAGATGTGCCATGTAGGTGGGGTCACCAGAAGATGAATGGTGTATGGTTGCACAGAGGTTCTCTGTGGATGCTGTGAGAGTTTTTACTAGGCTCAAGTAGGCGGGACTTGGTTGTCTCTTCTTGGGACTGTGGTATCTACTCTTGTCATGTCAGCTTCAGGGCTGCCTTGAGAGGACTGAGGCCAGAAGGGGCTGAGACCCCTCTGTCCACATCCTTCATTTCTCTTTCTCCCTACTGCCCACTGACAGCAGCACATTGTATGGGTCTTTAGAAGAGTCTCTTCTGCCCATTTTAGTAGTTTGGGACTTTCCTGCCCCTTACTCTGTGTGTGTCCTTCAACACCTGAAATCTTTTTTTTTTTTTTTTTTTATGAGCAGAATATATTTATTGAGAGAAAGAAAGCTCCTGTCCTGAGAGAGGGACAGGAAGGGAGGCCCGAGCGGGTAGTTCCCCAACACCTGAAATCTTTGAGGCAAGGTTTCCTCTCTGAAAATGGGGCTGTTGAATGCTACTGACTGAGGTCTTGGGAAGAACAACAGAAATCCCCTCCATGCCCCGAGCCTCTGCTGCTAAGTGCAGGAAACAAATGGGGCAGGGGTCACACTTTTTTCCACCCCTTCCTGCCCCACTCTATATGTGTTTCTTGGAGATGACCTTGCCTTACTTGAAAGTGAGTCTATTCGCTCACCCCATGCTGGCCCCTAACCTGACATACCACATGTCCCCACAGAAGTATTCTGAGTTCAATGAAGTAAGTGAAGGGCATGGAGGAGGATGGGCAGTGCCCTGCTAGGACATTCAGGCCTGGGATAAGGGCAGGAATCTGCCACTGTAGTCCCAAATGCCTCTATTCAGTATGTTCCACAGGCTTCGCCTCTGAGTGGGACTAGCCTAGGTTCGAATCTCAAGCCTGCTCTCATTTGCTGTGAGATGAGGATAAGGGACCTCAGGTCTGCTAACCCTGATTCCACGTTTACAAAGCAGGGGTGATCTCAAGCTCCACGTGTATGGTAGAGACCATACCTCACACACAGTAGGTGCTCAGAAAACAGGACCAACCTGCCCTCCTTTTTCTTTCCCTCCCTCCCTCCTTTCCTTTCTTCCATGTGAGAGATGTCTCCAAGGAAACAGGAGGAATTATTTTAAGAAAAGAGCCGAGGGCTTGGGTGGGAGCAGATGGTGGCTTGGGCATCTGGGAGGCAGAAGCAGGCTGCTCTGGCCCTTAGGAGACAAGGGACCCAGGTGCTCCCCATCCCAGGTCCTGGGGGCAAAGCCACATTGAGAGGCAGAGAATAAACAGTTCTTGCATCACAGAGGAGCAACAGAGTACTGGCTTTGCTTGTGTTTGCCCTGCCAGGTGACCCCGAGAAAGTGCAGGGCCTGTAGCCTGGTTGCCTGTGGGGGAGGGGGAGGCTCTGCTGCCAGGAGAGAGGCAGGGAACAGGCAGAACTGGGGTGATGAGACCCAGGTGCAGAACAGCACGACTGACGGCCAGGCTGCTCCTCAGCCGGGTACAAGCTCAGCCACTCATTCAGCCACTCCCGTTCATTCAGCTCATCTCTGAGCACTCCCCTATCTCTGGCAGGCAGTGAGCACACATTTCATGTCTTCCCTGGAGCATCCTTGCAAGATTTTTGACCACATAGTACAGATGAGGAAACCAGTACTGAGAGGCAAAAAGAGCTGCCCAAGTTCACAAAAAAGGCGGTTTCATGTCCAGTCCCGTCCTTGTTTTCTATAGGTCTCCATCACCTTCAGTAGAGCTCCCTACGACTGAAGAGGACCTTGAGGTCATCATGATCCACTCCCTGTTGTCCTTTTTGGCTTCACCCTTGTTTATTTATTTTTCTTGGAGGGGGTTGTTGAGACAGGCTCTCACCCTGTAGTTCAGGCTGACCTCAGACTCACGGCGATCCTCCTGCCTCAGCCGCCTGAATGCTGGGATTACAGGTGTGCACCACATGCCTGGCTTGGATTCACCTTTGAACTCAAAGATTCACCTCTGTGGGCTGCCAGTAGTGGCTTCTGTGTGCTGGTCTGGCCTCTGGCTCTCTGCACAATTGGACCCTGCAAGGTCCTTGCCTCCTCTTGCGTGGCAGGCCATGTCCTACACAGCCCAGCTATCTCTTATTCCTTATGCTCTGTGGATGCTCAGAGGGGGTCTCTCAGAGTTGCTGAGTTCTTTTGGGTCTCCACCAAAGATGAGTCAGCCTTGGAGACCAGAGGTATTCCTCATGTACTTCCATGTCCCCAGCATCCAGCTAAGCCTCCATGTGTTTCCACAGGCACTGAATGAATGAGACAAGGAACACTGTGGGCTTTCCACTCCTAGCTGTGGGATTTCCACTTCTAGCTTCAGTTTGTTCTCCAAACATTTCTCAGGCACCTCCTCCATGCCAGGCCTGGTGCCAGCCCCGGGATAACGACAACTCAAGCCTCGCTTCTGTGGTTTACGCTGCACTTGCACTGCACAAGTCAGAGCCGCTCTGCCACGCAGGCATTTGTGTTTATGTCCATTTTCTGCTTGTGGAAACTGAGGCCCAGTGAGGGTGAGCAAAAGTTGTGGTGGAACCAAATTAGAATTCAGGCCTCGGGCTGGAGAGATGGCTCAGTGGTCTAAAGCACCTACTTAGAACAAGCTTAGCAAAGCATCAGGGACCACGGTTCGATCCCCCAGCACCACATGCCAGCCAGCCCCGCCCCCTGGTGGGCTGAGCTGGCCACACACACACACCACTCTCTCTCTCTCTCTCTCTCTCTCTCTCTCTCTCTCTCTCTCTCTCTAATAACTAAATAAAAAAAAAAAAAAAAAAAAAAGAATTCAGGCCTCTTCACTCCAGAGTCCAAAAACAAAGCAGAGAAATATACATGGACATTTGGAAACTATGGGACAAAAAGAAGGCAAATCTCAAGCCAAATGTCATCAGAGCCTTTTGCTTCAGGATAAATCTCACTAGCCATTTGGGTATCTTTCTGCTTGCTCAGGTTGAGCCTATGGGTATGAGGTCACACAGATACAAGTGGCACTGTCACTGTAGGAAACAAGGCTATAGAAAACCACAATTTGAGAAGAGCTTAATGCAGCCCCAAACCTCAGGAAGCTCCTTTTAGGCTGGGAGGGAGACAGAAGCAAACAGATGTGACTGCATTTGAATCTCCCAAAAGCAGACCCAAGATGGGCACTTAACACAGGTAGTATTTGGGAGGGTTCCCAGCAAGCGGGAGGAAAGGGTACAGAGCATGACAGGAGAGGGAGAGACAGCCATTAAATGTGCATTAGTAAGCAGGTGACTGCTGCAGGCCACTGAATTCCACCCTGCTGGATGTCTTTTTTTTTTTGGTATAGGGTCTCACTACACAGCTTGGACTCATACTGATCCTCTTGTTTTCAGTACACACACCCCAGGCCCCAGTGCTGGGATTACAGTTGCACGCCACCATGCTGGGTCTTGGTGACCAGCTCAGTGCACCTGGGGTCAGGTCCAGTGCAGCATGTGGTGCTGGGGATCGAACCCTAGTCCCTATGCTTGCCCAAGCAGGTGCTTAGGCCACTGAGTTATCTCACCAGCCCTTCTGCTGGGTGTCTTCGGAGGAACAGTGGCAAAGACCCACAAACTGCCTCCCCAAAGTTGAGGAAGCTGAGCATTGCTTTCTTCTCTGATTCTAAGGTTATCCTGAAGACATTCACTCCCTACATTTCCAAGCCATTCTGTGCTTAGGCTGGGCCAGTGCATGCAACTTCAGGAAACACCATCAGGCAAAAAGTGGGGTGATCTGGTGGGCACCTGAGGGGGCCAGCACTTGAAAGCCATCCACATGGCTGCATCTGGGATCAGATACTGGCAGCTAGAGGGTCTGCTCCACACTGTTGGATACATGACATGTCTTTATTTTTTTATTTTTTTATTTTTTGCAGAACCAGGGATTGAACTCAGGCCCTTGCACTTGCCAGGAAAGCGCTGATTCCACTGAGCCATCTCCCCGGCCCCGACATGTCTTTAGTATCATAAAATATCTTGAGGATTAAAAATTGGGAATTGAGGCATGAAACAGAGGTCAGTCGGCCAAGATTTCCTCTGGGTAAGTGATTCTGGAGTTTAACTCTGTGTGTGTGTGTGTGTGTGTGTGCTACTGGGGATCAAACTCAGGACCTTGCACTTGTCAGGCAGGTTCTTATGCCACTGAACTGTATCCCCAGCCCTGGAGTTTAACTTGAAAGGTGAATACGCAGTAGGGGAAGAGGCATTCCCAGTAAAGGCTCAAGTGTGAAATAGCATGTTTTGGGGAGAAACTGCAGAGTCCGTGCCTGAGTCTTAAGATTAGACCAGGACTGAGTCGGGAGCAGGTACAAAAGCTGAATGGTGATGTGCTTTGAATAATAAGCCAAAGAGTCTGAACTTTATCCTCGGATGCTAGGGAGCCAGTGCAGGGTTCTGAGCAAGGGAGGGACACAGTCAGATTTATGCATGGAAGAAGTAGGAGCCTGAGGAGGAAGTTCCCTGCATAGGCCAGGACACCCCATAAGCCTACTCCCCTTTTGGTCCCCGAGGGGCTGGCCCTGCCTATCCAGATATGTGACCAAGTTGGAGAATGATAATGGGGCTGCTCATTTCCCAGATTCATCTTGACCAACCTGGACATTGTCTGGCTTGGTACAAATTAAATCTCATTATTATCTATAATAGTTGCTACCTGGCTTTGGTCATTACTAGAGCTGGTGATTATCAAGGGCTGGATGTTACCTCCACTAGGAAACTTTTGGGATTGAGCCAGTCATTCCGTCCTCTTCCAGGCTAATTCCTGAAGCCCACTGCTCTGGCAGCAGCCTGGTCTGAGCTGGTTTGATGGCAGGAGGGAGGGAGATGATAGGAAACCCAGTGTGCCATGGGCTCTTCCTTACCATACTGGCTGTCTCCTGACCTCTCGGCTGGGTCAGGCAAATGTGCCCAAGTCCCACAATCTTTGCACCTACTCCATTCAGGGCCCTGATCGTGCTGTTCACAAAGTGGTGTTGGTATTCATTGACCGTTTCCCAAATAAACCACACTTGTATTCCACTTTCTCCCTATCTCCCTTTGACTTTCTTTTCCTGTGATTCCCCCTCACCTTTCTGTTTTTTTTTTCTTTTCAAAGTTTTATTGATAAACATATAGCAATGAGACAGTTTCAAATCAAATCGAAAGTACAGTTTCAACTCACCTTTCTGTTTTTAAATTATGGAAGACAGATACATCCAAATGAGCTACAGAGTCCTTGTTCCACGACATGCTCTCAGCACTGGCCCACGTGCGGCCCAATGTATATGATGAAGCATAGTAAAAAAAACCCCACACCATAGTATTGTATGTGCACCTGCGAGTCTCTGCCCATGCACCAACTACAGCAAGACCAGTATCTGACATCTCCTCTGTGTTGTCCCCCTCCCCAGCTCTACTAAGGCTCATTAAGATTCTGAGTTTTGATTTTATCCTACCCTAATCTCTTTATTTTTAGTTTTATCCCATGTGTGAATACCTACACAATATGTTGGGTTTTACATGTGTATTGATTTTATGTTAAAAGGTACCATATTGTTTATAATCTTTTGTGTAACTTAGTGCAGTTCTGATGAGAATTCGTCTGCATCACGATCCCACCATTGTGAAGGCTGTGTGTGAGCATACCATTATTTATTTGCTTACTTAGTTTCCCATTAACTGGTAGTCCGATTGTTTTCAGGTATTCTGCTGTTCCAAACAGTGCTGCTGCAACTATTCTTATGCATTTCTCCTAATGCTCTGCAAACTACAGTCCAGGGAACAGCCATCCTGGCATCCCCAGAAGCTCATTAGAAAAGAATGCAGAATCTTGGGCTGTCTTCACCCGGCTGCACAGGAATCTGCACTTTCACATCTCTCCCTTAGGTGGTTGTAAAACCTTGCTGACCACGTCCCACATTTGCTCAGGTAATGCCTCCCTCTGCCTGACTTTTAAAAAGCTTTATTACAGTATTTATTTCCTGTTCACAAAAAATTCATAGAGAATAGCAGAGCCGACATCCAAGCATCCACCACCACCCAGGTTAAGAAATACACAATTTGCCCCTATTCCATTCCTCCCGTCTCCATCGGGGTCACAACTCTCCTGAGTTTGCTATTGATCACTCCCATGGGGGTTCTTACACTTGCATTATATATGTGTGTCTCCCTAAATCACACAGAGTGTGCACTACCTGTTTTTCAAACTTTACACTAGCCAACCCACTGTGTTTTCTGTGTGCAAGTTGCCTTTTTCATCCAACAATACCTACTTTTTTATTTTTAAAAAACTGTACTGGAGCATGAAATTCAAACAAAGAATACACAAATCACAATCATATGACTGAATTTTCACAAACTAAATCAACTGTGATTTTGAGATGTGTTCTCATGGGTGCACATGGCTTGCATCGGCCTGTTCTGAAGATCATGAAGTGGAGACAGTTCGCCATTGTCTGAATTCACTGTTTATCTGGGCTGCAGATGATGACATTTAAGCTGTGTCCAGCCTTTCACTGTTACAAATGGCCCTGCTATGAACATCCGAGTGCCTGCCTCCAGGGCCCCTCCTCTGGAGGGAAGGCCTGCTCATCTTCGCCAGGACCTCACAGTGCAGGACTCCCAGCTCAGAGGCGAAGGACTTACCCACCTGCTCCTCACTGCCCATACCCTGCCCAAACCCACAGCCCTCGCTCTGCCTTCCTCTTCCTGGGCTCCGAATTCACCACTCCTTCCAGACGTGGCCACAACCCCACCTCTGCCGGGAAGCCCTCTTGAGCAGCAGCAGTCCTCTGTGTATCTCACAACTGTCAGAGCCCAAGAGACACCAACCCCGTGCAGACTCTGGGGAGAGGAGTGTATGTTCTTGAGAAGGAGCATGGGTGGGCCAGTAGAGAGTGTGAGAAGCTGATTGCTCTGGGTCTTGATGGGTGAGTAGGAGTTTGTCAGGTAGAGCAGTGGGAGGGCACTGCAGGCATAGGCAAGGCAGAGGCTAGGCACTGGAACAGTGGTTTCTGGGATGAGGATGTGGGCAGGCAGTGGATGAGATGGAAATGGGTTGTGAGGAGCCTTGACTGCAGCCATTAATGCAGTTCTGACTTCTTCGTGCTGTGTGGGAGCAGGAGAGTAGGCACGGGCAGCTGACACCTACTGAGTGCCAGGCACAGCAAAGAGCTTTTTTACGTCCGTTATCTCTTCCGCTCTTCGGCTCTTCAGCTCCTGTTAGAGATACTCAGGTTGTTCTCATTCTCCAAGTGTGGACATTGGGCTCAGAGAGTACTTTGTGATCAGGGCGGCAGGGGCCAGGGCTGGTACCTGGCCCAGGTCTACCTGACTCTAGCTAGGGACTTTTTAACTCCTGTGCTTCCTAAGGCAAGAACCACCTAGAAGAGGGCTCCACAGGAAGGGGTCACCGGGAGTGGGTACCCATTCTCAGAAGCAGGAACCCCAAGAAGGAGGGGGCCTCATGACTCCCGCGGTGCGACCCGGACCAGCCTCTTCCACCCTGAGCCTTGGTTTCCCTCCTCCACAGTGCAGAGTGCAGCGACAGTAGCACAGGTTCCTGCCCACGGGCTCCACCGCGTGTGGTTCAAGTTCCCACCCCACCGTGGCCCGCACTGTGTGACCCTGTTCTAGTAATCTACCTACCCTCTCTGGACCCCAGGCTACAGATGTCCAAGCGCGTTTCTGGTCGAGACCGAGCGTTGGCAGCTGGGGGAACCCTCCCCTTCTCCCCGGGTTGCGGGAGCATGGGTGGGGGTGGGGTGTCCAGAACCTGCTCTCCCCTGGCAGCCCCGGGGCCGCGGCCGGATCCGTGCCTGGTTTTGGGCGCAGCCGCGTGGCCCCCTCCCCCGCGCGCATCTCCCCGCCCCCCGCCCCCTCCCCGCCGCGCTCGGGGAGCCGGGGCCGCGCGGCTCCTCCTTCCGCAGCCGCATCTGGGGCGCCGCGCCGGCCGGAGGAGAGGCATGGGGCACCCGCGGACCGGGGCCGGGACCGGGGCCTAGGCGGGCGGACCTGCGAGCGGACCCGGGCGGCAACGGCGGCGCAGCGCAGGGCCGAGCGGGCCGGAGGCGGCCGAGGAGCCGGGCGCAGGTGAGGACGCGGGGGTGGCGCGCGATGGCCCCGACCCCCTTCCCGGGACTGGCGCGCCCCGTCCTTCTGCAAGACCCCCGAATCCGGGTCTCTCCCCGACAGACCTCCGTGAGCCGGGGGCGGCGCTGGCGCAGAAAAAGCCCCCTCCCCCTGCTGGTTGCTTGCGCTGAGCCTCGGTCCGAGGGGCAGCTGTTCGGCAGGGAAGCCCCCTGCTCGGGGTGGGATCGTCCCATCCAGGTCTCCCCCGACCCTCAAACCGGGGGGACAATGTTGGGGCCTGGAATCGTCAGTCCAGGGCCGGATCCCCGTTCTGGCTCTTTTTCCCGCGGACTTCCCGGTATCACCCGGCTGTCAAAGCGGAGAAGCCCCTCCTCAGGCCTGCCGGCCATCCGCAGGGCGGCGTGGGCATCGGGCAGACCCTCCCCTGCCGGCCGGCCGCGGAGCTCGGGAGAGCGAGGCTCTGCCCAGCTCCGCGCCGGGGCTCTTTCAGCCCAGCTGTCTCGGATCCCGCCTCGGTTGTCCGGGAGCTGTCCCGGCGGCTCCCCTCTTCCCGAGCTCTTTCCTTGGACCTAGCATCTGGGGTGGGGGACCCCTTTCCGCTGCATAGCGCCCCCTCCCTTTTGCTTGTCCGGGAGGGGCCGGGCTGACCCGGGCACCTGGACTGGGGGGGCACTCACATGGCTACTGGAGGCCCCCACGTGCGGCGCCCCACAGTAAAAGGGGTTCGCGTTCAGAGCGAGTGGGAATGGACCAGGTGGCTGCGGAGGCCAGCTGGGTCCAGATGTTCCGGGCCTGCTAGGAGGGGATATTTGCTACCTGAACGTGTGATGGCCCCTGGCCTCTTTGGGCCGATTCTGCCGCCCCCGATCCTCCTCCAAGCCTCTGTCCCTCCGTCTCTGTCCCTTCTCCCGTTCTTCCACGCTGCCTGTGTTGCAGAGGGAGGCTGTCACAGACTGTTGATATTGTGGGGGGAAATGAAACGGGGGAGGGGTTGTGGGTTGGTGAAGGCCAGTTGTGTGTGGGGGTGCTTTGAGAATGGGAAGTCCTAATGCTAAAGGACAGTGCTGATGGGGGAAGGGTTCCCAGCACCCCCACCTACCTGGAAAGGGGGTCTGCAGGCCCCAACTCCAAGCGGAAGTGGACTGTCCCTCCACCTCTGCCTTCACTTGTACAAGGGAGCTGTGTTTCCTGTCAGGCTGGCAAGAGGTTGTACAAGACCACCTCCTCCTCTCTGTTGGAGGAGCCCAGTAGAATTCTGTTCCTTCTTTGGTGACCACCTTACCTTTCCCTTCTCTATTAGAGAAACTGTAGACTGCTTGGGCCCTGGGTGTCTGGAGGGACCTGAGCCAGACTCTGGTGGGCAGAAGGACTGGGTAGAACCACAGCGCTGGTACCCCAGATGATTGGTGACTGCACTATTGGGAGCCACCAGCAGGCCCCAGAACTGTCCCTCAGCGGCCACTCAGCAGCTCTTGGATATCCTGGCTGTGCATGTGGGGCAGGTGTATGTGCATTTGCCTGTGCTGTGGCAGAAGTGGACTAGGGCTCCTTGGAGCTGGGAAATGGCAGCTAAACTTCTGGAAGTGTGCCTGCGTGGGGCCATGGTGCCCTTCTTAGCTGCCAGGCCAGACCGTACTGGGTGCTAGGGATGGTGGGCAGGGCCCGGCCTGAAGAGAAAAAGTGTGGCAGAAGGGCCTGACAGCTGAGTTATGTGGGACCAAGGGAAGCATTCAGCTGGTACCAGCCTTGAGATGGAGCCGCAGGTCTGAGGGCTGTGCTCGGGGCATGCAGCCGCCTTGCAGCTGAGTTGGTGTTTTTGAAGGCAATCTGTGCAGCACTTGGGAACTAAGCTTGCAACGTGTGTTTTGGAGCTTTTAGAGGACTCAGTGACGTATCTTGTGTATCAGGGCACCTATTGGCGTCTCATTAGATTTCTTGTGCAGTTTATGGTCTGCTGGTTTCATAAATGCCAGACTGTTGATGTGTGGAGAAATGGTGTCCAAGGTACTTTCTGTGACAGAGAGCAGGTGGTCTCTGTACTTCCATACATCTGTGAGTGATGGGGATTCATTTATTCATTCATGCATTCTTTCTTTCATTCAACAAAGCATTAAAGTAGCATTCTCTGCCATCTAAACATTTCCATGTAAGCATTCTGAAGTATAAACTAACAAAAATCTTGAATTCAGGTATAATTTTTTAGAAAGCTTGTAGTTGGTACTCAGTAAATGTGCACAGCTCCAGCCTCCTTCCCACAACCATCTCTAGTATCTAGCTGCATTTTGCTACTCACCTCTTCCTTCTTTGACTGATCTCCCAGCCCTACTTTTAGGTCATGCTGAGTTCAACTTCAGACTATTTCAGAAGAAAGCCTTCCTTCATGCCCAGGCCCAGGTGTCTCCACAGCCCTGAGGGCTCTGCTTGTACTACCCCAGTAACATGCTTTTCTTAGATGAGTCTTGGTACAATTGACATGAGAAGGACAGGGTTCCATCCTTATGCTGCTGCCCTGGCACTGAGGAGAGGTCTTGCCTTGCATGGGCACTGGGTCCATTTGTTCTGTTAGAAGGGGGGATGAGCACAAGGTGAGCCATTCTGAGTGGAGGGCTGGGCAACAGGCATCCCCTGTAGTTGGCCAGGCCCAGTCACCACATGAACTGTGCCTGTCAGTTCCTGCTTCTACCTGGCCAGGATCTGAGGGAGTTACAGGCCATCCATCGGCCTCTAAAGTGCCAGCAGGACTGTGAGGCCTCAGAGTCTCTGCAAGAGAGTGAGGGGCACAGCAGGCTGTGCATCCCTGGGGCACGTCTGTGCCTTTCTGGGCAAGCGGTTGCTTTTATATCAAGTCCCTTGCTCACATCATCCCCCATTAACCTTTACTCACCAGGCTGCTTGTTTGTCCTCTCCACTGCTCAGTCTTCCATTCCTTCTTTGGGCCAAGAGTATTTCCTGGCCCACTCATTGCCAGCCCTGTGCCGGGTTTGGGGACACAGAATTAAACTGGTGAGGACCTTGTCTGTAAACTATGGCCATTCTGCCAGGCCCTTCCTAGTGATAGGGAGTAGTGCTGTCCATATGCCAGAAGAACCTTCTGAAGGTCAGACACTTGGCTTGGGTTTGGAAGACTGGGGATGTGGGTAGAGGGAGAGTGGGGAGAGAGGCCTGCTGATTGAGGCCTAAAGACGAGAAGGCAGCTGTGTGGTCTGGGGAATGCAGGAGGTGTGTGGCCCTCAGGGGGAGGTAGCCCAGGGATGGTCACCACAGGTGGCTGGACACAAAGGTGGGCAGCATGCAGTCTTGGCTGGGTAGCCACTATGTACCAGGACTCTGTCACTGACTTGCTCTGTATTTTGAGTGAAGTGTGTTCTCTCTTTGGGCTCCCAGCCTTGGACCTGGTGATCTCAGAGGTTCTTTCCACTTTCCCCTGTTTGAGTCTCCAATCCTCATGGTCCAGAAAGGGAAGTCTCAGCACTCTGCTTCTTTGGGCATCCTTGGGGCTGTCACAGGATGAGGCTTGATTTGTTCTGGTGGCTTTGGTAGGCAGTAGGTGTCCTACCCAGGACTGGGACTCCCAGGGGCCTGGTGAGGCTCAGCAGTTCTTTCTAACAGGTGATCCTATCCTTTAAGGGTTGAAGGTGTCAAGGAACATCCACTATGCACACTCTTCAGGGTCAAGGAACACCCACTACGCACACTCTCTCTGGGCACCTTTTGAGAATGGCCATCACTGATGTGTAGGACCAATGCCAGGCCTACTCCTCACTTCATCAGACTGTTGTGGGGCCTTTGAGACTCCTAACACTCAGTTTCTTCTCTCAAGGCCTGTGGGAGAGGGGGTCACCTATTTTCTTTCCACTTCTGCTGTGCACTCTCCTGAGACTACCAGGGCCACTATACAGTTTTCAGAATCCATTTAATCCTTACCTTTCCTAGCAATCCCCTGGGTTAGGAATGAAAAAAGGACATTATCTCCCTTTGACAAATGAGGAAACTAAGGCTCAGAGAGCTCGGGTGGCTGCCCAGGACCCAGAGCCTAGGAGCCCCAATCACTGGTCCTGGGGGTGGCCATCCTGTCAGACCCTCTCCCTTGCTGATGGCACATGATTTCCTGAGCCAAGGAGTGGGGCCCAGGATCCTTCTGTGCTGGGTTTCGCAATGCCGCCTCCTCCCCGCTGAGCTGAGCTGTCTGACGTGGCCTTTTCAAAAACCCAAAATGAATGGAAGCACATTTTGTTTGGAGAATTTTGCTACACCCCTCACCAGGGCTGGTTGCAAAACCAGGCTTGGGGGATCCCTGCTGATGTTGATGATAATATTAATAATAATAATAATAATAATAATAATAATGGTATCACTGGCTAACACTTTTTAAGAATCCAACCATTCAACAGAGTATTACTGACCATCTCCCAGGGCCGTGCATGGTGCTAAGCCCTTTACTACTGAGAACTGAGCACAAAACTTCTCTCTACCTTTGGCTTCAGTACCCATCATACCCTATTTGTTAGCCCCATTTTTGTAGATAAGGAAATGGGCACAGAGAGGTTCAGTAAGCCATTTAAGGCTACACAGCTAAGAAAGCAGTGGCACCAGGATTGGGATCCAAGTCCATAAGAGTTTAGCGTCTGTTCCTAGCCCCTATGTTCTGAGGATTCTGAAAATCCCATTTGTTGACTAGCAAGTGCTGGGAGAGGGGGTGGGCAGTGGGTGTCAGGCTGGTATCAGACCCAGTTCCTGGCTGTGGGGAGCCAGGGCGAATACAGTGGAGGCAGAGCACAGCCTGGTCTGAGTAAGCGACCTCAACTCGAGCCACCATGCACACAGCCCTATGTGAGTGTGAGGGCCATAGTTATGAGGCATGGGTGTTGGTGAGCACTCCGCTCCTCAGTGGCACACCATTCTGGTAAGTGGGCCCATGTCTCAGGCTTCCTGGGGATGCTGTGGGGAGGTGACATGGTGAGAAGAAATGACCAAGCCTGGCAGCCTGCTAGGGAGAGAAGACAGAATGTCTAGCTCCTGGAACTATTCAGTAGAGTGCAGCAGGCCCCCCAGGGCCAGTCATAGGGGTAACTGGTGCTGAGAAGACAACACTGTTTGTATCCCTCCTCGGTGTGAGGAGGCCTTCACTGCCTCTAGGTGTCTGCTTCACAGACGCTAGAGCGATCTGTGTTGCACAAGAGGGCATCTTGAGGAAGCACATGATGGGGGTGTGCTCTGTGCTTGGTGGTGTTCACCAGGGCATGCATCCTGGCCTAGACATGGAGCGCGGGCCTACAGAGGCCCTATTGGAGCATCTGCTGTGTACCCAGCTCTGCACTGGGCCCCAAACAGGGAATCTGTGTACCTTGGTGCTAGGGCTAGGGGTCAGGTATTGTTCTACAAGGACAAGTAAGCCCTCAGTGACAGAGAGAGGTGGGTTCCAGGGGTTTTTTCTTTGTGTTTGTCAGGAGTTGGGTGCTGGGCACTTGAGGAATTACACTAGGAATATTGAACTGGTTTTCTGCTTGCATTCTTTGAGGTCCTAAACCTCTCTGGCTTTGTAGTCTCCATCTCTGGGTCTCCAGGTGTGAACTAATCTGAGCTTCCCTCTGGAGGTGTCAAGGAGCCCTCACTGTTCTCACCCCCAACTGCTGCCTGACTTCCCCACTGCCCTCTGTCCCCCAGCAGCCCCTGCTGGGGGGAAGGGGAGCGTCTTTCCTTCAACCTGCTGTGGATGAGATCTTGAGCACAGCTTGCAAATGGGGATCTGGGCTTGCTGAAGACAAGGGAAAGGTTCTTCCCACCACCCCCAGCCGCCTGCCTGCCTGCCTGCCTGCCTCTCTCCTGGCTGCCACGAAGCCCTGCATCGTTGCTTCAGCTCTGCCGCATCTACTCGGGTGGTAGGAGCTGGGGCCCCTGGCCTGGCTGTCTGCCTGTATGAGCATTGTCTGCTGAGGGCTGGGCTCTGCGATTCTGCAGCTGGCCAGGCAGGTGGGGGTGGTTGCTGCTGGGGGCCCAGGCCTGTAGCGCAGTTCTGCCACCTGTGCTTTCTATGTGTGTAGCCACAGTTACGGGAGTGAAGTGCTGTGATCATCCTCATTTTACATTTGAGGAAACTAAGGCTATGTAGCTGGCCAATGGGTGGTGGAGCTAGGATCTGAACCCAGGTGTGTGTGCTTTGGGCATCCAGTGAAAGGGAGGCCCCAGGTAGGAGGCCATCTAGATGACTGTTGCCTGCTGTGTCTTCTCTGGGTCTTGGTTTCCCCATCTGTGTATCAGGAGTTGAGAACATGTGTAGCTGCCCCACCCATATCTGGGCCCCACATGGTGCTGCTGGGATTTTCTGGCCTTCTCCCTGCCAACTTGCAGCTCCTGTCCTCAAAGCAGAGGTGTGGCAGCAGGCAAGGAGGTGTCAGCATCTCTCGCCTCCTTCAAAGACCTGCCACCACTGAGTGTGAAGGATTCCTGGAGGACCGGGTGTGAGGCCTTCCAGGGACAGCATGGATGTACAGAAGCAGGATGGCTGTGGGCAGTCAGGGCAGAGCCAGCCACCCCTGCCAGCATGTGTATCTGACCACCTCTGGGAGAGTGCAGCTGTAGACTAGGAAGTAGCCGCCTCCAGCTCCTCCCCACCCTGTGTGTGTATGTTTGTGTGTAGTGCAACGTAAGGGAAAATGTGTGGGCATATGAGGTTGTGTGTGGTATATGTGAGTCCGCTGCATGTGTATGATGTGTGTGGGGGTCTTGAGGGACATATGTGGTGTGTGACACTGCTCCCATTCAGGCTAAGCATTTTATATAGGATCAGATCCCCAAAACATTAACACATGGATAATGTGGACGTGGTCACCCCTAGGGACTTACCTTTCCCAGCTCCCTTTCTTCTTCCAAGTATTCAGTCAGCAAACACATGTCAAGTGCCTGCACTGTGCTCAGAGCAGATGCTGAGCACACACAGTGAACAAGTTCCCATGCCTGCCCTGTGGAGCCCGTGAGCCTCTGGGGAGGGCCACAGCCATTACATAACCTCCCAGATGACTATAAACTCCTGTCAGTGACAGACGCTGTTACCCGAAGAACTGTAAGACCTTAGCTGGTCCTCAGGGTCAAGGGGCTGCCCCGGGTGGTGACCTGGGGCTAAGACCTGAGTGGGGGGAAGGCACTTGCTGGGCGTGACAGCTGGTGCAAAGCCTGGGATAGGAGTGGGGAGTTTGAGGACCTGAAGGGTTCAAGTCTAGAAAAGGCAAAGAGTTCTGTGTGGGGCAGACTCAACCAGGCCCCCCTGGTCTTGTGAGGCCACAGGGTAGACTGCTGACAGCTGAGGAAACTGAAGCTCAGAAAGGTGAAGCAGCCTGCCCAGGTGGGATGGGAAATGTGGCCACATGGGAATTAGAACCCCAAGGAGCTTGCCCTGCATGAAACTAGCTGAGGCCTGGGCCATCATGGAGTCTAAGTCATCTGAGCAGCTTTCCTGAGGTTCTGAAGGAAGTTGTAGTGGAGCTTGACTTCCCCCTTGCCACCTCCCAGCCTCTCCTGCCTTTGTACTGCTCCTTGAAAGAAACCAGGTAACCACAGAAGGCTCCAGAGCAGGGCAGACTCACCGTGCTCTCCTGTCCAGCCACTCCCAGGCCTTCCCAGCACTAGCATGGGTCCTTGGCTGCCTGCCTACTTGTCAAGGCCCAGGCCAGGGCTGGCCAGCCTCACTGACCCCAGTCTGCTACCTCCCTCTGCTGATGTCAGCCAGAGAAGAAGCAAAGGCAGTGGGCAGTCAGGAAAGTATGGATGGGGGTAACCATGGCCTACCATTCCTGAGGTGGCCAGGAACCACTGGGGGCTGGGTTTGATAAACAGAGGCCAGTGGGAGGCAGTCTCCTGTCTGAAAACCTTGGGTAGGTCTGGGGGTTGAGTGAAAAAGCAGAAACTGGGCTCTTCCTGCCCATCTAGCCCATCTGCTCATCTGCCCATCTCTTCTCAAACACCGCAGACCTCTGGTCAGATACCTTCAGCCTCATACCCAGTTGCCTGCTCTCATGTCCTCTCACAGGCAGAGTGATGATTCAAGGGAGCACACTGGCTGCTTCCACCTGTCTGTGGCCCAGAGCCCTCAGTGAGGGAGCCAGTGCTCTGTCACTTGCCTCTGTGTCTCTGTACCTCTTCACCTGTTCCCATCATGCCTGCACTGCAGGTCCACAGGGACCACAGAGGCCTCCAAGCCTCTGCCTCTGTGTGTGTGTGTGGTGTTAAGAGATCAAACCCAAGGGCCTTGCACATACTAGATAAGTTCTACCTCCAAGCTACATCCCCAGCCTTTTTATTGGTGTTTTACTTTTTTATTCTGAGACAAGGTCTTGCTAAGTTGCTTGGGATGGCCTTGGACTTGCAGTCTTCCTGCATCAGCCTCTCAAGTAGCTGGAATTACAGGCATGCACTGCTGCACCCAGCATCCAGCCCCTGCCTAGAAGACTCTTCCTCAGAGTCTTTGGTGGTTTACTTTCACTCCTATTAGAACTCAAGGCTGGGCTTAGCCCTTCCCTTCTAGGAACCCTGCCTACTCCTATGTGAGTCTCCACATCCCCCAGAAAACTGGACTGTGAGGGTCTACTGCCAGCCAGGGTTCCTCCAGGTCAGGGACCGTGTCCAATGTCAGCAGTGCTCATGCCGGCTTTGCACATAGTAGGTGTGCAGTCAGAGTGGCATTGAGGCACTTTGGCATTGTGGGGAGCCTGAGGCTGGTGGGCTTCCCTCTGATGACTGGCAGAGCCACTAAGACTCTTTTCAACCTGAGAAAAGTTGAACAGTTTGAAAATCTGTTTCCAGGAAAGGGGTACATTTTTTGTTCTTGATGCCTCCATACCTTGGAGATCAATTTATTCCTGCAGTCTAGTGCAGCTGACTGAGACAAACACCTACTAGGTACCAAGGAGTATTCTAGGCATGAGGAATAGTCATTGTCTAAATATGAAAGGAAGCCACAAGTGGTGACTGACGCACACCTGTAATCCCAGCACTGAGGAGGCTGAGGCAAGAGGATCCTGAATTCAGGTCCAGCCTGAGCAACTTAGTGACACTCTGTCTCAAATAAAAAAAATAAAGAAGAGCTCAGGATGTAGCTCAGTGCGAAGTCTCCAATACTTACTCCATCACAGACACATGCACGCACACATGCACACACACACACGCATGTGTGCATGCACACACAATGATGGAGGGAGCACTTGTAGCTCAGCGCTGGCACATAGTAGGCTCAGTGGGTCAGATCTGCTTCTGTGTTGTCCACAGTCACAAGGAGCAGCACCCAGGGATGGTGAGGTTGGTAGCAGTGCTCCTCCGTGCAGAGCAAGGACCCTGCAAGAAGCACAGGTCTGTCATACCTTCAGGAAATAGCTCCTGCCTCTTGGGTTTCTCTTCCCCCCATTTTCAGGCTTGCTGTCTTCATTAGTTGTCTATTCCTGTGGAACAAACAGCCCCCAGAGTCGGTGGCTTAAAGCAGTAACATTTATTCTCTCCTCATGCACAGTGTACCTCCAGGAGGGACTTTAAAGGAAGCCAGTGTGGAATCCTCGTGGCCAGCTTAGAATGAGTTGGACTCTTTCTAGGTGGCATCAGCTGTCTCTCCAGTGGCAGGAAGGGCAACGAGGCAAAGAAAGGAAGAGTCACATTCCGAGATCATCCAGCCACAGCTGGCGAGGCTAATTTGAACTCAGCCCGCCTACCTCAGAACCCAGCACTGTCCCACCTGGGGTGTGACAGAGGAGGGCAGGAGGTTGCCAGCTAGGCAGGTCTTTATGCCTGTTAAAATGAACTGTTCACAGCCAAGAGTGTTTATGTCCAGCTGTTTTAATGAACAGGATTTTTAAAAATTTTGTTTATAATTGAAAGAGCAAAGCTGAATGGAAAGGTGATATCTCTCTCAGTCCTAAGGACACTGGGAGGCCATAGGCTGGGCCTCCCTGGGGTGGCTACCTGCAAGCTTATCCAGTCTTAGGAAGAGAGTTGATTTTGAGGAATGGTGTGAGTTTGAAGCCACCTTTTCTCATGAGCTGAGTGACCTTGAGAGGACACAGAAATACCACTTAGCCTCAGTTTCTCCTGTCCCTCAAGGGCTGACAGTGTCACTGCCTGCCTTGGAGGCCTGGTTTGAGAGTAAATGTGGCCATGCATGTTAAAATACCTAGAACAGGGCCTGGCCTGTAATAGTGCTTAAGAGATGGCAACTGATATTGTTGGACTCTCATGACCTGCCACCACCGGCTGTGCAACGCTTGGGTGCCACAACCCAGCCCCTAGTCCAGATCAACACCCAGTCAGGGGGCCTGAGCCTCCCTGGGAAACCAAGAACAAGGAGCAAGCTCTGTGTATATAGCCCTGGCATGCAGAGATGAGCTTGTCCTCAGTTTACAAATGGAGAAACTGAGGCTCGGATGTGATTTGCCTGAGGGCCTTGAGGGTGGAGATGGGTCTGAATCCGGGGCTTGTTGACTTTGAATCCATACACCATGAAGCCCTATGCCAGCATAAGAGCCTTGAGAGAACTTCAGGAAGCTGAAGAGAATTCTTGGAAACACCAGGATCCCTAAGAGGCCTGGGAGCCAGGATGTTTGGACCTCGCTGACCCCTAGGCCTCTGTGGGACCCTGCTGGAGTAGCTTCCTTCTCTGTGCCCTGCCTCTGTGTTCCCACCTCCAGGCCCACCCCTGTGTCCCCTCCCTCTTCCACTGGCCTGGTTTGTTCTTGGCCCACATTCCAGCAACAGTATCTGGGTGGGAGGTCAGGCAGGAGGGGCCCTGCTTGGAAGGACCCAGCTAGGACAGCCCTGATCCTCAGCATTGGGTAGAGTGTCCCCCTGCCTAGGAAAGGGGGCTGTGGGCTGTTGGTGGGTGCCCTAGTTCTCCCAGTACTATAGGCCTGTTTTATGCCCACCCCACCCCCCAGCATTGGGGAGCAGATATATTTAGAAAACCTGGTCTGTTCTGTACAGATTCTGCGTCAAGTATACTTGTCAGGGCTATGAGCAGGGCTGTGAGCAGCCACGCCCGCTACCTAAAGTTGTAGCCTCCTGAGCCCTTGCCAGGTTGCCTAGGACCTCCAGGGGTTCTTGGCTGTGTGAGAGGACACTAATAAGACAGGTGGCAGGGTGGGGGACAGCCCTCATCTTACTGAGCCTTGGCAAATGCGTCTCCCTCCACACTCTCCCTGTCCCATAAGGCCACATTTCTTTGACCCTTTACATCCAAATCATAACCAAACTCGATCACTTGCTCTGACTGCCTCCCACCTCTTCTAAACTCCTTAGGGCTCCTCTGCCCCTCCTCAGCATGTGGAGAGCCTTTCTCACTCTCATAGTCACTTGGCACATGAGGATCTGTGCCTGCTGCAGGCCACGCTTTTGCTGGATACTGGGCACATGGAAATGGGGGCCTTCAAGGGAGCCACTTGATGGCCCAGAGAGGATGACGTCAGGACACCTGTTGTGAGAGCATGAAGCCCTAGGGTAAGGGGCACCCATGCTGGGTTGACAATAAGGGCCAGTCTCTTGGAGAAGGGAGTGGTCCAAGCTGAGAGCTGTGGGTTAAATTAGAGTGAGGCAACACCTGGAGACAGGGTCACCATTCCTGGCAGAGGGAACAGCATGTGCAAAGGCCTAGGGTTAAAGGAGACCCTGGCTGAGTGCACAGTGCAGAGCAGGAAAGAGGCAGGAACTGGGTCTCGCAGAGCTGCCAATGCCAGGCTGAAGGCCTTGCCTGGGGACTAGGAGCTATGGGCAAGTTTTCAGCGTGGCTGTGTCCAAGCAGGTACATACATGACTTGGTGGCTGGTGATTGGCCCCACACCGCTGCTCCCAAGGCCACCCAGGTTCCCACCTAGATGCGCTGGGCCTGGCTGGGTGGGAGTCAGAAACATCTCACATGTGCTCAGTGCTTGGTGAGGCAGCTCTCCCCTCATCTGTGCCTGCCCGAGTCAAGGACAGCTCAGCGCTTGGAAGTTGGGTGACCTCCTCCCTCCTGTTTATTAATACCTTGCCCAGTAGGGCGGTAGGCAGAGCCAGGAGAGTGTGGGCAGGCAGGGGGAGGAGGGCTGTGGACCCAGGTTCCCCAGACAAGTGAAACACTGAGGCCTTGGAAACTCATACCTACCTCGTGGAACAATGTCCAGCAGGGGTGTAAAGTGTGACATTAATTCCCTCTTGTGCCTACATACTGATGTCAGCCTTCTAAATGCCTCTCCACGTCAGTCTGCCCTGGCAGGTGCATTCATTCATTCACAAGTGTCTCATGAGGGTCCACTCTGTGTGAGGCCCTGCGGTGGGCAGAAAACACAGCTCTGAGTGACATGGACATATGTGGACCTCAAGAACTCAAAAGCAGACAAGCTGGGGATAAAGCTCAGTGGTACAGTGTCTGCCTGGCAAGGTCATGAGTTTGATTCCTGGTACAAAACAAATAAACCAAAAAAAAAAAAAAAAAAAAAAAAAACAGTGATAAGGCCCATAGGAGAAGAAATTAAGGACCCACAGTGGAAGTCATGAAGTTTTCCTGGCGGAGGTGATGCTTCAGTGAAATCTGAGGATGATGGAAAAGTACCCTACGAAGAGGAGGAGAAGCAAGCATCCCTGGCTCAGGAAACCACAAATGCACAGCTATAGAGTAACAGAGGCCGTGTTTTCAGGGAAGAGAGAGAGAGACCCTGTAGTGAGCCTGGAATGTCGGGGTGAGGAGGAAGAGCATCAGAGCGTGGCAGGAACCAGACTGCATGGTGCCTTGCGGGCTGTGGTTGTGGTTTTGGATTTACATAAGGGTGTGGCTGTGGTGCCAGAAGGCCTGGATTCTAATCCAGCCGTGCTACTTATTAGCTGGTTAACTCCAAGCACAATCCCCAAATCTTCAGTGCCTTGGACTCGTCATCTGTCAGGTCATCTCCCTACTTCATAAGGTGGTGCGGTTGAATGATAGGTAGGATAAAGTACCTGAGATGAAGTACCTGGCATACAGCAGCTGCCCGCAAGTGACAGCCTGGATGACTGTGAAGTCATCTGCGGATGGAGTGCAGCTGTGTGGATGATTTTGCATAAATAAGGTCATATTAGTCCTGCTTGTTTGCAGCCACTTTCACCCTGATACTGACCATCTTTCTGAGTCAGTGAGTCAGGAGAATTAAATTATATTTCAGATGTGTGAATTGAGGTGTAACGTATGTACTGTGGCATATACTCATCTTAAGTGTTTGGCCCGTCCTGATGTAACCACCACTCTGATCCGCTGTAGAATCTTCCTGGCTTTCCCACAGGGCTTAGTCCTGCCTCTTCCAGTTCATCCCCCACCTCTACCCCCAGAGGCAACCGGTATCCCTATTTCTGAAGCCATAGCTCAGCTTTCTTTATCTTTCTGGACCTTCATATATGAAATCATGCAGAATGCTCCCTTTTTGTGTCTTGCTTCTTCTGCTCAACGTTTTGTCAGTGAGGTTTATCACTATTGTGTGGCTGGAGAATTCATTCCTTTGAATTGCTGCCCGGTATTCCACAGAGTGACTATTTCATACTCTATTCTGTTGTGGCTTTTTGTTTCTGTCTTTTTGAGACAGGGTTTCACTGCAGTTCAGGCTGGCATTGAACTCACTTTGTAGCCCACGCTGGCCTCAAATTCGCAGAGATCCTCCTGCCTTAGGCTCCTGAGTGTTGGGGCCTGCTCCTTTCTATTGGTGATAGACATCTGGAGTACTTCCAGCTTTGGACTATTTGTATAACACTCCTTTGAAGTTTCTTATAGATGTCTTTTAGGACACTTGCAGTGTTATTTCTGGTGGGTATGTATCCCAGAGGAGAGTTTCCAGGTCACAGACAATGAGTATGTTCAGCTTTACTGGATACCATTAAATAGTCTTCCTGAGTGGTTGCACCAGTTTTCATTCCCACTGGTCGCTGGTCGAGTGTGAGAGTTCTCGGGGCTCCACATCTTCCAGGTCATTCCTTACAGCTACCAAGCCTACTCTGTGTCCAGACCACCTCAAACCGGGTCCCGAGTTCTGGACATTTAAGTTGTTCCGATGTTTACATGATTTGAGGAATTATAAAAGAAAGTAATACAACTCTTGTTGCACAGGTCCTGCTTTACCTTGGTCTTAACCATCCAGTAGAAAAGTATGAAGATGATATATAGGAAGTAAAGCCATGTTGTTATGTTGAGCTGTGGGGGACTCAGGTCAATAATTTCTGACATTGCCAGTTAAACAGAAAACCCAATGCTATTATGGGCTTCTGTACTCTTTTAGAATATTTTGCTGAGTTTACACACCTATAATATTCAACAACGGAACTTAAAAAAAATTGGGGTATAACTATGAATGTCCATTTTGTATCTGTGTATTCAAAGTGGTTGGGATAGATATATAGTTGCATTCTCTTAATGAATAGAATGATTTTTTCTAATGGTGTTTGTAAGTAGGATCACAAGTCTGCATCTTGTACAGCAATTAACCACTGAGAAGAATGTATGCAGTGTATTATTTGTTGAAACTGTACTTTCGATTTGATTTGAAACTGTCTCATTGCTATATGTTTATCAATAAAACTTGGAAAAGAAAAGAAAAGAAAAGAAAAAAAAAAGAAAGTAATAGCAATAACCTTCAGTAGATTATCTTTCAATAAATGAGTGAAAGAATAAACTGGTACATTCATACAATTGAATATTATTTGGTAATTTTTTAAAAAAGCTATCAAACTGCAAAAAGACATGAAGCAGCTTTTTTTTTTTTTTGAGACAGGGTCTCAAGCTGGCCATGAACTCAGTGATCCTCCTGCCTTAACCTCGTGGTGTTGGAATTATAGGCATGTGCCGCCCTGCCCCATTTGACCTGCAGCCTTTAATGCAATTAAGTGAACGAGAACAGTCTGAAAATATGACAGATTCTGTTTCTAATTACCTGCATATGACATTCTGGAAAAGGCAACACTTTAGAGACAGTAAAAAGATCAGTGATTACCAGGGGACAGGGGGATGGGAGGGAGGGTGAGTAAGCGGCGAGACACCAAGGGATTTTAGGGTGCTGAGACTGTGCTGAACGGTATGCAGTGGTGGCTGTGTGACACCACACATTTGTCAAGGCCCATAGAATGCCCAACACAGAGTGAATGTTAACACAAACCACGCACTTTACTTAGTAATAACACACAAGCGTCGGTCAGTCAACTGTGCGAATGTGCAGCATGGAAGATGTTACTAATAGGGGCGAGGGGAAGGGGTAAGTCAAGGAGGATGTGTGAAGCCTGGACTTTCTGCTCAGCTCTTTCCGTCAACCTAAAAGTGCTCTTCACAAAGCCCACCTACTGAAGAATAAATAAAAGTGAAATGTAAAAACATTGAAAAACCAAAACCCAACTCACTGGGTGTGTCTGCTGTAGTTTCGGGGACCACCTCCTGCAGGCTGCTCTGCTGGAATTACTTTCGTGGTGGGGGCGGGCCGCTGCTGTCTCGCTCCTGTTCCCTGCCCCTGCCTGCTCCGCTGGCAGAAGCACAGCCCTCTTCCTTAGTATTGCATTAGGGACTCTCCAGGGGGAGATGATTTAATTCTGATGATGGAATGCGAGCTGTTGTGTTCAGGGAAAAGCCGGAGGTGATAAAGTGATGGATTCGTGGGATCTCAGATATGGGCGGTACATTTTAGCAGCAATGATTTAGAATCACATCGTCTTACTTGGTACAAACGCATCTCAGCATCTCAGCTTAGTTATCTTCAAGTGACAGAATGAGGTGTGTTTATGTTCTGGAAATAAATGATTATGGATCTTTAAACAGATGAGTCTTAAAACTTCAAGACAGTTTTGGAATATCCAAGTTAAAAGAGCCAATGAAGATATGGTAGAGTGATCTCTTTTTCCCAGGATGAGCTTGATTTAGTTTCCTTTAAAAAAATTTTTTTTATTGAGTTACAATTGACATGGAGTAAATCACGTGTATTTGAAGTGTCCAGATTGCAAGTTTTGACAAATTCATTTGCCTATGAAGCCATCTCCATCATCGTGGGAGTGGACGTACCTCTTGTTCCTGACAGTTCCCTGTGGCCTTTTGTGGTTCCTCCTTCCTCTTCCCCACCCCTCCTACCTTGTCACCCCACTCTGACCTCCCTACCCCCAAGCAAGGAGGGGCCAGGGAGATAGCTCAGTAGAATAAGTGCTTGCCTGGCAGGTGCAAGGGCCTGAGTTCAATCCCTGGTTCTGCAAAACAAACAAGTGAACCAAAAAAAAAAAAAAAAAAAAACTCTCATCTTTAGGGGCCTGCCCATTAGCTCAAGT
>NW_004524613.1:6968268-6972042 GCF_000260255.1 Octodon degus
AAAAAAAAAAAAACCAGAATCAACAACTGGGATCTCATCTTTAGGGGCCTGCCCATTAGCTCAAGTGTTTAAGTGCCTGCTGAAACAAAGCAGTCAGGCTCAGGATGCTGTGGTTCGATCCCCTCATCCTCAAGCCAAACCAGACCTGCCCTGAAGGCATCCTGAACAACCCAGGGTGGGGGGGATCTAAGCAAAGATTAGTTAGCATTTCCTATAATCCTATACAAATGGACCATACAGTCTGTATTCCTTTTTGCCTTGCTTTTTTCACTTAGCATAATTAGGTGAAATTATTTGGAGATTCATCCATGTATCAGTAGTTTCTTTGTTTTTTTATAGCTGAGCAGTAGTTCATTCTATGCACGTGTGCTGGCTTATTCATTTAGTTGTTAATGCACATTTAGGTTTGTTTCCAGGCTTGGATTATTACAAATAATGTATGAACAAGTCTTTTTTTTTTTTTCAAGTCTTTGTATAAACATGTTTCGTTTCTCTTGGGTAAATCCCTAGGAGAGGAATAGCTAAACGATATGGCAGGTGCATGTTTAACTTTTAGAAGACACTACCAGACTTTTCAAAGGTGACTGCATCTTTTTAATTTGCCACTACCAGTGTATGAGAGCTGTTGGTCCATCAACCCTTCTATTGTAATAAGCGTGATATCTCACTGTGTTAGCTTTCAACTCTGTAATGACAGTCATTGAAACATCTTTTCATGAGCTTGTTCACCATCCATATACCTTTTTTGGTAAGGTATATGTTCAAGTCTTTGTCCATTTAAAAATTAAATTTGTTTTTGTTTGTTTGTTTGTTTTGGGTTGTTTTGTTTTGTTTTGTTTTGCAGAACCAGGGATTGAACTCAGGCCCTTGAGCTTGCCAGGCAAGTGCCTATTCTACTGATCCATCTCCCTGGCCCCAAAATTAGATTATTTTTATGATGCATATTTGAGAATTCTATTCATAGTCTAGATGCAAGTCCTATAAAAGATACATGATTTGTGAATATTTTCTCCGAACCTGTGGCTTGGCTATTTCTTTAAGAGGATCTCACAGGACAGATGTTTTTAATGTTGATGTTCACTTTATCAATTTGTTCTCTTAGAAAACGTGTTGAGTGTTGTCATATATAAGAAGTGCTTACTTAACCCAAAATTGTAAAAGTTTCCTTTATGATTTCTTCTCGAAGTTTTATATTTTAGGTATTGTATTTAGAATTATGGTCCACTTCAAGTTAATTGTTGTAGAGTATGGGAAGTATGGATTAAATTTCAAGTGTCATTTATTTCAGCACTGTTTGTTGAAAAGCTCTCTTGACTCTATAGCATTGTTTTTGCTCCTCCATCCAAAACCAGTTAACGCTGGGGATATAGCTCAGTGGTACAGCGCCTGCCTGGCAAGCTCGAGGTCCTGAGTTTGACTCCTGGTACCAAAGAGGGTATAGCGTACATGGGCTCTGGGCTCAGTCCTCAGTATGGGGGGAAAAAGTTATGCATATGTGTATAAGTATGCGTATCTCTTTCTGGACGCTTCTGTTCCATTCTGTTCCAGTTGTCTATCTTTATAATTACACTGTTTTGATATGAGGCCCTCCAGAAACCTCCTTAATAAATGGTGGTAGGAAGACTCATTATCCACATGCAGAAAAATGAACATAGACCCGTATCTCTCACCTTGTACTAGCATGAAATAGAAATGGTTCACAGACCTTGATTATCTTCTGTTGGAAGATGAAATAGACAAAAGTCTTGCAGACATGGGCATAGGCAAGAACTTTCTAAACAGAACCCAGCTGCATAAGAAATGACACCAACAACCTATAAATGGAATCATATCAAATTAAAAAACTTCTGTACAGCTAAAGAAGCAACCAACAAAGTGAAGAGACAGCCTGCAGAATGGGCAAAAAAATTGTCAATTATTCCTCAAAGGACTAATATCTACAATATATATAAAGACCTAAAAAAAAATCAGACCCTGACCCAAAATAAAAGCCCCAGTAAAGAGAAAGGGAAATTGAAATGAATAGACACTTTTCAAAATATGAAGTACAAATGGCCAATAAATACATTAAAAAATGTTCAGCATCCTTCGTCATTATAGAAATGCAAATGAAAACAATAGAGAGAGTCCATCTTACTCCAGCAATGATAGCTATCATTAAGAACTCAAAAAACAACAAATCATGGTGTAAACTAGTACAACCACTGTGGATATCAGTACGGAGAGTCCTCAAAAAACCAAAAACTAGAAATTGTACCTGACCCAACTATACCTCTTCTGGATATCTTCCCAAAAGAAGCTAGGTGTGATAGTGCACACCTACAATTCCAGCACTCAGGAGGCTGAGGCAGGAGGTTGCCAAGTGACTGAGGACAGTCTGGGCTAAATAGTGAGTTCAAGGCCAAATTGAAATACATAGTGAGACCCTGTTTCAAAAAACCAAACCAATGCCAGGTAGTTGGGCTAAGGCAGAAGGATCCCTGAGGCCAGCCTGAAGTACATAGAGACACTGTCTCAAAAAAAAATTAAAAGTAGACAAAAGAGTTGAAGACATCATATCACATGACATATGCTGATATATGCATACCTGCATTTATAGTAGCACAACTCCTAATTACTAAATCTTAGAAGCACCATATGTGCCCATCACCAAGTGAAAGGGTAGAGGAAACGTGGTACAGTATAGTGTCTGTACACAGTGGAGTACCACCCAGCCATAAAGAAGGCTAATTTTGGTCATTTGTAGGAAAACGGATACACCTTAAGTCCACAATGCTAAGTGAAATTAATCATGTGCAGATGGGTAAATATCACAGGTTTCTTTTATGTTAGACTCCTAAAGTATAAATAATTTTAATTTTCTTTTCTGGAACCGGGGATTGAACTCAGGCCCTAGCTCTTGCCAGGCAAGCGCTTATTCTGCTGAGCCATCTCCCCGGCTTCATTAAAGTATAAATAATTTTAAAAACAAAAAGAAAGACGATAGGAAGCAGACTTTCTGGAAATGGGAAGCGGGTTAGAGGAGATGGCATAGGACAGAAAGGAGAAATAAAAAGAGTCAAGATACAAAAAACAAAAAACAAACAAAAAAAGATAGAATATGTATGTATACTAATTTGAGTTCACTATCCCATGAACATTGCATCTCATTTTATTTAATTTTTGAAAAATGTATTCAGCACAGGGTCTAACTACGTAGATCAGACTCGTAGTGATTCTCCTGTTTTCAGCCTCCTAAGTGCTGGGATTACAGATGCGCCACCAGGCCCAGCCTCAATCAACAACAGCTCAACACACGAGGGGAGCAAGGTGGGACGGGGCCAGCAAGGCACGCCGGGGATCGAACCCCAGCTGTTGCGCTCTGTCTAAGCAGGCACTTTAGTCCACTGAGGTAGCTAGCCAGCCCTTTATTTAATTTTTTAAAAATAGTTTTTATGGATTGGGTAGGCCATGCCCCGCTGGCTCCTGTGTTGGGGCCTCATAGGTCTCCAGTGCTGCAGCGTTCCGAGGTGAGGCCCAGAGTGAGGAGCGCAGTGTGGCACGTTGATCTCATCAGCTGATGACGCCTTAGTGGAATGCCGGGAGTACAGTCCTTTGGAGGGCGTCCGTGGAAGGGACCTCCTGTCCCCAGGCCCTCTCCCTCTCGCTGCCCCCCCGCTGCCTCGCCATGCACTCTTGCTGTGACAGTCTCGCCACGGCCCAGGAGCAGTAGAGCCAGCAACCACGCACAGAAACCTGGAGCTAAAAGAAGCCCTCCGGGGCTGGGGAGACGGC
>NW_004524613.1:6972457-6977677 GCF_000260255.1 Octodon degus
ATATTGATCTAGTATCCTGCTACCCTGTAAAGTTACTAATCATGAGGTGTGAAATATACTGTAAATTAAAAATACAGTAAATGTTTAAATTTTAAAAATTTATTATAGTGGAAGACACATTGCCATGAATCCTCCTCAAGAGGATTGGGCCAGGGGTCCAATCCCCCCTGGTCTGCCGTGCCGGCCCTGCCCCCGGGGCGCACTGAGCAGATTGAGACTGGGCATGGTGGCGCACGCCTGTAATCCCAGCACTTGGGAGGCTGAAAACAGGAGAAAATCAGGACGAGTCAGATCTAGTAGCAAGACCCGCAACACCCTGTAGACATTTCCCTGCAGAAAGACCCTCCCGCTGCCTTACACGCATTTATCCCTTCATTCTTGCCACTTTCTAAAGCGGTTCCTGAAGCCCTCTGTCATGAGTGTCTTCAGTTACCTTGTTGTCGCTACCTTCAGGCCTGCCCCAGTTCAAAACTCTTATTCTCACGGTCATTTTAACTTTGGCAAAGAACTAGAAGCTGCACAGGGCCTGCCAGGCGAGGTGAATAGAGTGGGTGGGGTAAAGAAGAACGCCATGAAGTTCTTATCTGACAGAAATTGCCCCACACCTTTGCTCTATGAGGGTGATCGTAAAATACAGTGAATATTTAAACTTTAAAAATATATTACAGTAAAAATCACATTACTATGAACCCTCCCAGTACACTCAAAATGCATCAGCACGCGGACGCTAGCATTCTTGGCAATTTGTCTCTTACTATAATACTTTTTTTTTTTTTTTTTTTTTGTGGTACCAGGGATTGAACTCAGGACCCGGTGCTTGCCAGGAAAACGCCCATTCTACTGAGCTATCTCCCTGGATCTTCATCCTATCTTTTAATCACCCCTTGTATAGTGGCTTTTTGCATGTGTGTGTTTGGTTGGATTTTCTATAAGGATGAACATGTCATCTACAAATAGATTGTTTTTCCTTCCTTCCCAGTTTAGATGTTTTTATTCTGTGCTCCTGCCTCAATGCCTGGTAGAACCTGTGTGCTCAGGGAGAGTGGTGAGAGCGCACATCCTCGCCCTGTGGCTGGTCTCGGGGAGAGGCGCCCAGTCTGCCTCATGATGTGCTGGCACACCGTGAGCTGTACAGTTTTTGTAAATGTCCTTTATCAAGTTGAGAGGAAGTTTTCTTCTATTCTTAATGTGCTGAGAATTTTTAAGATCACGAATCATGTTGGATTTTGTCAAATGCATTTTCTGTGTCTAGTGAGATGACCCTATTTTTTTTTCTCTTTTAGTCTGACAGACGAAACAATAAATCACATTGATTGATTTTCAAGTCTGAAACTCACCCTGCCTGCCTAGAAGGAGCCTCATTTGGCCATAGCCTATTATTCTCTTAAAATATTGCTAAATTAGATTTACTAAAATCTAATTATAGTAAATTCTTCAGAAAGAATTGTTTAGAAAAATTGTTTAAAATTCTTTTCTTTTTTCCTATTTTTCACCTTAAGTGTAGGGGACTTAACCCAAGCCATTACACTGAGCTGCATCCCCAGCCTCTTTTTTTATTTTTTATTTTTTATTTATGTATTTGGTACATGGTCTCATTATGCAGCTGAGACTCGTAGTGACCCTCCTGTTTTCAGCCTCTCCAGCACTGGGATTGTGGTGTGCGCGACCACGCCTGGACTCGGTTGTGGCTCAGCACACCCTGGGGGGCAGAGTCAGAGCCTGTGTGGCAAGTGGTGCTGGGGATAGAACTCTGGTCTCTGCCCTTCCACAGCAGGCGCTTAGTCCGCTGAGCTATCCTGCCAGTCCCTGACTTGAACTTCTGATCCTCTCACCTCAGCCTCCCAGAGTGCTAGGATGATAGGCTTGAGCCATCATGCTGGTCAACATTTGTATTTTCCTTGTGAAAAATCTTTTATTTTTATTTTTATTTGAGGGCCAGCCCAATAACTCAGTGGATTAAAATGCCTGCAACCAAGCACAGGGGTCTGGGGTTTGATCCCCGGTCCTGCCATGCCGGCTCCGCCTCCAGGGCGCACTGAGATGGCAATTGAGACCAAGTGTGGTGGCGCATGCCTGTAATCTGAGCATTTGGGAGGCTGTAAACAGGCAGATCACTACAAGTCCCATCTAGTAGTGAGACCCTGAACACCCTGTAGACCCCTCCCTAAAATACAAAACAAATTTCATTTGAATGTATTTTTTTCCCCTGGCATTAATGATTATATCGGGGGTGGGGGGATGGCTCAGTGGAATAAGTGCTTCCCTGGCAAGCACAAACGCCTGAGTTTAATTCTGCCTCCCTCTCAAAAAAGATTATGTCATTTTTTCTGCTTTGAATAAAATTTTTAATTGATAATAAGAATTTACATATTTATAGAGTACAATATGATGTTTCAATACATATATACATTATATAATGTTCAAATCAAGATAAGCGTATTTATCTCTTCTAACATAAATTTTTTTGTGATGAAAACATTCAATATCCTTTTCTAGCTTTTTTGAAATATATAGTACATAATTGTTATTTATAGTTATCATTCTGTGCATTTGAACACCAGAACTTATTTCTTCCTATGTAACTGTAGGGGAAAAAAATATTTATCTTTTCATCTTTTTTTTTGGTCTTTTTGAGACAGGGTCTCTCTGTGCAGTTCAAACTGGCCTTGAGCTCACTTTGTAGCCCAGGCTGGTCTCAAACTCACAATAATCCTTCTACCTCAGCTTCCCAAGTGCTGGGATTATAGGCATGCCACACCAAACTACTACCGAAAAGTTTTTATTTATAAATTCAGTTCTTTCACAAATACAGGGTTATTTAGTTTACCTAGATCTTTTTGCATGGACTATGGTAATTTATATGCTTCCAGGAATTTTATTTATTGCATTATTTTTAAAATATAACAGCTTTATGGAAAAATAACTTAGATTGAATTTAGATTTCAATTGAGATTGTATGAATCAGTGGCTTTGGTACTGTTTCAGGCAGGTGTTTTTAATGGGTTCCATCCAGTTGTACAAGAGTTATTATGTCAGTTTTAGAACATTTTCATCACTTCGAAAAGACACTGTGAGCCCCTTCTCTTTGCCCCCACCCCATCTTCCACTTTCAACCTTCAAATTGATTCCCAGTACCAAAAAATAAAATAAAAAAATAAAAATTATGGTGAACCACTAATGTACTTCCTGCCTCTATGGATTTGCTTAATCTAGATATTTAAATTAAGTGGAATCAGACAGAACATGACACTCAAAGTTAAAGGAGGATAGATTTATTTTGGCTCACAGTTTGTGGAGGTTTCAGGCTATAACCAGTAGACTCCAACACAGGGTGGGGTCACGAAAGACAAAAACAGCTTATGGTATGGAGGGCAGAAGGCGGGGCAGCACAAGTAGCAAGCAGCATGCGAGGACAGGAGCTTTCTTTCCCAGACTCTTCCATTCTACCCAGGCTAATACCCTGGGTGTGAGTATGGGTAGCGCTCACCCCCGGGTGGGGCTCTCCCCCTCAAATTACACCCTCCCCCTCAAATTATCCACATCCAAGCCAAGCAGTGAACTAATCTAGTAATCACACACCCTTAATCCCAGAATCACACACCCTGGATCCAGGCCTCTGAAAATCCCATATGACGGCCTGAGGCTTTTGGGGAACCTCTAGACACAAGTCTCAACAGAATCCTATTGATTTTCTGTTTACTTTTTCTGTCAATCACTGAGGGAGAGGTATAGAAATCTCTGACTGTAATTAAGTATCTTTTCCCCCTTGCGTTTGGTTCACTTTATTCTCCATGTACATTGAAGATTTGCTAGTAGATGCATAAATATTTACTATTATTATTCATGAATCAGCCTGTTGATCTTTATGAAATGACTTGTCTTAACACTGAAATGTACTTTTTCTGATGCTAATGTAACCCTCTGATTTTCTGTGGATTATTGTTAAAATGGCTTATATTTTCCTGTCCTTTTCTTTTAACCTAGTTATGTTTTTGAAGTACATTTCTTGTAGGCAACATATAGTTGGGTCTTTTTTTAAAAAAAAAATCCAGTCTGAAAGTCTCTGCCTTTCAGTTGAGACATTCAAACTAACATTTAATGTGACTGTTGGCACAGTTAGGCCTAAGTCTTTGATCTTACTATTTGTTTTACATTTGTTGTCTCTATTTCTCTGTTCCCCTTTTCCTGTTTTTCTGCCTTCTTTAGGATTTAAAGGAATACAGTTCTGCATAAAGCAATAAAGAATACTAGAAATGATAATTATATGAAAAATATATATACAACTCTTTTTCTCAATATTTAAGTCTACCAAAAGATAACTGGCCATTTAGTTTAAAAAAATAACAACGATATAGTTATTATTGTTATTCCCATTTTTCTGTCTAAAAAGTCATTATTTTGTTTTTTCAAGCTATTATTACTGGTCCTAGAATTTCAAATTCATCAATTTTTTTTTCCTTTCAGAACTTTAAATATATTGTTCCATAGCATTGTTTTGACACAGAATTTGCTGAAGCTCTTTACCTTTTCCTGCAGTATGTAGCATGCCTTTTTATGGCTACTTTTAAAACTTTTTTACTGGCCATGGTAATCCCAGCACTTGGGATGCTGAGGCAGGAAGATCATCAAAGGTTCAAGGCCAGCCTGGCTACATGGAAAGTTCCATGGCAGCCTGAACTATATATTAAGACCCAGTCTCAAAAAAAAGTCTTTTGTCTTTACCACTGGATCTGAACAACTGGATTCTGATTTACCTTGGTGTACGTCTCTTAATATTTCTTAAATGGATTTGAAGCTGCTTGTATAATAACTTTATATAAGCAGAACACAGGTTAGGGACAGAGGCAGTACCAGCATCAAAAGCTTAGTGGAGGTCACCTGACTCAATTTCTTCAGCCATTAGGTAGGTTGAAGGATACCTACATTCCTGGCACCCTGTGTCCAGGTGAGTCTTGTTTCTAGGGTCAAAGGTGGCCCCCTTAAGGATCACTCAGCTTCTCCTACCTGCTGCCTGTGCTGACACACAGGACAACAGGATCTCTACCCGGCAAACATCAGCCCCTGACAAGTTGGGTCACAGTTTAGTGCAGAGGCTAAAAACAGTGAAACTAAAGAAATGTCATTGGAAAAATCAATGGCACATTTTGTTAGCATACACAACAAGTAAGTGTTTAAATGTAAGGTCCAGTACAGACAAAAATGTGGGGTAATAAGCCTTTG
>NW_004524613.1:6978552-7001066 GCF_000260255.1 Octodon degus
TTGGTACAAGGTCACACTGCACAGCTTGGACTCATAGTGATCCTCCTGTTTTCAGCCTCCCCAACACTGGGATTCCAAGTGTGAGCCACCATGCCCAGTCTCCGTGGCCCGCTCAACTCAGCATGCTTGGGGGCGGGGCCAATGCGGCATGTGTTGCCAGAGGGGATTTTTGTGGGGATTCTGACCATGGTAGTAGGGGCAGCAAGACTGGAGAGGAGCTAGGTTAGTAGCCCGAGCCCCACAGCCAGCGCCTGGGTTGCAGTGAGTGGAGCTTGTGGGGAATATGGCTTCTAGAATCAGAGCTGCTTACCATGTGGCCTCACCAGGGTACCTTCAGTTCTCTGTGCCTTGGTTTCCTTACCTACAAAGTTGACCTGTGGCCTGGTGTAGTGGCACATGCCTGTGATCCCAGCACTCAAGAGGCTGAGACAGGAGGATTATTGCACGTTCAGAGCCAGCTTGGCCCTGTCTCAAAAACGTCAAAATAAATAAATAAATGTATTTAATAAATGATTAAATTAAATAGGCATACAAAGGCACCTATCTCATGGGGTTGTATAGGTTTGAGAGACTTTTTAGTTGTTATCACAAGGCCCAGTAGACAGTAGCGTTAGCTGTTGTCATGTTATCATTATGATGATTGTCGGCATCACTAGTTGCCTTGATTCAGATCCAAGTGCGGAGGGGTGGGGGCTAGCAGTCCAGAGCTGGTGAGGTGAGGATCCTCTGAGAGAGAGTCGGCCTGGCCAGGGTCTGTGGGCAGGACACTCCAACCCTCTGGGCTCAGTCACCTCTGCTTAGCAGTGGGATGGTCCCTTGCACTTTGTGAGTAAACAGACCCCCTGTCAAATGCCCACACGCTGAAGTACCCCTGCCATTTGTGGCTGATCCACAGTGTCAGGGGGCAGGGAGAATGGTGGGAGAAGGTAGACAGCAGCATTGGGTGAGGGTCAGGCACCCCGGCTCCCCAGTAGTCCATCCCCTGCCGCCCAGACTCCTTTCTTCTGGCTCCTTAAAGGCCAAGGAAGGAAAGGGACTAACATGGGAACATTAATCCACCTCATTAACTGACTGTGCTCCAGACTTGTAACAATTAGACCTGCAGTCTGGGCAGCATTGGGAAGCAGGCAGAGGTCACTCAAGCTGCTGGCCCCTTGCCTGACCATCCTTAGCCAGGGTCCCACTCGGTCCCTGGGGAGAGGGGCCCAGGAAGGAGGTTTGCTTGACAGCTGGGTCCCCCATGTCACTAGAGGCCCATGCAGAAGTGGAAGCTGTGGCTTATCACTCACAGGCATTCAACAGATACTTACCCTAGGTGTCATAGAGACCCATGTGGGTCCTGCCTCACAGAGACCTAAGCAAGTAAAGGAGGAAATCAGAAAAATAGGGTAATTGCTGCTAGGGGAAATGCTGTGGTAGGGAGCAATGAAATGGGAGGGATCTATCAGGAAAGACTTTCCCTGGCAGGCTTGGGATGAGCAGCAAACCCTTTGAGTTGAAGCCTAAAGTGTTACAGAGGAGCCAGCCTTTTGAAAGTCTGGAGCCAAAAGGTTTTGTTTGTTGGCCAAGCACGTGAGCTAGTGACAGGCAGAGCCGGACTTTGGGCCCAGGTTGGTTTGCCCCGCCCAGCTCCCCCTACTTCTGTCAGTTGTATTTCCAGTCCTTGCCTGCCCTGAGGTTCTACAAAATAAATAGCAGGGTGTATTGAGCGCCTGCTGTGGACCCTGTGCTACACTGAGTGCTTAATTTTGCTTCTTCTTCTGTCCCTGGCAGCCCCAGGCAGGGTCCCTATTTTGCAGGTGAGAAATAAAGGCTCAGAGAGGAAAGGAGTTGCCCAGGGTCTGCACTGGGCCAGCCTGGGTCTCCAGTATCCAACACCTCCTCTCCACCCCAGCAGTCTCCAGCCAAGGCCCCTTCAAAGCCAGTGACCCCAATTTCCCAAGGTGAGGCAGGCTTGTTAGCATCTCAAAGCTGTCTGCCTGTCACCATGTATATTCATGGGGCTTCAAAGAGGAAGCTCCAGACAGGAGATGCTTTATTTCCTTCCAAGAGCAAATTCTCACCCTCTCAGAGGCAGGAAATGTAGTCTGGCTGGAAAAAGACTTATTTTTTTCTTCTTTCTCTGTCTCTCTTTTTTACACTAGCTAGTAAAAGAGAGATGCTACTTCCAACTCTAACAAATGAACATTTGTCCTGCCTGGTTGGTTGGGGAAGGTGTGGGGGCTGCCAGTGTCTGGCCTTGCAGCAGGTTCTGGGGCCATCTGGTCCCATACTGGGATCACAGAGGGTGAGGGAGCGGGGTATTGAGGATACACATGCCCCAAGGTTACCAGGGGTCAGCGCAGCCTGTTGACCTGGCAGTTTTAACCCCTATTTGTGCATGCTTGAAACGTTTCACATCAAGAAATCATCAAGGAAAGGGTGACCGTGGTGCTGAGGATTGAACCCAGGGCCTTTGGCATGCTAGGAAGGCACGCCTCCCCTGAGTTTTATCACCAGCTGTCCCAGTTAATCTCGGTCATTAACTTGACTGGATTCAGAGACTCCTGGAGGATACACAGATGTCATTGTCACCAATGGGGTAACTCACCCATGAGTTCACAGGTGAACGAGTCCAGTTGGAGGAAGTGGGTCGTGAGGCTGTGACCTTGGAGATGGTACCCGGCCCCTGATACAATCTGGCTCCTTCTCAGCCTCCATAAGGTGAGCAGCTTTGCCCTCTACCCGCTGTGATGTTCTGCCTCACCTCAGACCCACACAGTGGAACCAGCCAATCAGGGACTGAAACTTCTGAAGCCTTGCACCAAATAAAACATTTCCTCCTTCAAGTTGTGAATGTTAGGCATTTTATACCAGCTGTGGGAAAGCTGACCGATACACCAGCTGAAGGGATTTTTTTTTTTTTTTTTAAGCCTGAAAACAAAAGCCTCTCTGCAGGCCGGTGGCTCCCAGGCCCCTTGCAGCAGTGTCTCCAGGGCTGAGCAGTGACCTTCTGTGCTTGGCTCCCCACTCCATTCCTAGCTGCCACAGCCCTGTGCCATGGCCCCTTTATACGTGTGGATTCCCGTGCACTCTTCAAGGCTTGGCACCAGTGCCACCTCTTCTCAGAGGCCTTCCCTGAGGAAGCTGTGCCTGCCCTTGTCCACCTTTGCTCCCCAGCAGCCCCCACAGCTGCTCTTAGTGCCCTGGGTAGTGGGTGTTGGGCTCTGCACAGGTTATAGCTTTGAATTATGGTGTGAGGCAGGATTGTCTCACATGTTCATAAGGAACCCAAGGCTCAGAGAGGTATGGTCAGTTGCCCATAGCCATGCAGAGTAGTGGGGTAAGGACTTGGGTACATGGTGGCTGAGTGAACCATGCTCAAACCACTCCTTTGCCCCACCACTACATCTTACTGCATTTCCTAGCCAGGTCTCCTCTGCTGCCCTGAGGTCCTGTGTGGGTGGTCTCTGAGTCTAGACCCTGTGCACCCATTTAGGCCTGGCACCAACAGAATGCTGACAGATATCTGCCCAATGGGCAAAGACATAGCTCTGAAGCCCCAGAGCCCACCTTCCCAGTCCCTACAATGCAGAGTTAAGGTGAAGGCTCAGGAAGCTCATGGGACCAGCGTTGGGGGTATTAGCAGCAGGAAACACAGGGAGGTGGAAAAACCACTGCCCCTTCCCGTTCTCACAGGCAAAAAGGGACAAGCAGTACTGCCCACAGGGCCAGCCAGTACTTGGAAGTGGTGACTCCTTGGTGTGCAGGAAGGTAGGACAGGGCTCTGTGGACATCAGGGAGGTCATCAAATGTGGACTGAGCACTTACCCTGTGTGAGGCACAATGCTAGGCACCGGGGGCACAGCCATGAACAAGCCAAACCCAGTCCTGCCTTTGCAGGATATCTCATGAGGGCCAGAGAGCATGTGGACAAGAGCTGACAAAAATACAGTGTAGAAGGAAAGCCAACCTTTTGGCCCTAGTCTTCTAAGGTCAATTAAGACTCAGGACATATGAGAACTTGTACTGTAACGTCATGTACCTCGGTAGTGTCCCAAATTTTCTGATCAAGAAGATTATGGGGCCAAAGAGGAAAGAGATCGATGACGTAGAGTGTGCCTAAGGAGAGTCACATGGGGAGAAGACACTCTATCAGGTTTTCAAAGAGAGCACATTGGCCAAGCAATGGCCGTGACTCATCCACATGACTGACACTGACAAAGGTTCTACAATCTGAGGTACAGGATCTCAAGATAAATCCTGAGGGCATTTCACTGACCTTCTCAGACCAAAAAGCTACAACTCTTGTTGCATAGGTCCCCCTTTACCTTGGTCTTAACCATCCAGTAGAAAAGTATGAAGACGAAATTTAGGAAATAAAGCCATGCTGTTAAGTTGAGCTGTGGGGGACTCAGGTCAATAATTTCCAACATTGCCAGTTAAACAGAAGACCCAATGTTATTATGGGCTACTGGACTCTTTTAGAATATTTTGCTGAGTTTACACACCTATAATATTCAATAACGAAACTTAGGAAAAATGGGATATGCCTATGAATGTCCATTTTGTATCTGTGTATTCAAAGTGGTTGGGATAGATATATAGTTGCATTCTCTTAATGAATAGAATGATTTTTTCTAATGGTGTTTGTAAATAGGATCACAAGTCCGCATCTTGTACAGCAATTAACCACTAAGAAGAATATATGCAGTGTATTATTTGTTGAAACTGTACTTCCGATTTGATTTGAAACTGTCTCATTGCTATCTGTTTATCAATAAAACTTTGAAAAAAAATAAAAAAAATACAGTGTAGAAAAAATAACTGGGGTTTGGAGGGTAAGGAGTTAACAGGCTCGGGGGTGCTGTTATTGAAGCTGAGCTTTACTGAGAGGCATCTAATCAAGGAGGTGTGTGCTGCAGGGATTTTGCATGTGCAGAGGCTCCGAAGGGACAAGGGCTGGGTTTCCCGGAATGCAAAGGAGAGAGACAGGTGTGAGGGCCAGCGGAGGTAGGAAGCCATGGGAGGGGTGGAGTGGAGACCAGGTTTGGTTTGTAGTTCAGAAAGCACCCTTAGGAGGAGCAGGGAGTGTGATGTGCAGGGGCCCATGTGGATGTGGAGAACCCACTAGGAAGCTGGTGCCGTTTCCTAGGAAGCTGAGGGTACCCTGATCCTGCGCATACTGGAGATGTCAAAGCCAGGGTCCACTGCATGGTTGGATGAAGACAGAAGAGGGAGATCAGCCAAGCCTTGGAGGTGGGCAGTGCTGGTTACTGAGATTGAGGTTCGCTAGAGACAAAGCCCAGGGCAGTGTCCACACACAGGATGGTCCCTTTTCCCAGTTCAGTCCTCTCCCAGTCAGCGTCTGAGGCTGTCAAGTCTATTGGAGGCAAAAATCATAACTCCCTCCTGAGCCAGTTACCCCCTGGGGTGGCAGAACGCCAGGTGCCCATTTTAATTCTCCGACAGTCTACTGCTTTATTGTTCCTATTTGGGGTTTTATTATATTGTTGCTAATGGTTTGAAAAGGACTTTTAATTAAAGCTGCAGGTTGGAGCTGGGCTGGAGCCCCTGGGGTGGCTGGGAGGGACCCTTGCCAAGCCCTCAGCACTCACCTCACTCCTCACAGAGCTGGAGGCTTCTGAGCTGGGGCCTTGGGCTCTTGGGGGAGATGAAGGCAGGGATTCCGCCGCCGTGGAGCCTGGCCAGAGCCGCTGGGAGGCCTCAGTCCTTCACTAGTGCTCCACCAGAAGATTTTGTTTTCTAGAATAGAGTGCATGACATCTGTTTCCTCTGGAAGCCCTCCCTTCTTGGCCTCCCCTGCAGAAGCTGAAGGCCTCAGAAGCAAAGGGGATGGAGCTGCTTAGTGGATGGTCCTGGGCTCAAGTCTTTTCTCTGCCAGTCACTGGTCTGAGGACTGGGAAAGTCGCTTTATGGCTGCAGCCTAAGTTTGCTCATCAAGAAAATGTGAATGCTATGTTCCTGCCCATAGGACTAAGAGGAATAAAGAGATGGCCCAGGTATCCATCCCATGCTGAACACTTCGTAAATGGAGGTTATGGTATGGTGACCACAAGATCAGGAGAGGGTGTGTCAAGCCTGGCACGTAGTAAGTGCGCTGCAAATATTAGCTCTTGTCCCCATGTCATCGCTGCCTTCTCCTTCCCCTTTTCCCTCATTGTCCTGCCCACTTCTTTCCCTCACGTAGGCTGTCTCCCCATCTGTGGATGCTCCCCTCACTGCGTGGCCCCCTGGACATCCTCCCCGATCTGCCTCCCTGGAAAGTCTGCCCCACTTCCCTGGGCCTGGCTCCCCCATGCCGCCCAAACATCTCTTCTTTTTCTCTTCTTTCTTTTTCTCTTTTTTGGTGGTATTGGAGATTGATCCTGGGGCCTCTTCGTGCTCTCTACCACTGACCCACATCCCTGCTGAGCATTCCTCCTTAGGGGCTTGCTCTCCTTGCCTTTAATGACTGGTTTGCTCCAGGGTTTAAAAACTTGGGGTCACAGAACCCAGCAGATCGGGTCACAGAGGAATGCCACCGACAAAGGACAGCAGCCCTTTGCAGTTTTGTTTCAAATAGCTGCTGCGGCCAGAGCTGTCTTCTGGGCCTGTCCCCTTCATAGGTTTGCCAGTCCAGTTCGCATTGTGGAATACCCAAAGTGTGTGCACACACGCTGGTGCAGGGCGCTTCCTCCACTAGTTGTTTCCCTTCCACCCTCACAGCCACCTCTGCCATCTTTGCATGTCTGCCTGACAGATAAGGAGACAAAGGCTGTAGAGCTGAACCTGTTGGCCTTCCAGGTCCCCCAGCTCCTAGCTGTTGATACCCCGTCTTGTTCTTCTCTTGACCAGTATCAGCAGCATCACATTTCTACCCTCTCATGTTTGCACTTGCAGTTCCACCGTTCTGGGACTCTTCCTCTCAAGCTGGAGTGTCGCCTTCTCAGAGTCCCAGGTTTGACCCTTTGTCCTGCTTTATTTTGCCTCCTGGCAATGATCACACCCTACAAACCACACAGTGGTTTGTATCATTTCCATCTCTCCCATTGGACTCCAAGGTCCAGTGCCCATCCTCAGTGCCTGAAGTGGTGGCTGCCATACAGCTTCTCGTGGACAAGTGACTCCTGGCACCTGGCATGTGGCTGGAATGAGAGGATGCGTGGGGTCCAGCAGTCATAGGCGCGGGCAGTGAGGACTGTGCTCTGCCCTTGGAGAGGCCCCATAGCAGCCTCTCCTGCTCCCCTGGCTCTGTCACTCCCTTGGTGCGCTTTGCCTGATAATGGCATTGTGTCTGCCTGGAGTGGGCACTGGTCCAACTTTGTTCCTGCCTGCCTCAGAGGCAGCAGACTCCACCCAGGGCCCCCACATCTTGCAGTCGGCATTTCTGCCCCTCCCTGCTGTGCCCACAGCCTTGCCTCCTCCTGACAGCTGTTGGCAGCTTTTGAACTTGGGGACAAAAAAAGAGAAAGATACAGTGTGGGAGCTGAGAGGGCTGGGAAAGTGCATGATGTGTAGCCACAGCAGCTTTTCTCTCCATGCCACCTGAAGACCCCAAGCCCATTTTTAGGATTAGAAGCAGAGGCCCAGAATGAGACTTGCTTGGTTCATATGCCCAGTGAAAGTCAGACTGGATTCAGCCCTGAGATAAAACTAGAGCTGATGGCGTTTTAGGGGTGATGCCCACTCACCCAAAAATTCATTCCAATGGATGTCATGCTGGAGTTAGGGGAGAGTTGTACTAAGTGGGGGCCACTGGAGCAGGGAAGACTGGAATGAGCACACATTTACCCAACAGCGGGAGGAGAGGCAAGGGAGGTCCAGGAAAAGCGATAAGCCCAGCCCTCTCCTCACTACAGAGAAGCCGGTCTGGTCAGGGATGCCGGAGGATGGCATTCAGTGGGGACAGGAAGGGAACACTGGTTCTTCCTCCTGAGATTTCCTCACCAGGGTTCTAAGGGTGCCATGTTACATCAGAGAACATCTGCTCTCTGAAGGGACACTTCCCTGCCGAGGCTTGCCCCACCACAACTCCTGTCCCTAGGAGGGACCCTTGTGTCCATTTCACCTCTTCCAGCTCGAGAAGGCCCCACCTGGGCTGGGACTGAGGGGGTGACCATGACTCCTGCAGTGGATGCCAGGCCCGTTAGGCACCCACAAGCACCCTGTCTCCTTTTATCTTCATCATAATGGCAAGAGGGGATGGAGTTTGGCCTGTGCAAGGATGAGGAAGCCGAGGTTTTCAGAGGGGAGAGGAAGGAGGAGAGGGCTCAGGGGTCTAGCAGACATGTGTCCAAGCTTGGCCTGGTTACCTCCAAGGTATGTGGCGAGTAGCTTATGCTCTTGAGCCTCATGGTCCTTGGCTGCACAGGAAGCTGGGAGGAGGGAGTGGGGAGGAAGTACCTTCAGCTGTGTAGCGCCCTGGACATGTGGGGGAGCACAGCGTTGGCTGCAGGGAGCTGGGCATGCAGCCATGTGTACAGGAGGTGGCTGGGAGGCCCATCTGGAGGCTGCTAGAACTATAGTAAAAACTACCAGTCATTCATTTGATAAACATTTATTGAGCCCCACCTGTGTGTAAGCTCTCAGTTCAGTGGGGAGCCATCAAATGACCATAAAAACAATTAAAATGTAACCAGGCAGTAAACAGGAGGGCAGGGGTTAGGTGGTCGTCCCTAGGGAAGTGTCATGTGAGCCAAACTCTGAAGAATGAGTTATCCAGCTGAAGAGGAGGGAAGGCCCTTCTGGGCACAGACACTGAGACCAGAGAGAGCAGGCACATTGAAGACTGGCACACACTGGGGTACACCCTCCACATAAGAGCACCGGGAGGTGGCCGCAGGGATGGGGACTCAGAGGCTACAGAAGCATGGCAGACTTTTACCTCGAGAGTGGTGGGGGGAAGAAGGGAATAGCTCAGTGGCACAAGCACCTGCCTGTGCAAGGTCCTGAGTTTGATTCCCAGTACCGAAAGTTCAAGAGTAAAGGGGGGTTTCCAGTGCCATGGATGCCTGTGATCTCAGACTTAGGAGGCTGAGGCAGGATTGCCCTGAGTTTGAGGCCAACCTGGACTACAAAGTGAGCTCAAGTCCAGCCTGAAGTACACAGTGAGAGCCTATCTTGGAAAAAGAAAAAAAAAAAAAAAAAAACAGTGAATGGCAAGGAATGTTTGATCCTCTAGCATGCTCGCCCTGGCTGCTGAGTGCGTGGGGGTAACGGAGCCAGCATGGACATGGGGAGATGAGGGTGCAGGCTGCAGTTGGGGTCATGTGCAAAGAACAGAGTGGTGGTGTCTGAGGTAGGCTGCAGAGGGGTGCTCCCTGGGCTGCCACTTGCTTGGGGTCCACAGCTCCAGCAAAGGAGAGTGAATGGCAGGTACAATAAGGTCTCAGAGTCCACCTCAGGAAGAGAGTGGATTCAGGGCAAGCAGGTAAGGCAGAGGGAGAGAAAGAACCAGTGGCACAAGCAGAGCTGAGGACCAGCTGGGATGAAGGAGACCTGGAGCCACCAGAAGCGTCCGTTTAGGATATCGTGGGTGGCAGCTGACATGAGTGTGCTGTTAGGGAACACAGTTCCAAGTAGGAGTGGAGTAGGGGTCCCACGTTCCCAGTGTCAGCTTCTCCCTTCTAGCTGCCTGAGAAGAATTTTCTTAGGAAGTTCCACCTGTTCTGGAAGTAAGGATGAGATGGAGGGGCTGGCCCTGAAGCACCCACACATGTGTGCACTGAGGGCTGGGCTGGTACTGCCCCGGCTCTCCTGTGACTTGCCTGTGCACGGCTGCTGTCAGGAAGTAGCAGTGCTGTGTCTACATGTGCCAGGCTTTGGTGACTCACCCTCCCCATGGCACATGGTGGTGTGGAATGGAGCAGCTCAAGGACCCTACAGTCACAGCCCATGCCCAGGCATAATCCCCAGCCTAGCTCAGGGGTCCTGCTGGACTCATTCACCTTGGTACCTGTGGCCAAGGAAATGAGGGGTGTGGCTCTGAGTCCCTAGTGGCAGGTCTGAGGGTGAGGGGAGAGGGAAGGAGCTGCTTCCTAGATGGGCCTCCCTCCAACTCTGGCCCAGACCCCAGGATCCTTAGGTGAGGCCTGGTGCTCAGAGCTGTTGAGAGGCTGGCATGGTAAGGGACCCTGATGCAAGTACTGTGATCAGGTGGGTGGAGGAGGTGGCATAATTCCCTGTCACTGAAGTAGTGAGTCAGGCACCATTGGTATCTTTGAGTCAGCCCCAGGGGGATGAAGGGGTAGGGGACATGGCCAAGGTCACATGCCAGCACATTGGGCCGGGTCTTCCTGTACATGTCCCACCCCTTCCCCAGGCTCTTCTTCTAGAACAGAGTGTGTGCTGTAGTGTAGGTTCTGAGGAGACCTGGGGGCACTTCCCCCACCCTAGTGCATAGGGAGAGAAACTAGCTCAGGGGTCCTGCTGGACTCATTCACCTTGGTACCTGTGGCCAAGGAAATGAGGGGTGTGGCTCTGAGTCCCTAGTGGCAGGGCTGAGGATGAGGGAAGAGGGAAGGAGCTGCTTCCTAGCTGGGCTTCCCTCCAACCTCTGGCCCAGACCCCAGGATCTGAGGCCCAGGGAGGGAAACACTTCCCCTGCTCATGCCTCCCTGGGTACACAGCTGTCTTTTCAGACCCTTAGGCCTTCCCAAACTTCTCTCTACCCAAGGCCTTTGCCTGGTTGTACCTCTGTTCAGAACAAGTCATCTGATCTTCCTACCCATCAAGAGCATCTTTTTTCTTTTCAGTGGGTACCTTTATGACCCCAGTCCTCTGACCCAGACTCCTGGGACCCTTTTACAACATAAGTGTTTTGTCACCTTTGTCTCCCCCAGCCCTAACTAAGAGCTTGAGGTCCACATTTGTCTTGCCAATTGCTCTAACCTTGGCTACTACCTACAACCATGGCACTTTGGCACTGTTGAGGACATGCTATGTGCTGGGCCCCCTGCAGCCACCTTCATAGACATACGATTCCACCGTCCCTCTTTAAAAGAGGCACTGTTTCCATCATTCCCATTTTAGAGAGCAGGAAGCAAAGTGCAGTCAGGCTACATGGTTTGGTCCTCGGCCACATTTCTCAGAGCCTGCACTTAGGTCAGCCACTAGATTGCCATTGCCGCCTCAGACCCTCTGCTTTAGTATATACAGTAGGTGCTGAGCAAGTATTGGGTGGATGAACAGACAGGAGGACAGGCTGCTCCCAGAGTGGCCCAGACTCTGGAGGATGAGCTAGGACTATCCTCTCAGCTTCTGCCTTCCTGCATTCCTGCTGGTACTGCTGCTACTGGCCTTGGTGTCCAGTGGGCATCATGATAGTCTTCTGCTCTCTTACAGGCTGGCAGGACAGGCTCAGCTCCCTGGAGACCCTACATTCGTTTTTCCTCTCATTTCTTTGAACAGATTGAAGAGTGGGAACAAAGGCAAGCTATTGGATCAGGGCACCAGGGCAAGAGATTTAATTTCCCAGGAGCCCCTGGTGGCTGGTATAAGCCCCTGAGATCAGGGAGCAGGCTGTGAACATAGGCTCTGCATTTGGGGAGGGGGGAGTCTTTTTGGCCTTAGACAAAGCTAGGTAGTGGTCTCCTCACCCCATACTTTCCCTGGGCTAGGGTTCCACCCAAAAGAGGACAAAGATCAGGTGTGGTAGAGCCAGGGCCCCACACTCTTGCTTTGGGGAGGTCACTCCTCTCTGTGTATCAGACTCCAAGAGGGCTAAGTGGGGCACAAGATGGCTCTCATTTCTGCTGTATGAAGCCAAAGAGTGCTTCACACAGGGAGTAATGGGAATGTTGGCAACGGGGAGGAGACACAGGATAGTCAGATGAGGGTGTCTGGGTGAAGACCTGTTGGGGAGGGGACATAGTTGGGAGCTGGCCAGCCCCAGCTCCCACCAAAGGCCTTGCCACTTTCTCAGCACCACTGATACTGATTAATGGCCACACAATGCCTGAGCACCAGCGGCCTCCACACTTGGAATCAGTGGTGATTTATGAGACTGGGGCCTGCAGGGAGCAATGTGTGCACTCATAGAAGCCTCCAAAAAATGGGTCAATGCAGGGCGGAGCTTGAAGGAAGGCAGCCTTGACTAACTGAAAGCGATGGGCTCATAGAATGGCCCCTGTGCTCTGTGGTCCTGCTGGGAGACTAAGGTCCACACAGAACAGTGATGTGCGCAGCGCCACTCAGCAGAGGGGCTTCTCAATGTCAGAACTGGCTCCTCTCACAGGCAGCCTGACAGTCATGCCTCAGCAGCCTGCCACATGCATTTTGTGTCCCTGTCCCTTGCGGGCAGAGAAGCCTCTTCCTCTGAAGGTAGTAGAAACCAAAACCCAGAGCTAATGTCTGGTGCCGGGTGGTACCTGAGGCTCCAGGCAGCAGAGGAGGCCTCTGGGAGAAAGCAGCGACATATGTGCTGAGCTCTGAGGGAGGCCAAGGAGCCAGTCAGGTGAATGCATGGAGAGAGAGGGAGAACCACGTTGGGGCCAATGAGGGTGTGAGCTTGGAGGCGGGGCTAGGGCCAGCATGTCCAGGAGGAATGGAGAGGGCTGGCGGCCATGGGGCCTGAGTGAGAGGGGAGGGGAAGAGACTGGTCAGACCCTGGGGGACTTCCTGGGCCTGAGCCAGATGCCTGAGCCTTGTGCACTAGAGAACCTCCAGAAGTGCCAGTGGCTCCCTTTGCATCATGCAGGGTCCCTTCTGGCTTAGGCTTGAAAGTGAACTGGAAGGGCCCTCAGGGAAATGGAGTCCGGAAGGACAGCTGTTGCGGACTTTGTGAGCAATGACAGCTATGCCTCGGGCACAGGGTGGCCGAGGAGCAACCCTACTCTGTGAGCTGGGATTTAGTCCCAAGATTCTCATGTAAGCTACTCATCCTCCCCTGGGCAGTGACAATTCTAATGTCTCAAAACCATGGTTACACACACACACACACACACACACACACACACACACACACACACAAACATGGTTCCTTCATAGCCCGCACCAGAGCCCAGGAGTCCTGTTTTATAGAGATGACCCCACATGAGGCCAACTTCATGACCTGCTCAAGGCCAGCTTGGAGGATCTAGGAGGTTCTACCACAGTGTATGTGTGTGTGTGTGTGTGTGTGTGTGTGTGTGTGTGTGTGTGTGTTCTGCCTCAAGCTCCTCAACAGCTAGGATTACAGGTGTGTGCCACAATGCTCCACCACTTCTTAATGTCTCACTAGCCCCATTCATACTAGAGGTCAGGATTGAACCTCCTGGGGGAAAGAATTAGATTTTTGAGGCTTCCAGAGTCCTCCCACCCTGCTGGGTGGATTTGAACTGTATCTGTATGTGCATGCATTTGAGTGGAGACTCAGCAGGAAATCAGGGACAGAAGCAGCCTAGGTGCTGAGCCTTCTCCTTTTTGGGAAACCAGGCCAGAGCTGGAGGGACCCCAACAGCACTGCCCTGGCACCACCCTCTCCCTAGTGCTCAGATGGCTGCTGGCAAGGACACTGGAGGGCCCTGTGTGAATGCCGGCCCACAGCCGCAGCTGTCACATATTGACTCTGGGCCACTTCATGTCTCTGCCTTGACAGAGCCCCCTCCTGCAAGGCAGGGCAGAGGGCTCCCTGAGTGGAGCTCCTCCTTGTAGTTCTAGCTGTGGAAGTGGGAGAGTCCTGGTCACTTTGCCCAGGGAGCCTGGTTTAGAAGCAGGAAGAGGTCTGTACTGGGAGGTGGAACCCTGGACTTGTCAGGTGACTCATAGTAAGTCAGGCCTTCTCTGAGCCTTAGTTCCCCCACCTGGACAGAGGAAATAGGGTGGGATAGATGTCATGATTTCAAAGGTCAGTTGATCTGAATCTCTGCCTCTGCACTTCACTAGCTATGTGATCATGGATAATTAGCTTCATTTCTCTGAGAAACAAGAGTGTTTGTATTCTTACCCTTTTTTTTCCAAGACCAGGTCTTACTATGTAGTTTAGGCTAGCCATGAACTCACTATGTAGCCCAGGTTGGCCTTGAACTGCCAGTAGTCTTCCTTCCTCAGACTCCTCAGTGCTAGAAATGCAGGTATGCACCACCATGCCCAGCCTTATCCCCACTTTATGGTTAAGGCCAGGTAAGCAGCTAGTACCCAAAGTCAGCCCCCCAAAGTAACAGATCCATAGTCTCTGGGTAATAGCTGCATTCACTGCCATGTACTGCTTCTCCACTTCTCCTTCACTTGAGACCCAGAAGTTCAGTATGATCACTGTCTATTTTGAAGGGACTGAGTGAGACACAGAGAAGAGTTGGCCTGAGAGCACACTCCTGGAGTCTGAAGCCCTGCTGACCATGGCTCTCTACCTGTCCCTAAGTACTGATCTTCCTTCCCTGTTCACGGCTTCCAGATTGGGCAAGGTGCAGAACTTGCTCTTGAAGTGTTTGCCACGGGTGGCCCAGTAAAGGGAGCCTGGTCAGTGTTTCAGCACCACGGACAGCACCTGGTCCTAGGCTGAGAGGAGGGAACGCTCATTTGCCTCTAGGCTCCTGGATGTCAGGTCCTTTCCAGTGTGGTGGGATTGTCCACCCCATTCTCACTGCTACATGTATCAACAGGGCTCTGGATAACCCACCGAACCAAGGGTCTACCTGCCCCCAGAGCCCCAGACCCCAAAATGCCCCTCCCTTCCTAGACCTTGGTATCACCATTGAAATACATAAAGGATGTACTCCTAAAGACCTAACTCCAGGAAGCCCATGTTGATAAAGCACACAAGCTGGATTTCGTAGGATCTGAAGTTACTATAGGCTCTTGTAGCCCATTCTACAAATAAAGAAACCATGGCCCAGAGAAAAGAAGGCTGGATTCCTGGGATGTCCCAGCTGGAAGCTTCCTAAGAATCAGCTGGCTTTATTTTGCTGTTACACAGATGAGATGTCCCACAGTCTGGAACATACTTCAGTGGGAAGCATATGAACCTAGCTGGCCAGGGTTTAAATCTCAGCAACTCCGCCACTTACCAGCTGTGAGACCTTGGCTGGTCACCTCTTTCCAAGCCTCAGGTTCTTCATCTGTGAAATGAAAGATGGAAGCACCTGCATCAGAGGTTGTTTTGAAGCCCAACTCAAATGGCACTGTCCCAAGCACTGTCCCAGTGAGTGTGCAGCCGGCACTAGCTCTTGTTGGTACCAGTTGTTACTGGTTGCATAGTAAGTGTGCGTTGAGTAAGTAGAGTCCACCTAGCAGCCCTGTACAGGAGCTTTTCTTCAGGACATTAGGGGCAGCACCTCCTGACCCTGTTGTTTTGTTCATTCTAGTGGACATGTGCTCTCACCTGCCTAATCAGAGGACCTTGACATTTAGCATGCACTGAAACTGTCTGTCTGTCTCTGTCTCTCTGTCTCTCTCCCTCTCCCTGGAGTGGGGCTCTTTTGAGACAGGGTTCTCACTGTGTAGTCCAAGTTGGCCTTGGACTCACTATGTAGCCCAGGCTGGCCTCAAACATGAAGCAATCCTGCCTCAATTTCTCAAGTGCTGGGATAACAGGTGTGTGCCACCACACCCAGCTGGAACCTCTTGACATGCAGATTCCAGGCCCTAACTAGGCCACCAGGATCCAAACATCTGGGGTCCACTGGGTAATGGGACCCCTGTGCCTGTCAGTGTCTGGAGGCTGGCCTGGCTTCCTGAAGAGTTTTAGTGAAGAAGTACCCTGTAGCCTTGAGGCTGAGACTGGTGAGCTGCACCTGCTCTTTTTCAGAGGATCTCAGGCCTGTGCAGGGTCAGCACTGGGCCCAAGGAAGAGCTAACAAGGAAAGCCTCTGATCAGGCTTCGGTAGGGAGGATGTTATCCAGCTGAGATGGGTAGATGGCACTGTGGATGGGGAAGTAGAATACAAAGAAGTGCTGGCAGGGAAAACAGGTTGTGCCTGTCGTGTGGATGAGCTAGCAGATGAGGAGGAGGTTGATCTGGGTTGCCAAGGACTTAGACTGCTACATCTTATACAAGCCCCTGAATTTCCTTTCTTGGCTTCCTTTCCATAGCTCAAACCTTTTAGGACCCATTTTTTCTACTCCTTGACCCCAATTCCTTCTCTCTCTAACCTCAGTTCTTTCCCATATACCTCTCTACTCTTGAAACTCATTCATATGCTGACCTTGTAGTGTGTTCCTCATGAAATGAAGGAAACAGGCTGAAGTCAGAGTTGATTGTGGTAGGCAAGGGGGAGGATCTTTCCTAACAGGGGCTTCGGTGTCAGAGATTCCAGTGGTGGAAACTGAGGCCACACAGTGAGAGAAATTTGAAAGTGCACTCAAGTCTTGTTCACAGCGTGTCCCTTAGCCTTGTCCTCAGAGAGCCCTGGCCAGAAGAAAGATGGATCCACATTGGACTTCTACTTCTCCTGGGAGAAAGCTCAAACCAGAGGGCCATCAGAAGAGGCCTGACACCCTGTGTCTGTGGGCTGGACTAAGGTCACCTGCATTGTCACACAGGAAGCAAGGGAGAAGGCATGGATTTTCAAGTGTGCAGAAGAGGCCAGGAGAGGGGCCCTGGGAGCAGATAGGGCCAGCCCAGAGGGGCTGCTGCCCAAAGGCATCAACCCAGGCTGGGAAGCTCCATAGTCAGTTGTCATGTATTTAGCTGATACTTAGCCAGATCCTGGGGTGCTGTGGTGAATGAGACAGACATAGATTCTACTGGCATAGACTTGATGGCCAGGGTCTGTACCTTGGCACTTTAATGGAAAATCTGTGGGACGGTGGCTCCGAGTGACAGTCAACTCCAAAATTACTGTAGCTTCAGCATGATGGAAATTTGTTTTCCTCCCACCTATGAGTCTGAGCGAGTAGTTGAGGATGCAGTTGTAGACTCCAAATCACCAGGACCCAGAGTCCTGCTGTGTTATTCCTGCACCTTCCATATAATGGAGCTTGATCTTGTGATTCAAGAGGACTGCTCCAGCCCCAGCCATCACTTCCACACTTCAGTGAGCAGAAGTTGTACTTTCCTAGAACTTGCCTATCTCACTTCTCTTTTCCTACCAAGACCATGGTCATATGGCCACACCTAGCTGCGCAGGAGGCAAAGACTTTATTCAGGATGGTTAAATGCCCAGCTGCAAAAAGAGGAAAAAACGTACAAGCCAGGCATGGTGGCATATACCTGTAATGCCAGGACTTGAGAGGCTGAGGCAGGAGGATCATTGAGAGTTGGAGACCAGCATGGACTACAAAGTGAACTCAAGGCCAGCCTGAGCTGTGTAACTGTCTCAAAAACAACAACAACAAAAAAGTCCAGCTAAAATTTAATAGTCCAGTTACTGAAGACAGGGGAAAAGACATCATGGGGGGCAGTTAGCAATGCCTGCAACTCTGTTTCTGCATCTGACTGGAGATTACTGCTCTTCTTTCATTATTCCAATAATACTTATTAAACATTTAATGTGAATTATGCCCACACTTTTGAATGCAGAGCCCAGCTATGAACAAAGCAGGCAAATTCCTTGCTCTCCTGAAGCTAACTTTTTATAAGGAGAAAAAGATACTGAGCAAATAGATAATGTCAAGTAGTGAAGTCAGATGCTGGGAAACAAAGCAGAGATAGATCTGTACTGTTTTAGAAGAGGCTGTGTGAGAGCAAAGACCTGGATGAAATGGAGCAAGCCATGAGTGGGAAGGGGTCTCCGAGCACAGTACGTGCAAAAGCCTGGAGCAGCTTGGCATGACAAGGACCGGAAGGAGGCCAGAGTGGCTCCAGCGTTATCATGGCTTGTATCTAGGTGTCCCTCCAAAGCCTCGCACAGTCATAGGTGGGGCTTTTTCAGAGATGGATGGATCCAGAGTTTGTGATGCTGGGATCGATTCATGGTGCAATGCTAGGGTCAAAGGCCCTAGGGTTAAGGATGTGAGTGCGACCCGCCCAGAGTAGCCTGGATAAGATAGAAGGGGCAGGAAGACACTGGTAAGGTCCCTTGCTTGTTTTGCTACCCTCTTCCCACCATGAACTATTTCTCCTCTGAGACTGTCTACCCTGGTCTTGGAGCCAGCCAATTTTGAACTCAAAGCAATAAAAACTATGAGCTAAATAAACTTTTAACTTTGAGTGTCAGATATTTTGTCTGAGCGATGAGAAAAGTGACTGAGACAAGCACCTTGTCATGGGTCACTATGAGGACAAAAAGGGATGATGAGTATAAAGTACCCAGCACTCATCCTGGCACATAGTAGGTGTACAATTAATAATATGCCCATGTGACATGATTTGCCCAAGGTAATTTTGCAGTGATTGATTGTTAATCAATAGGACAAACTAGGGCCAACTTCCTGTTCAATCTCATTAAGGATCCTGGTTTGAATGATAAAGTGTATGATCATCACATCAATAAATAATAGCTATTTACTGGGCAGCTAAATTCCCCCAGGTGTTTTTAGAAGAGCATAGTCCCAGGAGATGGGTCACCTTCCTTCCCACCTCTACCCCTCAGAGAAGCAGCCCCACTGGACAGGACAGTATCCCCTTACAGGCTTCTGATCTCACAGTTGTCACATTTTCAGCCTGTGGACCCTGGGTAGCTGTGGAAGAGATGAGGACAGTCTCTTGTGTGGGTCAGGCATCAGGGCCTCCTGCCACCTCATTTGTCCTCCCTGCCCTTGGGTCTCCCCATTACCCAGCCCAGAATTCAGTTCCCCTAGATGTCTAGATGTGTGGGTGCGTCATAAGGAGATGTGTCTCACTTTTCTGGTCTGTAAAATGGGCCTGGTAGTATACTGCTAACATTTCTGTGCAGAGAAGCAGATGGCATGAAGGCCAACAAATGAACAGGGACTGGGTGGTGGCCTCCCTCTGCTCTCATAAGCAGCAGCACAAGCTTCTGCACACCATGGTGATTCCCAAATGCCTCCCATAGCAGATAGCGGGGAAGTGGTGTGGCTTCTGGCTGGGTCTTCCCTTCGCAGTTATAGGGGAGGGGCCCCAAGCCTCACTGCCTGCCTCCTCCCTTTGGCTGACTCAGGGAGGTTGAGCGGCTCACCTAAGGTCATCCAGCAGGTGTAGCAGGTGTGGATTTGACATCCAATGAGCTGCCTCAAGAGCCTTCTCTCCTTCCCTCACTGACCCTTGAAAGTTACAGAGAATGGAACTAAGGGACAGCAGTGGGATGGAAAGGACAGAGTTCTGTCCTGGTCAGCCTCTTTTCTCAGGCCACACTCTGCCCAGGGGACTCATCAAATGCACGGCTCCTGAGTGCCTCTGAACACCCGGCTCCCAGCTCTGCCCCTGCCCTTTCCCTGAACTGATGCCCATGGCCCTGGAGCTCAGTGTGTCCACAGTGACCTCTGTGTTTGCCCATAGGCCTGGCCTGCCACCGCGTGACTAAGCAAGACTGCCAGGCTTTGGAGTGGACCCTGCTGTGGCTGTGCGGAGCTTCCCCTCACTGAGGAGCCTCACTGAAGTATAATTTGCACACCATATAATTTACCTATTTTAAATATTCATTTTGATGAATATGAATAAATTTATACAGTGTGCAACCAACACCGTAATCTGAAAGCTTCCTTTATCCATTTGTAGTCAGTCCCCCTCCCAGCCCAGGTCCTGGGCAACCAATGGTTGACTTTCTGTCTCTATAGTTTTTGCCTTTTCTAGAAAGGTCACATAAATGGAAATATACAAACATGCGTAGTCTTTGTGTCTAGCTTCTTCCACTCAGCATAATGATTTTGATGTTCACATATATTGTTGTATGTATCAGTTCTTCACTCCTTTTTAGTGCTATGGAGTAATGGTGTGTTTTACAGATAGAGCACTTTTTGTTCATCTGTGCCTGATTAGTGGGCATTTGGATTGTTTTCAGTTTGGGACTATTATGAAAATGTGTTATAAGTATGTACATAGCAGGATTTGTGAGGGGCTACATTCGTTTTTTTGTTTTTTGTTTTTTTCCATAATTTTATTGAGAAACAAATAGCAATGAGACAGTTTCAAACCAAATTGGTAGGACAGTTTCAATAATTAACACATTGCATACTGTCTTCTTAGTGGTTAACTGCTGTACAAGATGCGGACATGATATCCCATTTACAAACACTATTTTAACAGATCCCTCTATTCATTAAGAGAATGTAACTATATATCTTTCCTAACCATTCTGAATACACAGATACAAAATGGACATTCATCTGTATCCCCTTTTTTGTTGTTATTTAGCTCCATTATTTGAATATTATAGGTGTGTTAACTCAGCAAACTATTCCAAAAGAGTCCAGTAGTCCATAATAGTATTAGGTCTTCTGCTTCACTGGCAATGTCAGAAATTGTTGACCTGAATCCTCTACAGCTCAACATAACAGCATGGCTTTACTTCTTATACTTCGTTTTTATACTTTTCTGCTGGATGGTTAAGACCAAGGTAAAGCAGGACCTGTGCAACGAGAGTTGTAGCTTTTGGGTCTGATAAGGTCAGTGAAATCCCCTCAGGATTTATCCTGAGATCCTGTACCTCAGATTGTAGATCCTTTGTCAGTGTCAGCCATGTGGAGAATGGCTATCATAAAGAAATCACCCAACAACAAATGTTGGAGAGGCTGTGGGGAAAAAGGAACCCTTCTCCACTGCTGGTGGGAGTGTAGACTGGTGCAACCGTTATGGAAATCAGTGTGGAGACTCCTTAGAAAAGTTGGACTGGAAATCCCATTTAAACCAGCTATTCCTCTACTGGGAATTTTCCTGGAGGATCAGAAAACATCATATCATAGTGATATATGTGTGCCTATGTTTATAGCAGCAGTTTGTGATAGCCAAATCTTGGAAACAACCAAGATGCCCATCACCTGAGGAATGGATGAAAAAGATGTGGTATTTTTATACAATGGAGTATTACTCAGCTATAAAGAATGATAAACTTGAAGCCTTTATATTGAAGTGGATGCCACTTGAAGATATACTCATAAGTGAAATAAACCAGACACACATGTGTAAATATCGTATAGTTTCCCTAGTATAAGAACTCAAAAGAAGAAATACAAATAGAAAGGTATAATACGTTCATTTTTATTTCTCCTGCAAAACCTCTCTATTTCCATCCCACCAGACCTTGATCTTTGTTGGGAAGCCATGTGGTTCTGGGGACACTGAGTCCATCCCTGCCTCTCTGACAGCACTCAGCTCAGGCTGTAAGGGGTCAAGGCCGAGACACTCAGGCTAAGCTAATGAGTGTGCTCCATCACCCAGGCACAGGGATTGGCTGCTGGGTGGACATGTGAGATGAACCAGTCCAGCAAGATTGACTTCTGGGCATGGGTGGGAGCAGCAGAACTTTCTGGAGCCTCTGAGGCCATTTTGTCTGGAGCAGCCCTTCTGCATGCATGAGAGAAGCCAGGCTTAGGACGTACCTCGTTTTGGAGCAGGATAACTGAGAAGTTGGAACCCTGATTGAACTGTACCTGAAATACATCATTTTCAAATTTTTTAAAGTATAGAGATCCATTGATTCTCTTTATGTTAAAACTAGTTTGAGATGATTTTTATAGTTTAAGAGTCAGCAGACCATGGCCCATAGCAGCCTGTCGTAAAAAAAAAAAAAAATTAATAAATGAATGGAAAGACTCTTCCAATAAAGAAAAAGATGTATTAGAACTGCTCATTCATTTAGGTATTGTCTGTGGCTGGATGGAGTGTCATGTGGCCTGCAAGCTGAAATATTTACCACCGGCCCCTGTTGTAGCCAAAGCTTGGTATTCAGTTATCCCCCTGGTCCCCACAGTGACCAGGACAGATACCTACAAGTCATCCCTGATTCCTACCTTTATCTCAGGCCAATTCTGATTGGTGGATTTTTAAATGTTTTTTAAGACACTGCATATTGAATCTATAGGCCCATATATAGATACACACACACACACACACACACACACACACACATATACACATACATACACACACACAAAATGTATGTATGATATATCTCACTAAATTGCTCAGGCTGGGCTTGAATTGGCAGTCCTCCTGCCTTAACTTTCCAGAATGCTGGAATTATAGGCATGTACCACCATGCCCAGACATTCTCTCTCTCTCTCTCTCTCTCTCTCTCTCTCTCTCTCTCTCTTGTTTTGAGACAGGGTCTCTCTATGTAGTTCTAGCTGACCTGGGCTCACTATGTAGCTCAGGCTGGCCTTGAACTCATGGTGATCCTCCTGCCTCAGCCTCCCAAGTGCTAGAATTATAGGTGTGTACCACTATGCCCAGCCCTATTTTTTTTTTTTTTTGACAGAGTCTCAGGGCCAGTGAGATAACTCAGTGGTCTAAAGTGCCAGTGTAGGCAAGCTTAGGCAGGCATAGGGGATCGCGGTTCGCTCCCTAGCACTACATGCTGCCCCAGCCCCACCCTTAGGGTGGGCTGAGCTGGCCAAAAAAAAAAAAGGAGATAGGGTCTCACTGAGCAATTCAGGCTGGGCTTGAGCTCACTGTGTAGCCCAGATGGTCTCAAACACAGCGATCCGGGGCTGGTGAGATGGCTCAGTGGTCTAAAGCACCTACTTAGAACAAGCTTAGCAAAGCACAGGGACCACAG
>NW_004524613.1:7002571-7004406 GCF_000260255.1 Octodon degus
TTCCGGAAGTGTGTGCTGAGAGGAATCCCATGCACAGAAAGCCACAAACCAGTCTCGGCCCAGTCTCCCCCAGAGCTGTGGTGAGGCACAATTGAGATAGTGGACACAAATGTACAAACTGTAAAATATAGTGCTGCCGCATCAGTGCCCCTCCCTCCATCGCTCCTCCCCCTGACTCAGCCACCCTTGTGTTCCCCATGCTGCGCATGTGCCTGCTCTATGCCTGTCTGCTCTGCCGTAAACCTGGTGTAGGATGCCTCCCCTCCTTCCCCCACGCTCTGTGGCCTCTGAGGACCAGGATGCACATACCCATTCTTGCCCTCCGGGTCTACTCACAGCAGGAGTTTGCCAACTGTTTCTTGAACGACCTTGGGCTGTAAAGAGACAACTGACTTACGGCACTGTTATTCTCAGTTTATAAAAGCAGGAAGCTGGTAGTTCATGGCAGAAATCTTCCCTTAAAAAGGCCAAAGTGTTCCTTGGAGTTGGGAGCAGCCTGGTGCTGGGAAGGCTGGAAGCAGCCTGGTCCTGCCCTGTTCAGTAGAGTGGCCATGCGGCTATTGAACTTGCAGTTAAATGAAAGATTCAATTCTTTGGTTGTACGAGTCCCATTTCCGGGGCTTTATGGCCACATGTGACTCACAGCTGCTCCACTATCGGGCAGCACAGATAGAGCCTTTACATTACAGACAGATTTCTACTGCTCAGCACACCTCAGTACTCCAGATAGATCACATCTGTACATTGGCTTGGGACCTGATCCCTGGGCGGAGGATTTGCCTGAGATTCAGGGAGAGTGCCGGGGCCCTGATTCTGAACTCCTGCTCAGCCATTTACTGCCTACACAACCTGAGGCAGTGAAGCTTCCTTCTCTCCCTAGAAGTTTTGTGTCCTGGTCTGCAGAATGGATGGAGGTCAGAGGACAACCCATAGGCTTTTGAGCTAGCGCTGCATGGAAGGGCCCAACGTGACTATTCACAGACTGTTCCAGAGCTGTGAAGGGTGGAACAGACTCCTGCAAGAAGCACTCAAGGGGCAGGCTTCCGGACCTCAGGGCTGGGAGTTCACCACTGAGACTGGCCTGGGGGGTGACGGGACAGGTGAGGATTAGGCTCCACCGGGCCTGGGCCAGCCAGAGCTGAACCTCAGACAGGGCCATTTGCTCCAGAGTACTGGCCTCTGACTTCTTGCAGTAGAGACTAGTATATGCCTCCTCAAGGTGAAACTCCATTGTCTGCTAGCTACAAGGCTGTTAATGCTGTGTGCCAGTTATAATCATTGAGCATTCTATGTACACAGTTGTCCTTCCTTTTTTCAGGGTTTCTCTTTCCAGACTTTCATTTACCCACTGTGAACAGTGGTCTGAAAATATTAAATGGAAAATTCCAGAAATAAACAATTCAAACACTTCAAATCATGTACTGTTCCAAGTAGCATGCTGAAACCTTGTTGTCCCTCCCAGGGTGTGAATCATCTCTGTCCAGCGTATCCACGCTGTATAAGCTACCTGCCTGGTAGTCACATAGCAGTCCACTCAGGTGTTAAATCAACCAGCAAGGAAGCTTTATTTAACTTATTAATGGCCCCAAATGCAAGAGTAATGATTCTGGCAATTTAGATATGCCAACATGAAGATAATAGGTGCTTCCTCAAAGTGAAAAGGTAGAAGCTCTTGACTTAATAAGGAAAGAAAAAAGGTTTAGGCTGAGGTTGCTATGATCTCCAGTACAATAAGATATTTTGAGAGAGAGAGAAAGAAAGAGAGAGAGAGAGAGAGAGAGAGAGAGAGAGAGAGAGAGAGAGAAAACATTTACATGGCAGCACTTCCAGTCTGG
>NW_004524613.1:7004506-7015590 GCF_000260255.1 Octodon degus
TAGAGAGAAAGAAAGAGAGAGAGAGAGAGAGAGAGAGAGAGAGAGAGAGAGAGAGAGAAAACATTTACATAACATTATAGTATATTGTTAAAATTCTATTTTATTATTAGTTATTATCATGGATCTCCTATTTTTCCCAATTTATAAATGAAGTTTTATTATTGATGTTGATGTGTATAGGAAAGAGCATATGTACATAGAGTTCATGAGTTCATTATTGTTGGAAGATATGTCAATGTGCATGGAGTCACAGCAGCCCTTCGGAATGGGCACACTGTATTATTACTTCCACTGTACACACAGGGAACACTGAAGTCATTTGCCCAAGATGTTCAGCTAGCAGATGATAGAGCTGTGGTGTGACCCCAGGCTGTCTGGCTCGACAGTCCATGCTTGTGATGGTCCAAACTCTTCATCAGTCCTGCAGGTCCCTGTAGAGCCACCTCCGTGGGCCCTTCCACCTTTTTTTCTGTCACCTCCCGTAGTCTGGTCAGGCTCCTCAGACACCCCAAGTGTCTCCTTCCTGTGCCTTTGTTTACCCCTCTACCATACACTGTCCCACTTTCCTCCAGCCCCACAGACTCCTACTCACCTGTCCCAACTTAGCTCTGGCACGAGTGTCTTGAGGCCCTGGATAGGGACTAAGTCATTTTCAAGTCATAATGTCTGACTTGTGATTTGGAGCCTTGGAAGCATTGGCAGCTTATGGGTGGCAGCTTGGTGGGTGGGTAATGAGTAACTGGAGGGGACAGGTGGCATGGATAGATGGAGAATCAGGGGGCAGCTACATGGTGGGAGGTAGGTGGACAGGTACCAAGTGGCTTGTGTTCTGACACCGTGACAGGGCTGAACTGATCTCAGGATGGGGCCAGAGAGAAGCAGGTGTCTGAGAGGCATCTGTTCTGGGCCTTGGGGAGGGGAGCAACCAGGGAGGGTGATGCCCACATCTCTGTCATGGAGACTCAGGTGGATCATGGTGTCATCAGAACGGAGTGATTTTGGGGGAGAAGGTGATGGGATCCCTGGAGGACATGGGTGTGAGGGGCTCTGAGAGAAGGATCAGGAGTCACCAGGGGGATGCGGCCAGGCTGCCCAGGAAATGGGGTCAGTGTGTGTGGTGGCTGAAGCCACAGCCCAGTAGGATCACTGCCTGGGGGACAGTCACTGAGAGGGGCAGAGGACATGTCTTGGGGCCACAAGACAAGGCAGAGGTGGGAGAGGCGTCGTGGTCCTTGGAGTGGACACCGAGAGAATGAGAGCCCCCGGGGAGGAGAGAACTGTAAATGCTATTTTAAAAATGTTTTCTCCATTTCAATTCAACTCCCCAAATATTTACTGAGGCAAAAGGTTCTGTGTAAATCCATTTTGTAAATTGAATTTTTGGACAACAAACACCCTTTTATCTGGAGATGGGATGGTTGGGATGAGGAGGAGCCCTGAGCTGAATTCTTTTGAAAGGTCCCACTCAGTGTGGGTTTTGAGCCAAGGAGGATTTTTATGTTCAAGGTTGCAGAGGGCGGCTTCTGCTTGCTCCACTTATGTTTTGAAAAGATCCTTTGTTGACAGAAGATGGAGAGGGATGCAGTAGGGCCCCGAGTGAGGAGATGGCGCAGTGGTGGCCCAGACGGGGTGGCTGTGGGGATAAAGAGAAGGGGAGTTGAGGGATGTGTAAGAGGTCTTAAGAAGAAAATAGGGCTTGGGCTTCACATCTGTATGAATGAGGAGAAAGGGGCACAGGAGCTATCTGGCTGCTTTGTCGCAGAAGAGGCTGATTCAGCCCAGTGATGGCAGGAGGCAGAGTCAGTGGGGAAATGCGCAGTGGACCTTGAATCCACAGTGTGAGATGCCTACCAGGAGGCCAGAGGACTGCCACGAGCTACTTGGAGCTCCAAGGTGTGAGTGGGGCTGGGGAGAGAAACGTCACACCTGTGACACGGAAAGGGGAAACCAGAGCTCCGGACAGCTGGTCAGTACGTATCTAGTGAGCACTGAAAATATTTGCTAAATGATGCTGCCACCGAGCTCCTCTGTGTGCCAGGCACAGAGGAGACCAAACTCTATCCTTCGGGGCTGAAACCGTAGAGGGAGGGGGAGGCAAAAATCCAGCTAAATTATGGGTGACACATCCTGTGTGACAGAGACACTGGCCAAGAACAGCAAGCAGGCAGGCGGAACAGGTGCTAGGAATGTTGAGCGGAAGGGCCGGGGAGCACCAGCACCAGCAGACAGGCCGGTGGCACTCAGAGAGATCACCAGCACCTCCCTCACGGCTGGGCAAAGAAGCGGCCGGAATGACCCCCATTTAGTGAGGAGCCACCAAGTCCAGAGAAGTTAGGAAACTTAAGGAACCCTAAGTGGCCAAAACCTCCAGTCCTCAGCACAGGGCCAAATGCCTGTCATGGACAAGGTCAGCATTCACAAAGTTTCCGAAGCAGGAAGTGAGCAAGTCAGGCTAGCAGGCACTGTCCACGGCTGCCAGGCAGAGGGAGGGCAAGGGCAAGGCCCTGGGCAGGAGCCTGGAGATGGAGAGCGCAAGGACAGTGTAAGGGAGACAGAAGGAGCAAACGGAGGGAAAGGAAGGGACAGGAAGCAGGACAGGGAGGGCCACCTGAGCATTGCTGGGGCTGTCAGCTTCCACCTGAAGTAGAGGGAGGCACTGGAGAGTTTAGAGCTGAGAAGGGGCCAGATCTGACCTGAGGCCTAAGTGGCTGCTCAGATATCTTACTGGGAAGGGTACAAGGGAGAGCCCAGAGCAGAAGCGATGATCTAGCGAACAGCTCACAATTGCTCCGTGCACAGCAGTGGCAGCAGTACAGGTACTGCCTCAGCTTCCCGACCAAGTGAAGGTGGGTCCAGTGGAGGTGTTGGCAGGCTGGATGTGGGAGGTGAATTAAAGAAGCATCAAGAATGACCTAGGGCTTGGGCAGGAGTGCCTGGAAGGGCAGGTTCTATGGGCTGAGGCAGGGATAGCTGTGGAAGGAGCCACTTCCCGAAGAACTTCCTACATTCATTAGTCCTTTTCATTCCTGGCTGTCCTCTCAGGAAAGTACTGAGATTGCAATAGTAACCAGTCATCATCCAGCCAGAAGGGAGCAGAGCCAGCACCTGAATCCAAGTCTGCGTGCTAGGCTTGGAGTTCTGATTCGTCCATTCGTCAGCAAACATTTCTGGAGCACCTGCTTGCGCCAAGGGCTGTGCACCAGGCTCTGTGCCCAGCGCTGCCAGGAATGGACCAGCTCAGACAGCCCCTCCCAACAGAGGGCCGGTGTGATGGTGGAGGTAGCGCCCACCAGTGGTCATCCTGCCTCAAAGTAATGGTTGGCCAGGGGGAGAAACCGAGGGAGCCCAGGGAGACCCAGGTGGGGTCCAGGAGGGCTTCCTGGGGGAGAAAAGGCTCCAGGACACAGGCCCACTCCCAGGTAGCTGCACCATGGAGCTTCAGCTGGGAAGTTGCAGAATCTTTTTTTTTTTTTGGTGGGTTTTTTTTGTATCAGGAATTGAACCAAGGACCTTATGCTTGCCAGGAGGGCACTGTGCCACTGAGCTACATCCTGGCCTTTTTTTTGTTGTTGTTGTTTTTAAGTATTTGGATTGTTAAAAAAAAAAAAAAAAAAAAAAAAGGATTTAGGTTGTCTTAACAGCTTTACTGAAATCCAGTTCACATACTGCCATCCATTTGAAGTGTCCGTTTCCTGGCCTCTAGCAAATCTACAGGGTTGTGTGTCCATCACCATGGTCCATTCTAGAACATCTTCATTACCCCCAAAGGAACCCCATCCTGTTGGCACCTCTCTAGCCCAGACCCTCCATCAGGCAGCCTTCGGCACCCACAGTCCTGCTTTCGGTCTCTACAAAGTTATCTGCTCTGGATAGGTCATGTAAACGGAAGCATAGAGTGCACTCTCTTTGGTCCCTGGCTTCTGTCGCAGAATCATGTTCTCGGAGTCCGTGCCTGTTGCAAGTTGTAGCCTTAAGGAGCATCACAGCCAGCAGGGACAACCCTCGTGCCATAATGAAGGGGAGGCCCCAGGACCTCCACAGCAGGGCCAGGGATTCCAAGGCTGGTCTTCAGAGTCCAAAGGGGCTTCGAAACCTCAGGGCAGAACCCCACCCGATGTCCTGTTGTGCCACACACCCACACAGGATGCCCCCTCCTGCTGTCACTGCTTCCCTCTGCTCAGGAACTGGGTACAGTTGGCTCAGAGTGACATCTTGGTCAGGATAGCATCTTCCTGAGCACTGGTTTTTCATGCACTGGCAATTGTCATGCCTTATGGTGCATCTTAAAATCTTTTGTGCATCTTCAAGAATTTGTGTCTTCTAATTCAGTGTTTTTGAGTTTGGTAGTTTCTCTTCCTGCTGCTTAAACATTCAGACAGCTCCACCTGCTTGCTGGGGTTGGGGCTGTTCACTCTGGGGGCAGTGGGCAGCACCCTCCTGGAATCAGATGTCTGGGGTTTGAGGCCATGGCCTTCCTCCTCCTCAGGGTACAGTCATCACAGCCCTTTGTGCCCCAGTTTCCTCCTTTGAATAATAAGACTGTTGTGGGAAGGAAACCAGCAGAAGCCCACCAAGCTTCTCTAGGAGTGGGTACTGGGACAGGAGTGGTGTGGTTGCCAAGCAGCCCCTCAGAGGAGAATGGGAGGCTGCCTGGGGTCCTGGGGTGACCAGGCAAGAAAGGTGAGCCCTACCCGAGGTCCACTGCCCCTGTCTCCTGGGCCAGATGTGAGAAGCCTAAGCTTGCCAGCTCAGTTTCCTATGTCTCAGTTTCTTAACCTGTGTGATGGAGGTCGGTCTCTGGGGCTCCTGGGAGGGGCGTGGGAGGGAGGCCCTTTTTCTTCTCCAGGAGCTTCTGATTCCTGCTGTGTTGAAGAGCCCAGCCGGAGCAGTGACACCTGTTCTGGAGAGGTGGGCGGAGAGGGACACCTGGGTCCCTCACTCTCCCACAGGACGTGTCACGTGGGTGGTGGGGGCATGCAGTGAAGGGAACATAGGAGATGTCTCTGAGGGTCCTTACTAGGCATATCACTCGTGTCTAGCGTTCTGTTATCCTGTGATTCCTCATGGAGCCCACTTCTGAGGCATTTGACAAGTAGGAAAACTGAGGCTCAGAAATAGGAAACTGTCTACCCAATATCATCCAGCAAGTAAGGGGTTGAGCTGAGATTTGAACTCAGGACTGTGTGACTCCAGCCCCTTCCCTCATTCCATGGAATAAAGGGAGAGCAGGACAAGGAAAGATTTGAGTCTTTGGAACCCCGCTTTCTGGGCTGCTGTGGGGATTCTGTGGGTGGTGGGAAAGGCATCGTAAATATGCATGACATGCAAATATGCCTCTAAAAAACAATGTGGGGGCCCACATGAGCTGGGATGCCAGAGTGCTTGGGAAAATGTAGTGTATAAACACTTGGGTTTCTATGACGACTGCTCCATGTTGTCCTCTTCCCTGGGGTCCTCAGAGCAGATCCAAGGGTCTCAAAGTGGAGAGCTTTTTGCTTAATGAGTGTTCCTCCCCTATTCCCTGCAGGCAGCACTGCCTCCTCCTCTGCCAGGTGCCAGCAGACCCTGTGTGTGACCAGGACCTGGCAGGGCCACTGTCCCATACTGCTTCCTGCCAGTGTCTCTGATCCAGTGCCTGGAGGGATGTGTGTGCCAGCCCTCGGTCCAGCGCCTGCTCCTGAGGTGACGCTGGCTGTGTATGGACTGATTCCTGCTTCTCCTGTGTGTGTAGCTCCCTGGTTGGTAAGTAACTGTAACCACAGCCCAGGCACCTCACCCACCCTCACCTACACTTAGCACAGTTGGGAAATGCCCAGCATTCCCTCCTGCCAGCTCCCACATGCTGGCAAAGGGACTTCCATGAGAGGTTTTCTAGGTCTGGGCACCATTTGCAGTTTAACTGGCTTGTATTCTGTCCTCCTGACAGCCCAAGAGGTAGTCATGGTGATCATACCCACTTCACAGGAAAGTCTCGGAGTGGAGAGGCACAGAAGTCCAGCTCTGTGTACCTCACAGAGCAACTTTTGCCACAACTAGAAGGCTGGGGCCAGTGGTGAGCATTGGCTCAGGAAGGACAGGGAGCAGGGAGCCATACTGAAGGCCATGGAATATCGGGGCTCCCCAAGATGTCATGCCTCCTCTGGTTCCTATCTACGAACCCTCACTGGGATGAGGTGGTGGGGCCAGCCCTGTCTCTGAGAGCCATGAGAGCCTGCCGAAGCCCACTCTCCCATGCTAGCCTGCTGTCCTTCCCATGGTACTGACCCCCACACAGGAACAGCCACCACAGCCCTCTCAGGCTGATCCCAGTGCCTGACGCCTCCCTGTGTTCTCATGCCTCATCCTCACCACCCACCTCAGGCCCTGCTGGCAAGATGAGGCTAGTCCACAGGTCAGGAAATGGGCTGAGGATGACAGGGCAGGCACAGTTCTCCCAGCCACCACTCCGTGCTGCAGGGGCCCCCTTCTGACCTCTGCTTCATCTGACCTCAGCTCCCCAGGGGTGGTGATGGTTCCCCCCATCCTGGACAGCTGTAGCTGTGTACAGGAAGGCATACAGTGCAAGCTGCAGAAGGAAGAAGGGAGGGAAAAGAGGACAGGAGCCCCTCGTTCTCTCCACCCAGACAGCAGCAGGACCCATGAGCCCACAGCTTTTGAGCCAGCTGGGTTCCCTGCTGACCCCAGAAAGCCTCTGCGGGCTCAGGCCTTCAGCACAGCGGCCATCCCCTCCAGTTCCCATCCTCTCATCTGCCAACAGCTGCCCAGCCTCCCTGATGGGATGGTTATGAGAAGGGAAGAGACTCGTAAATATGTATAATATGCAAATGTCAAGGATAATAAAAAAAAAAAAACCCGCCAAATTCGCCGCCCATAATGCATGTAGAAATGCTTCTTTGAGAACAAGGAGCTGCACGTTCATGTGGTGCCAGCCTTATTATTAACAACCATGAAAAGGGTCCCATTAATTAGTGGCCTCCCTGCTCCTCTCCCCACCCGGCCCCCAGTCTGTCGCAGCAGCCCCAGACAGCTGTTGCGTTTGGCTGAGGAGCTGTCGCACACAGTGGTACAGACATGTTGGGCTGAGAACTAGGAGCATCTGTGGGACTCAGTCTCCTGCAGACAGGCCTGTTGTGCCTCCCTGAAGACATGAGTAGCAGGGGTAACCTCGGCCACAGCTGACATTTCCTGTGTAGTCACCGTGCGCCTGGCGTTGCACTAAGCGCTCCACGCTCATTGCCATCGCAGTTAAACTCCCGGTGACTGAGGCGTGGACCTGGGAGCCGGGGCTCAGGCTTTCCAGAAAATGGCTGCCCCTCGGTGCCCACCTTCACTCACCCCGGGACACACCCTGGGAATACAGTGGGGCTGGCAGCCCCCGGCGTGTGTGGCCCAGTGACAGAGAACGGAATTCCTTGGCACGAGCTGGAGGAGCAGCCGTCAGTATCGCATGGAAAGATGGAGGCTGGGGCGGCGCGAGGGAGGTGTTACTGCTGCTATTTTGCTAACAAGCTGGCTATTTAAAGAACAGCCAGAGCCAGAGCCGGGAAACCATTTGGGGAGTCTCCATGCCCAGGACCGAGGCAGCCAGTGGGACAGAGTCTCCAGGGTCGAAAGACCTGGTGTCCTGACTGATCAGAGAAGAATAGCCACACGTTGATATTTTTATCCACTTATTAGCAATAGTAACAGCAACATAGAAGCTTGAAAAGAGTTTCACTTTATAGAGAAAAGAGACCATGAGGTTTGGGGCAGGTGTGAGGGGCTTGGCTGGGGCAGGCAGTGTCCTATCCATAGGCCTGGTGGTGGGCGCACAAATCTTTGCTTAGTGTCAACTCACCGGGCTCAACACTGTAACACTGTCCCATATACTTTCTTCTCTGCATTGTGTATTAGAGTGAAAAGACTAAAAACAGTTGCAACAGTAATAGCTCATATTTATGGGGCATTTCCTGAATGCCAAGCTTCTCGCTAAGTTTAGTTCATTTTTATTGTCTCGTTGGATCTTCAAGATTTCTTTTATGCCGTCCATTTTGTAGGAGGAAGGTGAGGATTGTGGCGATAAAGCTACTTGGCGTAAGGTCAAAGGGCAAGGGCAGCAGGATGAGAAACCAGATGTGCTGCCTCAAGCCCTAGGTGCAGGGGTGGGACCAAGATGTCTCCCAGGACGGGCGCTTCTTTCATTGGTCCCTCTGTGATGTGGAGATACCTCTGCTATGTTTAAGGCTTATGTGGCCAGGCAAGTGTCTGTGGTCCTGAGCCCTCAGAATTCTGGGAGTGCAACAGTGGGTCAGAACAGAGCATTTGGCCATTTGACAAGTGTTAAAGGACAGGAACAGGACAGCCCAGGGATCTCAGGGGCTGGACATACTCAGGCTCATTCAGGGTGAGAAAGAGGACGTCCAGGCAAGGCAGAGTCAGAACCAACCTCTCACAGAATTTAAGGCCAAACTGCCATTCCTGGGGGGGCTTATTCTGTGCTAACCTTACTGTCTTTTAGCCTCAGGACCACCCCACAAGACAGATTATCAGTATGGGCTCCATTGTACAGATGAGGGGCTGACAGGGAAAATGACTGGCCCAAGGCCACACAGCTGGGGAGTGATAGAGCTGCTTTACTGGCCCCCAATGCCTGGGGTCCTACATGTGCAGCAAGTATTGTTCAGTTCTGGTGACTCCCAGGCTTATGCACTCCAAGCACTCCAAGCAGCACAGGGCTGGGGTCAAGTTCTAGGGCAGTCTGCAGCTCCCTGAACTGGCCCTGGGGACGGGGTCTGGAGGGTGTCATCGCAGAGAGCTTCTCTATTCTCCAAAGCAGAGCAGCCTGTTCTGCTGACAGAAACATTCCTGCATCCCAAGGGTGTGTAATGAGATGCGTCCTTGCTGGCCTACACCCCTCACAGAGGACACAGCCTTGGGGAGGGACAGATGTCATACAGTTGTCCAAGTAAATAAACTGAATGAGAAGAGAATCCAGTGCAGGAAGGAAAGCAGCATGACAATGTTGTACAGACAAGCAGGTGGGGCCTGCACTGAGAGACTCGGGAAGCAGGACTGCCTGGGAAGCAGGACTGCCTGAGACGGCCTCCCCAGGGGGTGGCCTGCAGGGGGCAGGGTCAGCCATGCTGGAGAGCTGCATTCATCACAGCACTGCTGGTAGTAGTGGGATGCTTGGAAATAACCCATTGGTCCATCACCAGGGGACTAGCTAAACCCATTTCACTGTAGCCATTCCTGGCCTGCTGCAGCTGTTAGAAATGGGGACGTGGATCTAAATTTATTGTTGCAGAGAGAACTTCATAGTGTGTTGTGAGTTTTTTTAAAGAAAGAGGTTATAAAACAGCATGAGTAGCATGATATCATTTTTGTAAGAACTATGAATGTTTCTGAAAACTGTTCACAGTGTTTCTCCTAGGGAGTCGGGGCATAGGTGATCTTTGCTGTTTTTATTCCTTTCAGGATTTAGAGTCATTGCTGAATTTTAGGGCTTGTGTAGAGCTCCCACAGTCCTGCCTGGGGCAGTTCTCCTCTCCTCCTACTAACCCTAAGAAAGTGGGACGGGGCTTGGGCTGGGAGATAGCAGATATGGGCCATGTCTCATTTTTACCATTTCTTGACTGTATGACCTTGGACAAGTCACTTGCCCTCTCTGACACTGTTTTCTGTAAAACAAAGATTAGAATAGCATCACAGGGTGGTTGTGGGAGTTAAGACCTGCATAAGACTAGAACAATACCAGAGCGGCCTCATGGATAATGCTGCTCTCGCCGCTGTGGCTGCCCGAGGTGGCTTCTCTTGTGCATTATTGTCCGCCAAGGCTCCCAGGAAGATGGACAGCAGCACAACTGTACACACGCAGGGCCAGTGGATCCAGGCCAGCACACCCCAGGCCACTCTGGCACATGCTCCTGCCAGAGACACTGTTCTGAGAGAAGCCTGGGCTCTGGATTTACCTTTTTGTAACAACAACTAAACCTACCTGGAAAGACATGTACTTGTGTACAGACTCAGAATCCTACATCTCAGGCAGAGAAATTTACACTCATGAAATCATACTCTTAGAATCATGGGCTCTTCATCACATATAATCCAGCAAGTGCAAACATAGGCAGTTTACAAGTAAATTCATAGCACTTCTCTTGATGATGGTGATAAATTGGAATGTACCCAGTTATTTATTATTTCTGTGAGAGATGGTTAAGAAAATTATGGCCAGCCAGACAGTAGCATTCCCACAGCTGTGAAGACAGTGCTGTAGAGCTACACTTGTAAACATGAAAACGTGGCTATGGTGCATGGTAGGGGGGAAATAGAAGGGGAAACATGGTGTGTGCTGTGTGATATTTAGATCTTGAGTCTTTTCGAGGTATTAGGACTCAGGGGAAAGAACAGAGCATCTATGTGGATAGCTACTGATATTTTTACATTTTATGAAAAAAATATAAATATATGCATGTTCCTGCCCAGAGAAATGTGGAATGATGGTCGTTGACTATCAGAGTGGTTCCTATAGATAGCAAGGTACAGGTGAGCTCTGTTTTTATTTTTGCTCATGAAACTCAAAATCTTTTCTAGCAAAAGAAATTTAAAAAAAAATCCATCCTAAATCAGCTTAAACAAAACTGGAATGCACTGGCTTCTACCTGTCGCATCCAGAGCTGCAGCTCATTACAGGCTCCACTGCATCCAGGGCTCAGTGTTCTCAGCACCCGATTCCTCTCACCATGTCTGAACTCTGCTTCCCATGTTCTCATGGAGCTCTCCTATGCAGGGAATAAGATGCCTGTCTGGGCATAAACAAGGTTCTTGTGACATAGCCAAAGATAAATTCCAGAACTGAGAGTTAAGAGTATTGGCACTGGGGCCAGGGAGATAGCTCAGCAGCATAGGTGTCTGCCTGGCAAGCACAAGGTCCTGAGTTCAATCCATGATATTGCAAAAAAGAAAGAAAGAAAGAAAGAAAGAAAGAGAGAGAGAGAGAGAGAGAGAGAGAGAGAGAGAGAGAAAGAGAGAGAGAGAGAGAGAAAGAAAGAAAGAAAGAAAGAAAGAAAGAAAGAAAGAAAGAAAGAAAGAAAGAAAGAAAGAAA
>NW_004524613.1:7015690-7021035 GCF_000260255.1 Octodon degus
GTGTTGGCGCTGATTGGCCCAGTCTGCCAGATGTGTCCACTCCTCAGTCAGTTGCTGTCCTGGGGGAGTTCAGTGTTCTGAGTGGCACCTGGGCCTATGTGCTGTCTCCCAGCTGGCATGGAGGCTACAGAAGCTCAGGAGTAGAAAGTGGGGAAGTATGGCTTCCTCAAAAGCAAAAGTAGGCTGGAACTAAAGTGGGCCAAATGGTGGCCCAACCTAGCACATCCTTCCTCCTATAAATACCTGAATTTCCCAAGATGCATGACTTGTATAATAATCAGGAAGAAAAAAAAAAGGAGCAACTGAAGAGGAGTCTGAGCCCAGACCCACTGCTGGAAGTTCCCTGACACAGGCTCCAGCTCTCACAGAATCAGAACATTAGAATCCCTGAAGTTCCCGTTGAGCTTGGGGATCAGAGCCCTTTGTGTAGCTGAGGAGGGGTTGTCCTGGCCCTAGAAGCTCTGTAGGCTTTCAAGGACAAAGGGGGTACCCAGGGGATTCACCCAGAGTGTGGCAGTGCTGCAGTGAGTGTGCACTTGGGGTCAGCAAGGACACAGAGGTCAGCCTGGGAGCAAGGAGGGCTGGGATCTAAACACCTTCCCATCTGGGTCAAAATTCTTCTTCTGAGGCGCCAGTCTTTGTGGGTGTACCCTCAAGGATGGGCACTCACTCCATTTCCTCCTCTGTTGGTTAGAAGGCCATTTCACAAGACCAAGGCCACCATCCCAGCACTGCCTGCAGCCCTGAGGCTATCTCTCCAATGACCTGCCACAGAGGCAACCCTCTTCTAGGCCAGGAGCCTAAGCCTGGCAAGCTCTGCCACCTGCAAGCCCTGCTGAGAGTTTGAATAAAGAACACAGTAACTTAGCAGCAGAGGAAGTGTTTAGGTCTTTGCACATGCATCGGCAGCCTCAGCCAGTTCCCCAGATTCTCTTTGCACTTACAATCAAGGACACTGAGGCTCAAAGAGACCACACCACCCATCCAGCAATACACTGCAAACTTGGGACATGTCCCTGTCCCTCCCAGACCCCTTCACCCACTCAGCTCCCTTCAGGTGAGATCTGGTTACTTCACCTACAGTACTTGGGCTTGACATTTTTTTCTGGGAAAATTCCATCCTGAATCATTCCTGACACCCTTCTAAATTCTCATTAATCTGTGTTTTGCGACTGTTTGACAGCAGCATTTTTTTTTTTTTTGTTTCTGATCAAGGCTGTGGCATGTAGGAGCTGTGTTTTATGGGTCATCTCTAATTTTCATTGTGCTCCGTGGCCCCCATCTTTCACACTCCACAAGCGTTGATTAGGACCTCCCAACTGCCAGGTGTTGGGCCAGACACATGTGACCAAGAAGCACTACAATAGCTCTGCTCCTGAAACCCCCAATTCAACCACTTCAGCCTCTAACTGAGTTGGCCACAAAGCTTAAACGCAACCATCTAAACAGAGCGCTAGCATTTCCATCGCTGTAGACAGATATCACCCAAGGAAGCAGAAGAAAGTGCTGATTGCCCAGGGGTCTCCAAGGTCAAAGTGACTGACAGTTTCACTATGCCTTAAAGGATGCATAGGGCTCTCCCAGGTAAAGCACCTGGAGGGGCTGACCTGGGAGGACTGGGCTTGGCAGAGACCTCACCTGCCTCTGTCAGGCGGTCAGCCCGAAAGCACAAGGGATGGTAGGGAGGCAGGAGCCCAGGTCAGTGAAGTTGATGCTCAGAAGGCCTCTGCTCAGTCTGGGCAGTTGAAATTTGATCCTTAAGGCAGAGGAGAGCCAAAAGCAGGAAAGGACATTAGAAAGAGCCTGGCTATGGGCTGGCGGGGAGGGGGGGGGGATGAGGACAGGGAGGGCAGGATCTCGGGGATGGTACAGAAGGCTTTGATAAGGAGGGGTGATATGGTGTAGGGACTGGGTGCTCCAGAGGTGGCGAGGAAGCGTCACATTTCATAGTGGTGCGAGGCTAGTGTGGGCAGAGGGGCTCTGTGAACTCATGTCCAGATGACAGCAAAAGCTGGGTCAGTGTCCTCAGATAGGGTCATTTCCTTGGTGTGGCCTCCAAGGTCCCCATGTGCCTGCTGAGTGCCTGGGGCAAGTCTCTTGCCCCCCATGGAGCCTCGGCTTGCTCCTCTGTGAAGGTGGTAGGACACCTCTTCAAAGCCAGGACAAGCTGCATGGTACGCAGCACCCACAAAGTGGTGGGTGACACAGTTAGGTTGGTCAGGGCAAAGGTGGGCAGGAGAGCTTCTTGGTCACCAGGTGCCTTGCTCCACTTTGGCAGCTGGTGAGGACAGAGCAGGGTGCTGCAGTTACCTGGAGGCGGAAACCAGAGAGTGGCTGCTGGGAAAGGGACAGGAAAAGCACAGGGATGAAATTGCAGCCCAGGTGAGAAAAGCTCCTTGGATGCAAAGAACTTTTTGCAGACAGACTAACTGTGCTGGTAGTGACCTCCCCAGGAGCAAGAGTATTCAAGCAGCTGCTGCACCACAGGTTCACCAAGTCAGTAGAGTGACTAAACTGAGGATGTGGAAAGCCTTTGCTCATGGATAAAGTTCATACAAGCACCCTGTTTCCTCATCTGTACCGTGGGAAGAATAAGAGCCCCTACGTTAGAGTCGGTCACGAAGTTTAAGTGAAACCGTCTACACAAAGTGCTGAGCCCAGGCTTGGCACACAGCCAGTGCTCAGGGAGCAGCGGCTGTTACACTGTGTTCATGCATTAAATCCCGGAGTGCTCCCCTTGAAGAGCCCTAGTTTCTTCTCCCATTGGGGTGCTCCTGCCTGCTGCCCTTCAAAACCCACTCTCTGCCCTTCTCCCTGCCACTCTTTGTCTCCGGCTCCCTCTCCTCAGGAGGGAGTAGGAATTCCAGACCCTTCTGGGCCCCTTTTAGCTCCCACTTGAGCAAAAGTTGGCAGGTTGGGGCGGCGGGCGCCATCCGCCTCCCATATGCTTCCTGCTATTTAGAGGAAAACTCTCCCTGCGTTCCTCCAACCACACGGGCTGACATTTCCAGACAGACGCTGGAACCAGCTCTTAGGGGGATTGGCAGATAAATTTGGCCCAGGCTGTTGGGAAAATCTTCAGCCTTAGTGAGGAAGCAGAGCCCAGGCTCACCGACTTCCGTCCACCCTGAGACTTCTTGGCCTGGTCCTGGAGGGCTGTAGCACTGGCCTGTGGCCTTGCAGAAGAAGGTAAGTCTGAGCAGCCCAGCCCTCTCCTGTGACAGCCCTGCAGGCCAGTTGAGGCTCCCCGCCTTTGCTCCTAGATAGCACAGGTCCACGGGGAGTCTCTTCCCTTCCACAGACACCTGGGAGTGGCCCTGTGCAAACTAGAAGACAGCAGATCTGAAGTTAGAAGGAACCGAGCTCCAGACCACTTTCTGTCTCAGTGGTCTTCCATAGATCTTTCTTTTTCTTCATCTGTAAAATGTGAAAAATAGCAGGACCTATCTGATTAAAAGCATTAGGATGGTACCACTGTTATCATATGCATTACTGTATTCCCTATTATTGGCACATTATAAAAGCTCAGTAAAAACTAGTTTTTTGTGTTTTTTTTTTTTTTTTCATCTTTGCCACAGCTATGGTACAGAGAGAATTTGGGGCATTTTAGTCTTAGGCAGAAATAAATACAAGGATGGCATGACAGGTGGAAGCCCCCACATTGAGGGTAAGAATGTAGGGGACCCAGTCTCTCTTTCCCCAGGTCTCATTGTCCCCTGGGAGTCCAGACTGCCCATCTGCTTGGTTCTGATGACTGGAAGGGAAGGAGAAAGGGCCTGACTGGAGGCAGAGTTGGGCGGGGCGGGGGGGAGGGGAGGGGATGAGGCGTCAGCCACAGTAGGAGGCTTCAGGGAACCTTGCTTAGTTCTGTTTGGCTGGAGTAGAAAGTGGGCGTCGAGAAGGTGTGGGAAGCAAGACTGCTTCATTCAGCACCTCCCAGCGGAGCCCAAGTGCTGGGCCTTCTGCCAGGCACTGAAGAAAATGGTAGGAAAGATGAGCCTATTTCCTGCCCTCAAGAAGCTGATAACACACCCACCATCCACTAACAGGATCCCAGGCTGTGCCCAAATGGACCTGGGGGCTAGCGAGGGGTGACGTCAGGCAATGTGTGCGCGCCTAGTCGAGGCAGAGTGGTCAGAGAGGGCCTCTCCAGGACCTGAAGGATGAGTTGGGGCCCGCACTGTGAGTGCTGGTCAGAGTGGAGGGGCAGCAGGCACAGGCAGCAGTAGGATCAGATGTTGGAGGTGGGTGGAGTGAGCCCCAAGCACGGGACAGCCAGGCTCTGTGAGAACTGCTCTCCGGGACAGTCACATCGCTGGTGGTGCAGGGCTAACCAGGACAGCTGTCTGTAGAGCCTGAGTGAGAATCTGCCGTGCAGTGTTGCAGGTGGTAGGAGAAGTGTGGCCCTGGGAGAGAGGGCACTCTTTTTTTTTTTTTTTTACATTTTATTTATTTTGTGTGTGTGTGTGTGTGTGTGTGTGTGTGTGTCGCCAGCTCAGCCCACCAGGGGGCGGGGCTGACTGGCATGTGGTGCTGGGGGATTGAACCGTGGTCCCTGTGGTTTGCTAAGCTTGTTCCAAGTAGGTGCTTTAGACCACTGAGCCATCTCGCCAGCCCCAAGAGGGCACTCTTGGGGGCCAGCGTCTGAGCAGAATCCTGGGACGTGAGACAGGAAAGAGCAGACGGGGAATCTAGACCCACAAGAAGTTAGGGATGGGGCTGGATGAGAGACCCCGGAGGAACCCAGAGCAATCAGGAAGTGACCCAAAACAGAGGCAGGTGCTGGATGGCAGAGGGCCTCCCACAGGCAGCAGTGGTAACACAGGCTGCTGCATCATCTGACCTACCGGCCAATTCCAAATCTGTTTGCATGACTTTGGGAAAAGTCACTTGACCTCTCTGAGCCTTACCTGTTGCAGTACTAGTGAATCAGCTGGAATTGCATTTGGTTCCATGCAACAGGAAAAAAAATCGTTTGTACACACAACCAGGAGGTTGGTTTTTTTTTTTTTCATGTAACAAGAATCCAGCCAGAAGCCAGGCAGTGGTGCATACATATAATCTTGGCACTGAAGAAGGCTAAGGCAGGAAGATCCCAAGTTTATAGCCTGAGTAACTTAGCAATTAAGCAAGACCCTATCTCAATGTAAAATAAAAAGGGCTGGGATGTAGCTGAGCGGTAGAGCAGCTCTGGATTTGATGTTAAATCACAGAGAGAGAGAGAGAGAGAGAGAGAGAGAGAGAGAGAGCGAGATCCAGGTTGGTAGGTCAGGGCTAATAGAGCAGCTCAGATGAGTGATTGAGAGCCCAGGTGTCTGCCATTCTTAACATATATCTTCAGTGCT
>NW_004524613.1:7021135-7073765 GCF_000260255.1 Octodon degus
TTTTTTTTTTTTCATGTAACAAGAATCCAGCCAGAAGCCAGGCAGTGGTGCATACATATAATCTTGGCACTGAAGAAGGCTAAGGCAGGAAGATCCCAAGTTTATAGCCTGAGTAACTTAGCAATTAAGCAAGACCCTATCTCAATGTAAAATAAAAAGGGCTGGGATGTAGCTGAGCGGTAGAGCAGCTCTGGATTTGATGTTAAATCACAGAGAGAGAGAGAGAGAGAGAGAGAGAGAGAGAGAGAGCGAGATCCAGGTTGGTAGGTCAGGGCTAATAGAGCAGCTCAGATGAGTGATTGAGAGCCCAGGTGTCTGCCATTCTTAACATATATCTTCAGTGCTCGGGGCTATAAAATGGCTGCTTTACTGCCATATGCCTCACCTGAATGCTAGGCAGGAAAAGGGTACAAAGATTGGGTCTGCCTGTCTTACAGGTTCCCTGGAAGCACCACGAGTGGACTTTTGCCAAATATAGTCATGTGTCCACACTAGCTGCAAGGGAAGCTGGTGTTGTTACTATTTCTAACTGGGCACTTCTGTCAAGCAAAAAAGGCAAGAGCTAGCAGGATGGCTAACAAGAGCCACTTCAAAATACAAGGGCAGTTGGAAGAATTCCACAAGATAATTAATGTGCATGCAACACTGAGTGCCAAGAACAGAGCAACCTCTCAATAAATGGTGGCTGTTATACCTGCTTTCATTCATTTAATAAGCATATATTGTATTTTGGACACTGTATAGTTCCAGGGACATGACAGTGATTGGTCCTGGCCTTTTGGCACTCACAGTGAAAAGAGAAGTTGGCAAGAAAACAGGCAGATTCAGTCCTTTTCAGTCATCTCCTAACAGAGGGCTGGGATATGCTTTTTGTCTTATTTCTGTGGTTCCACTTCCAGACATAATGCCTGGCACACATGAGGCACCCAGCGAGTAGTGATTGAAATACTTTAAGAAATATCCATTAAGGACCTACTTTGTACAAGCTCTTTGGGCTGCATAGAGAAGGTGGGTGACATGTAGTCCATCCCTTCAGAAAAAAGAGAAAGGACAGTTGGGAGCAGGTTGAACACTAGCTTGTCTGGTAAGGAGGGGTGGGAACTGAGGCAGGTGTGGGGAAGGAGTGCAGGATTCCCCCTTGGAATCTCGTGGGAGCTGAGAAGGGCAAAGAATTTGGATTCTGCTTTCATCTTTGCCATTCCAGGAGTGAGTCTGCCAGCTTGCCACGCCTGGACAGCTGGGCCTGGGGCTTCAGCACTGGATGTGGGCAGAGAGTACGCAGGCTGAGCTCGGTCACTCAGGATGACAGGTGAGAGTGATGGTAGTTATCAGAGATCCGGAGGATGGGGGCAACCTCGAATTTGATACTTGCCTCGCTGTATAGCTTTGGCAGCCTTTTTGGCCTATTTGAGCCTTGGTTTAAAAAAAAAGAGTATATAAAAATCTTTACCTTGCCTACCCTTTAAGAAATTGATCTAGCATATAGTAGGCACTTGATTTTGGTGGTTATCATCATTATCGTTGTTATATTTTTCACATTTGGGAAGGGGGAATAGACACACCCTGAGGCCCTATTATATGCCAGCACTGTTGTTGGTCACATCATCTCATTTTATCACAACTCTGAAAAGGAGACCTTCTTCCCATTTGTAAGAAGAGGATACCCATATTCTGTTGTGGCTCATCTTCCCCTCTGCTGCCGCAGAAGGACCAAGTTGCTGACTTAGCTGAAGTTTGAACTAAAGCTCTGATGATCTTGAAAGCTTCAAGCCAGCTCAAGATGTTTGGTTTGAGACCACCCAGGTAGCTGTGATGTCAGAGAAGTGGTCGGGGCAAGAATGATGCTCATCAAACAGGGAGCCAAGAGAAAGTGGCCTCAGGAATGAGTGATGAAATGAAACAGGATAAAGGATCATAAATGCTTTTCCTCTTTATTCAGCATCTTGAGAACAGGGCAGTGAGCCCAGTCCTTGAGATGAGGTGGCAACGGGCCTGTCCAACGCTTTCACACTTGGCTGTGATTCTCTATCCAGGGGCCATCACTATGTGTATCTCTGATGAGGCCAGCTCAACCTAGATTGGGTGTCCTCCTCATCAGGTGCCCCCAGAAGACATTCCTGGGCTGCCCCAACACAAGGAACTTCACTTGAAGACATACGGGAAAACAGGCCTATGGGACAGACCTGCAAATGGCACTAGAATTCAAAGTGACCCTTTGCAATCTTACAGGTTGTGAGGCAGGTAACTAGCTAGAAAGAGGATGTTTTCACTGCCACCTCAGCACAGTGTGGGGTTATTATGACATTCTGACATGGGCACTGGGCACTTTGGGATGCCTGGGACCCTTTGCTCCTGTTCTTGGTACTGATGGCAAGGGCGTTGTCTGTGGTGCTGAAGAGAGAGTTTGGCCCAGTCCCGGCAGCTGGGGGTGCTGTCCATGGTTCTGTTCTCAGAGGGTTTTAATGAATCATTTTCAGGACTGTGGTTTTCCAGAAATCCAGCTGGGAGGTCAGAAGCTTTGTCCCTGGCATTGAGCAACTCTGAGAAATATCTGAGGTAGGATTGGGGCCCCTGTGGTCATCTACCATGCAGTGTTTTCAGAACTTATTATATAATATGCCATTTATTTCTAAACGTCAACCTACAAGGGAGATACTAATATTTAATTCCTGTGCTTGAGGTAGGAAAACTGCAGCTTAGGAAACTTAAGGTACCAAAGGGCTCTATCTGCTGTCTCAGACTCCTCAGCCATAATAGGGGCATTGTTTGCAGGCTGGGGGTGGGGCTGCACGAAGATTTGTTAAACACAGATACTGTCAGAAACTTGTGGGATTTCCTGGAAGGTCTGAAATTTCAGCTAGATCAAAAAGAGGTATCAAGCTCAGGGGCTGCATGCAAAAGAGATAATTCCTGTTACTGGATATCTGTATGTTCCAGGCCTTGTGCACTTGAAGAACTGAGGCCTTCAATCCTCACACCACCTGGGGAGACATGACTGGTTCACTCAGCAGAGATAGGAGAGGGGAAGGGACAGCCTAAGGTGCTTAGCCAGTGAGAGCCTTGAAAATAGGAAGCTACAGACTTGAATGCCAAGACCAGAAAAGATCCTGGGTGTCATCTGGTCCAGCCAAAGGAGGGCAGAGTAAATGGGCAGAATGGATTGAGTTTAGTGTTTGGTTTTCATTTTGTTTGTACTAGGGGGTCAAATACAGGCCTCCTAAATGCTAGGCAAATACTCTACTACTGAGCTACATCTCCAACCTTTTAAAATTTTTATTTTGAGACAGGGTCTTGCTAAATTACTCATACTGGCCTTGAACTTGTGATCCTCCTGCTTTAGCCTCCACACGTAGCTGGACTTAGCTTTCTTTTGGTGCCTTTCCTCTCTCAGAACTTGAGGCACCATCACTCTGCCATTATGTTCGCCTGGATCTAAGGAAGTGAGAAATTGGTACCATATCACAAACAGAAGTAGGACCTGGGCATGGCAGGGCATGCCTGTGATCTTAGCACCTGGGAGGCTAAGGCAAGAAAATCACCATGAGTGCAGTTCAGCTTGGGCTACATAGTGAGTTCAAGGCCAGCATGAGCTACATAGCAAGAACCTGGCTCCAGATAAAGTAGGTGTCAAAGAGATTAAGACTAGAGGCCAGGAAGATGGCTCAGTGGAATAAGCACTTCCCTGGCAAGTGCAAGGGCCTGAGTTCAATCCCCAGTTCCACCAAAAAATTTGGGGCCGGCGAGCTAGCTCAGCAGACTAAATGCCTGCTTAGGCAAGCACAGGGATCTGGGTTCGATCCCTGGCACCACTTACTGTGCCTTCCCCGCCCCTGGGCACACTGAGCCAGCCATGGAGTTGGAGCATGGTGGCACATGCCTATAATCCCAGTGCTGGGGAGGCTGAAAACAGGACAGTCATGAATCTGAGCTGTGTAGTGAGACCCTGTACCAAATACAAAGTAATTTAAAAAATAAATAAAAAATAAAAAAACCAAAGAGACTAAGACTCAAGTCTAGGACTTTCTAGCTATGAACCGTAATCTCAGGCAAATCACCATCTCTAGGCCTCTCTACCTCTGGGCCTCTATTTCTCCAGCTCTAGAAGGTTTGGAAGGAACAGCGGTAAAGGGCTGACAGGCTAGTTCTTATCAGTAGAAGTAAGGCCCGAGGAAAGGAAGGAAGCCCCCCACCAAGGTGACAATATCAGAGGCAGAAATAGGCTAGAACTGCAGCCTTGAGCCCACACAGCCACCTCCTAGCAGGACTGGTGGCCGTGGCCAGGGCGGCACCTGGCAGCCCCAGCTGACAGACATTCCTTCAGGCAGGCGGACTTCAGCCTCAGTGCCAAGTGTCCCTGTGGGGGTTGGTGGCTAGGCCAGCTCTGGCTGCTCTTCCACCAGCCACCCTAATGGCTGCAAGCTTAATATGCCTCACGGGGCTACTGTCATGCCTAATTAGGCTGTTCTTGGCCATTCTGTCTCCAGGGCCCTGTTGTGGCCATCTGAGGCCCTGGACGTGACCGTGGCTGATGCCCTTGGCAGGCACTTGACTTTGGGGAGGAGGCAGCCACCTGCTCTGTGATTGCCTGTATCATGAGACCTGACTGCCCAGCCCAGCCCAGGGGCCTGTAGCACCTAGACCCAGAGACTTGGCTGTATGCTCCACTCCCACCTTACCTAGCGCTAAAGCAAAGTCAGAAAAGGAAGGAGAGAAAGATGGTAGGAATGATGGAGCAGGAAGCAGAGGACAGGAAGGTGAAGCCTTAACACAATAGCTCCCTCCTCAGCTGAGGCCTGGGGTCATTCAGGAGGCAAAGTTGCCGAATCCACACTCTTTTGGGCATCTCTCATCAGCCTATGAAGTCAGCAGGACTAGAACACAGAGACAGCAGGTGACATGTGGTCTGAGGGCAGGGCTTAGTGTTGAACCAGGATTAGGGAGTCCTACTGGGGCTAGAATCATAGCAGGGTCCTTTCCACTTAGGACCTGGAGCTCATTTCCAGTAACCATCCACGTAGAGCAGGCATTCTTGGTGAAGGAAGGCAGATGGAGAGAGGGTGAGAGAAGGGAGGGACAGAAGGAAGGAAGGAGGGCTGAATTCCAGTGTAGAGGGAATTTTTCCAAACCCAAGTTTGGGGGAAGGGTGTTTGCATAGTTTTCAATTATGTTTGATCAATTATTGTCTTTACATTTTGCTTTTTTATGTTGCTGAAACCTACCCAGGTACAAGTGTAGCTCACTCATTTCTCCTGCTGAATAGGCTCTGCACTGTGTAGTTAGTCCGTATTTTGCTCATCCTGCTGCTGGTGGAAGTTCTGGTCTTTCTGGTTCAAGGTGCTGCCCTGAAAACCCTTGTAGATATGTGATTTTCTGTTAATAAACACTGCCAAGTTGCCCTGCATGGTAACGATGCCACTTTGCACCCCTGTTCATGATCTAGTTCTGCATTCCCACATCCTCAGCACCTCACCATCAGTGGATTTACCAGTCTTTAATTTTGCCAATCTGCTGGGAGAAAATATCTTGTTTTCATGAGCGTCACCAACTGTGAGGGAAGCTGAGTATCTCATCAGGTGTTTAATGGTGGTCTGAGTCTCCTCGTGTACAAAATGCCTATTCACATACGTTGCCCAATTTTTTATGGAGCACTTATCTTTTTCTTATTCATGTGTAGAACTGGCTTATGTATGTGGATATTAATTCTTGTTATATTTGTGGTAAATATTTCTTCCCAGTGTCTTCTTCATTCAGAAGTTTAAAATTTTATAGTAGTAACGCTTATCATTTTCCTTCCTAATTGCTTTTCCATCTCTGCAATTTGCTTAAGATGGCCTCCCCCAAGCAAGGTCAAAACCATGCCCTATATTTTCTGTTATTAATTTTAATTTTCCTTTAATGTTTCACATTTTGAGCCTTACTTCAGGTTAGGTCTTCTTCTTTGCATGTGGTGTGAAGTAGGAACCTAACCTGGTTTTTCTATGGCTTGCTTACTGTTCCAGCAGCATTAATTGAATACTCTGTCCTTTTCTCTCTCATTTGAAATACCATCTCTGTTTGATGTTTAAGTGCCCGTGTATTTATGGATCTATTTCCGGGAACTCTGCTCTGTCTCATTGATCTCCTTGTCTCTTTGTCTGTTCCAGTTCTACGCTAATTCCTAAATCTCATGTTTTTTCAACAGGGACACACTGGCATTTCAAGTAGGACAATTCTTCCTTGGGCAAGACTGTCTCACTCATAAGTTTTTGTTTGTTTGTTTGTTTTTCTTTCTTGTGTTACAGAGGATTCAATCCTGGGCTTCTGAACTAAGCACCATTCATTCCTATTTTTTTTCTATATTTCTAATTTTAAGAGGGGTATCACTAAGTTGCTAAATTGCCCAGGCTGGACTCAAACCTTTTTTGTGAGGGGTGGGCTCAAACTTATAATCCTCCTGCCTCATCCTCCCATCGTTCTGGGATTACAGGTGTGCACCACCATACCTGGCTCCTCATTATAAGTTCTTGAACATCCCTGATTCAATCTTTGACACCGAGTGCTGGTGGGACCTCTCCTCCCACTCACTGTTACAACTCGCACTGTCCCAGTCATTTCCACAGAAGCCGGGGGGCGGGGGGGGCAGCCCTATTGCTACTGCAAACTTCCACAGTTTAATGGTCTGATAGCCAACAAACAGGATGAGCACCTTGCCTTCTTGAGTCTCTTTTTTCACGTTCGCTTCCCATTTCATCCTTGCCAGGAATGGATTCCGCAGCAGGACATCACCTGGTAGTACATCAGGCAGAGTACCCACTCCTTTGAGCAAGGGCTCTGATCATTAGGCAGGGCTGTCTTACACCGAGCTGGAGCTGACCATGTGCCCTCATTGTTCCCTGGATCCTGGAGCCCACGGAACACAGGTCCTCCTCCTGGCCCATCCTTGGTTGTCCTCAAAGAGAAGGCATCTCCCTCTATCTCACCTTTTCTCTCCACTTCCAAACTCAATAACCCCAGTTCCCTCTTGATTTCTGTGGTAAGCAGTATAGTGCATTTGAGTTGGAGTCAGACATACTGGGTTAGAATTCTTTTCTTCTGCTTACTAGCTCTGTGGCTGAAGGAAAGTCAGTTAACCTCTCTGTGCCTCCTTCATTCAGAGGGATGACAGGAGATGATGAGTGGAAGGTCCCCACCTTAGCTGGGACCCATCACTGGGTAAGGCACTCTCTGTATGATCTCTAGTGCTTATCACTTTCAGCCATGAGTCTAAGCTGTGAAGATTTTCAGATTGGTCTCCTTTTTTCTTAATTAAGAGATCAGGAGAGAAATGAGATCATTCTAGGTTAGGCTATATTAAAGGTACACTATAAATTTGCCTCTGAGCTTCCTAGAAGACTAAGAAAGAAAAGCAAGCAGGAATATGACTTTCAGTGTCCTTGAAAGGAAAGGGAGACAGTTATTTGCCCAGTTGTGTACAGACTGACCATGTTCTCACAGCCGTTCACTTACGTACAGTAGCAGTAGGAGCTGCTACAATTACAGTCTCCAAAGAGTCTGAGGTTCAGGAAAGCCATGACTCTGGGGCCCTGGAGGCCATGGCACCAAAAAGCAAGTGAGCTCTTGGCCTCTCAGTCTGATAGGGGAGACAAGCACGATCATGCCACCCCTGCTGCACAGCAGAGTGGGTGCCAGGCTGAAGTGGGGGCTGGGAAGTACACAGTCAGCACCGAGGGACCCAGGGTGAAGTCTGCTGGGGGAGGGCTTTAACCCTGGAGATGACAGTGGAGGTCACAAGATCCCCACCAAGCCCTGCCTGGGGATGGAGCATCTGCCCACAGCCTGTTACAGCTGAGGAAGCTTAGGGAGTGTGGTTTAGTGGCACACCACAGGATGGGATGGCTGAGGCCCAGAGAAGGCAGACCTGAGCTGAAGCCACAAGGAGGGCAGGGCCCTAGCAGGCCTCAACCCCAAGCCTCCTCTCTCCCTGACCTAAGCTCCTTCTCTCCTGCCCCCCACCCCCTGCCTTCTGCTCTGGGTTTTGACTTGCCTCCCACAAGGTCATTAACCACCTACAGCCTGCCACGTGATGTCCCCCTATATTTAACTCCCACGCTGTGACTTACAGAGGCCCAGAATAGCAGCCCCCTGGTGGGGGGATGCCTTCACTGCCCTCCCCTCTCTAGCACACTGCGCCAGTGCTCAGGCTCCTCCCCAGAGAGGGGAGAGTCCTAGATTGGGGCCCCCAGTCATGGCAGGAGTAGTATTAGCTTGTCCCTAAGGACGACTAGTAGAAAAGGTGAACCCACCCGGCGTGTCCTGGATACACAATGAGCCTTGACTTCTGTCCCAGATTGAACCTGACCCTGGTCCCAGCCTGGCTGCAGACCAAATCTAGCCTTGACCCAGATGGTTGGCAGTTGTGGACATGAGTGGTGGGGTCAGCCCTTCTCCCCTTAACTTCTGGAAATGCAGCTGTGTGAATTCCCACCCTGTATTCTACCTCAAACACCTGCCCACGCCCATGCCCCAGCCTTTATGCTCAGTTACAGCCATGGGTGAGAGACAGACGCACTCAGTCCTGCTCGCCCTGACCATGAACTCCTCTGCATCCCCAAATGGGCCTCCAGCACAGCTGAAACCCTCCCCCTGCTCCTAATTTGCCTCCTAATTCCCCACACCATGTGACCCCTGGCAAAAGCTGAGATATTTATAAAATCTATGTCCTTCGTGATACAGCCAGCCCCAGGGACCAGGTTCAGAGCGGTTCTCTGCATCCTCTGAAGCCCCGAGAACTTCAAACCACATCTACCACACAGGGGCCTCATCACAGGCCACCTGTCACCCCTTGAAGTCTCAGCTCCTGTGTTCCAGCACTGCCCCTCTCTGAGCCCTATCAGACCAGGAAATCTGTTGCTGGCCGCTGAAGTTGGCTGAGTGGAAGTGACCAAGCCATAGAGGCAGCCTGGGCACTGGATGAGTCACTGCCCAGCACTGAGCCCTGGACCCTTTGTGTTTCAGATAGAGCACTGCCCTCCCTACCAATCTATGGCCCTGTGGAGTGGGGACTCCATGAGGCACAAAGTATTCAGTAGCAGGAGGGCAGAGACAGGCTTCCTGGTGTGAACCCCACCCCCAGCAGATCAAGGGGCCGGGGAGATAGCTCAGAGGCATAAGCACCTACCTGGAAAGCGCAAGCACCCGAGTTTGGTGCTATCAGGTGTGGTGGCGCACCCCTGTAATCCCAGCACTGGGGAGACTGAGACAGGAGGATTGCTGGGAGTTTGAGACCAGCTTGGGGGCTACAAAAGTGAGTACAAGGCCAACCCAAACTGTATAGGGAGACCCTGGCAAGGAGAATGAAAGAAGAAAGAGAGAGAGAGAATACAGGTCACCCTGAACAGGAGGTGGCTTAAGGCTGCCATTTTGAACAAAAGGCAGTTCATGTCAACTTTCCCTGACCTCACATCTTGGGTCTTGGGGCCTGGGTCACAGGCAAGAAGTGGCTTGAGGCTGTGCCTCTGAATGGTCCCCTGCACAACAGTACTCACCTCTAGGAATATAGATATATTGCTGTGGTCTTTGTCCCTACAATTTCTGTCCTGTTGTCAAAATGCTTCCCCTGGGAACATTTATTATTGAGCACAGCCCTGTGTGTTGGGTTCTGATTACCCTGGAGGAAAAGCACAGTGTGGTCCCTGTTGTCAAAGAGTCTACAGTTTCCAGAATCAGGTATATCTGGTTCAAATTTTGGTCCTACTGATTACTTGCTTGAGACCTTGGGCAAGTTGCTTAACCTCTGTGTCCATGTCCTCACCCATGCAGAGGCTGTGAGGTAATGCATGGTGGGTCCTAGGACAGGATCTGTCTGCCATGTGGTCACACTCAGTGCACGATTGGGCCAGACAGTACAGTGCAGGCGGCCGACACTCAGGGAGGGAAGTCCCTGGGAAGGTGGCACAGAGCTAGGATGTGATCAGCCAGGTGGATCCCAGAGGGAAGGCCCTGCTGGCAGTGGGAACTGCTGTGTAGAGGTCTGCGTGGAGGTGCGTGGTGGAAGCTGAGGCTGCAGAAACTGCAAGTCGTGTCATAAAGGCCCCTTGTTAGTGGGCTGTGTGGTCACCACTGGGGTGAAGGGAGGAGGAGCCCTAATCAGGTGGTAGAATTGAAAGGCTAGGCTGTAGTGATCCTTCTGGAAGGTAGCCAGGTAGGGGCTGAGGAGGCAGGGAGAAAGAAATGGGCAGAACTGAGATCTGGTTCAGAAAAGGAACTGTCAGCCTGGCTATTGTGCCAGAGGGGGAGGAACTGCTAGAACAGAGAGGGGGACGCAGGGGACCCCAGAGTCCAGCTAGGGCTGCCTGTGGATGGACACAGAGGAGAAATAAGTCCAGCAGAGGAGATCTGGGGCACTCTTGAGAAGCAGCTAGAGGCCATAGGTCCTCAGGACTGAAGGTCATTCATTCCTTCATTTCCCACTTCAATTATTTACCTATTCACAGATATTTATTAAGACAGATATTTGTTAAGCACCTATATTTCAAGCACTGAATCAGCCCCAGGATATTGCAACAGACCCAGTCCTAGCTTTCATGAGGATCTCAGACTACTGGAAGAGTTAAGACAATAAGCAAAAACTGTGGACAACTGCCATGGAGAAAAAGCTGGGAACATGAGAGTGGGAAGGAGGCATGGGGTCAGAGAGAAGCCTCTCTGAGGTGGTGGCGTTCCGGTTGAGCTCTGAATGAAACAGAAAAGCAGTGATGTGAGTGTCAAGGGAGAAGCACTCTTGGTAGAGGAAACAGCCTGTGCAAAGGCCCTCAGGCATCACGTGGCTCAGGATGGACAAGGAAGCCAGCAGGCTGAGGGCTGTGAATGGAGAGGGTTGCACCAGAGCTGTGTGACCTCTGTGAGGTCTTCACTTTTGGCCCAGAGCTCAAGGGTTCAGTGGGACTGCAGCACTCAGAGTCATCCGGGCAGGAGTAGTTAGAATACAGAAGGGGATAAGGAACACCAGGAGAGGACCTGCAGAACAAGACCTGGCCAAGAGCCCCGGGGGGGGGGGGTGGCTGGGAGTGCCTGGCTGGAACCCTGACTGCTCCATTAACTCCCTGTATGACCCCGGGCAGCTTGCTCCTGCCTAGGCCTCTGCACCCTTACCTGCGAAATCATGAAGCAAGTCCCTGTCCCTGTGGGTTGCTAAAGCATGATGTGTGGTGCATTCAGGAGATGTTCTGGTGATCTGGAAATCTCAGGAGAGTGCAGAGGGCAGGTCTGGCCCAGATTCCTGTCCTTCCCTCTGAGGATTCTAGAAAGAGCCCATGGTTGAGGTTGAGGGTGCAGAGGGAACCAGCTGGGGCCTAGCAATAGGACATGTCAGAGTGATCCAGCTGCCATCAGACTGATCCAGACTAGAGCTTTCCAAAGCCCAGCCTGGAGATTGGACCATTTTCTTTCAAGAGCAGGTGAGAAGCCATCCCAGTACGCAGGCTGAGGCAGGAGGATTACCATGTATTCACAGTGAGTTCAAGGCCAGTCTGAACTACACAGCAGAACCCTATCTCAAAAAACCTTAAGAAAGGAAGAAAGAGCTTAGAAAAGGTGAGCAAAATGAGAAAGCAAGACAGAAGCTAGCAAAGGGAAGGAAGGAAGCAGAGGCTTCATCATCCTGGAGCTCCTCGGCCTACAGGGTTTGTGGTACTTGAAACTTGTCTTGAAATGAGATAGTCTCCACTGTCTAGATAAGCAATGGTATTAGAGAGGATGATGACTTGTCCAGAGTCACACAGTGAGTGTGTATGCTCCAACCCTAGGTTGTCCATTGATGTCCTGGGCCTGTAGTCCCTGCAGGGAAGGCTGGCTTCAGTGGGCCCTACCTGTCCCTCCATACCACATGGATCTTCTATTCTTCTGGCCCTGGGAATCCCATACAAACCTCATCCTGTCCATGTCTACTCGTACTTCAGACCTCAGACCAAGCCCCACTTTCTGCAGAAGGCTTAGTCTGACCTTGCCTATCTCCTGGACCTTGATGCACCTCTGGGGCTCTGGTCACTGCTGTCGCTTCCACCCATCTGTATAGCTGTGTGTTTCTGACCTCCTTTCCCCTTTCCCAGAGACTGGCTGGTCAGTCCCAAGGGCAGAGCTTATGCTTCTCACGGTTCATACAGAGCCTGGGGAGATGTTGTCAGTTGGGTAACGAGCCTGCTCCAAGCTCCTACCTAGGGCTGCAAGCCTGCAGGGTTGAGGAGAGGCCCCGACCCTGGGAGAGCTCCTGGACTTCGCCCTCACCCTGCTCCTGAGATGGATCCATGCCCCCATCCCCACTGGGCTATGACGTCATTCATGAAGTGGCTTTGGAGTTGCTCCAGAGTGCGTGGGCTCTGTGGTGTGTGGTGCACATGGCCCTGGGTGCACGCACGTGTGCGCACGGGCCTCCGTGAGTAATTCCAGTGGTGCTTCCAAAAGCGTCTCCATGGAGAGGCCGCCCCCGCACCCCGGCCCCAGGCAGCTGCCTCCCCCACTCCTTCCGGTGCCCCACCCGGCTTTTCTGTGACCCACATTCGACCTGCTTTGCCTCCCACATCCTTGGGGCTCTGGCTTCTGAAAGCTTGGGGTTGGGGGCCTCTTCCCAGACACACCTCTCTTTTGGGACCGACTCCAGGTTCCAGCAACACTTGTTGAAGCCACATGGAGAGAGTGGGCGCTGGCAAGCGACTGCCAGTGTTGGATCTCAGCTCCTCCACGCAGGCGCTGCAGGCTGAGGATAATGCTTCTTCTGAAAGAACCCAAGCTGTACTGTGGTTCCCAAGCCTATGTGAGTGGCCTTGGCTTTCATAACCTGCTCCGGTTCCCTTTGCTACAGTTACACTGGGCCCCTCTTATTAGCCCCTGGCCCAACACAAGCGTGTGCACACACACACATGTGCCTCAGGGCCACTTTTGTCTTTGCTGCTCCTCCATATGGCGCACTCCTTCCTCAGGTACCAACAAGATCCAGCCCTTCACCTCTGCCCAAAAGCCTTCCCAACACCTATCACACCCCACTCTCCTCACCTGCTCTGTTTTGCTCCCAGGTGTTGTTACCTGACATTATATTATACCTTCATCTGCCTGCCTGTCTCCCCAGCTGGCATGGAGGCTCTCTGGAGACATGGCTGTGGTCTTTACTGCTGTACCTCCGAGTTTTGACTGCCTGGAACATACAATGTGGCCAGTAAATTGCTGTTCAGGGAGCAACTGGGTGAACCTAAACCAGAGCCCGGGACATGAGGGACCCTAAGATAGCCACCACAGTTAGTGTCACTATTGGTATCCCTAGTCTGGACTCAGTACGTCTAGAATTGGCTTTGCAGAGTTCACGTGTTGTGTGATTGCTCTGGCCCTCCGTCAAGTTGGTGAGATAGGTGCCATGGTTATTATTCCCATTTTATGGATAAGAGCAAGAAGCTTTAAGGAGTCCACAGTTCTTGAGGCTGGCTGGGCCAATAGGACTGGAACCCAGGCCTGCCCATCCCCAGCCTCTGAGCCTGTCGCTTGCTGCCAACTCAGAGGTTACCACCTGTAAATACAACAATCCTAGGCTCTCCGTTTAAATAACATTATGGCAGTAAGGCCCTAACCTGCTCAGGAAGAATATAGCTCCATGCAGAGGAGAGAGGCTGGGGGCTTTGGGCAAGAGCTCTGTGGTCCCTTGCTGGATGGCCTCAGGTCACCCCCTGCCCTCAGCACCCCAGAAGTGCAGTGAATGAGATCACTTGAGCAACTTGAGATGCTTCCAGGCATGGAGGTCCCAGAAGCGTGGAGGCAGGAGCTCCCAACTGTAACCCACCCAGAATACACACACTTGCATACGCATGTACGCACATGCTCACACTCCAGGACCCCGGGAGGCATAGGCAGGAATTCTGGCCTTCGTCTGGAGTGATTCCAGAGACTCACTGAAGACTTCTTAACCCCAAAGCAGCCAATCAGCCTCAGTATCTTCCTCCATAAAACAGGATAGAAAACAAAGCCCTGCCTCCCCTCCTAAGTAGTTGTATTCAAATGGTTCAAAAAGGGAGAACAACCTTTATGAGCTATGCTTTTTTAAAGAATGACAGCCCACCCTGTAATGGAAGCTACTTGTGCCCTAGGGAGGAGAGGCTGGGATAAAAAAAAATATTGCACTTAGGGATACAGAGGAATAGCTGCCTTTAATCCCATATTCAAGTAAATTGAGGCCTGGATTTGGGACATGATTTTTCTAAAATGGTTTGGAGCTCACTTTAAAAACATCGATGAGAAGGAAGGTCCCTAAGGAGAAGGGTAGTTTATTTTTTCCCCTCCCCACCCCCAATTCCAAGGATGGTTTCTTTTGACGCACACACCTGACTCAGGTTCCCCCAAGACATGTCTTTGTTACTTTTCTCATTGCTGAGACAAAATACCTGATGCCCAAAATTAAAGGAGGAAAGGTTTATTTGGTTCGCAGTTTGTACAGGTTTCAGGCCATAATCGACTGGTTCCATGGCAGAGAGCCATCACAGAGGAGGACATTGAAGCAACCACAAGATAGCCAAAGCCACAATGGAGGAGACAAGACTCTTTCTGTCCTTATGTGGTATGCAGCCTACCAATCCTAGGGCAGATATAGCACTCACCCTTCATTCTAGCCAGAACTATGCTAACCCACTCAATGGACTGATACAGTAATCATATCCTACCATCACACACTCCAGATTCAACCACCTCTGAAAACACCCAGTAACCACATGAGGCTTTTAGGGGGACAGCTAGACACAAACCATAACCTCCCTGTGCCTCCTTACCCTAGACTTCAAGGTCATTGTACATGGGATCACCCAAAAGCTTGTAGGAAAATTTAGGTTCTGTAGTTTCACCCCATTAGAAATGGATGGTCCCACCCAACTGAGGTGCCCTACAAAGGTGCTGTAACTCAACTTGAAAAACACTGACAAAGAAAATGGAATGAGGAAAGCCAAAACTGTTCTAGCCACAACGTGCATTCATTTATTTGCTGTTACCAATAGCCTCCAACTGTCAATCCTGGCTGGGCTGGGCTGCGCTGGGACCCCAGAGATGCTCCCCGGTGCATGGAGGGAGATGTGTATGGAATACACAGCTGCTCCCTCCTTCCTACTTTGTGTTTATTCTGGTGTTCCTTTTCTAACTTTTTGAGTTAAATGTTTACATTACCTTTCAGTCTTGTTTTCTTTTCTAATATAAGCACTGAAGTCTATATTTCTCTAGGTATTGCTTTAGCTGCTTCACACAATTTTGATATATTGTAAATTCACTGTCATTCCATTCTAATGTTTTCTTGTTTTCATTTGGCTTCTTCAACCCATGAGTTATTTAGAAGGGTGTATTTTTAAACTGTCAAACAGAGGAGATGATTTTCAGTTACTTTTTGTTACTGAGGTTTTAGTTACCTTCCATTGAGAGCTTGCATTGTTTCTGTGGTATTTGTTGAGCTCTGCTTTGTAGTTCATTTTTGTAAATATTACATAAGTGTTTGAAAAGGATTTGCTAATCATTGGGGCCAGGACTTTCTGTTCTTAATGCCAATTTTTGTGTATTAGAGAGAAGAGCCAAGGACTCTGGAAGTCAAGAGGTAACCCCTGATCCAGTCTATATATCTCAGGGAAGACCTCCAGGAGGAGGCATTTCTTACAGATGGAAATGTTAGGCTGAAAGGCAAGATGAGAAGAATGTTCCAGCCACAGGGAACAGCATGGGCAAAGGCATAAGAGGTAAGGAATAACTCAGAAAAAAAAATGGAAACACTGATGGAACTTTCTAGAAACCCAGGAAAGGCAAGACATATCTGGTTGAGGTGATAGTCAGAGAAATGATGTTTGTTAGAGAACATAACCTAACCAGAGAGAAGGGCATTCAAGTGGCAGGAGCTGGGACTCTCCAAATATTAATGCCAGGTGAAATTTATCAGGCTCTTATTAGTGCACACACATTCTAGTCATGTGCTAGTTGGCTCATTGAATCCTCTCAGCAGGTCTTCAAGGTAAGTGCTGTTATCTCCATTGTCCAGGTGAGAAAATAGAAGCCAGCTTTGTGACCTTGGGCAAGAGGTCTGTACCAGAAGAGTCTTAGTTTCCTAAACTGAGACTGATACCTTCTATCCTGCCTGCCTCACATGCTATGTAAGGATCAAATAGGATAAGGCCTGTTTTGCAACTTCTGATGTGCTCTGCATGTGTCTGTCGTCATTGGACCAATTCAGGGAAAGATGGCATCATCAGACAAGGGGCAGAGCTGCATTCCGCCAGCCATGGGGAGGGGGGGGATGGGGGGATGGGGGGCTTGAGATAGAGACCGACAAGGAAGCCTGGAGACTTCATTGGTGAAGCTGCAGAGAACCTCAGATCCTTCATCTAGCTCTGTCATGGTCAATAAGTATTTGCAAGAGTTGAAGGAGTATCAACACTGAGCCAAGTTTCTTCTCATGAGCCAATTCCAGTGAGACACTCAGAGTATAGATTTGAAGACCGGTGAGAAAGTCAAGTTTTGATTAGGTCTGTCTGCCTCAGATGCAGCAAATATGGGCGATGGCAAGCTCTGTACCTGCCATCAAGGTTGTACCCTTAAGGCTCTCAGGCTCAGCTCCGCCTGCTAGGGGCCATTTCTTGTTGCCACAGTAGTTGGGTTCGTTCTAAGATTATTTGGAAGATTAAAAGATAGGTTGCTAATTTGCTAGCCAGCTTCTCAGGCTGAAGAATCATCCCACCTGCTTCCCATGTGACTCTCAAATATCCTGCCAGCCATTCCTGGGAAAGAGGGGAGGGACTTGTTTGTCATTGCCTGAGCCTGGACTCTCCTATTTTCACATACAAGTACTAAATACTTCCTGCCTGATCCTGATATCCCAGGAACAAATCTTGCACACACCAAGGAAGGGATGTACTTAGTCTCTAGGTTCAGAATCTTATCAAGAGTCAAGTCACCATGTTAGAAAGAACACCCTTCCCACTTGAGGTACTTACATTTGAGGAGCTGATTCATCTGTGTCTGCAATTGTAATTGTCACCCAGTCTGTGTTCAGGTGCCCACATCTGATTCCTACATCATGCTCTCTAGGGGATGTCCCAGCCTTTCTGCTTGATAATATGTGTCGTTGTATAAGTTCATCTTCTTTTACTTCTCCTTTACATTTGTTAAGGCATTGTTATTTTTTCCTTAATTATGTGTGTGGGTAGGTAATATCTATAAATTTTATTTGAGGAGACTAAAAGGGACACTACCAAGTATTCCCCATAAAAAATGATATTTGAGATCTGGATATGGTGATGCATACCTGTAATCCCAGCACTGGGGAGGCTGAGACAGGAGGATCACCATGAGTTTGAGGCCAACCTGAGCTACACAGAGAGTTCAAGGCCAACCTAAACTGCATAGCAAGATCCTGTCTCAAAACAACAAAGAAAAAGAAAAATGATGTTTGAGGATCACTGGGATTAGTTGGGTTTGAAAATTGCTGGAACAGCTTTCTGTTCAGATGGGGAAACTGAGGCCCAGGAAGGAAAGAGGCTTGCCTTTGTCCATGTGAAAAGTGCAGAGGCAGAACTTGAACCTTAGGAAACTTTAGGAAAATCTGTCTTCCTTTGGCATAGAGAAAGCATGAAGGGGACCATGACAATTGGATTTTAAAAAAAGTAGAAGCAGTTGTCATTGGGCCTCAGGCAAGGGATAGGAAAGGAACACATTTTTTTTTTTTTTTTTTTTGGAGGAGTCAGAGCTGGACACTGCTGGATGGACACCTCAGAGGCCATGAGAACATCCCACTAGAGGCTACACAGACTCCCCTGCCAGCCCACAGCCCTGGCAAGCAGAGACCCAGCCTGGCCTGGCCACGGGGTTCCTGGGGCCCAGCCAGCCCCTGCCCGACTCTGGGTGGCACAGGCTGCCACTCCTTGAGAAAATGATGTGTCTGTTCTGAGAAACCAAATATCCTACAATGAATCCAATTAGATCTCACAGGCACATGAAAATGTGATCCATCTCCAGTGTCCTCTGCAAACCTCCAGCTGCAGATAAATATTTTATTCGTCCAAGCGGTCCTAGGCAGAATACCAAGCAGCAGCCAACAGCCTTTCTGGCGGGGCCAGGCAGTGCTGCAGAGGAAGGGGCTCTCGGCCAGGGCCTGTGCTACTCTCAGCCCTTGGGCAGCCTCTGGCAGGTTGTTTTCCAGCAAACCCCTGCCCTGCTTCCCCCAGCCCCACCCCACAGTGCTGAAATGGGGAGCACCTGTGTGCCAACAGCACAGTTGCTGTGGAGGCTACAGCTTTGAATAAGGCCAATGCAGGGGCGCTCACAGAGCTCAGGACTGGGGACAAAGGGACAGAAATAAACATGCAAACAAAGATCACCTGTGACCAAGGTAAGTTCTGCAAGGAACACAGCCAGGCTGCCATTTCATACAGGGACCACCTGCTGCCGACTAAGATCCAAAGACAGTCTCCCCAAGGAAGTAAGTGACATTGGTGCCAAGGTCTGGCTAGGGAAACATTCCAGAAAGATGGCCCGGTAAGTGCAAAGGCCCTGAGTTAGGAAAGTGTTTGGTGAGTCTAAGGATCAGGAAAGCTGATGTTGCTGAAACTGAGGGAACTGCAGGAGAGACAGAAAACTTCTGAGAAGTTGGAGACGGTGCAGGCGCAGGGAAGGGGATCAGGTTCTTTCCGGTGAATTGAAAATCTGTTTACAGGCTCACAAGAGGGGGAGGGCCAGCATGTGTTTGTATGATTTGGGTCTAGGGTCCCTGCCAAAATTCTATGGATATAAAAAAAAAAACAAAATTCTATGGATGGAAAACCACTGGCAGAAAGGAACAGGCCCTTACCTCATGTCTCCCTGTCCTTGAGCAGTGTGATGGAGGTTCGAGTCTCAGCTCCACCGTTTTCGAGCTGGGCAAGTTGCTTCACCTCTTTGGGCTCAGTGTCCACCTGTATAAATGGAGACCTCCTCTTGCGGGCCCTGCGGGTCTCTTAGACAGGCTCAGGTGGTGGCAAAGCTGCTCTTACTGCTGTCACCGTCATTGCAATAACCCACTTTCTCCCTGCCTCTGTTACTACCCACATCTTGCAGTGGCTCAGAGAGAGAAACAGCTTACTCAAGGTCACACAGACGGTGGAGAAACCTAGACTTAAACCTAGATTCCACTTTGCCACTCAGGTCTATAATAATCTGGACCGTCACTTAAAGAGTCCAGAGTAGATAGGAGGCTGGGGCTTTGTCCTCTGTGAGAAGAAGCCAGAGAGCATGCCTTTGCCCAGGGCTGTGCAGCTGGCAGTGGAGAAGGCCCGAGGGGATGTGGCCTAGGTGCTCTGTAAGAGAACCCTGCAGACTGCCATAGCCAGGCGCTTATTGGCCCACTGTTCTGGACAGTGGGGAGTCCAAGGTCAAAGGTCCAACATTTGGTGATGGCCTTTTGACTGCATCATACACTGGCAGAAGGGTGGAGAGAGAGCAAGAGGAGCTGAGCCTATTCCCGTGGTGATGGACCTACTTCCAAGAGAACAGCATTGGGGGGCCTGCCCCTTAGCTCAGTTCTTTAAGTGGCTGCTTCAACAAAGCAGTCAGGCTCAGGTTGCTGTGGTTCCAGCCAGTCATGCCTTGAAGGCATTCGGAGCAAAAAAAAAAAAAAAAAAAGGAGAACAGCATTGGGTGCCACCTCCTCCTGATGCCATTATAGTAGCAATTAAATTTACACATGGGTTTTGGAGACACAAATATTCAAACCATAGCAGGATGCAATTCCAGGGCAGCCAACCCAGGGCAGAGGGAGGTTGGATTTTCTGTAATCCCAAAGGGCAAAGCTGAGGCCATGGAGGAAACTTCTGGGAGCAGATCGGCTGAGCTGTCCAGTGGCAGGAGCCCATGGGGACCACGACGTGGGACTATGTGAGTGCCTCACAGCATGGGATCAAGAGGACAGAGAAAGCAAATCTTCTGTAACCTAGCTCTGAAGGTCACATTCCACAGTAGTGTCCCACTAATTACATAGGACAAGCCTAGCTTCAATCTGGGAAGGAACAGACCAGACTGTGAATATTAGGGTAGGAAACCCACGGGGAGCTATTATGGAGTCTAGCCATCACAAGATTGGATTTTGAAATTTTAACTGAATTTTTAACTGAAATTTTACTTTCCAGCATTTCTCAAAGCCTCAGTTTCCACATCTGTACAATGGACATTTATTTGATGTTTCATAAGTTCCTGCAGGCTGGTGGTAGAGTGAACTCAGGGTCAGCTGCAGAACCCCACGCAGTGAAACTGAGGGTCAAGACATGCAAAGGAGGCAGTGGAGGCCCATGGTCACCTGAGACCCCAGGGACATATAGGCAGGCTTCAGAATATTCGCATAGAGGGCACCATTCCATCACACCCAGCCACATCTGACATTGCATCTGAGGAAGCAGGCTGCCACTTCTCCTGAAAAAAACCCCACATAGGTGGTTCCTATTTTACCCGTCTTCCCTCACAACAACTTGTCTTGAAAACAGTTCCACTAGAGCAGTGGTAGCAAACCAATGGCACTTACGCCACAGCTGGTTGGTTGTTACCGTTGAAAGCTCTAGAAGGTTTGCTATCCCCCAACTGGAGACTAGATGAGGGGATGGAGAGCAACAAGCAGTGGAGAGGATGGGTGTGCCTTGCTGGACTCTAGGTGGGACAACAGTCTGCCAGTGAGCCCCACCACCTGGCTCATAGAGGGTGTTTATCATTGAGGGTGTCTGATGGATCAGGGAGGGAGGGAGGGAATGAATGAATGAATGAATGAATGAATGAATGAATGAATGAATGAATGAATGAAACAAAGAATCAGACAGATATGAGGCTACTACCCATCTTTAAGGTGCCCCCTGCTCCATGGACCCCTGCCTGCTCACTGCAGCACAGGGTTGGCAAAATTGGGAGCTCTAGGAGCTGGGTGGCCTGTGAGCGGTCAAAGCTCCCTCTGGGAGCAGAGGTGGGAGCTGGGCCTGCAGCAGACCCGGCCAGCTAGACAGAGACAGTGGCAGAGGCAGAGGAGCAGGGACAGCCTGCAGGGTGTGGCCGGGGAAGAATGGATGGTGTGCACTCAGGAGACTGCTGCTGGCCAGGGCAGGGGAGAGGGGCAGGAGTGAGGGGAGATTAATGCTGAGGAAGCACAGAGCCAGGTTAGCAAGGAGCTCCTGGGTGGAGGCTGGAGGAGTGAAGGGAGGGCAAAAGCACAGACCCTGCTTGGATAGCCTGGACTTAAGTCCCAGTTCTGCAAACTTGGCAATGATTTACCCCCAGTGTCTTGCTCTCCTCATCTGTAAAATGGACATGTCAGTGATCATAATTAACCCCTTCATGGGGCTGTCAGAGATGAGCTCTCAATGTATCACGTGTTTAGAAAGTGTGATGTGTAATGAGGCTGTGTGAGCCCTAGGTGTAAGTACTGTGCTTGGGGCAAAGGGAAGCTGGGCCATCTCTGGAAGACCACGTGGGAAATTTTAGGGAGTGCAAGATTATTTTTCTGAATGTGATCTGAGCATGCGCTATTTTATTAATGGCCAGGGGTGGGCAGGGAGGCTGGAGGGTCCAGAAATCAAGTGCACCAGAGCAAGATGGGTCCAGCTGTACCAAGGGCATGGGGAGAGATGCGAGGGCTGGGTGAGGTGTGAAGGCGGCCACCTCCCCAGGGCCTGGGGGCATGTTAAGTGTTAGAGAGCAGGACAGGGTGGCATGAGGATACCCTAACATTGATACACTAGCGTTGGAACATCTAGTCTCAAATGCCTCTAAGCTCTGTAGGCAGGGAGACCAGGAAATGGTGCCAGGCTGACCCCTGCGAGAGGATCCAAGGTAAAAGCACCCTGGAGGCCAGCACAGCTTCTTCTGCAGTGCTCCCATGAGGATCAGAGAAGGCGAATGGTGTCCAAGGGCTCAGACTGGAGGCTGCTATTAGAAGCTGGGACTGTGACAGGTGTCACCTTGCTCTACCTATTCAGCCCCTCCCCCAAGTGCAGAGTTGGGTGGAGGTGAAAAGTTCATCCTTGAAGCCACACTGCATGAGTCACAGTGGCTCTGCATGGCACAGATGTCCTGCTTGTCTCAGTCACAGGACTACAGAGGGTGACAGGGCACCTCCTGGGGTCCAACCTATCCAGCATTGGCTCCCCTCTTTAAACCGGGAGCATCGCTCATAGCAAGATTTTGGTGTCACAGATGTCCGTCCACCAAAGGTTTTGAAAGTACCAAGTGCTAGGCATGACCTCCTCCCCATCCTGTGGAGATGAAGGGTCAGGGTGGAGACCCTTTCACCCAGGGAAGTCAGCTGGGAGACCCAGCCAATCCCCATGTTGTACAGATGGGGAAACTGAGGTTCAGAAATTGGCAGGGGCTAACCTGAAATCGCATAGTGTGTTAGTGTCCATCTAGGACCTGTTAGCTGCCTCTGTCCTGCTTTCCTATAGTAAGGGCCAAGGAAGGCAGGAAGCCTTCAGGAATCTGAAAACCAGGCTTGAAGTCTAGATCCTTACCTCAAAGCTTCAGTTTCCTTATCTTTCTACCAGAATTAGTAATACCTTAGAGCTGTGGGGAGGTCAAGTGGCATATTGTGTTATTTATTTATTTATTTTTATTTGTGGTACCAGGGATTGAACTTGGCATATTGTGTTAAAAGGAATGATGTACCGTTTACTCTCAGTGACTCTCAGTGGTCTCAGGACATAGCTCAAAGAGAGAGGATATGCTTGGTGTGTGTTGTTTGGGGTTTTTGTTTGTTGTTTTGGTTTTGGTTTGTGGTGCTGAGAATTGAACCCAAGGCCTCAAGCATAATAGGCAAATGTTTTGCCACTAAGCTACATATTCAGCCCTTTTTCTTTATTATTTCTTTATTTGGGGGGATCTTTTTTGAGACAAGGTCTCACTGTATAGCTTAGGCTGTCCTTGAGCTCACTTTGTAGCCCAGGGTGGTCTCGAACTCTCAGTGATCCTCCTGCCTCATCCTCCCGAGTGCTGGGGTTACAGATGTGCACCATCACGCCTGGCCAGCCCTTTTTATTTCTGAGACAGAGTGTCATTTAGTGTCCAGAGTTGGCCTCAAACTTGCAATCCTTCTGTCCCATTCTCCTGATTAGCTGGGATTATAGACAGATACCATGTCACCTGTGTAGTTTATTATTTTTAAGATAAATTTTTGCAACAAACAGTGTATTTACATGGTCAAAATCATAAAGACTAAATGCAATGTGCTATCCTAGATTGGATCCTGAAGCAAAAAGGACAACAATGTGATTGGTGAAATCCAGATAAAGCCTGGAGTTCAGTTAATAGTAATGCACCAATGTTAATTTCCTAGTTCTGACAAATGTGCCATTGTTATGTAAAATGGTAACATTAGGGGAAACCGGGTGAGTTACACAGGCACTCTCTGTACTATCTTTCCTACCAAGAATAATCTAAATAGGATTCCAAAATAAAAGCCTTATTTTTTTTTTCATTCTAAAGAAACATAGTAAAAAGTCCCCCTCCTACTTTTCCATCCATTCTGTACCTAATTTCTCAGGGATCATCCCTAGATAAGCAAATGCATAGAGATAATATCTTTCCACCTCTCCCAATTGGTACGCCCTGTGGGTGCCTGGTCCCTACTGCCTTGAATTTCTTGCTCTGCTTCATGTTCACTGCTTTCTCCTAGAAACCCCTGCGTCCACCTGGCTGAGGGCCTTCGTTCTGCCTGCCAGGTGGTGGGGAGCACTATGCTGGGAAGTTAAGCCATCCCCAGAGGAAGTGGAGTGCATACCCCACTGCCTGGGCCCCAGTGCCTAGCTGGGATTCCCATTGACAGGGGAGCAGAGCTGCCAGCAGCATGGAGCCTCAGCTGCCACAGCTCAGCCACCTTTTCCTGACCCTGTTCCTTTCCAGTGATGGCTGGGACCACCTCCCTTCCAGACCCAAGGGCCTGCTCCTGAGAGAACCCAAAGACAGTGGGTGTTTGGTCAAAAGTAGGAGGTACACACAGCATCCGTGGGTTCTCTGTCTCTGTTCTGTCCCTTGCAGAACACTCTGAGAGTTTTCCACATCAGTACACTCAGTACTAACTTGTTCATTTTCACAGCTGTGTAGCATTCCAGTCCCAGGATCATAATTTATCTAGTCCCTTGGTGGACATTCACTTTCAGGCTTTTGCTAAGATAATGTTTAAGGAAAACTCTCATACTGGGTCTCCTAGAAGTGGAATTGCTGGTGCCATGGATCTTTGGACTGTGCTATGTTTTTTTGTTTTGTTTTGTTTTTTTGGCAGAACCAGGGATTGAACTCAGGCCCTTGTACTTGCCAGGGAAGCGCTTATTCCACTGAGCCATCTCCCCGGCCCCTGTGCTCTGTTTGATGGCTGACGGCCTACAGATTAATGTAGAACCCCAGGACAGCTATACAGCTGTCTGTGATCTGACCCAGGCGCTGTCCCCTCCTCTTCCCAAGTCCACCCCCTCAAGACAACTTGATGCTTTCAGCTCTCCCTGCATCTCCCGCCTTTGACCATGCTCTTGCCAGTGCTTTTCTCTTTTAGGAAATTCTCTTCCCTTCCCTTTTACCTTTGAAATCTTACTTGTCCTCAGCAATATAGCTGAAATACCACCTCCCCTGGAGTGTCCTCCCAGAGAGTATTAATCCCCTTCGCTGTGCCGCACCCTTGGCTTTGACACTTCCTGGGATTTATTTTTATGTGCTGTCTAATTGCCATGTGTATTTCTGCCTCCTGCACTTGGCCACAAGCTTTTTAAAGGCTGGGACCATATGAGTCACAGAACAGGCCCCATAAATGCTGGAGGAATTAAATTAAATGTGCTGGCAAGTGCTGCATTCTGATCATTTTGTTCTGCTGTTTGCCAGCTTGGCCTTCTAGGACGGTCCCTTGGTGGAGGCTGGAGTGGAACAAGTGAGACAAGTGGCCTCCAGGACGCACCTGCTCATAGGCAGAGCCCTGCGGCCAGACAGCAGGCCAGTGTCCCCTGCACGGCCCTCCCTGATGGTCCTTTCCCAATGGGGCACCATGTTTGGGGGACACATAGTCTACCTAATTAGACCTTGAACCATCCTCATTCCCATCCCCCTCCTCAAACCCCTGGAAACTACTGATTTACTTCTTGCTCCTACTGATTTGCCTGTTCTGGACATTTCATGTAAATGGGATCCTACCATATGTGGCCTTCTGTTTTCTGGTTTTGTCACTGAGCATGATGATCTCAAGACTAATCCCTGTTTTGGCACATATCAAGATTTCCCTTGAGAGTAGAATAGTATTCCACTGTTCAGCAGGTAAAGCATCCCTATTCCCAGGTGAAGAAACCATGGCTCAGAGAAGGAAGCATGGGGTGAGAGTTATAGCAGGCTGGAAGGGGCCTAAAACCTGCTCGCTTCTCCCTGTGGCACCACTGGATGGTGAGCACCTTTGCACCCAGCTAGTCCCATCCACTTCCTTCCAGAGGCCCCACACAACTCTGGAAAGTGAAGGGGCTGGGGAGACAGCTCAGCAGTCTTAAGTGCCTACCTGGCAAAAGCAAGGACCCAGGCTCAATCCCCAGTACCACATGCCGCGCCACCATGCTGGCCACCAAAACCAGGCATGCTGAGGCACACCTGTAATCCTAGTGCTGGGGAGGCTGAGACAGGAGAATCACTAGAGTCATTGCTGCATAGCAAGACCCTGTACCAAATAAATAAATGAATAAGAATTTTTTTTAAGGGCCGGCCAGAGAGCTCAGCAGACTAAAGCACCTGCTTGGGCAGAGTACAGCAACAAGGATTTGATTCCCAACGTGCCATGCTGGCCCTGCACCCGAGAAGACTGGGTGTGGTGGTGCGCGCCTGTAATCCCAGCACTTGGGAGGCTGAAAACAGCAAGGATCACTACAAGTCCAACCTACATAGTGAGACCCTATAGATCCTGAAGACCCTGTACTAAATACATAAAAATAAATGAATAAACTGCATAGAAAATGATGTTTTAAAAAAAGAAAATGGGAGAGGTAAGTGTGTCAGAACTGCAGGGCTGGGACAAGCACAACAGATGCAGCTGCGAAATGGCAGCAAGAGGTGCCTAGGTTCCTGCCTGAGCTTGCTGCGACCAGGAGGAGAGGAGCATCCACCCTGCCCCTTCGCAGCCCCAGAGCTGTCCCTGTGGGGACCTGGGAGCTGTCCATAGGGCTGGAAGGTGCCCACTCTGCAGCTACAGCCAGCTGTCCCACACCAGGCCTTCTGATAGGCTCCAGGAACATCCACCCCAGGGAGGGATGTGGGCTTTTATTCATCAGCAAAACCCACGTTGGCCAGCACCTCTGAGGAGGCAGCCTGACTGCTGACTCTGAGCTGGGACACTGCAGCCTCCACAGCCTCCACCTGCTGTGTGTCCATGGGCGAGTCTCAACCCTTGCCTGAGCCCAAGTGGTAAAGCAAAGCACAAAATGGTGAACCAGATGCAACAGGGTCAGTGCTGAGCAGCACCACAACCCAGAGGTGTTAGAAAGTCTCCTGTGGGGACTACAGAGGGCCAAGCCCCAGCCCTGGCTCCCTCCAGTTCCATGCAGAAGTGGCCAAGCTCCTGGCCCATGTTGCCCCCAGATCAGAGTATATTGACACAAATCACGTGTGTCTACACTCTCCCCATGGTGCCTGCTAGCCCAGTGTGGCCACTGGGCCCTTGAAATGTGGCTAGTGTGACTGAATTTTTTTTTCACATGCATGGTGTTTTACTCTTTCAAGAATGGTGCTAAAACATCACTCTAAGGCTGAAAAAAAAAAGTTTGAAGTAGACAGTTTTATGAGGATGAGTTGTAACACAAATGATGCTTGTTTACTTTAAGAAATACTCAATCTTGGAGCATATCAGGTACCAGTTGGTAGTAGTACCCAGGTTTCCCAAAGAGCCAGGCACCATTTTTCTCCTGTCTGCATAGATTTCTCATTAGCTGCCTTCTGCTTTTGTTGCATGATCTCAGAGTCCCTCTGCTTTCACTGAGTAGTCAAGCTATCCTCTTTTCTGTTTCCCTTGTTTATTTCTTGGGTTTTCTTCATGTTCTTCTGGTGGGCAAGTTCTTGCTGATTGCCACGGGCCATGCCAACCACCCCGCCGCGTCTAGAAGAGAGCAACTCAAGCAACGGCTCCCTCACACGCTTGGTGGCCACTGCCACCCATCAACCTGGAAGACTGAGCGTGCGTGGGTTTCACCTGGATGACCCTGACTGAATTTTTAAATTTAGTTCTAACTCAAATGTAGACCAGGTCTAGACAGATAGGTTCTGAGAACACAAGGAGGAATGAGGCCACTCAGAAAGTGCCCAGAGCCCAAAACACACCCAACCTTTGTTGGTTTAACAGCTCCAGAGGCCAGCCTAGACGTCCAGAGGCCTGTGTACAAAACCCAGCTGCCCCCATAGTGCTGTGTGACAGCCAGGTCCTAGCCCCTCTCTGAAATTCTCAGGGGCTAAACACGGTGCCCAGCCTTGTCCATGCTGTCAGTAGCACCCTGTCCTCCTCCTGCCCTCCCCTGAGGAGGAGGGGCCTAGAGTTCTGCCCAAGGATGAGAGGGACTCCCAGCCACAGGTGGTGGACTCCACTTGATGATAAGAGCCACAGTGGTTCTTGTAGAGCAGTCACTTTGCGCCAGGTGCTGTGCCTAGCCCTTGTAAGCTTGTTTATCCCTCCTAGAATCCCTTAGAGGACACTGGAGAGGTCAAGGAACCAGCTCCAGATCACACAGCAAGTAAATGTGAGCACCAGGATCCAAACTCCAGGGTGCTGGCTCTGGAGCCCTCATTCCCATATCCCTGGGGCCACCACCCAGAGTGTCTGAACAACAGTGGGTCCTGAAGAGGCCTGGAGGTGGAGGGGACAGAGCTGGACACAAGCGGAGTCCCTGGGCTTGGTCAATGTCTTGTCCTGCAACTCAGGCTCTTCTTAGATAAAGGTTGGGTGACCCAGTCTCTTCTAGGATTGAGGGGTCTTGGCTTAGGAATCCAGAGAGGAAGCACAGACCAGGCTCTTTTGTTCTCCCTCAGCTACAGACCTTGCTTCCTCGGCCCTGTGTCCCCACAGTCCTTCATGCTTGGAATAAGCGTATAATTCATCATCTAAAGTGTGACACTTTGAGAATGAAACAGAGCTGTAACCGCCAAGAACTCGCAACCACAGGTGGAACCCAGGCAACCCAGGATGCGTCACCCTCTTCATGCACTTGCAGTTTGGTTTAGAGAGACACCAGAGCTCTCTGTGATGCTGAACATGGTAACCTCCATCTTGGAAGGATCCCAGAGGAGACTCCTGCCTGCAAGGGTAAAGGCTTCTTGGAGGAGGGGATGTCTCCTCTGAGCTTCAGGGTGTCAAACAGAAAAGAGGCTAATGACAGAGTGTTCTCAGAAAGCTCCTAGGGAACAGAATCACCAGGCTCCATCCAAGACCCAGACTCAGAAGCAAGAAAGAGAATGAGGGGACCAGCAATCAACCCCCTCTCCCCCATCACGCAGCTCCCATCCTCCCCAGGTCCCCTCTCTGAGGCTCTGTCTGTCTTAACTCCTTCATTCACTTCTCAACTTTGTATTGTGTGCCCACGGAGTGGCTTATTTACATTTAGTGCCAGGGTAGTGTGGAAGAAGAAACCGGTGTGGTCCCACACCTCTCTGCAATAGAGGGCAAGGGAGACATCAGCCAAGAACATAAGAAACCCAGCAGGAGGACGACCTGCTTTGAAGGAAATCATTCAGAGTGTGAAGAAAGCAGGGTGGGATAGAGAAATCTTCTTGGAGACGGGTCAGGAAGGTCTGTGAAGAGGTGGTATTTGAGTGGAGACTCGAATCAATAGAAGCAGCTGGATATATGAAGAACTGAGAAGAAAATGTTCAGATGGAAGGAGCAGCACGGGCAAAGGCTCTGTGGCCACAAAGAGCTGGTGGTGCTGGAAAAATAACTAAAGAGATCAGTGTGGCCAAGTGAGGAGGAGGGGCCTCGAGTTCTGCCTGAGGATCAGAGGAGACCTTGAAGGGACTTGGAGGAACTGGGTCAGGCGAATCCATGCAGGTTGTTTTCAAGGATGACTGTGATTCTGTATCTGTAGTCCCTTTGTTATGAGAGTCTCAGAGCTTCTAATTCTTATTTCTATCTTCTCCCATCTTTTCTGCATCTCCCACACAAGGAAAAGTGCCTGGAAGGGACCCTCTGTGCCCTCTGAGGCCTCAGTTGAGGCCAGATTGGTTTGTGCAGGGTGTGGTCACATTGAAAACCTGTCCCTACCAACCACATCCCTCCACGTCTGTGCCCTGCATCCCCAGGGAGCTGCAGCATCCACATGTTAAGCCCTGTGTGCAGATGTCACCCTCAAGAAAGTTCCAGGAATTCTCCAAGCAGAGGAGGGACCATGCTAGGGACACTGTTGGTCACATGACCTTAGAAGCCAATGACTACAATCTTGACCAAACAACCAGTTGATTGAATGACATGCTTTCCAACAGTTGCTATGGACACTAACTTAGGCTGGGAGCAGGTTGGACCTTGAATCTGTGAGGATAACAGAGCTGTCTGAAATGAAAAGGATCCTGGGATCTCAACCTGGGCAACAGGGCCAGGGGATTGGAGCTGTGAGTCACACCAGCTCCACTCTCCCAGACAGTGACTTCTCAGGCCTATTTTTGTGTAATGGATCACCCGCATATTTGGTAGTACAGTAAGCTTGGGTTGTGTCACTAAGGACTCTGGAAGAAACCTCCCTGAGTGGCTCTGGCCCAGGGTCTCTCCAGAGGCTGCGTTCAAGGTGACAGTTGGGCTGCTGCCATCTGAAGAGGGTTCCGAGGTGGCTGTTCAGGTGCTTGGCAAGTGGCTCGTAGGAGCCCTCAGCTGCTCCCATGTGGCCCTCTCCTTAGGGCTCTTGTGCCCACAACGTGGCAGCTGACTTCTCCAGAGAGAGAAGTGGAAGTTGCATGGCTTTCCTGACCTCACCTCAGGTGTCATTCTTGATGTTGATTGGCTCCACAGGCCCTGCCCATGTTGGGGCCAGGTGCTCCTGAGGACTTGGACATCAAGGGTGGCAGGCTGCAGGGTATATGTTAGAAGCTGGTGCTCCTGGCCTCAAACTCCCATCAGGAAGAGAGTGTGCAGCTAAGGGAGCTCCCACGTACAGGGAGCCTGACAAACAGCACACACTCAGAGCAGACAACTTGCCCGTAACCCTGCAGCTGCCCCGCTGCCTGTAGCATTTCTTAGCACCCTCAAGACTTTCATTTAGTGAGAACTTTGGAGCCTGTACTATACCCAGGCCCTGTGCTCGGCACTTGTCACCCAGCAGTGACAAAGATCTGCCCTATCCTGACTGTTCAGTGGGCAACACCATGAAGAGGGGTTCTGGGCTGGCCTCTCTGGTGGATGTGAGGCCAGAGAGGAGTGAACAGCAGCAAGTAGACAGCTGAGAACCAAGCACAGCAGGCGACAGGCCAGGGGGATGGGAGGGAGCGCAAGGCCCATGGGCGTGGAGCAAAATGGAGACCCAAGGGAGTGAGGGCAGGAAGTAAGGTCTGGAAAGCCAGACTTAAGGACTGGCTTTTAGTGCAAGGGCCACAGCCATCTTCAAAAGGATCTGAGCACTGGTGTCTGGGTAAGGGGCTGGGAACCTGGCCCCAGGCAGTGCTGGGACAGGATGAGCAGGGGTAGGTGCTGGGCACTTGAGGAAGACCAGGCTGTCTGCAAAGTATGCACTATTGAATGAGACTTGGGGTCAGACCATGAGCTGTGAAGGATGCACCCAGGCTTCTGACCTAAGCAAGCAGGACAGTAGTGTCATCGCCACTGAGCTGGGCAGAATGCAGAGGGCAGGTGAGCTGGGCAGGCCATACTGCACCTCAGACAACCGAGCCAAGATGTCAGGGAGGCAGTCATCGATAATTCTGGTGTTTGCAAGTGAGATTCGGTGGAAAACATACATTTAGAAGTTAGAAGATACAGGTGGTGCTTAAAGCCAGGAGGCAGGGTGTGATGGTGGGGCAGGCAGAGAGAGGGGAAGATGCCAGATCCTTCATGGAAGAGAGGGCATAGGGAAGCCAGCCAGAGATGGAGCAGGCATGGTGAGAGTGAAGAGGGGAGTGGCAGGAGCACCTAATGTCATGAGTTAGCACATTCTGCCTCTCTCCCCCTTTACCCATAGCATGCTATGGATGTCCCAGAATGTTCAGCCGTCTCACCCCACTTCATTTCTAACCCTTCAGCTTCAGCTTACTACCCTGTCCCATTCTGTGTATGTGCTCCTCCCTCGCTGACAGCTCAGCACTGAGCAGGACTTCTCACTGTACTCACAGTTTACCTGTGCTAACACAGTCTTTGACAGAACTCATCTTCCCAGCAAATGTAGAAGAATTTAAGTGGGAATATTAAGGTATCTAGGCTGGTTAAAGGAAAGAGTTATGATTAAGGGAAGCACACTGGGTTGTATCTGAAAAATGGCTTGGGGGTCGGTTAGTGTGGGTTGCCTGTCACATCAAGGACCGAGGAGGGGAGAGAGATCCACAGAAGTTTCTGGATCATGATGCAGTCAGGTGAGTGTTGCTCAGGAGAGCCACACTGGGTTCTGTTCCAGGCCTAGTCCCTAATTAGCTCTCTGATGCTCACAGGCCCCCTCTGGTTCCATGGTAGGGGAGGGCAGGGAGGCCCAGTTCTGTGGCAGGTAGGGAGAGTGGCTGCAGCACAGAGGCATCAGGGAGTAGAGGGCTCCCAGAGGCAGCAGCTCTGCTATTTCCTCGTTTTCATGAGGGCAATGAGGCTTATATTAATGAGAGGTAATTATGGGCACCCGGATGGGCCTAAGTATAGCTCATTGACAAAGACAGTGCCAGGCAACCAGCTGCTCCCTGCAAGGCCAAGACTGCCTATTTTAAGACTGCCCCAAGGTGACAATCTTGCCACCCCTGGGTATTGGGTGGTAAGGAGCTCATGCCCACCAAGCCAGAGTGAGAGAATCAGTGTAGCCAGATGCTCAGAGCATCCTCATGCAAACCCCCTACTGCCTAGAGAGGGAGCTCAGGCCCTATGCTGGGCAAAATCCCAATGGGAAAGCCTTGGCCTGGGTGATTCCCCGAGAGCTCAGCAAAAGGTGAGGAGGGGAACATGACTGCTGTTGATGGAGCAACTGAGGTGGGAGCTTTCTGTATAACACCGTAATTAACTTTCACCATAATCTTGAAAAGCAGAAATCACCATCCCCATGTTACAGATGAGAAAACCAAAGCTGGGGAGGGAAAATAATTAGAACACTAAATGCCCTGCAGCAAAGAGGTAAGGAAATAGAATCTGGGTCTGTCCTGCCTTAGCAGACATTCCTTGGGCAGCCACTTAGGGATATCTGTGAGAGGTGAGGAGGCAGGACTGGGTGGAGGAAGGATCTCCAGTGCAGCCACACAAAGTTCTTGGCTAATCCCACAGGAGCTCTGGAGCTGAGACAGCCCTTAGGCTGCTCCACAACTGGGCCAGAGGAGTCATAGCTTGGTGCCTGAACCTCTACCAGTTATGGGCTGCAACTGCCCTGGGGAAGGAGCTAGCCCTGCTGAGCTTGCAGGTGCCTAGCAGGAGCTTGACTAAATCGTCAGCAGCCAGCACTCCTGGCAGCTGAAGGCTGGAAGGCCTCTGCACAGGGAAACCTGGGTGGCCACCACAGCAACCATCTAGGTCCATCTCCAGAACTCTTCTCAGTCCTGCTCTGCACACAAAGCACCAGCTCCTGTCCTCAAGAAAGTTATGGGAATATGAACTCATTGTGTTTGTGGAACTAATAGGCTGGGGGTAGCTGAGAAGAGGGGCCATCAGTGTCAGTGGGGAAAGAAAGAATGAGTGGTCAGTTGTGGGAAAGGAGGAAACACTATCAGAAATCTAGAGGAGCCAGGCATGGTGATGCAGGCCTGTAACGCCAGCACTTTGGGAAGCTAGGGCAGGAGGATTGCAAGTGCCAGCCCAGCTGGGACAACTTTGTGAGACCCTATGATAGCTTGTGTCTAGAGGTCCCCGCAAAGCCTCATGTGGTCATAAGTGGGTCTTGTTCAGAGGTGGCCGGATCTAGAGTGTGTGACGCTGCAATTGATTCATGGTGCAATGCTAGGATCAAGGGCACTACTGGTGCAAGTGCTACCCGCCCTAAATAGCCTGGATAAGATAAGGGATAAAAAGAGCTGTGGTCATCTCTTGTTGCTTTTGCTGCCTTCTGCCCACTATGAACTGTTTCTTCTCTGCCACCCTGCCTTGGTGCCAGCCAACTATGGACTTTTAAACCTCTACAAACTGTGAGCTAAATAAACCTTTCCTCCTTTAACTTCGGGTATCAGGTATTGTGTCTCAGTAATGAGAAAAGAAACTAAGGCAGACCTTGTCTAAAAATGAAAAAAATGTCTGCGGATTCAGCTCAGTGTGAAGGTGCTGGGTTCAGTCCCCAGTACTGGGGGTTGGGGGGGGGTGAGTGGGTGTGGTGAGGTGATGCATGCTTGTAATCCCAGCTATTTGGAAGGCTGAGTCAGAAGGATTGTAAATTCAAAGCCAGTCTGGGAACCTTAGCAAGACTCTTTCAAAATAAAGAAAAAGGAAGGGCTGGGGATTTAGCTCAGCAGAAGTGTACCCCTGATTTCATCACAGGCAACACACAGACACACACAAACAAAAACTAGAGACAAAATGGGAGAAAAGATTTGTAAACCATGTATCTGATGAGAGTTTAGTATTCAGAATATATAAAGAACTCCTGGGGCTGGTGAGATGGCTCAGTGGTCTAAAGTACCTACTTAGAACAAGCTTAGCAAAGCACAGGGACCGTGGTTCAATCCCCCAGCCCCACATGCCAGCCAACTCCGCCCCCTGGTGGGCTGAGCTGGCCACACACACACATACACACATAAATAAAATTTAAAAAAAAAAAGAACTCCTGGGGCAGGAGAGATGGCTCTGTGGAATAAGCGCTTCCCTAGCAAGCACAAGGGCCTGAGTTCAATCCCTGGTTCCAAAAAAACTCCTAAAGCTCAACAACAACCCAATTTTTTTTTTTTTTTGAGGCAGAGTTTAACTATGCAGCTCTCAGGCTGGCCTTGAGCTCACTTTGTACCCCAGGCTGGTCTAGAACTCACACTGATCCTCTTGCCTCAACCTCTCGAGTGCTGGAATTACAGGCATGTGCCACCACACCTGGCAACAAGCCATTTATAAAATGGGCAAAAGACTTCAATATACATTTCACCAAAGAAGATACATGAATGGCCAATGAGCACAAAAGATGCCCCACCTTGCTGGGTGTAGTGGCACATGCCCCACCTTGTGGGAGGCTGAGGCAGGCTGTTGCAAGTTAAAGCCCAGCCCTGGAACTTACTGACTTAGTAAGACTCGGTCTCAAAATAAAAATAAAGGTCAGGGGATGCAGCTCAGTATGAAGGCCCTGGTTCAATCCTCAGTACCTTCCTCCACAAAAAAAAAAAAAAAAAAAAAATGTTGCACATCACTAGTTATCAGGGAAAACACCAATCAAAGCCACAATGAGATATAAGTTCATACCTACTATGATGGCTTGATTTAGAGAAAAGGAAAATAACACATTCTAGTAGGGAGGTGGAGAAATTGGAACCCTTGTATGCTGGTGGTGAGACTACAAAATGGTATGGCTGCAATTCAATTATTAGATATATACACAAAAGAATTGAAAACTAGAACCAAAACAGATACATACTTGTATGCCAATGTTCATATCAGCATTATTTTCAATAGTTGAAGACGGAAACAATCCAAATGTCTATCAACAGATGAATGGATAAACAAAATGTGGTGTGTACAGTCATGGACTCCATAACAATGTTTTGGTCAACAACAGAAAATATGTCCAACCAAGGTCCCATGGGATTGCATCATAGCCATCTTAGTTTGTGTAAGCGTGCGCTGTGACACAATGACATTGCCTCCTGACACATTTCTCAGGAGGTGTCCCCATCATTGAGTAACATATGACTACATGCACATGCCACAACATAGATGGACTTTAGAAACAGTAAGCTAAGTGAAATAGGCCTCACACTAAATGACAAGTGTTGTATGGTTTCACTTATTTGGAAAATCTATAATAGGCAAATTCATAGAGATAAATAGATTCAAAATTAGCAGGGGCTAGGAGAAGGGGAGAAATAAGGAGTCACTGCTTAATGGGTACAGAATTTCTGTTTCAGATAATGAAAATGTTTTGGAACTAGGCAATGGTGGTGGTGGTGGTGGTGGCACAACATTGGGGATTTTTATTAATTTTATTCAGAAACAAATATCAATGAGACAATCTCAAAGTCAATTAATAGGACAGTTTCAATAATTAATACATTGCATATTGTTGTCTTCATAGTGGTTATTCATAGTACAAGATGCAGACATGATATCCTGTCCAAACATCATTAGTACAAATCTTTCTTCTCATTGAATTAAGAGAAAGTAGCTGTATATCTATCCTAACTATTTTGTATAAACAGATACAAAATGGTCCTTCATTTGTATCCCCCTTTTTGTTTAGTTTTGTCAGAGATGGGTATTCCATTGCCATTTAAATATTGTAGGTGCGTGAATTCAGCAAAATAATCCAACAGAGTCCAGTAATCCATTATAGTAGTGGGTTATCTGTAGGACTGGCAATGTCAGAAGTTATTGACTTGAGCCTTTTACAGCTCAGCATATTAATATGGCTTTACTTTTTATACCTTGTTTTTATACTTTTCTGCTGGATGGTTAAGACCAAGATAAAGCAAGACCTGTATAACAAGACATGTAGCTTTTGTATCTGATAAGGTCAGTCAAATCCCCTCAGGATTTACCCTGAAACCCTGTACTGCAGTTTGTAGATCCTTTGTCAGTGGCTCAACATTGTGAATGTACTTAGTATCACTTGATTGCACACTTAAAAAGGGTTAAAATGGCAAATTTTGCTGGACGTGTGGTGCACACCTGTAATCTCAGCACTGGAGAGACTGAGGCAGGAGGATTGCCAAGAGTTTCAGGCCAGCCTGGGCTACATAAGCAAGGCCCTGTCTCAAAAGAGGGGGGGGGAAGGATTTTAGATTACGTATATTTTACCACAATAAAAATAAACATGGAAAAGAGGTACATCCATGGAGACAGAAAATAAATTGATGTCTGAGAAGAGGGAAGAGGGAAGAGGGAATGATTGCTGTTGGGTATAGTTTTCTTTTGCAACCATGAAAATATTTTGAAACTAGAGTAACAAGGTCACAACAGTATGCATGTACTGAATGTCACTGCATTGTGCAGTTTAAGTGTATACTTTAGAATGGCTAAATTTGTCATATTAATTTCTTCTCATTTGAAAAAAATGAGGGAAATGGAGAAATAAAATCTCCAAGAACAGAAGATGTTGTTGGAGATGTATCCAAACAAGTACATGTTTGTGATGTATCCAAATAAGTACTCAAGGGCCAGCCAAATAGCTCAGAGGATTAAAGCACCTGTAAGCAGGCGCAGGGGCCAGGGGCACACTGAGACAGCAATTGAGACTGGGCATGGTGGCACATGCCTATAATCCCAGCTCTTGGGAGGCTGTAAGCAGGTGGATCACTATGAGTCCGATCTAGTAGTAAAACCCTGAACACCCTGTAGACCCTTCCCTAAAATACAAAAAAAAAAAAAAGCATATAAATACTCAAGGGAAAATATACAGGCTTTTGATGACACATTTATTAGAATATAAGGAAATCAGGAAATAAATGAGCTAGGCTTCCAGGTTTTTTTAAAAAAATGGAAATTCTGTTGAAAAAGGAAAAAAAAAGTAAAAAGAAGAAAGAAAGGAAAGAAAAGAAAAGAAAAGAAAAGAAAAGAAAAGAAAAGAAAAGAAAAGGTTCTGAACCCAGCTTTGTCAGGGGCAAGGGAGCAGGTAGCCTCCTGTGCTGCTTGTTCCTCCGGCTGACCCTCTTGTCCCCCAGGAGGCCATGTGGCTGGGGCTTCTTACAATTCTAGAGGTCCCTGGCCTTGACCCAGTGAGTCACAGGGCTTTCCTGCTGGGGGCTCTAGAGGAATGCCATGCTTCACCAGTGCCAGCTTTGAAGGCTGTCTGCATTTCCTGCCTCATGACCTGACATCACTGCGGCCTCAGTTTCTGTTTTCACATCTTCTCTGAGCCACATGTTTTCCTCTGATGTGATTTGTTGTGCCCAGATAATCCATAGTAATCTGTCCATTTCTAGGTTCTTAACTTAATCACATCTGGAAAGTAACCACTTGTGCAAAGTTCCCTGAACAAGGACATGGCATCTTTGGGGACCTACCATGCTTGGCTTCAGCTGCAACCTTCAGGCTGGCCCAGTACCTCAGGGAGCCTCATCCCTCTGAGTCCCTGCTGTGCTGCAGCCAGCCCTGCTCCTTACTGACCCTCTGTACACCAAGCACAGGCCAGACCAAGCCCTGGGAGTCCCCAGAGCAGGAGCTCTGCCCACCTATTCCCAAGAATGTGCCTCTGTTCTCTACTCTGAGAACTCCGTTCTAGGCTCTCACTGATTTATCTCAGTCAGAATGATGAGTCTGTGGGCTTGTTGGCCTATCCAACTTCACTGGCCCAAGGATCTACCCCAGAGGTCTCTCCTAGTAGACATTTGGTATGGGACAGAGTGGGTTTTTACAGAGGGTTCACACTTGATATAAGGATTTTTCTGCTAAAGTACCTTTGGACAGCACTGCCCTGAGATGCACTGCCGTGAGATACAGGTAAGACGGGCCCTGCCAGGTCCTACTCTCTGGCTTTCTAAAGGCTATGTCTTCCCCATAAGGAAAGACACATTGAAGGGATCAAGGGTCGTGCTCACAAGCACTTCTTTAGACCACACCCTGGATGCTGAGGGTCCTGGAAGTTCCTGTCCAGAAGGCCCCAAGCCTGCTTTCAGGGGGGTCCTTCCATGGGAGATCAGCACTGCCGGAGGACCATCCCTAGGCCTGAGAGGTGTCTGCCTGGTGTTTGTAGACAGAGCTGAAATGAATGAGTAGGGTACATTTGTGTGTGTGCCGCTTCTAGTGGAGAGGGAAAGAAAATGGGAGTGGGTAGCTCCCACTACTGATCCCACCATGGAATTTGAAGGAGACTGAGACTAATCTGACCTGGCTATCCAGGTTACTATGAAGGTCTAGCATTAAGTCTGGAGAGTAGTGTGTGCTTTGGCTAACAATGAGCTGGCTTGAATTGGAACTTGTACTTACACCCACAAGACATGGGCCTCTGTGTGTGCCCTTGTCCTTGACTCCACAATGACAAGGCTGATTCCTTGACCTCAGGGATCCAACCCCTAAGATCTGACCTTCCCAGTAACCTGTCCTCTCCAAATCCAGCTGACTTTTCTCTGTCTTCTCTCTTCAGGATAGCTGCTGCCTGGGAGACCTGACCCGGGTGCCCTGCTAGGGCAACGGCCCCTGCCCACGGGCTGGGATCATGAAAGGCCTCGGTGACAGCCGCCCCCGCCACCTCTCCGACAGCCTGGACCCACCTCATGAGCCCCTGTTCGCAGGGCCTGATCACAACCCCTACCTGCTATCACCCACAGAGGCCTTTAGCCGCGAGGCCCGCTTCCCAGGACAGAATACCCTGCCAGGCGACGGCCTCTTCCCGCTCAACAACCAGCTGCCGCCACCCAGCAGCACTTTCCCCCGTATCCACTACAACTCCCACTTTGAGGTGCCAGAGGAGAGCCCCTTCCCCAGCCATGCCCAGGCCACCAAGATCAACCGACTGCCTGCCAACCTCCTGGACCAGTTTGAGAAACAGCTGCCCATCCACCGTGATGGCTTCAGTACCCTCCAGTTCCCCCGTGGTGAGGCCAAGGCCCGTGGTGAGAGCCCTGGCCGCATCCGCCACTTGGTCCACTCTGTCCAGCGACTCTTCTTCACAAAGGCACCCTCACTGGAGGGCACAGCAGGCAAGGTCGGGAGTAATGGCAACAAGAAAGGTGCCATGGAGGACGGCAAGGGCCGGAGGGCCAAAAGCAAGGAGCGGGCCAAGGCTGGGGAGCCCAAGCGACGCAGCCGCTCCAACATCTCAGGCTGGTGGAGTTCTGATGACAACCTGGACGGTGAGGGTGGTCCCTTCCGCAGCAGCGGCCCAGCCTCTGGGCTGATGACTCTAGGCCGCCAGGCAGAACGCACCCAGCCACGCTACTTCATGCACGCCTACAACACCATCAGTGGGCACATGCTCAAAGCCACCAAGAACAACACCACTGAGCTGACTGCCCCTCCACCCCCACCTGCACCGCCAGCCGCCTGCCCCAGCCTTGGGGTGGGCACGGACACCAACTATGTCAAACGGGGCTCCTGGTCCACACTGACCCTCAGTCACGCCCATGAGGTCTGCCAGAAGACCTCAGCCACCTTGGACAAGAGCCTGCTAAAGTCCAAGTCCTGCCACCAAGGTCTAGCCTACCATTACCTGCAGGTGGGTATCCTCCGGGGTTGGATGGGATGAGGGCTGGGAGAAAAGCTGCACTGGACTTTTGTCCTGTCTGTCACAGATTCATGTGGGAAGTAGCTTCAGTCTGGGATCCCGTGTGTTCAGCTCTGAACTGGGTGGCTGGTGGCACCTGTAAATACGAGGATTCCCCCCACAGATCAGACTCAACAGATTGTTGGTAAGGGCCCTTCTGAGCCCAGCCCTGGGAAGGGACTAAAATATGCCTCTACCCCTTAGAAGGAAAATCTGGAAGCTGTGCCATCCCATTCGCCTCAGAGGATCAGTGCATGGCAGTTCTGATTATCAGCCTCCTACCTGCCATTCCCTGAATACTGGCAGCTTCTCGAAGAGAGGGACCATGTCTGATGCAGCCGTGTGTTCCCCAAGACCCAGGGCAGGGGGGCCTGCCCCTTAGCTCAGTTCTTTAAGTGCCTGCTTCAGCAAAGCAGTCAGGCCCAGGTTGCTGTGGTTCCATCCCCAGAACTCAAACCAGCTAAACCTGCCCTGAAGGCATTCAGAGCAAAAAAAAAAAAAAAAAAAAAAAGACCCAGGGCAGGACCTGGCATGGAGGAAATATCCAGGAAATGTGGGAGAAGTAGAGGGAGAGATGGACAGTTAAGTAAACAGAGCTAAAAGTAAAGAAGACACAGTCCCGATGATCAGGATACTAGGAGAGAAAGAAGCAGAAACAGACGGTGGGTCAGTGTGGCAGAGTGGGATGGGAGCAGCACCAGGAGCCACCAGCCCTAAAGGCCCTAATGGACTTGGAAAGAACTTTCTTCTTTTATATGCTAATGTTTATTGAGCTGCGTATTATACACTAAGGCCATACAACTTGAAAATGGCAGAAGGCTGAGAAAGGGTTCTCAAGGGCAAGACAAGAGGCTGTGAACTAGACAACTGGGATTGGAAGTTACAGGAAGCACGTTGCTGATGGAAGGGGCTGCTTCTATAGGGAGTAAGCATCTTACCCCAGGGGTGTATGAGCGCAGGCCTGGGCCTTGGGTACCCACATAACATACATTTTGAAGGAAAGGAACTTCGAAGTCTAACAAAGCCTGAGCTATCGTTCTATGTAAAACTCCAGAGACAGTAAAACTATTGAGGAAGGCTCCTTTTCTTCCCCCATAGAAAGAAATAGAAAGCAAGGTAACTTTTACGTATTTAGGGCTTTTGTGGTTTTCAATCTACTTCCTTAGTTTAGAAACAGGGAGGGTGGTGTGTGACCTGGCTCCCTCTCTAAAGTATGGTTGGGTCTGATGAGGTAGAAATGCCTCCTCTCCAAGGAAAGGGCTCTTCAGTCCCTGGGCTTGTACTGCCTGCTTAGTGACAGGGGATGAGCAGGTACACTGGCAGCATGTTCTGAGCAGAGCCTGTTCCCAGAGACAGTAGCCTAGGGGGGATGCACTAACTAGTGGCTGAGGAGATAGAATTTCCATGCCCTGATGACTGGCTGGGAAGTCACCTGGGGATGTGATGGGAAGGTTCAAGTCCCAGAGGTAGCAGGAGGTGGCCACTGGCATCTAGACCATCCAGAAAGGCATGCTGCTTGTATGGGTGTGCCAGTCAGGGTGTGCAAGGTGTGCTGTATACCCATGCTGGAACACGTGCACCTGGGCATCTGTGCTGAAGTGTGCCACCCTGAGGTGTCCACGGAATGTGTTGAGGTGGGTGTGTGGTGAGATGTATGTCCAACTGCAATGGCTGCTGGTGTGAGCATAAGGAGATTGTGGGGTGCTGAAGCAAGTATGCGCTGGATATATGTTGTGTCCACAGCTAGGGACTATGTGTGGTGAAGTGGCTGCTGGTGTGCATCTTTAGGGAGGTGTGTGACACGTTGGGCACTTGCGAAGGGGCTTGGAGGGGAATGGTGTGCTTGTTTTCTGTGTGCTGAAATGTGAGTGTACAATAGGGTGTGTTCATTCTGTGTCCAGGCTGAGGGTGAGGACTCCAACTTGAGGTCCCAAAGCATGAAGTATTGAGATGTGTGTATTTATTTCATATAGTGACCATCTACCATGTATACATAACCACATGTGTTAAGTGACAAAAGAGTATAGGCTGTGTATACTAAAGGGACTGGGGAGGTCTTCTGAGTTGGTTACAGCTACCATAACTACTGAGACCAGGGTGCCCAGGGCTGCCCTCACAGCTGTGGCCCTACTTACCACTATCACAGCCCTATTCTATGGGTGGGATCCAGGTCACATGTGGTTGCCTCATTCAGGCAAACCCCTTTGCCTTCTGTACCTTAGTTTCCCCATCCATGAGACTATTTGACTCTGAGACCCTGCCGCCATGCTAATGTGCCACAGACTTCCCAGCTCCATCTTAAGGTCAGGCTTGGGTTCCTGGTCTGGAGGCCTCTCTGCAAGTGGCCTCTCTGCTCAGGCCTGGGGGTTCTCATCTGTGCAGCAAGATCCTAAGCTGTCCCCAGGGTGGCACAAGTGAAGTGAGGGGAAGGTGGGTGCTCAGCAAATGTGGCTGCTGTGAAGCCCACGGTGACCATAGGCCTGGGGCCATCTCAGCTTGGACCTATAGAGAAATCCAGTTCAGAGGGGCAGGGACTTGCTTAAGGCCAAGCAGCAAGGCTGTGGCACAGCTGGTTTTGGAACCTAGGTAACCCACCTAGTCCAGTCTGCTCTGTGCAGCGTGGTCTCTACGACAGTATGAAAAGCCGGGCTCCCCCTGAGGTGTGAAGCAGCTCCTCAAAACCCATTTCCCAGATGATGAATGATGAGCCACAGGCCAGACCGCCGGCCCCGGCCCCTGCCCCCTTGCTGAGTCCCCTCCCCCCAAACCCCTAGGTCCCAGGCGGCGGCGGGGAGTGGAGCACCGCGCTGCTGTCCCCGCGCGACGGGGACGGCACAGCCGAGGGGCCTATCCCGTGTCGGCGCATGCGCAGCGGCAGCTACATCAAGGCCATGGGTGATGAGGACAGCGACGAGTCCGGCGGCAGCCCCAAGCCGTCACCCAAGACTGCAGCGCGGCGCCAGAGCTACCTGAGGGCCACACAGCAGTCCCTAGGAGAGCAGAGCAATCCCCGCAGGTGAGCTGCAGCCCCGCCCCTGCGTGCGGCCTACAGGCAGCCCCTGTGCACTGAGAGCACCGCCCCCAAGCGGACCCAACCCACAGGCCATCCTGCACCCCAGCCCCTCCCCTCCAGGTGAGCTCGTCCTCCCGCGAGCTCTCTCTGGACTGAGTTCTCCCTGTACCAGGCTTTAGTGAGGCTTGACCCCAGGTGAGCCTCTTACAGGTACATCCTTCCCCTGGGGCCCCACCCACCCGCCTTTGGCCACCTTGGAAAGCCCAGACCACAGGTGAATAGTGCCCCTCAGGCTCAGGTTCAGGTGAACTGCTCCTGTGATGATTCGGACTCCTAGCTGAACCTGCCCACAGGCTGGCTGGTCCTGAGGTCTTGAAGCTTGGGCTGGTGCTGCACTGTGAGAAGTTGTCCCCCAAGATCCTCACCAAGAATTCCCATGAGTTCCACCCACAGTTAAGCCCTGACCACAGGTCAGCCTCTTCCTTTGGTCAATCCCACCAATAATTAGACCTTCCCTTAGAACTCTGCCACTGGAGCTACATCCCCAGGTAAATTCCGCACCCACTGGGGAAATGCCCAGAGGTCCCTTCTGGCTAGGCAGCCCTGTCCTTAGTGATCCCATCCTGTGTACCAGCACTGCTCATGGGAGCCTAGCACCTCCTGTTCTTGCCCCTGTAACTCATCACTGCATGGAATTCCATCACTGATGCTCCATCCTAGTGCTCTGAGGCTTAGGAGAATTGGCAGAAATAAGCTTATTCCTAGCTCTTCAGCTCCTAGAGCATGAATTAAGGCATCACAGAGGAGGAAACCTAAGAAGATTAAGACAGAGAAAAGGGAGCCAGCCAGCAGGTGACAGTAATACTGAGGCAGGAAGCGGACAGTGTCCCTCCTATACTTAGAAGAGTCAGGAATCTGGCTGACTGGGGCAGAAGGCAAGGAGTGGCCTGCAGGCTGGAATTCATGACACCAGCCAGCCCGTTTCCTGTGTTTAAGCCAGACACCGAGCTAGGTGACCTCCAAGACCTCTTCTAGTCCAGATAACTTGTGCTTTTGTGTATCACAGTGAACATCAAGGTGGAAGAAGTAGACGGGACCAGAGCACAGGCCTTGAGTGAGAGGGAACCAATAACCATAATAATGGCAGCTGCTGCCCATCAGCACTTGCTTTACTGGCCATGGTCCCTACCCCAGTGCACTGTAATGTGTCTTATTAAATCCTCCCACAGCACCACCAGGAAGGCAGAGTCACCCTGATTTCAGATATGAGAACCCTGAGACTTGAGCAAGGGCTGGTGATGTGTCAAGGTCCAGCCAGTGGAGGAAACTGAATTCTAGCCCAAGCCATCTGTGTTGGTACCCTAAACTTGTGGATACTTCATTTCCAGGATAAGGGCTGGTGGAGACCCAGGGCTAGGTAGGTGTGAGAATGATTGACCAACAGGGGCCATAAAGATAAGTGGTGTGTCCTTGGAGACCTGGTAGAAGCAATCTGAACATTACAGTGAAAATGAGGGTCTTGGGGCAGCCTTCATCAAAGTTTGGGCCTTGACCCACCTCTGTCCCTCTCTGCAATTGGCAGGCGAAGGGCTGTGGAACTAAGCTGGGATGAGCCAGCCTCCAGCTTGACAGGCAAATGCAGATTTGTGCTGCCACCTTCCGGCTGCAGTGGGCATGACACATGGGGGCCACCTCACCCCAGAAAAAGGCCTTCAAAAGCTTTCCCCTTGTTCATCCTCCCACCCCTGCCCAGGCTAGCAGTGGCTTCCATTTTTATCTCTTCCACTGGATGACCATGGCCAGTCTTTTCCTCCACTGGGTCTCAGTTTTCCAGACTGGACAATGGGTGGGCTGAGCCATGTCTGCTCCCCACCCCCCACCAGGAGTTTGGACCGCCTGGATTCAGTGGACATGCTGCTACCTTCCAAGTGTCCAAGCTGGGAAGAGGACTACAACCCCATCAGCGACAGCCTCAACGACTCCAGCTGCATCAGCCAGGTGAGGGTGGCCAGAAAGTCAGTGGGCTTAGGAGAGCCCCCTGAGGAAATCAGCATCCAGCAGTCCCCAGATGTCTACACTGTGTTTATGTGTAACCCTTTGCTAAAGCTACCTGCTACTCCATTGCCTGTTCTGTAGCTAGAGAGCATTGTCACAGGGTCTGACATGCATGGCCTCCTAAACTGAAGGCCTGAGGAGGAAGCCACTGGTGCTGGGGACCCGGGCTGCCAGCAGCAGCTCTGCCTCCTCAATGGGTTCAAAGCATTAGCATAGAAAACTGGAGACCTGGCTTCAAGTCTCAGTTTTGTTACTGCCAGTAAAAACCCTGACCCTCACTTTTTTACTTTAGCAAAGAAGGGTGGTAATTCCTGCTCCACAGAATTATGAATAAAATATATAATGATCTTAAGGCGTTCAGCAAAGGATAGTTACCTTTATGACTGTGTGTCCTTAAGCAAGTTACATCTCTACTCTGGGCCCCTGAGCCCACATGCTTGGTAGCAAGTTGGGCTACCAGGTCTCAGCCAGCTCAGCCACTAACAGCGAAGTACACTGTATGCTGTACTTGCCATTTACCTGTAGTGCTCTCAACCATCAGCTCCTCGAACCCTCACAGCCTTTCCCAGGGGTGACCTTATTACCTGTGTCCCCATTTCCCAGATAAGGACAGAGAAGTGAGGTGATGGGATAAGGAGAAGGGAAAGGTAAGCAGGGGTATAGGACATCAGATTTCTGCTTCTGCTGTGTGCGTAATACCATGGAGTTTATAAAAGGACAGCCAAGCTCCAAGGTCCCCTCTGTGGTGATGAGGGAAGATGAGACCAACCAGGAAGGGGAAAGGCAGACAGCAGCAGTTAGGCAGTGGGGCAGCCAGGTAAAGACCCAGCTTTCTCCCTGACCAAGAACAGGCCTTGGTCCCACTGTGTGGCAGCCATGACCAGAGCTAGTCAGAAGGCTTGGGGGAGGAGGCTGTACCTGCAGCTTAGTGGTAGGGCACATGCCTAGTTTGTGCAAAGCCCTAGTTTAAGCCCCAGTATTGCAAGAAAGAAAGAAGGCTTGGGATCCTGATTTGTCACCACTCTAATATTTCTGGTCTGATTAGGCCTTCCCCCATCCCTCCAGAAACTCAGAAATCTGAGCTTGGATGTTGGGAGTGGTGTAGCACCCTAGCCCAGGAGACCCTCTGCCCCTTCCCTTCCTCTGGGGCCCAGCAGATCCCATATGGATAGCTGTCCTGGCCCCCATAACTGCTCCCTCCACTCCATTGTCAGTGGCCAGGAGTGTATAAGTCAGATGCCAGCAAACCCAAGCCCTCTGTGTTTCCCACCACTCCCTAAGGGAACGCCAGAGCATGTGCTTGCACCTGGGAGCCTGTAAGACCCAGGCCCTGCCTGCCTCTCAGGCCCAGCCCCCATCCTGCTCTAGCCACATAGGCCTTCCCCTGTTTGTACAACAAGGCCACTCTTAATCCTGCTCCTCCAGGCACACTCCATTTGCAGTACCCCCTCCCAAGGGGTCCTGCTCTCAAATCTTTGCACAGATGGCTTCTTGTATCTCAGCTTTTGGCCCAAGTATCACCTCCTGAGAAAGGCCTGTCTTTCTTCTTCTTTTTTTTTTTTCTCCTCCTCCCTTTCCTCCTCTCCCCCACTTCTTCCTTGTTTTCCTCCTCCTCCTCCTCTTCCTCCTCCTCTTTTTTTTTTTTTTTTTTTTTTTGAGCAGAGGTCAAACTAGGACCTTGTACTTGCCAGGCAAGTGCTTATTCTGCTGAGCTATCTCCCCTGCACCACCCTTTTTTTTTTGAGAAGCTTGATCACTCTGTCTACAGTAGCTTCCCTGTTCCCACATTGCCCTGCTTAACCTGGTTTATTGTGGAACTATATTTGTTTGTTTTTCTACTGGTGTCATTCTCCCTCATGAGGTTGGGATCTGCCTCCAAGCAGGTACCTTACTGGCTGCTTATCCCCTGCAGTGTCCCCAGGGAAAATGTCTCGTAGGTGTTTGCTGAATGGACATGTCCCTTCCTGTCTCTCCCATCCTGCCTTCTTCTCTCTGCTCTCTTCCTGTCTACCTCCCTGTTTTCTGTGTCTTATCTCCCCTCATTCACATTTTTCTGCAGTTCCCTCAAATGGGTCTCCAATTCCATGTCTCTTTGTCACAAACTCCATCCCCAGTTTGGCCCTGGAACCTAGAATACCTTTGCCCTTTAGCTATGTAAAAAGGCTCGAGAAATTGGCCAGCCCAAGAACCCCAGCAGGTTTCACCTACAACCTCCTGCCTAGTCCCATCTCACTCTTAGCCCAGGACCATCTGCTCCCTCAAAGCCTTCAGCCCTGGAAAGTTGAATGATTTGAGTTGCATATGTGGCCCCAGCCTGGAGAAAAGAAAGCTCTGGGTGCTGTCTCTAGTTTGTATATCCGGGTGGGCTGCCTGCCCAGGTCAAAGGCAATAGACAGAACATCCATGATCCCAGGAGCTAGACCAAGATAAGGACTTGTGAACAGCATAGTAAAGTCCTTAGGACTTCTCAGCCCCAAGAGTTAAGCCTCCCAAGGGGGCCGGGGAGATGGCTCAGTGGAATTAGCACTTCCCTGGCAAGTATAAGGGCCTGAGTTCCATCCCTGGTTCCAGAAAAAAAAAAAAAAAAAAGAATTAAGCCTCCCAACCCTGGAGGAGACCAAGTGAGACTTCTTGGCAGCTGGGCCACAGCCAGCTGGGGAAGGAAGTTAGAGCAACCTGCCTCAAGTTCCCTTGCACGGAGCCGGAATCCCCAGCCCCAGCCCTCCCTGGCTTTCCCATAACCCTTCCCCTCTCTTTCCTGCAGATTTTTGGACAGGCCTCCCTGATCCCCCAGTTGTTTGGCCATGAGCAGCAGGTCAGTATGTTTGACTTTCTCGCGCATCCCACTCCTGAGTCTCAGTCCTGCACCTGAGTGGTCCTAGCACCTAGCCCAGGCAGGTGCAAGAGGTGCCACCAGGACATCCATCTCCAGTGAGAATGGAGTCCTGATCTTTACCCACCCACATTGCTTCAGTTCTCTGTACTTCAGGGAAAGATGAGCTGGGTTCTCTGTGTGGGGCAAGAAATCCCCCAGGACAATAGGAGGTATCCCCTGAAAATCTTCTGGCTCCCTCTCTCCTTCCTCTCTTCCCTGAAACCTGGGTCAGGCCTAAGGAACTATTTTGTTTGGCCAGGTCAGGAGCTGGGGACTGGTAGCATTAGCTACAAGGTTCCAGCCCCAGGACCCTGACTTTTCTCCTTTCCAGAGCCCCAGGACCTTCAGGATATCAGGTTGTTAAGGTAAATGCAGAGACTGTTCAATTTTGTAAAATCTGGCAGAGGCAATGCCAGTTGTGGCACCCTCTCACTGCCCAAAGGGCCCCATCCCACCACCACCAACACCCATCCTGGCCTGGAAGCAGCCCCTGCTCCATTCAGCTCCAACACCAGAAAATGGGGCAGGAAAGGCACTCAACTCCTTATAGCAGGAGCAGACAAGGGACTTGCCCAAGGGCAAAGCTAGGACCAGACCATCCCCTGATTCCAACTGTCCACACTTCACATGTCCCTCTACCCCATATCAAAGGAACTGTATGTTCCTATCTTCTCCCCACATGTCCAAAACTGGAGATTGAGGTCAGGTTCTTCACTCTGAGCTACATCTGCAATAACCACCCCCACCCTTATTTTTTTTGGAGACAGTCTCACTAAGTTGCACTGGCTGGGCTCAAACTTATACTCCTTCTGCCTCATCTTCTTTGAGTGTGTTCCTCTTGAACACATGATTCTAGGTCTTTGGGGCACCCACAGTGGGCCTCCTGACTGTTTCCTTCCCAGACTTCAGTAGGCCTATTGAAAGGAAGTGATGTGCTATTTAGAGCCTCAAGGCACTGTCCCTTACACAATAAGCCCTGGTGATACACATGCCAGCCTCAGTCCCTAGCTGGCTCCCTCCTCAGGGCTTGGGAGCATCTTAACCAACATTTGTAAATTCTCATCCTCGGTTCATATAGATGCCTACATTCACAGATGCTAGTGACAAGGCACTTAACCACCATACTCTGTTCAAGGTACATAATAAGAGTTATCTCATTTAATCTTAACATTATGAAATTGAGGCTGCTATTGGCCCATTTCATACATGGAAAACTGAGGCATGGAACATTTGACTCAACTGTGTTCATATTACAAGGCCATGATAGACCCAACATTGGAACCCTGGCAGCCTGGTTCCAGAGCTGTGCTGTTGGGGTGCAACTTCAAAGACAGTCCTCTTTGCCTTTGGTATCACAAGGGTCTCAGAATACTTTAGTGAGCAGCATTGGAAGATAGACACAAAATGCTTTAATACCTCCTCTAAGTGGATCTAGGGTAAGCCATGTGTCCTATATCTTACCGGCTATATTCAACAGAACTTTCTGCATGATGGAAAGTGTTCTGTAATCTGTGCTTGTCCAAAGTGCCACTAGCTACATGTGCCTTTTAAGCAAGGGAGACTTGACTAGTATGACCCCCAAACTCTCTTTAAGACTAATTAACTTAAAGCCAAAGAGCCACATAGGGCTCTCAGATTGGGCAGCACTGATGTGGACACTGGTACATCCCCGCTAAAGTAAGTGAGGATCCATGTAGTCACAGAGACAGGCAGGCGGGCAGGAGACTCCCTGTCAGGCAGATGGGAAGACTGACCTGGAGAGCACAGCGATGGCCTGAGGGCAGAGCTGAGTCCGAGCTGGCCTCGGGCCTGGATCCTGCTTTTCCTTCTTATGGTGTTCAGTCAGGTTGTTCCTGTTCCTCCCCTTAGGGCCACACTTTTTGGTCAACTGACCCCTCAGTTTATACTATATGGTGCCATTACCAACAGAGCCTGAGACATGTGTCAGACAGCCCTTCTAGAACCCTCCAAGAGGGCCGGGGAGATGGCTCAGTGGAATAAGCACTTCCCTGGCAAGCGCAAGGGCCTGAGTTCAATCCCCGGTTCCACAAAAAAAAAAAAAAAAAAGAACCCTCCAAGAGTGTGTGCATACTGAGGCTCTTCTCTGCTTACTCTCTCAGCTTCAGATTTGCAGGGTCTCAGGCAGTTGTCCCAGAGAGGCACTGAGGAACCATGGGCAGAACTGGATGGAGGTGGCAAAGGCTACACACACTGCCATCCTCCATACTGCCTCTGGCCATCACAGACCACTCCTCCCTGCTCCTGCCCTCCATCCCAGTCTTACCTTCTCCCACCAGGATATTGCATCATCTCTGGCCATTGCCTCCATTCCAGACCCCATTCCCACATTCACACTAATCCTATATAAATACAACTCTGCAGTGTTGGTGTGCCCTTCCTCACTGGATGCCCCTGACAAGCATTTTCCCCCACTGGCCCTTAGTTTCATTGCTTGCAGGATGGACTGGATTATAACATATTAAATATCCAGGGCAAACATTCCTAATTAATCGATTATAGACTTCTTTCATGCTGAATTCACATGTGACCTTAAAATCTGTCAGTCCATAAGTATGGACACACAAGATAGGCTCTAGCTAATATCCTACATTATTCCAACTTTCTTCTCTGTGCAGAGATGGAAAAATTGAGGCCTAGAGAGGTGAGAGGGGCTGTGTATTTCTTCACTGTTCCACCTTTGTGCAGCTGACCCATCAGGGTGAGATAGGGGGTAGGCTGAGGCAAGGCCCAGCACTCTCGCCAGCCCTGCAGCTGAGCTGACCACAAAGCAGCCCTTCCCACAGTAAAGTTGGCTCCTGATGCCTACCTTTGCCTGGACAGGTACGAGAGGCAGACCTCAGCGACCAGTATGAGGCTGCCTGTGAGTCAGCCTGCAGCGAAGCCGAGTCCACAGCAGCGGAGGCACTGGACCTACCGCTGCCCAGCTACTTCCGCTCCCGCAGCCACAGCTACCTGCGTGCAATCCAGGCAGGCTGCTCTCAGGAGGAGGACAGTGTCTCCCTGCAGTCCCTCTCCCCGCCGCCCAGTACCGGGAGCCTCAGCAACAGTCGCACACTTCCCAGTGAGTATCCCGATGGGGAAGGGATTTGGCTTTGCCAGGGGATCCCAGAAACCCTGTTTGTTGGTCTGGTGATCAGGGGAAAGGCTGTTGGAGGAATCCACAGTGGGCTGGCTGCCAGTGGAAGAAAGCAAAAAGCAGGCATCCTTGACACTAAACTTCCCGCCTGTTGACAAAGTGGGAGTCCAAACGGGGATGGACACAGACTGGGGAGAGCGTTTGGAGGTGTTGCAGAGGGCGGAGGCCGAGATCCTTGGTGGCTTACTGTGGCCATCTGCTGGTGGGCAAGGTTTACTGGAGTGCTGTTACCTGTTGGCTACTGAGGCAACCTGAAGGGGAGCCTGCAGGATGAGGGTAGAACCTACTCCAGCCTTCTCTCATATTCAAAACTAGGGATAATTCAGCCTTCCTAATTCTTGTTCTGACTCCTCTGTAAGTGATTCGTGCCTGAGGAGAGGAGGAAGGGGGCCCGGTGACTAAGCAAGCCATTCAATTACAGACAGAAATCAAAGCCAAGGAAAATATGGCACAATTTCTGGTTCAGCAGAGAGCTTTGAACTAGCCAGTTCTCCCTCAGCCTCAGTTTTCCCCCTTTATATACAAATTGAGGGCAGAAGCCAGACCGCAGCTCTTGGTGAGCTAAAGACTAGAGGAAGATCACTTGTCACCCTGACAGGCGCAAGGCCCTGCCTACACTCCTCATTACCAGTAGGCATGTGACAAGCTGTAGCTGTTAGTACTGGCTCTCTCATTTGACTCGGTGCTTCCTGATAATAGTCATGGGCAATTGAAGCTGGAGTGTTGTTAGAAGAAACAGCTGCTTCAAGTGCTCGGTTGTGTTTGGTGTCAATAAATGAACCCAAATCACATGGATATTCTACACCCAGGTAACCAACTTATTGATTAAATGAGCTGGTTTTAGCAGGAGACAGAACAAGGAACAATTGTCCCACTATTGTCTTTCAAACCTTCTCTGGTCTGCCTGCTTTGCTACTGGGTGACGTCTGGCTAATCCCTGAGGCTTTTCCAGTCACTTTTAAAATTGAAGGAACAGCCTTATCTATCAGGAAAAGTCCACTCTGGTCTGGCCTAATGACTCTGCTTCAGTCCACCTCCAATGCCACACATCTGCAGCGAGGGCCTGCTGTGGGCTGGGCACTGCCAGTCTGGGCCTGGGTGTGGTAGTCATGTCTCTATGCCTTGCTCACCTGTGGCTACTCGGGTTCCCCCATGTGAGAAAAGAAGGTAGCTAGACGGGGTGTTTTCTAGCACTGGGAGTCTGAATGACTGATGCCTCCTGCTGGCTGGCTGACTGACCCTGAAGGACCTTCCTGATGACATTTTTTCCTGGCAGGGACAATTCCCCTTCACCTCATCCATCACTTTTTTCTTTTTATGCTAGCAATTAAATTTGAGGCCTTTGCACTGAACTACATCTCCAGCCTTTTTTTTTTTTTTTTTTTTTTTTTAATTTTTTGAGACAAACATCTCACTAAGTTGCTAAGTTGCCCAGGCTGGGCTCAAACTTGGAAACCTCCTGCCTCAGTCTCCTAGAGTTCTGGGATTATTGGTGTGTGCCATCGTGCCCCATTCCATTGCTTCTTATTGCCCCTCCGCTCCTCCACATAATGGTCCCACACATGTTAGCCTTTTTGCTAGGGCTTCAAGGTAGGCATCTTGGGCAGAATCCACTGAGGAAAATTCCAGCCCTCTTTTTTCCCAGGGTGATCACTTAACACAGTGGAGGCAAAGGGTGGGGCTCCAGAGACGGGTGAAGGATCAGGATAAATAATTCAACGTGCTATCATCCACTCTCTTGGCCATATTTATCCATGTCCCTCCCACATAGAAAACAGGCCAAAGGACCCCCAAAATTTCATATAATCATAGTATGAAGATCTCATGATCCACACTGGGTGTGGTGGTACAAATCTGTAACCCCAGCATTTGGATGGCTGAGGCAGAAGAATTGCTGTAAACTGGAGAGCAGCCTGGGCTACATAATGAGTTTAAAGCTAGCCTGAACTACATAGCGAGCCTCTGTCTCAAAAACAAAACAAAAAAACCTCATGATCTACATCAGGATGTGGTTCCTCCTAACCTATAATCTAAAAAACCTGTCATCTACCCTTATA
>NW_004524613.1:7073865-7094801 GCF_000260255.1 Octodon degus
AAACTTTTTGGAACAATAAAGACAAGATAATTACAATTCACATTCCTGCTCAAAAAAAGGAAAGATGGGCATTCAAAGATGTATTTATCCATGGCAAGTCTGAAACTGTTCTGTACAAATAATCTGGAACAGAGAATATTTCTGGAATGTCTCCTATATTGTGGAATATGATCTTTGGGCAGCTGAACATCTTCCTAAACCTGCTTCCTCCCTGAAGAAAGGAAGTTAGAGTGTTTTTTACATTCTTGAATCGTCTAAACCTCTGTAGCCTAAGCTAATAGGTATTCCCCTGTGGCTGTCTCAGACACTTTGAGTTTTCTCTGTATTTGATTCCTTGTAACCCATATTCCAAGGCCAAATATGCAACTATTTTTGAGTCATGCATCTGTTGACTTAATTTTGCCTACTTTAGGTACATTAGTTTTCTGAGACTCTCTAACCTTAACCTTTTTTAGGGTTTTTTAGGGGTTTTTGTACTAGGAATCAAACCCAGACATGCTATATATCCAGCCCTTCCTCTTACTTATTTTTATTTCTATGATTTTGGGGATTGAGACAGGCTAAATTGCTAAAATGTCCAACTGAGCTCAAGCTTGTAATCCTCCTGACTCATCTTCCCAGAGTGCTAGAATTAAAGGCATGTGCCACCAAATCATGACTAGCTGGGGTTTTTTTGTTCTGTTTTTTTGTTGTTGTTGTTGTTGTTGTTTTTTTTTTTTTGAGACAAGTCTCACTAAATTGCCTGGGCAGGCCTCAGATTTACAATGTAGCTGGGATTACAAGCATCAACCTTCTTATCTGGCTCTATAAACTCTTTGACCAGCCAAGAGCATCTAGTACTAGGTAGTACCTTTATTTCAGTGTGGAGATTACAGGTGTGTGCTACCATGCTCAGTTTCAGTGGCTGACTCTGCATGGGGCTGGCACAACATGTGGTACCAGGGATTGAACCCAGGTCTTTGTGCTTGCTGGACCAGCACTTAGACCACTGAGCTATCTCCCCATCTCTCTTCTCTTTTTTCTAAGTCCTTACCAAATGCAGCTAAAAAGATTCAGCTCTTGACTTCAACATTTTGCCTGGGAATTTTTTGTCCATATCTATCTGCTCTCTCCAACTTACTGGAGATGGCAGTTTTATCAAAAATTTTGATGCACACATAATCCTGGATATTTTAGTGTGGGGTTGAATGCAGAACTTCACCAAGCTACATCCTCAGTCTAGCCCTGTTTCATTTTTTGTTTTGAGATAAGGTCTTGTTAAATCACCCAGACTGGCCTTAAACTTGGAGTCCCCTTCTCCTAGCCTTCCAAGTAGCCAGGATTATAGGCAAGCGCCACCACTGCTGGCTTCTGGGCATCTCTTTTTCAAGCCTCCTGTAATAATTTATTTACTGATTACTACAGTTTTCATTACTATCACACTCCATTTTTTGTATCAATTTTTATGCATCAAATAGCATAACAGTAATGTTTTGAACAAATGAATACAATAAGAAGCATTTGGTCTTATTCATGATTCTGCTCCACATGCCCTATATCAATGATGGTGAACCTGAGACTGGGCGTGGTGGCACATACCTGTAATCCCAGCACTTGGGAGACTGAAAACAGGAGGATCACTGAGTCCAACCTACGTATTGAGACCTGTAGACCCTGTACACCCTGTACTAAATACAAGAAAAGAAAATGATGGTGAACCTATGTCATGTGTGCCACAGCCAGTTTTCTGTTATCATTGAAAGCTCCGAAGGGTTCTTCATCACTGCCCTACATCCTAGAATCAAAGAGTGCTCAGGAATGAGTGGCCTAGCCAGGGCACGTTTTTCCCATGGTGACAGCAGACATATCCGAGGCAACTTCATTGTGCGAGCACATTTCAAGTCTCTCTTTGTGGCACATCTATTAACACCCAACTCATCAAAGCAAGTGATGTGAGTCGAAGGCCAAATTCCAGAGAGCAGAAACTGTGCTTGTATAGCAAAGAGCATGACTACAAAGAGGAGCTTAGAATTGAGGTCATTCATTCAATCAATCACAGCAGCCCCAGCATATCCCATAATCCAGCATTTGGTATTAAATGTAGAAATGTGAGACTTCCATTAGTCTCAGTTTGGAGTTCATAGCTCAAACCGAGATAGTCAAGACAGTGTCATACCTGCCCAGGCATTTGTACTTATTGACATATGTAAAATATCATACTGCTGGGCCTATGATGACATGAAAACAGACATTAAAACACATGCATAGTGATATTCCCTTATGTACGCACATCTGTCTAACATCAGCATACACCTGCACACATGTACATGTGTCTGCTGAAAGGCTCATGGCCTTTGCATGCCTCTAGTGGATTAGGGCCACCAAAAGAAACTCATTCTCCCAAATATGCCTGGTCAGCCCACTCTGCACATCTCCACGGTGACCATATCTGCTTTCTTTCCTCTGTCCCTTGCTGGCCTCTCACTCAGCAAGTAAACTCAACTACCACATAGGATAAAGCTACTCAATTTTTCAAGTCTGTGACCAGAGCTGAAGCTGGTCCATGATGTAGTTTGGTGCTGACTTAAAGTGAGCTCCTTGTTAAGATGCTTCACTGATGAAAAGATCATGATGTCTAGTTTCTATTAGATTAAGGTCTTTTACTTCCATCTGCCAGAAAATTATAATAACTATAATTCAATCATGCCTATATTGTGAATGGCATGCACACACACACACACACACACACACACACACACACACACCCCTTTTATGTGGCATCTTTAATCAATTAAAACTTGTACAACCATACATGGTAATCCCGCACATAATCACCTTTCCTCCTCCACTTGGACACACATACACCCTCTCAGCCACTGTCTCCCTGCAGAAGTCATCCCTGCTCAGGAGGTCTCACTCCTCATATCTGTCTCAAAGGAGTCACCCCAGGCTGGCCAGATAGCTCAACAGAATAAAGTACATGCTTAGGCAGGCACAGGGACTGGGGTTCGATCCCAGTGCTGGCCCCACTCCTGGGACATGCTGAGCTGGTGAATGAGGCTGGGTGTGGTGGCATACACCTGTAATCCCAGTTCTTGGGAGGCTGAAAACAGGAGGATCACTATGAGCCCAATCTGTATAGTGAGACCCTGTAGGCCCTGTACTAAATACATTAAAAAAAAAAAAAAAAAAAAGGAGTCACCCCCACCGGGGCTACTCGGTGTTTCAGGGGGATATAAATGTCTTGGTCCTGCTCACATGGACACATATACATGCAGACAAGATACAGGCAGGTGGGGAGATGTGGGTGAGGGGCAGATACTGAGGCAGTGAAAGTCAGGCAGGGACCGCCCCCTCCACTGACTGGAGGATATGGAGCTGCCCACCCACTCAGAGCTGGCAGCTTCCAGCTGCCAGTGCTGCTACTGCCCCCCTCCCTCCTCCTTTCTGACCCAGATTCCATATTCCAGAAATAGCTCTGGCAGGTGACTGGCAGGCCAGTTAACTCCAGCTGGGGGGGAGGGGCAGCTCAGCTGCTCCTGCATCTGTATGCCTCGCCCCTGCTGAGGGACCAAGGGACCACCTGCAAGGGCATGGGTGCTGTGACCCCTACTGCTGATCCTGCCTCTCCACTCTCTGAGAAAGAGAAAAAACAGAGAAAAGCCTCCTGCCTGCTCTTTCCCTTTCTTACTCTGCCGCCCTCCCCTTCCGCTCCCTCTCCATCTTTGCCTTCTGTCTCTTTCCCTCAGTCCTGCTCATCTCCTGAATCTTTTCCCTTCCTTCCCCCTCAGTTTCTGGCCCTCCTGTCCTCTTCTCTGTGTCTCTCCCACACCTTCTGAATCACTTGGGAAGTTTTTCCTATCACCAGTAGTAGGCTGCTGGAGCTGCCTCGCTCCAATCAGCTGCTTTCTCTGTGCCTGCACATGTGTATATATGTGTATATGCACCCACATGTGTGGATGCACGCACACACACACACACACACACACACACACACACACAGAGTCACTCCCTGACTGTACTGGTGATCAGAGCTGAGCTGTGATAGGTTCTGGGCTCAGGAGACACCTGGCTTCCTGCTCAGGAGCCCCAAGTTCTAGTTCCAGTTCTGCTGCATCACTATAAGTACCTTCCCCTCTTTGGGCCTCACATTTTCTTGTTATGTGAGGTTCCGAGCTTGGGTTCCAAGATCCCCAGATACCTCCCATCTCTGACCATCCAAGTGACAAGATGCCTTAGCCTCCGTCTTTGTCTCTTCTCCCACCCCCCAGAATAGTTTCTTCCCTGATTCATTTGCCATTCACATACATAGGAAGAGGAGCTTACAAAAATCTCTCCCAATGTTGTTGGAGAGAGAATCATCCTTATTCAATGTTGTTCCCAAAACCTATCCCACAAGTCTAGCCCCCTTGAAGATATCTTATGGAGCAACTGCAGCCTAGAGAAAGTGCCAGTTGAGGTCACCTAGCAAATAGGTCAGTTTCCAGCCTAACTTCAAAGCCTTGAGTGCACCATTGTTGAGGGAAGGGATGCATGCCAGACTGCGGTAAAGAGGTGTAGTATAAGCTAGGGGTGATAGTGCACGTCAGTAATCATGGCACTCTGAGAGGATGGGGCAGGAGGATTATAAGCTCAAGCTCAGCCTGGCAATTTAGAGATTTATAGCAACCTTGTCTCAAATTTTTTTTTAAAAATGGAATAAGGATGAGCTTTAATGCAAAGACCCTGGTCTCAATCCTCACTACTAGAGAAAAAAAAAGTGTGGTGTAGTCACAGTTGTTCCAGAGAAAATCATCTGGTAGCATGGGCAGGATGGATTAGAGGCTGGGGTGGTAGTCCGGGCAAGAGACAGGGAAGCCAAGGCAGAGCCATAGGACTGGAGAGTGATAATGGATTGGGCGGTCTTCCTAGAATGAGAGATGAGGACCCAAAATTCCCTGCTGCTGAAATGGGCATCTTCCCACAAAGGGCAGTGGGGAGCAGAAGGCAGACTTCTTCTCTGGGCCACACCAGGCCCTTCGCTGGGTAACACTTCTGACATTTCTGACTGAGTGTCTGCTGGGTGCTGGGTGCGTGGATCATCGAGTTTCTAAGCAGACAGCTGAAGGAAATAGTGACTAGGACTGGAGGGTGGGCTACTAGACAAGACCAAACAGGAAGTGCTTTTACTCTCCAAAGGTAGAGGAGTCATTCCAAAGGAAGGAGCAGAGATTGAGAAGTTTAAAAAAAAATCTTTGGAAGTCCTATAATGGCTAAGAACATAAACCTTGTAGCACGGTAAACCTTGTAGTGAGGTGATTCTTTTCTCCATAGATGTTTTGGGTCAGTTGTCTGTTTTGCAGCACTTTGGTTTGCACTGAGCTATGTTGCCGGCCCTTTTTAAAAAAAAAATTAAATTTTTTAGGGGCTGCCCAGATAGCTCAGCAGACTAAAGCGCCTACTTTAGCAGAGTACAGCCGCTGGGGTTTAATCCCCAGTGTGCCATGCCGGTCCCACCCCTGGGGTGCGCTGAGATGGTGATTGAGGTGATTGAGGGGACTGAGACTAGGCATGGTGGTGCAGGCCTGTAATTCCAGTGCTTGGAAGACTGAAAACAGGAGGATCACTACAAGTCCATTCTGTGTAATGAGACTCTGTAGACCCTGTCCTAAATACATAAAATATTTTTTAAAAATTAAATTTTCAGACAAGATCTCACTAAGTTGCCTGAGCTGAGTTTGAACTTTTGATCTTCCTGCCTCAAACTCCCAGAGGGCTGTAATTACTGGTATGCAGCACCACGCTCAGCCCCATGTTTTTTGATCAATTTCTATGCGCCAGGCCCTACGATAGCACCAGGAATACATCAGTAAACAAAATAGGAAGCTTTGCTTTCATGGCCAGTATATTCTATTGCAGAGAGTGGACAGACCAAATAATAAAGATAAGTGCATGTAGGGCTCACTGGAAAGTAGCAAGGCACTGAGAGTGCTGGCAAATGTAAGGAGGGGTGTTAGGGTGTAAACAGCTCATTGAGAAAGAGATCTGGGCAAAGACTGAAAGGAAGTGAGGAACTTAAGTGGTGTCCGAGATGTTTCCAAGCAAAGGTGAGGACAGTATAAATGACCTGAGCCCAGAGAGAGAGCAAAGGGTGAGAGATGAAGCCGGAGGAGGGAGTGTTGGGCTGGCCACAGGCTGTGAAAAAGACATTGGCTTCTTCTGATTGGCATGGAAAATCATTTTCCACACTGAGGCTGCTATGAAGGGGCCTTAACTGAAAGGCAAGAAATGGGTAATAAAGTAATGTTGGGGCATCAATGGGAGCTTACACAGGGGACCAAATGAAGGAGGTTGTAGCAACAATCCCAGGCCTGGGTGGTTTCTGAAAGCAGTCGAGTAAATTCCTGGGTGGAATGGACAGTGTGAGGGAAGAACAGCCAAAGGGGTAATGAGGAGGGCCTGTTCCACAGCCAAGTGCAGTAGAGAGAGCTGTCACACCCCTATCTGCCACTTCTAACTGCCTGAGACAGTGACTCAGGGGCCCACACACATTCCCAGGAGGGAAACCTCCAGATCAGGATGGATGTTGCAGGGATGCCTGAGTCCTGCCTATCCCCCACCTCAGGCTGGGGTCTGGCCAACTCGGCTTTCAGCCAGACTTGCGGCTTTAGGGGAAAGAACCCATTACCCAGCAGGTGCTCCATAAATATCTTCTAGGACCATATCACTATCAGTAAAGACCACTGAAAATCTCCCATCCCAAAGATCTCAAACTTGATAATGTACAAACCCTGTGCCTCCATGAGTCTTGCTTCTCAGTGGAGTGACCTGGATTCAGGGGCTCAGCCAAGTGCCACACTGTGAAATCCTGCCTTGATCCAGTTTCTCTTCAGGAGACACATGGGACTGTGAGTCCCAGAGAAGGATTTGCCCCAGGTCATACAGCAAGTGTATTATTAAATTAGGAGGGTAGAGGTAAAATGGAGACCTTATCCTGGGCTGCCTCAGGTTTTCAGGGCCCATGATGAATTGACCGAGTCTTTTTCTAACTCAATTTAAAAACAAAGTGAAGAGTACAGTGTTGGCACAGTGACTGAGAGCAGGGTGAGATAAACTACTTTAAAAGGGTACATCAAAAGCCAGCATTAAAAGGGCTCAGTGAGGGGCCGTGGAGATGGCTCAGTAGAATAAGCGCTTCCCTGGCAAGCACAAAGGCCTGAGTGCAATCCCCGTTCTGCCAAAAAAAAAAAAAAAAAAAGGGGAGGGGGGTGCCTCAGTGGCTGGCATGGTGGTGCACACCTGTAATTCCAGCTACTCAGGGGGAGGCTGAATAGAATCACAAGTTTAAGCCCAGCCTGGGCAATCCACCACGTTCCTGCAGGGAACTCAATAGCTCAAACGGGTTTTGCCCTTATTATGTCTTCATATAGAACAAAAATCACTATAATAGTATTGGAAACTTTAGTCCTCGCAACAAACCTGGGAGGTATGGAAGTTTTACTTTCTCACTCTGTTTTTTGTGGGGGAGGAGGGGGGAAAGACGCAGAGACTGGGCAGGGACTTACCCAGGTCCCCAGGACAGCGAGAACCCAGCTGGGTCCGCGGTGGGCGAGTCCGCTGGAGGCATTAAGCCCGCCCGCAGGGACGCAACCGGGCCGAGGATGCATGGAAGGAACTCTCGGGAAGGAACCAGAGAGACCACAGAACAGGTGTTCCTTTAGGAGGATTTTTTTTTTTCTTGCTCAGGATGCCTTAAGGGCATGAGGACCTGGGGATCGAACCACAGTATCCTTAGCTTGACTGCGTTTACTTAAGCAGACACTTAAACAACTGAGCTAAACTCGTAGGCCCTCCACCTGTGCTTTTTAAGAAGGATCAGGAAGGTAGAAAGCTTGTCCTGTCCAAGATCAGATAGACGTGGGACTGGAACCCATCTCTACGGGTGCAGTATGCATGGAGCCGAGGAGGCAACTAGAAATCCCTAGGAGGCAGAGTCAATAGAATGTGATAATTACTCTAAAGAACGAGAAAACCATTCAGGATGCTTTCTAAGCCTCAGCTTCCTGGTTACGGCGAGGTGTCACCGAGACCAACTAAAACCGACGCTACCAGACAGAGCATGCGTCGTGTTCCAGCTGGAACCGGTTTGGCTGGGCGGCTCGAGGGGCGGGGCCCTCAACTCGGGCATGCGCGTGCCGACGTGGGCGCGCGCTCCCTGCCAGGGCCGGTTGGCCTAAGTGGGCGCTGCACAGAACCGCTCGCGCCTGCGCATCCCACTGGCTCCGCGCTCCGAACCACGTGCCGAGTGGTGTGCGCGCGCCCCCGGCTGGCCGGGAGTCCCGGGCGACGCGCGCGCTCCTGACGCGGGGGGCGGGGCGGGGCGGGGCCGACGAGGGGCTTTAACCCAGAGGCCCCGCCCCTCGGGCGTACAAAACCGGAGCCTCGGGCCGGGCCGCGTGAGGGAGGAGGGTGAGTGCCCGCCGCTGGCCGCAGCTGCCGCCAGTCCGTCCGTCACTCCGTCCGTTTGTCCGGTCTACGTCGTCGCCGCCGCCTCCTCAGCCCGGACGCCCGGGGCCTGCCCAGCGCCGCCCGGAGCAGCCGCGGCCCCGCGAGGAGACGGGCGCCGCCCCCGCCCGGCCCTGCCCTGCCTCCGTCCTCCTCTTCCCTTCTGTCTGTGCGTCCGTCTGTCCGCCGCCCGCTCGCCCGCGCTTCGGTCCTCCTGTCCGGCCGCCAGCCTTCCGGCCCGCGTCCCTGCTGCGTCCGCTTTGTCTCTCCCCGGCTCGCTGTCTCTTTGTCTCTGCCCTCGCGCTTCCTCCCGGCCCCTCCCTTGCTCCCCAATCCCTGGTCCCATCTCAAAGCCCTCCTCTCTTCTCTCAGCCTTCCTTTCTGGGTGCCTCTATTCTTTGAGAGTCCCCCGTAGAGCGCTCCCAGCTCTTTTTGAGGGCTCTCCTTCAAAACACTCTCCATTCTCTCCCAGACCACCTCCAGCTTTCCGCACGTCCTCTGGGGGTCCTCCCTTCAATCTGTATCCCCCAGTCCCTGGGGTCTTGCCTCCTCAGAGCCTCCGGGAATTTACCTCTTCTGGGTGCTCTCCATATCTGCCTGGACTTACTGGATACCCTGGGGGCTCTCCTTTAGGACGCCCACTATCTCCCCACACCCTGACTCCAGAGCCTCGCTCCGCATTCCCTTGGTTTGTCCCTGTCGCTGTCTCCTTGTTCTCGCTCAGGCCTGCCAGCAACCCCACCTCTGGACCAGGGGGTCCCCTGCTTTGTGCTGCTCCCTACATCTGCCTTGGTGGTCTCACCACTCTGTGTCTCTGATGCTGAAGGCCTCCCTTTAAGCCTGTTCCTTTGCCAGGGCTCTTGCCACCCACCCCTGCCTTACCCCACCCCACCCCACCCCGTGCTTTCTCTCTGGTCCCTTGTCTCCCCTTCTCTCTGCTCCCTGTCTCTCCCTCTCCCTTCTTCTGTTTCTGCCCGGTCTCTGGGTCTCTGACCCCCATCTGGCCCTCATGGCTTTGTGTCTGGAGCTCTTGAAGCAATGTGAGTGGTGGGGTGTCCGGGTCGGGCCGGAGTCATCCCGCAGGCTGGCCGCGGCTGAGGCTCCATGGGTTGGCGCTGGGGCAGAGGCTGGTGCTGGATTAGGGAGGCCCTGAGACCTCTCGGGCGGGGGTGGGGGTGGGGGGCCTTCCAGCTCTGAGGCTTTTGCTTTAGTTGCTTGAGTGTGTGGAGGGTACCCGGGCTGAGTATTCCTGCCCTCTTGGCCCTGCATGGCCTGGCACTTTGTGATCGCTTGTGGGCAGGCTGGGGCTATTTTGGAGCCGCCAGGATGTGATATCATTTGGGCGTTTATTTAGACCCAGCTGAGGGTGGGGGCTGCGTTCTTGCCAACTTGAGTAATGACATTTTGCAGGGGGGTGCGGCCTGCTAGGCAGCTGGGTTGTGAGGTTTGTGGCCAGAACTTTGCAGGCCACCAAGGGTGGGCAGTCAAGATGTGATCTTTTGAGACTTTATTCAAGGTAATCAATTAAGGGTCTTAACCTGACCACCCTTGAGTATTGGGTTTGGCAGTCTAAGACCTCTAGAGCCCTAAATTTTGCCAGTTTTAAGGGATGTGATCTTGAGTGAGACCTTTGACCTCTCCAAGCCTCAGTTTCCCCATCTGTAAAAGACAGTTGTATGTGCCTGCTTCACAGGGTTGTCATAAAGATCAAATGACACTTCTGCAAACTGTCAACCTGGCTTTAAATTGAGCACCGAGGAAGCGAATAGCTTGCCTGAGAGCACACAGTTCATGTCAGAGATGGTACAGGGATCTAGGATCAAGACAGCACAGTCCAGGATTCTTTACCCTCCGTTCCATTGCTACTTGGTTATTCAGAAACACACCTCTTTTTCTGAGCAGGGAGATGGCTGTCCCTTATTTATACCCTAAATCCTGGCTGCTCTTTGTCAGTTTGGAAAAATAGGTGAGTATGCTCAGTGAGATGTCTGCTGGAGGACAGTTGGATTTTCCACGTTTCCCCATTGTTCTTTAGAGAGGGGCCTGCCTAAACAGTGGCACTTGGGAACAGTTTGTCGTTGTGAACTATGGCTGCTTTTCCTTCCTCTACTGTGGCATGGAGAAATAAAAGCCCCAGCTGAGAGCAGCTGCTGTCAAGAACTCTAGGATATCCTAGAACTCTGAAGCAGAGAATGAAACTAATTACTGTACTCCCCTCTCTACCCTAGTCCTTCAGATAAAATGAGGCTCAGAAAGGCCAGGGACCAACAGGTTTGAACCAGGATTCTGGGAGCCTGTTCCAAAGTCAGTGTCAGGTGTTACCTGCTCCGGGTATATAATGACAGTTTCTCACATCCATTAGCCTTTGACTGTATGCCCTGTGCTTGGCATATTACATGCATTATTTGCAGTGAGGAGGAGAGAGGGTGGGATCCCTTGACTGGAAGTGAGAGGTTAAAGGCTTTGGTTCCCACCCACCTCTTGCCCACTCTCAGGGAAGTCACTTTTCCTTGGGTGTCAGTTTCCTAATCTGTAAAATAGCAATCCTTGTCCTCTAACGTTGGTTCTGAAGTTATGGAATCCCTAAAATTCTGTGAGGTAGAGTGCCAGAGTTCTGCTTCTGGTTCTGAAGCTAAAATTCTGTGTAATCTCAGACAATTATTCCCTCTTTTTGGATCTCTTTTTTCTTACTAGAAAGTGAGAGAGTTGGATGGCATGCTCTCTTGGGTCCTTCTAGCCCTGACTTTGAGGATTCTAAGGTAACTCAAAGGCCACTCATTTGGAGCTACATCTCATTTTACCCTTTTTTTTTTTTTTTTTTTTTTTTTTTTGCAGAGCCAGGGATTGAACTCAGGCCCTTGCACTTGCCAGGGAAGCGCTTATTCTACTGAGCCATCTCCCCAGCCCTCATTTTACCTTTCAAAAGTGTGCCTAATCACAGAGTAAGAGGAAAAATATGCTGAATGCTACCAGATATGTGCTAATGATCTATGAGGTTTTGTAAGAGAGATGTTCTATCTATGCAGAGAAATCAGAAAGGCTTCTGGTAGAGGGTGGCGTTCAAGCTGAGTCTCTGTACCAGGAATCTGTTCTCTCTTTTCTGTGGCTGTTCCAGAAGTGGAAGGTAGTGTAGCTTAGCCACAAACACCTGGTTTTAATCAGCGTCCATCACTCACTGCCTTGTAATCTTGGGCGGATTACTTTTTTTTGAACTTCAGCTTCCTTATCTGGATTCAAAAATAATCATTTATCATATAGAATTGTGAGGAGGATTAAATGAGATTTTATATGGGCACCTGGTACATAGTAGGCACCTAATAACTTCCCCTCCCCATAATATCTGGGTCTCTGAGGGAACAAGATAATAGCCTCTCCCCTCATTCTACCACCACTGGGCTTGGGTTCAGGTAACAAGGAAAGCACCTTTTCACTAATCTAGTAATGGAGTAATTCTCTAATCTCCCACAACAGTGTAAAGCATTATATTTTCCAGACTCTTTTCCTGACCTGTTATGACCTCATAACAGTCTTGAGAGGAAGTCAGTGGAGTACTCTCTGTTTATTGACAAGTGAATGAAGAATAGAGGAACTAGAGAGAGACAGGACCTTGCTTGGAGTCTAACACTCTTCAGTTTTCCTCCCCTCATCCCACAGTTTTCTCCAAGTTTTCTGCTTCCACCTTGGAACCTGCCCTGCAGCTTCCTGCTCTGGCATCTGTTCTGCTAGGAGGATTTGCTTGACATTTCCCCAGTCTCTGAGCACATCTCACATTTAAAGGAGTTTAGCTTGAGGCTGGGCCAGGACTGAGTCACCATCTCCCTGGCTTTCTGGTCCTGGGGAGCAGCTAGACATGCCCCCAGGGCCACTGCTGTAAACCTACTGACTGTAGAGATAGGCTTTCTTCCCATAAGCTCAGATGGGCCCTGAAAGGTATCCCCTGGGCTCTTAGGGGAAGGCTGCAGTGGTGGCTCTGTACATAGTTTTTCACTCCCCAGCTCTTCTCAATCCACACTGAGAAGGTATTGCTGGACTTTCCTGAAGCAGCCCTTTTTTTTTTTTTTTTTTTTTTTTTTTTACTATATCTCCTGAGCCCTAGAGTCCACACTGTCAAGCACTACCTCTTCCAGGAAGTCTCAGCTGCTGGCCCTGTAGTCCAACTGTGGGCTTATTCCTAACTTGATACACTTGCTTAATCAAAGTGTGACCTTATCTAGTAAAATTCAGTCTTCATCTTTATGAAGTTCTGGTTCTTGAATTTTATCTCTAGAGATCCTCATTTGGAAGGACTGGGGATAGGAACCAGGAATTTTGTTTTGCTTTGCTTTGCTTTGTTTTGTTTTGTTTTTCTCTCTCCCTTGGTACTGGGTATTAAACTCAAGACCTTGGCACTGAACTATATGTATATAGCCTCTGCCCTTTTGTTTTGTTGTTTTTGCTTTTTGATAAGGACTCACTTAATTGCCCAAACTTGGCTCAAAACTTTTGAGCTGCCTATTTCTGAGTGCTGAGATTATGCACATGCACCACTACATCTAGTTGGGAATCATGCCAGCTTTCTAAAGGATTCTCTCTGATGCTGAGAGCCTGCTCTAGGGAAGGGAGAAAAGCTGAACTGAGAGTATCCAGGATTTCAGTGACAGTCTGGTTTGTCCTTGCTGTGTGACCTTTTTTCTGTGCCTTAGTTTTCTTCCTTGTCAATCTAACAGGAATAGAAATACCTACCTTGTAGGTTGCTGTGACATGGAAACTCATATAAAAAGGACCCCCTCAAAAAATGACAGTTGCTCCATTGTCTTTATTTAGGGCAGGATTGTTTGAAGAAGCAAGGTACTCTTACTTGGCTTAGCCCTGGCAACAGGTATTGGCAGATCTGGCCAGGGTGATGGCTGTGGAATCAAACACCTGAGCAGGAACAAAATCCAGTCGTCAACAAGAATTTAATGAGGTTGATGAGGCGTGTGGTGTAAATAGTTCTCAGGTGCCCATTCCTGGCTTGACTCTCTCTACTCAGCTGGAATTGGAATCAGTTGTGTTACCCATTCTGGAAACCAAGACTGCCTTAAAGACAAATAAAATCCAAATTCTGGAGCTAAAAGATGCTTCTTTTGTTGTTTCACAGTAATTAAGCAGGCCTGGTTAGGGGTAAAAAGGTACCTAGGATCCCAGAGTAAGACCTAGCCAAGGTCAGGGTAGAGCCACAGCCCTGCCTGTCCCCAGGGTTCCCTCACTTCTGTATGCTAGTCTGCATCACCAGGTGAAGAACATAACTCCAGCAAAATGTATTGTCATAGGACAGGAGACGCAGTCACAGCATCAGCTGAAGCTGGTGCACTCAGCCCAGAGCTAAATAGAGCCTGGGAAACACTTACTGGAGGCCTGCTCTCCCAGCCTCGGTTGGGCTGGGACAGAAAGGGGAGGAACAAACCAACAAGGCCTCCGACTATGGGAACGTATGGTCCGACTAGGGAGACAAAGCCTACAATTATGAGAAACTGTGTGACAGTCTGTAATTAAGTGTCTGCTGAGGAAAGGCTTTGTCTGAGAAGGAAGATATGAATGTGAGCCAGAGGAAACAAGAGCCTTTGAGGGCGGTGGATTGCAGAGCCAGAGGGTGGAGCTGGCATTCTGGAGCTGGTTTGTTCAAAGGTGGGGGAGGGGCTGGAAGGTAAGTATGTGTTTTAGTAGACTAGTTTTGCTGTATGAGACCTCAGAACTCGGACTGGAAAATCTAGGAGGGACAAAGAGGTTGTAGGCCACATTGAGCATTAGCAGAAACGCAGAGGTGCTGGGGACCCCGGACAGTTTTAGAACAAGGGTAGCACAGCTGCAGAACTTTTTCAAGAAGATGAATCAGGCAGGTTGACGAATAAAAATGATGACAGAGAAGGTTTTGCAAGCATCCAGATGAGACAAGAGGGTGATGACCGGGTAGGACCAATCAGCATGGGAGGAGCTAGATGGGGGAGCAGAGGACATTGTGTTTGCTTTTTAGGGGGTTTTTTTTTGTTTGTTGTTTTTTTGTGTGTAGGGTCTCACTACAGTGCAGGCTTGTAGTGATCCTCCTGTTTTCAGCCTCCCTTGTGCTAGGATTACAGGCATACACCACCATGCCCACACTCCATTGCCAGCTCAGTATGCCTGGGGGGCAGGGCCAGCGCATCATGTGGTGCCAGGGATGGAACCCTCCACTTGCCTAAGCAAGCACTTAGTCTGCTGAGCTATCTTGCCAGCTCTGACATTGTATTTCTTGAGGAAACTCCACTTAATGCCTGATGGACCAAAGGGAAAGGTGTTGGGTATTTCTGGACTGGGACAAGAACTGGACATTCTTTGTGCACCTGCTCTTTGTGAAGGCCACCATAGGCACCCTCATGAAATCTGTACAGCAAGCCAGAGGCAGGTAGACTTAGCATCCTTGTTTTATAGATAAAGTATGACTCAAACCCAGAGCTGTTTCTAAATCCTAGTTCTTCATACACAATTTACTTTTGCTTCTTGGAAAGGAAACTCCTGCTGTTGGGACTCCAGGGATCTGAGTCTTCTTCCCCTTTAACAGGGGACATATAAATCCTGCACAACTCTGCTTTCTGAAGATCCTGAAGGACAGGATTGGGTGCCAGTTTAGACTCTTTAAGGTGGGAAAATGGAAGGCATTTGGGATACTCATATCCGTCCAGGATATACAAAGCCTCCAGAGCTGTGCGCCTTGTATGCCCAGTCCAACAGTGGACATGTCCTCAACTGGCCCCAATGTAATTGTGTGTGTGTGTGTGTGTGTGTGTGTGTGTGTGTGTGTTGTAGTAAGGGTCTGGACTTGTAGTGATCTGCCTCTGTTCAGCGTCCCAAGAGCTGAGGTTACAGGCACGTGCCACCACGCCCAGTCTCAATCACCAGGGATTGAACTCTGGCCGCTGCATCTGCCTAAGCAGGCATTTTAGTCCATTGAGCTATTTGGCTGGCCCTCCCAATGTAATTCTTAACCAGCCCCCATTAAAAATATTCAGTCACTCACAGAGGCAGGGAAGAGACTTGTCCCAAATGTTTAGTAGCACAAAACAATCAGGTGATGGAGCCTGGTGTGATTTCCTGAGCTAGAGCTAGAAATACCCATTGGGGAGAGAAAACTAGTACTTTGCTGAGTGGCCACTGTAGAAAGAAGCTGATTAGTCCCAGTGTACAGCAGGAGATTGGTGACCTGGCCAAGGCTTCTCAGCCAGTTATTCTCTTCTGTGTGTAGCACATGACCCCATGTGCATGAACTTGGATCATTAGGCAAAGCAACCACATGGCAGGCCCAGACAACAAGTCCCCCTCACTCCATTCCCCTCTTGTCCTCAGTAACTATGCTCTGCATCCAAATGCCAGTCTGATTTGGTAAATACTCTTTGAGCCCACTATGTGCAGAGGTTATATCTGTGACCTTGTTTTTCATACCAAAGTCTTTTTTTTTTTTCTTTTGAGGCAGAGTCTCACTATATAGTGCAGATTAGGTGGCCTTGAACTTCATTTGTAGCCCAGGTTGGCCTCAAACTCACAGCAGTCCTTCTGCCTCAGCCTCTCCGAGTGCTGGAATTGTAGGCATGCACCTCTGTGCCCAGCATACCAAAGTCTTAAAGGTTTTGAAGAGGGATTCTGATGTTCTTTTAGAATAAACAGTGCTTGAGAACTATCATCTGGACACTGAACAATAGACTAGAGTGCCCTGTTCTGTGCCTTTCTTTTTTTTTTTTTTTTTTTGAGACAGGGTAGTCTTAAACTCACTATGTAGCCCAGGCTCGTCTTGAAATCGGTACGTAGCCCAGGCTAACCTCAACACAATCCTCCTGCCTCAGCCTCCAAAGTGCTGGGATTATGGGCATGCATGATCACATCTGGCTGAACCTTTCAATTGTAATAACTCATTTGATTACTGTTTGCCACGTGCTTTCTCATAAATTTGCTTGCTCTCATGTATATTCTTTGGGTGGGTTTTTGGGGGTTTTTTCTTTTTTTTTTTGGTGGTACCAGGGATCAAACTCAGGCCCTTGTGCTTGCCAGGCAAGCACTTATTCCACTGCATTATCTCCCCAGCCCCTCATATATATTCTGTTTTGTTTTTAGCACATTAGTTCTGGATCTTTATTTGTGTAGCCTATTTAGCTTTGTAAAGCACTCTTATCCATATTATTTCAGTAAAGTCTCATATACATCTTCATTTTTCAGAAGAAGAAACCACAATTCAGTCTTAGAAAGTAACTTGAGCAAGGTCATTCTGGCTGAGCTGCACATTTATCCAACATATATTTATTAAGTGCCACTGTATGCCAGGTGATGAGCCAGTCCTTGGAATATACAGACAGGCGGAGCAGACTTGGAAAAGTTGTTTCTGACCTCACTGAGTCTGCACCATCTTTGAACTGTAGCCAGGATCCACCCTGGGATTACTGGCTCCCAACACTGGGCTCTTTCCACAGCAGATCCCTCTGGTTTAGGCCTACAGAACCAGACTGTTAATAGCCTAGACCATCATGGTAAAACAAGCCAATGTGTAAGTTTCTACAGAATGACCTTCAGAAATGACAAAAGAAGTTCGCAGAAATGTCTTAATTATTAACAAGGTGAGGAAGGGCATCTTAGTAAAGGACCATCTGCTCCTTCTCTCCAGGGAAAAATCACCCAAGGGCTGCTCTGCCTAAGATCCTGGTGTGACTTTTCTGCAGCCTCCAAATATTTGATTACATTCTGCACAGGTGTGGAGCCCTGTAGCCATGTGCTGAGCTAGGGACCCTCTCTGTTGCTTTTAATATTAAATGAAATGAAATAAAGGCAAGTACTGAGATAGCAAGTCTGGAAAGAACTCTGACGCCCCACCCCTCCACCCCGCCCCAGCTCTCTCACTTGCCATGAGTTGGAGCCAGACCTAGATGGAAAGGGACTTACCAGGATGACATATTGAGGGTAGTATTCCTTCCCGTCTTTTACCAGCCTAATTTCATTTCCCCAGTCACTCATGGTAGGAACCTTGCTGTCTATCACAATTTTACATGTTCCTCTTCAAAGCCTTCCTATCCCTGAAGGCCAAGTTTGTCTTCAGACTTCCCTGATACACTTCCCATCTCTACTCCAGAGCTGTGCAGTGTCCAAGCCATTTCTTTCTACCTTTAGAGGCTTCTAATCCTGGTGCTTAGGTCCAGCTTCCTAGGAGTCTGATACCTAAGATCTAGTGAGAGATAGCTCTATGTACATTTTTACATTTTTTGTGTAAAAATCATTAAGTACATATGTATAATTTGAAAATTCAAACTTTACTTATTTTTGATGCTCAAGACTAAACCCAGGACTTGTGCGTGCTGGGCCTATACTCTATCACTGGGCTGTCCAAAATTGAAAGTTTAAAAAACAAGATGCTGGGCTGGCAAAATAGCTCAGCGGACTATGCTTGCTTATGTGAGCACAGAACTGGGGCTCGTTCCCTGGCACCACATACCGCACCAGCCCCATCCCCAGGCACGGTGAGCCAGCCACCAAGACCCACCACTGAGACAAGGCCTGGTGGTACACATCTGTAATCCCAGCACTGGGGAGGCTGAAAACACAAGGATCACTAGGAGTCCAAGCTGCATAGTGAGACCCTGTACTAAATACATTTTTTTTTAAAAATCAGAAAAAAAAAAAAGATGCCCAAAATTAGTGTCTCTCCTACTTAGATGCTTAGATACCTATGACCAGAAATTTCTAGAAGTTTTTGCTGTACAGGCAACTGGTCAGCAACATCCATTTTTATTACATAAGCAGTGGTACTCTCATATCTGTTATTATGTCCTCATCTTTATGACAGAGTCAGTCAGTTGTAGCTTACACTCTGTAGGCACATACAAGACCATGGCCTTGTCTTTTCATGAGCATGAGATAGACCATCACTTGTTTGTCCAGTCCTCTTACCAGGGACATTCAGGTTTCCAGTCTTACTACTATAAACAGTATTGTAATGAGAGCCTTCTTCACATGACTGCATGTGTATTTGCATCTGTGCCTGCAAGAGCCCTTCCTACAAGTGAAAATGCTGTTTCTGAGAGTCTGTGCTCTTAAAATATTCTCTGTTTTTTGTTGTTTTTTTTTTTTCTTTGCGGAACCAGGGATTGAACTCAGGCCCTTGTACTTGCCAGGCAAGCACTTATTCTCCTGAGCTATCTCCCCGGCCCCATTGTCTGGTATTTTTTATGCCCTCTCTTCTATTCTGAGAATGTATATATTTTTCAAAACACCCCATTTGTTACCATCCCCCCATTTAGCTTCATTAACTTGAGTAAGAAATTACTATTCCTGGCAAGCATGAGGTCCTGAGTTCGGTTCCTGGTCCACCACCCCCATCACTCTTGTAACCCAACCCATGGCTTTACAGGTGGAGCAAGGTCCAGAAAGGGAAGGAGTTGGCCACTTTCCCTACCTAGTAAAGTGCAGGTAGAAAGAAGTCAGCCATGAAGGAAAACAATGGGCTGTAGCAGTGGCAGGAGTGAAGCCTACACTCGGGGTGAGGAGATTCTGCTCCAGGTTACTGGGGATGTGTCTGGCACTTGGGCTTCCAGAAAAGGGTTTGCCCTTTCCCTCTATCATGAGCTTATGTGGACTATGCTGCACCTGCGTGGCAGTGACTGAGCCAGGCCAATGAGTGAGCTCATTCAAATATTTACTGAGCTGCTACATTCCTGTACTGGTTTGGTCACTGTGTTCTTGCCCATCTGAGCCTCACTTTTTCTTAAATGAATGGTCAGGTTTGTATCTGCCTTCCTCATGTTCCGGCCTGTTGGGAAAGTTTGGTAAACCAGACAGTGGAAATATAATAAAACAAATTACAGTCGTTCCAGCTAGATTGTGTGGGTACCCTGGTCAGCAGAGGGTCTGAAGTTTGCACCTGTCCTGTGTGGGTTATTCTCTTAGCAGATGGCCTGGTCAGATCTCAGGCTGGAAATTTCATTGCAGTTTTTGATGAATACCTCCTGTCATTGTGCCCAGGCATGGTTAGAATTATACTAAGTAGCTTCCTGATTCCCTCTGCCTAAGGTTGCTGGAATCTCCAGGACCTAACAGGATAAAAGAGCTGGGTGGCAGATGGAGGAAAGAAAGGCAGTAGAGACCAGGAAGGTATCTATACTGCCACCAGAGTTTTGCCTCCTTCCACAGGCCAACAGGGTTGAATTGAGGGATGGGTCATCTTTGCAACTTCTTTTCATCTCACTGGTGTGGCCACTGGTTTGAGAAGGGGGAAGTCTCATATTTTAGTTACTAGTGTAGTAGTGTAGTGAAGTGGGAAAACAGTGGTGACGTGTGGGCCCCTTCTCAAGTTTCCCAGTGAGGCTGCACTTATTTTGGGACTAGAAATCAAGGTTCAGCTCTCACAGTTTTTAGCATTCACCATCTTTCCCACATTGTCTCTGGCTTTATTGCTTTAGTTTCACTTTGGGGTTAAAAACTAAAGTGAGAAGGAATAGCAACTCTGGAAGCAGCTGCTTCAAACCTATTACAGGGTTGGCGAGCACTGGGGGATCCAAGTTAAACAGGCTCCCCTTCCCCCCCCCAACCAGGGATTGAACTCAGGCCCTTGTGCTTGCCAGGGAAGCGCTTATTCTACTGAGCCATCTCCTGGCCCCTAAACAGGCTTCTTTAGGAGAACAAGCCTCTCCTTACCCACTTCCACTCTTATTCTGGAGGGCAGGCAAGGGCGGGTGGGGTCCTGTGGAGAGGTGCCAACTACAGACTGGCATTGGCATCTTGGCCAGGTCATCTGGGGGCAAGCCAGTAGGACAGGTTCCCAGAGTGAAATCAGCCTCCCCTGGGTGTTGCCAGCCCTGGGCCCCCAGGTCAAGAGCTATTGCCTTTTAAAATCCCATTTTTCCAGGATGGGCCCAGAAGCTAGGCTTATGTTGGCTTGGGAGAGAAACCCTGGCCTTCTAAATCGAGCTTTCTCAGAGCAGTTCACACTCCCTGAAGGTAAGCACAAGCACCCATCTCCACTATGAAACTGTTTGACATTGGGTCACCACCATGGACACCCAACCCACAGCACTTTCTTCTCAGAACCTAGCCAGCCTCAAAGCCTTTTTGCCCTAGTCCCATTCCCAGTCTCAGGGTCTTGGAGAGGACAAGGGATAGTGGAACAGGAACCCTGCCTTCTCATGTCTTCGTGTCTCTTCGTGTTGATAGGTGGCTTCAGGCAAGATCTTCCCTGCTCTGGCTCTCAGTGTCCCCATTAGTCCCTTGGCAGGGCACAATTCTTTTCAGTTCTGTGCCTCAGCTGAATTGATTTTGGTTCCTGGAAGCTGGTGAGAATCTCACTGTGTTGGCCTTGGTCTTTATCAGCTTTTGTATTTCAAAGATTAGTTGCTATCTCAGCCAGGGTCTCAACTGTTCCTTCCGTCCCTTCCCTTTTCCTCTCTCTCTTTTCTTTTTCTTTTTCTTTTTCTTTTTTTTTTTTTTTTTTTTTTTTCTTTGCGGAA
>NW_004524613.1:7094901-7098009 GCF_000260255.1 Octodon degus
TCAGCCAGGGTCTCAACTGTTCCTTCCGTCCCTTCCCTTTTCCTCTCTCTCTTTTCTTTTTTTTTTTTTTTTTTTTTTTTTTTTTTTTTTTTTGTCTTTTTGAGACAGGGTCTCACTAGGCAGTACAGGTTAGCCGTAAACTCGTAAACTCACTTTGTAGCCCAGGCTATTCTCAAATTTGTAAGGATCTTCCTGCTTCAGCCTCCTGGGTTGATGGGATTACAGGCATGTGCCTCCACTTCCAGCTGCTGCTTTTCTAACAAAGTGCTCAGACTTGCCAAAGTAGGTAAGGAATCAGTTTGGTTGTTTCAAGTAAGATTTTTTTTTTTCTTTCTCTGCACAATCACAGGGTCTCTAAGCACAGACCTGATATCTACTCCTTAAGGTACCTGGTGAAAACACAGTAGATGATCAAGAAGACCTTTGTTTAAACATGGTGTTGGTCCAGGGAGATGGCTCAGTAGAATAAGCGCTTGCCTGGGTTCAATCTCCAGTTCTGCAAAAAAAAAAAAAAAAAAAAAAAGTGTTGATAATTCACTCTCATCATGTCGGTCTCTTGGCCTGCAGAAAAGTAGCTTTTAGTCAGCCTACCTGGGTACAGCTGAGTCAGACCCAGTAAGGAGAAGCCCACACCCCAAAAGTCATATGGACCCTTAGTTAACATAGTTCTAGAATCAGCCTGCTGGGGTTTTTATCCTGCTGTGTGACTCAGTTGTGAGACCTTTGCAAGGTGCTTAACCTCGTCTCTTTTTCCTCAATTGCAAATGGTGATGACAATACTGCCTGGCTGTAGTCTCAGCATGAGGAAGAGAGGAAGGTGTGTTAAGCCGGAAGCATAGTGTTTGTATGCAGGTAACCCAGTGTTAGCTGCTGCTGTCACTGACATCCAGAGTGAGAGATGACTTAACATAGTTGGACTGCCACGTATCCTGCCTAGAAAGATTTAGATAAACTGGGTGGGCCAGATGGAGGGTTCTGGTGGGAAATATACAGTGACTTGAGGCAGGCTTTCGGGAGAAGGACGTCCGAGCTGAGTAACCTCATATAGGTGGAGTTTTTGAGGGAAGACAAGGGCAGGCTGTCTGAGTTAGGACAGCAAAGATCAACTGGAAAGGTCTGCCCAGGGCTTAAAGTTTGATAGGCACCCAGAGCTAGTTTGTCTCTGCAGGTCCTCATTCCATCTAGATGGTTTCCTCCTAGGAGCTGTGACTAGAAGCTTGTTATTAAGTATACTAGGAATAAATTTGATAGCTTCAGACTTTTCCTGAAATGTTCTTGCCACCCCAAGTTTCCCATGCTTCATGACATGGCTGTTACCCTGCCTAGGCATGTGCTAGCATCAGGAGATGTCTGCTGCCTACAGGCAGCAGGGACAGGCATTGGGGGGGGGGCGTGTCTATGCACAAGAGAAGATGACTGCCACCATTGCTGCTGCCTCAGCAGTCTTTAAAGGGCACACATGACAGTGCCTGGGAACAGCCCACAAGAGGATTGGGGTTCTGCAGATGTAGCTTCTCCCTGTCCCCCAGCTCACCTCCACTCCTTTTTCCAAACAGCCAGTGGTATACCTTCAGTGCCAGCTATGCTAGACCCAGGGAGCGAGCTGGGAAGATAATTGATTCATCCAGGTTAAGAGTTTGGTCCAAGCAGATAGCATTTAAACAAGATACTATCTAATTGCAGTAAGAGTCTGAGGGAGGGGGCCAGGGAAATGGCTCAGTAGAATAGTGCAAGGGATTGAGTTCAATCCCTGGTTCTCCCCCCCCCCAAAAAAAAAAAAGTCTGAGAGAAACAAATAGGTTCTTCAAGGGACCTCATCAAGAGGCTGGGAAGAACACCTCAGGGAAGGTGGCTTTGAGGATTGATGGGTCAGTCAGGGAGACTAAAAATAGCAGGTCTGTGAAATGAGAATGTTGGTATATTGTAAAAGCAAGAAGTGCTGGTTACCTCTGGAAGGTCAGTAAGCCTAGTTAAGTCTGCGACAGACAGGATCACCAAGGGTATTGCTGTTAAGAGGTTGATAGTTACAGGACATGGTGGTGCACACCATAATGCCAGCACTCTGGTAGGTGTCTGTGTATAGAGCTTAGTATCACCTCCCCACAGAAAGAAAGGGTATGATAGTGAAATTGTGCAAGTGATTGTATTTTACAATTAATACCTCCAAATACTGATTACTGGTGTTTGTATGATTATAAGTATCTTAGTTACTCTTCTCTCGTTGCTGGAACAAATACCCGACACCCAAAATGAAGAAAGGAAAGGTTTATTTAGCTCACAGTTACTGGAGGTTTCAGTCCATACTCAGCAGGGTCCAAGGCAGAGCAGCACATAGCAGAAAGCAACCTTTCCTGGTGGCGGCAAAGAGCCAGAGCACAAGGGAGAGGCAGCAGCAGCTCAAGCAGCTAGCTTCTCTTCCCTCCTTACATTGTAATGCAGATTATCTGCCCCAGGGTAGGTGCAGCATCCACACCCACAGTAATCAATCACAAACTCCAGAAGCCACCCCTGGACTGCATGAGGCTTTGGGGGGACACCTATACACAAACCATAACAATAAATAGTAAAGCTTTCTTAAGTATTTCCTACTTATTGCTAGCTTCCTGTAACATACTACATAGTTCACAGAGCCCTGTTGCTAAAGGAGGCATGGTTGCATTTATTGCTGCTTTTGGAGATGATAAAAGTAAACTGACTTGCACAAAGTCACACAGTTCAGTTAAGCTTTGAAGTCCTGGTTCACTGTTCTTTCTGTTCTACCATTTTGCTTCTGTTTAAGAACATAACAGGGCCGGCAAAATAGCTCGGCAGACTGCCTGCTTAGGCAAGCACAGGGACTGGGGTTCCTTCCATGGTACCACATGCCACACACCCCTGCCCCCAGGTGTGCTGAGCTAGTGAAGGAAACCTGATGTGAAACCCGGCGTGGTGCAGGCCTGTAATCTCAGGCTGAAAACAGGAGGATCACTAGAGACTGAGCTGTGTAGTGAGACTCTAACAAATACCTAAGTATAGGGGGCCTGGCCCTAGCTCAGGCCTTTAAGTGGCTGCTTCCACAAAGCTGTCAGCCTCAGGTTGCTGGAGTTCGAACCTCACACCTCTCCCGCT
>NW_004524613.1:7098109-7114859 GCF_000260255.1 Octodon degus
AAAAAAAAAAAAAAAAAAAAAAACCTAAGTATAAAAAAAGACCATAACAGAAATTACTATTTTTCTTAGATTACCATTCCAAAATGATTACCATTGAAAACTTTGACATGAGTAATTATTATTACTCATTGTAATTAGGGCAATGTTGTTAAATGTTTTGTTTTGTTTTGTTTTGTTTTGTTTTGTTTTTTGGTGGAACCAGGGGTTGAACTCAGTCCCTTGAGCTTGCCAGACAAGCACTTATTCTACTGAGCCATCTCCCTGGCCCCAGCAATGGAGTTAAAATGGTGTATTTTTGTTTTGTATATAACAAGTTTATAGTACACCCACACAGTCTCCTCTTCAGCACCTTCCTGAGGTTATGCCATACTCACACATAAGATATTGCACTTGTTCATCTCTAATCTTTTTTCTATTTGACTTCTTTTTTAAAACTTTTCCAGAACTTCAGCAGAGAGATTGTAAACAGATTGTAAAACATACTATTCACAAGTGCATTTAACTTAAATTAGAATATCAGGTGGCTCATGCCTATACTTTAGCACTTGTAAGGCCTCTGAGGATCATAGCCAGTTTGAGGCCAGCCTACAGTACATGGTGAGTTCAAGGCTGTCCTGAAGTACATAGCAAGACTCTCAAAAAGAAAAAATAAAGACAATTTAAAAATTTTAGGGCTAGGGAGATAGCTCATTAGAAGAAGCACTTGCCTGGCAAGCGCAATGTCCTGAGTTCAATCCTCGGTACCACAAAAATATAAAAAAAATAAATTTTAAAAAAAGTTTAAATCATGCTTAAATAGTTTTAAATATGTGACTTTTGGATTTGGGGTGAGAAAAATTTAATACCACTGGGACTTATAAGAAATCCCTTGGTGAACTAGTCTGTTAGTCCTTTTAAAAAAATTATAGTGAAGGACAACCCATTCAGGACCCATGCTATCTCAGGAGCTATTCCTTGTCCCCATTCCTTTCCTCAATTTTTTCTACTCTTTAAGTAAATTTTTTAGTGACATACACATAACAGAATGTACCATTAAAGAATACAGGTCAATAGTATTATATTTCTTATTATTTAACAACTATCATCATCTAGCTTCAGAACACAGCATCTCTAGCAAAAACTGCACATTAAGCTGTACATATTAAACACTAGCTTCATCTCCCCCACCCCCTGTAGCCTCTCATGGCTCTAAATTTGATTACTCAGGGTACCTTAATTCACTAGCCTGCTTTAAGAATGTATATTTTGGGCTGGCCAGATAGTTCAGTGGATTAAACTGCCTGCTTAGGCAGACACAGAGGCTGGGGGTCTGCTGAGACAGCAACAGATTGGACGTGGTGGCGCCCCCATACAATCCCAGTGCTTGGGAGGCTGAAAACCCCGTAGACCCTGTACTAAATACATTTTAAAAAAGAATGTATATTTGAAAAACAATAGAAGGTCTTGAATAATTGGACTCTTACAGTGACTAATTTTTCAGATTAATGCACACTGGAAAGCTAGGCCTGTTCCAATAGAACTGTTAGAGGACTAATGGTCTCCTGACAGGACCTCCTGCACAGAGGCAGCCTTGCCTCCACAGCCCAGTGTGATTGTGAGGAGCCTTAACAACAGTCCCCTGTAGAAGCAGGAACTTGGTTGAGGAGGGCTTTGGATTTAACCATAAGATCCAGTGTAATTCCTCCACTGACCACTAGCTTGCTGTAGTGCCATTCCACTTACTTGCAGGCCCTTCTGCCTCTCTTAGTCCTGGCTTCCTCCCCTGGGACATGGGACTGTACTCTGCAGAATCAGTTGAGACAAGTACTGAACTTTCCTTTGCAAACGAGAATCCTACGTCAGTGTTCAGACATGATTAAATACAAGGAAACTAGAGTTCCTACTTGCCATTTAATAGGAGTAGAAACTCAGAAGGTGGCTTTTTCCAAGATCACACAGAGGTTAACTAGCAATATTAAAACCCAGCTACCCTCATTCTAAGTTGCAGTTCTTTGAGGTTCTTTTTTGGCTAGTCTTTCCAAAGATGGTGGGGTGGGGAGACTTGGTTGCTTTTCCTTCTTACTGGATTTAAGATACTGAGAAGTTCCAGTGTTGAAAAGCTTGCAGGAGAGGATAAAGGAAAGGTAAATGTTAGGGTAGGGAAACAAGGATGATGATGCTATGTCATAAGAATAGAGTACTGAGCCAGGTATGGTGCTGCATGCCTGTAATCCCAGCATTCAGGCTGGGACTTGAGTTTACCACCACCCTGGGCTACTAGTTTAAGCCTCAAGTATTTCCATGGTGATCATCTTCCTCAGAGACAGAAGGTACCTTGAAGTAACACTTCATATGGAACCGATGGGTATAGCATCAACCAATCCCAGCATAGCCACTGGGCCTTCTCAGCACAGACAGGCAATACTAATCAACCAGAAGTAGTATTCCCAGTGGAACCTGTGCCATCCTCAGCCTAGTGCCTTCCTCCATTTTTATACATGGGTGGCAGCCCTAGGAGGGAAGGTGACTATTCCCAGAGTGCAGTGATGTCATAACTCTCTTTGTGAGAGTAGAAAGCCTTGTGCCTGAAGAAATACATTGGCAAAAACATCAGGGCAGAGTACCTCCTAGAGGGCTAGGAGTTGTCAAGGTAAAGTCTGTTTTATGTGCTCTTTGAGATGCTGGCTTATTGCTTCTCAGCCTTTTGGCTAAGTTCAAGTGTGGAGATGCTGGCTTGGGGCCAGTGTCTTTGTGAAAGTTCACTATAGTCAATTTCACTTGCGAAAGGCAAGCAAACTTTCCTTTCAGCAGTAGCACCTAAACTCTGTAGGAATGTATGCCACTCTTGCTAACACAGCCTGGTGTTTTTACTACTTGTGAGACCAGGTTTCCACAAAGGCTAAGTTTTGGAGATTAAAACCTGTGGGGCTTGCGTTCAACAGATAGTGATGGTGAAACTTTTAGAACTTTCAGTGATACAGCTCACTGGTATATGTGCCATAGGTTCGCCACCACTTAAAACATGACTCATTGTGTGACACTAAGCAAATCCTCCAAGCTCTCAGCCTCCATTTTCCTTAGCAGTAAAAAGGGAGATGGTGGGAAAAAAAAATCTCCATGTGAAGATCAGATGTGTGATACACTGTAAGAACCTTGGACAGTGAGTAGGCTACCGCAATAGCTACCAGTTCCTGGGCAGATGACAAATATCTGATAACTATGAGTATTAGCCATTTAGATACAGTCAGTTTTTAAGGGTGTGGCTAACATTGTGCTGTTGTGGGGCAGGGCTCTATGAATAGGGTAGGATGGTTGGTTACCTTTTAAGGAGATTTTCCCTGATTTACCATGCTCTACTTTAATAGGTGATTGGGAGGGGTAAGGGCACATAAGGGGGATGGGATGTATGTATCAAGATTTGATCTCACACCTCTTCTGCATGGTGTGTCCTAGGAACTTCTAGACCAAGCCAGACATGGGGTCCTATCTCAGAAGCATCAGCAGGCATTCATCTAGGCACCTTTTCTAGGCCAAAGAGGGGATCATAAGGAGGCAAACCACTCAGTCTGATTTCAGGAGGCTTGGCCTAAAGGCAGAAGTGGAAAGTTTATGGCTTATAAACTCAGGTTGGTGGGTAGAGTCTAAAGATGAGTTGCTGGCTTAGTGAAGTGCCAGTGCTAGGCCTAGGGACACTATACAGAGTTTTTGGAGAAGCAATGCTGTCTGTGTACAGACCTAAAAGAGAAGAAAGAATTAGAAGAGCATTTCAGGCAGGCGCAGGCTGTGCAGAATCTACACAGTGGCTATAAACAGTATATGGGCCTGAAGAGAATGGTGGTGAGAACAGGATGGTGGAAGGATGCTTGGCAAGACGAGATCAATGGTTCCTATGCTGGAGTGTGAAGTTGGTGTTGGTACTGCATGGTGTAGAGGGGTGCGCAGCCTAGGCAGGGCACAGGACCATCCTCAACACAACCTCTTGGAGAGAATGCCACTTTTCTCTTCACCTCTATCCCAGGTGAAAAATCCTTGGCCTCTGGCCTTCAGAGACCTCAGAGAGCCTAAGATCAGGCCGCAGCCATATAGGCTCCTTGCTTAGACAATATGTGGACCTCTCGAGCTATACTAGCCACTTGCCAAATCACTTCCCATCCACCTTCCTGGGAGAGTTCTATCAGCCTGTCAGTGAGCCGGGTAAGCCAGTATGACTCATTTTAGAGATGAAAGCATTGAGGCCAGGAAGCCTTGGTCATATAGTGAGTGAGTGCTGGAACCAGGGAGTGTCTGTAACTCATAACCAGGTACAGGAATGGGAAAACAAGTGTCAGTTGATAGAGGACCTTGCACAGCAGAACCTGTGGAATCTCTGACTTTACTGTCTGAGCTCTAGTGTTTGTCTTATGTGGCCAGGCTACATGAGTATTTCTCCTCTCCTTTTCTATTTATTGATGGTATTTCTCCAGAGGCAAAAATGAGTTTGAACTATGACTGTCACATCCACAAACATGATGTCTGATGTCACATCCAGAACTGGACATGAAATAGGGGGGTAAAGTATCTCAGGCCTAGAAGGAACCTGGAAGATCACACCTGTGAGGGCTTGAGTCCCTTTCCAGTATCCACTGTACCTGTGTCTAGCCTGTCTGGTCATCTTCTAGGCCCCTCTTCTATCTTTGGCCATCGCTGCTGCTTAAAGCTACTCTTGACCACATGCATGTGACAGTCTTCCAGGTATTTGAGGACAATAGCCATTCTTTTCTGATCTCATTTGTCCTAGTATTTCCAAGCACATACTGGCACAACTTAATGTAATATGCCTTTGTCACCCCATTTGTGACAGGTGTGTTACAGATATCCTGGTCACTTGTTGAATCAGTTCTAAGCTTTCTCAATCAGCTCTGCATGGCTGCTATAGTGTCCAGGCAATAGAAAAGGTATATCATTGTCATCCTGTACTTTACTGTGAGTTTTTTGAGAACAGACTGCCAGCCCAGTGCAGAGTGTTTGATATTCTCTCTACAAATAAATGTTTGCATAGTGAGATGGTATGGATTTGAGATGTCTCTGTGGATTATCCCCTTTTTTTAAATTTGTGTGTGTGTGCTTGAGGCAGATTCTCATTATGTAGCAGTGGTGTCCTCAACACACAGTTGTCCTCCTGCCTTTGCCTTACAAGTGCTGGGATTGCAGGTATGCGCCAGCATCCCCAGCTGGACCCTTCTCCTCGGACTCCAGTGTGACCACATTCCTTGCCCTAGAATCACCTGCAGCACCACAATATTATACAAAGTTCAGTGGAGACAGCTGCTTCCTATCCCTGTGCCTGCCTTTATCTGTGCAGTCTCTGAGATGTCTGGTCAGCTAGAGTCACCAAAGCATTTTTCAGCATGTGCTGCTTTTCTTGTGTAATTAATTTTCTTACACAGGTTCCAAAATCCAGTATTTCATGTAAACTCTGAGGCAGAAGGCTGTTCTTTCCTATGTCTTTGTCCCCTAGGTCTGTGGCACAGAGGGCAATAGCATTGTCTGTGCGGACCTGACCTGAACTGAACTCGTGGTTTTCCCCATTCAGTTCTCTGCTGCTGCTTTCATCCTGTCTCTTGTCTGCTCATGGTTTTTGGCTTCTGCTTCTGTTACCCAATATACTACCTGTCACTCCAAATACAGTGAATGAGCCTGTTAATACCATCTTTCTATTCTGGGTTCTGCCTGGTCATTCAGAATGATGAAAGAGGCCTGCAATCGAGGTGCACCAGGCCTCATAGTGTCTGGTTTTGCACATGGACATGGAACCTATGAAAAGCTAGGCTTTCATGACCTGTTATCATGGTTTGATGACAGCCCTCCGGATATGAGGGTAGTTTTTTGAGGCTTTATTTATATAATGCTCCCCAAGCTAGGCTCCTGGAACCTCAAGTATCATCTCCAGGCCAGAGAACCAAGAAACTGCTTTTCCTAGTCTTGAGGAATCAGGGAATACTCCCAATACTCAGAGCCCAAGCTAGGGCTGCTGCTCTGCTACCTGACTCTTAGCACATTTGCCTTTCTGATTCTTAATTCTCTTATATACTGAAGGATTTTTTTTTTTTTTTTTTTTTTTGGCTCCGAATGCCTTCAGGACAGGTTTGGCTGGCTTGAGTTGTAGGGATCGAACCATGGCAACCTGAGCCTGACTGCTGAGTTAAGGGGCAGGCCCCCTGTCTTATATACTGAGAAGCTGATTTTTTGTAGTGCATTTCAAAATACCATATGAAGATTGATGTGGTGAGAAAAAGGAAAATTAAGCTGCTTCAAAGGACTTGGAGTGGTGGGAGTCGACAGCCTACCCCAAGCTTCCTTGGAGATCTCCAGACCATGGGTTGGAAATAACTGGAATAACTATACTAACTCCTACAACCCCTCAAGCCCTAGAGTATAGAGACCCGCATCATCTTTCTAGACTCAACATCCTTACAACTAGCTATGTGGCTTGTCCAAGTGGTTTCACCTCTTTGGACCTTATTTTGAAGATGGTAGTGAAAGTCAGCCAAGCTAGAAAAGTCCTGGTGGCTGAGAAACCCATGTCTAGGGTCCTAGCAAGAGGGTCAGTAACATCTGGAGCCGTATGTCTAAAGGGCAAGGCTTGAGGAAGGGCAGTAGGTCAGCACTGTCTTTTTTGGCATATGCTGGAACTCTAGTCCAAGGGATATTGGGCCTCTCTTCTCATTGCTAGCAGAACCAAAAGCTGCCACCATCCAATGCACTCAAAGGAAATCTCAAATTCTACTAGAGAACCCTAGGAAAAGGGCCAGTCTACACTCTCAGATGGGATTTAGCCAACATCTAAGCCAGCTTCTGGCATATGGCACTTGACTTTCAGCAAGAGCTGTGTAACTCAGCAGTTGATAAAAGTACTGGTTCTTCTCAAAACTCCTGACTACAATCCTGGTGCTTCCAGTTACTGACTATGTGGTCCTAGTTCATTCACTTTTCTCAGTCTCATTGTTTTTCCTCTGTGAAACAGAAATGCTAGGCCCGCTGACAAGTTAAAGAGCTGACGCTTTTGAAGTTCTTCCTACTAAACCAGCCCTTGGGCAGTAGGAGAAACCCTCTGGCTTCTGGAGGCTCCAGGCCAGCATCTCCCCACCCTCTGGCCCTGAACTGAGCTGTAGGTCCACCTGGAGGTACTGCTTAACCCTCTCCCCAGCTGGGTGTGAATAGTTCTGAAGAGCCAGTGGGGTGTGAGAGCACTATCCTTGCAATCAGCAGGTCCCTTTTGGACAGCTATTCTGGTCTATGAAGGAAGTGACCATCTGCATTCCAGAGTGGGCTCTCCTGAAACCTGTGCCTTGGTGCCAACAGCCGGAGACCAGACCTGGTATGCTGTCCAGAGGGCACCTTTTCTCCTTCACCCAACAGGAACTAAGATTCCACCAAAAGTGATTCTGGCTACCTCCATTATAAGGTTTCCATGGGGCTCCTGATTCTCCTTTCCAAGGAAATACTGTATGGCTAGGCATCCAGGGTAGCAGGGGAGAAGGGCTGAAGTTCCAGAGGGAACCAGGAGATGTGAGGACAGCTGCTCCCGCTGTTACAGATTTGTGTGCTACAGGCCATGTTGGATGGCAGCCATATATTTTGCAGTGTTTCTTAAAACTGAACTACATTTGAAAGTTCAAAGGGAGTGTGTGTATATGGTGCTAGAATTGAACCCAGGGCCTTGTACATGCTAGGCAAGTGCTTTATCATTGTGAACAACGTCCCAGCCTCCCACCCTTTAATTTTTGAGACAAGGTCTCACTAATTTGCCTAGACTGCTCTTGAACCCACCTCAGCCTTCCAAAGAGCTGGTATTACTGGAGAATGGTACCAGGCTTTACATGTTGTTTAAAATCTAGATTTTTCTTGCATAATTGGCAGCTTTAACGAAGTTGTACCCAGGTGTTCACATGACACCTGTGAACCAGAGGGGTTAGATGTGACCTCTGTATTCAAGGCCAACCAACTTAGCTTTAGCTAGGGCCTATAAAGGGACATGATGGGTACTTGGCCCACCATAGCCATTGTTGACTTTAAGACCCAACAGCAGCCTGGACTCACAGAGAACTTTCTTCAGTGCCAAACCTAAGAGTGAAAAACCTGCTCCCTCATCTATAAAACATGAATGATGATTAACATGGAGCTGCCTGGATAGAATCGCACCTGACCAGGGCTTGCTCAGTGATAGTTCCCTTCAATCTGTGCATGTGATACCTGTTGCCTTTGAAGTCTGGCTAGAAGCCTGCTTATTTTCTCCCTGCAGCATTTGGAAGCATATTTTCTCACATTCTGATACCTAGTGTTTCAAGTTTGTTGACCTCAAGTTCCCACAGCCTCATTGCCTAACTGCAGGGAAAATTATTCACAGCTTTACCTCCCACCAGATTGTGCTTCTATTGGAATGTTGAGTATGCATGTTGGGGGCTGACATGATGAGACTTCCTGGCCCTAGGCCTCGGATTCCAACTCAGAGCCAGGATGAAAACTTTCTCTTCCCCTAGACTCAGTTCATTCACTCAGTTATTAAGTAGAGATTTGTTCATTCAGTTTACTGAACCCACCCAAGTGTTAGACCTGGAATTGGACAAGCATCATAATTAAACACCTAAAGTGTTCTTGGAGCAGACTGGGCTGTTGGTAGGGGAAAGAGAAGTGGGCCTTGTAAAATGTACCTTCAGTGGCAGAGGGATACAGCTTTGCCAGTGAGGAAAAATGAGGAGTCTCAGGTTTCTGAAGTGTGTTGTCATTATATGGGGTCTTCTCTCTGGGAAAGCAAGGCTAATGTTGGGGGGGAAAGGATTCATATTCATTCTGGACTCACTTAGCTTGTGATGGATGGCCTTGGACTTGCCTGCAGAGCTGCTGAGTGCGCTGGACTACTGAGACAATAAGTGTGTACCTTCACTGCTGGGCCTGTGTGTTGTAAAATCAATTTTCTGACTACAGTCCAGCCTGAAGGGACTTTATAAGGGTTGCTTTGGGCAGGAAGATGGTACTTTCACTCCAGACAGCCTCAGGAGGCCCAGGAGCCCCACTGAGTAAAAGCAGCCTTCCTCCTGTTCTTTTTACATTGGTGCCCAACACCCCTCCACCAGCCAAACAACCTAAATTTCATTTTGCCAAATTGTACCCTGTTCAACTTCTGCCCCATGCCTTATAGCTTAGGCTATCTGTCCTGCTCCTTTGCTCACAGAGATTCTTTCACCACAAGCCCTTCATCTCCTTGCCACTCAGTGACTCAGGATAACTATTCACACCCAGGTGACCTTACTGTCTTCTAGGAAATGATCACTTTCTCCTTTATCCAGAAACTGTGATAAAGGAGTGGTATGGGCCCACCCATAATCACAGAATGTCTTGTGTCAAATCCTTCCCTGCTCCAGAGTTCACGGGTATCATATCCCATTTTGTGAGTGGCTGAGGTTGTTCTATCCTTATTACCCTCACAGGGTTGGTGTGGTATAAGGGTAGTGGGGTAGTGCTCAGCCTTGGGTTTCATTCCCAGCCCAACACTGCCTTGCTGGAAGATATGCAAGGACAATTTACTTCACCTCTCTGTAAAATAGAACATGGTTCTATTTTACAGAGAGGTGTGTCATGGTTTTGAGGGTTCACCTACAGCTTAAGTCAGTTCTGTTTCTCATGGTAGTTATGGTCACAGTCATAACAAATACCAAACCATTGCTCCTGTGAGTAATACAGGGGCCCTGCAAGCTCTGGTCACCATATTTTTCTAGTCAATCAGTACATAACCCATGATTTTGTTTTTGGGGAGTTGGATAGATGAGCCCAGGCTGGTCTTGAACTTAAAATCTTCCTGCTTCAGCCTCCTGAATACTGGAATTTCAGGCATGTTCCACTATGCCTGGCTCTTAGAGACTAGTTAATGTTGGTTCACTACCATTAAACTCATGACCACACAGCACTGTGCTCATGCTTGAATGAAGCATATCTAACACATGTATTTTTTCCACAAGACATACCTCAGCCTTCTTTAGAACACTAGGCAGTACTCTTGGAGCTATTTTAAAGTGATCACCAACAGATTATAAATCGGAAATGCAGCCCTAAATAGAGCATAATAAGGATACTTGCTCACTGTATGAGAGTTGAGATGAGAAAACTATTGCTTTAGTGCACCTAAACTGTAGTGAATACATAGGCACACATGTCTGTGGTTATAAGCAAATCAAGCGAATGGGTAAATTTGCACATGCAGAATCCATAAATAGGGCCAGCTGTACATGAAGTGCTTTCCCAGGTGTGGCCACAGTCAGATTATTTTTGCCCTCAGAATCATTACCAGAAAGACTATATATGTTGGCTTCTGGGCAGGGCTGTAAGGACAGGGCCATCTCACTGAGCTTTGCAGCTCTGTCTTTAGTGTGGCATCTCATCCTTGTAGACTGTTGACTCCTGTGGATGTTGGAAGGCACAGACTCTGAAAGCTCTGAATGCTCCCACTAAAGGGTTTGTTCAAAATCTGCTGGGTAATTTCTGATACCATTAAAAGGTCCCAAATTAGTGGCATGGTTGGATTCTGCAGAAAACCAGAGTGGAAGGGTAACCAGAAGAATAAGGCCAGGGAATAGGAGTATGGGTAGATTAGGGCTGATTAGCTATAGATTGGAGGAAAAGAGAAGGATGGGATAGGACAGTGGGAGGAACCTGAGTGTGGGAGCAATGGAAGATCCCCAGAAGAGCTTAGGAGGATGTTGTCATGAGAAGTCGTGGCAGCCCACTGGTGCAGACCCTTTAGGCACAGCGAGGTAGGTGGCACTCAGAATGCAACAGAGGGCGTCAACAAGAAAAGTGGCTGTGGAGGTCAGTCTGTCCCTGATCCTGACCTAGCTGCTAGGAATTAGTTCCAGCTTCCCCTGCTTTTCTTTTTTTTTCTTTCTTTTTTTTTGGGGGGGGGGGGGGGGGGGAGAAGAAGGGTCCTCCTTTCTTTGAGGCCCAGTAAGGAGAATCTTTGAGTTCTGTTTTTACTACAGCTGCATGTTTGGCAGGCTTCTCATTGAGTGGGATCTTATAGCCTTTGGCCCTTTTTCTGATAATCCCTTTCCCAACCTTGACAAAGCCAAAAAAAGGAGGTAGGGAGACCTGACCATCTGAGGCCAGCCCTGTCCCACTCATTTGGGGCCTGGAGTGGCCCCTGGCCTCTCTCTAGGGCCTGCTGCCACAGCTCTGACATTTGTCAGTAGCCCATGATATTTGCTCTTCTTGAGGACTCTAGGATGCTTCTCCTCTAGTCTGCCTGCCAGGCATGAGGTCTGCATTGGCCTCAGGATCCAAGTGCTGCTCAGCTTCCAAGATACTTATTAGAGCCAACTTCTTAGGATTATGGTGTCTTCTGTATCTTTCATGCAATAGAGTAATAGCTACTCCTGAGCATCTGAAGCTTTTGCTATCTTAAACACCTTGACATTATAAAACAAAATGTGAAAAAAAAAATTCATTCTGATCAGATAGCTTGGTTTATAAAATCTGGTGCAGAAAGCAGAAATAGGCCAGGCCTGGTGGCATGGTCCTCTAATCCCAGCAATTGGGAGGGTGAGGTGGGTGGACTGCTAAGAGTTCAAGATCAGCCTGGGTTACATAGGAAGACCCTATGTCAAAAAAAGAAAGAAAAATGAGCCTCTGCTTCAAAGAAGCAAGGGCTTGTGTTGTGGTAGGAGGGAGACTAAGCTAGATGTCTGGGACCAGGGCAGGCTGCAAGGAGGCTGCATTGCGCCGCTGGATCCTTTCTGAGCTTTGGCATGAGGGACCTGCATGGCTGAGATTGATGGGCAAGCATGCAGACTCGGGAATAAGGGTTCAGCATGCTGTTCCTTAGCAGATGTTTAACTCAAGATCTTTTGGGGGTTTTGTTTTGAAACAATGTGTCCCTAGGTAATTTAGGCTGACTTTGAGCTCACTGCATACCCCAAGCTCACCTCAAACTCACAGAAATCCTCTTTCCTGTCTCTGACAAGTTCTGGGATTACAGGCATGTGCTACCATGCCTGGCAGGATCTTTGAAAATAAGTACAAGAACCAGCAAAGTGTGACACATTGAACATCTCCCTGGAATGGGGATGGCAGCAACAACAACCTAGAAGATACAGGATTTCACAGTTGTAATACCTTGGGAGTTTTCTCCCTCTAAAGTTTTACATGTTCCCACTGGTTTGAACTGGCCCTAGTATATGCATGACTGTCTCATCAAGCAGAAACATGTATGGCTGTTCAAGTGGCGGGACTGTAACATAAATCAGAGCTGCCTGACAGTGAGACATATGAATTATGGCCCTATTGTGAATTTGTTGACTGGCAGGTGAAGGTTGTGTGGCTTGTGGGCTATACATTGAGCGAACAACACATATGGCACAAGTTCAGTAAGGGACAACCTTGAGTGCTTCAACAGATACACAAAGAAAGGAGAGAGGCAGATTCTGCCAGGGCCAGAAAAAGCTGGTGTGGATGGGCTGGCAGAACAAGAAGCACAGATGACAGGGAAAAGGGTTCTGATGGAAACAGGTGCATGTATAAAAGTTAGGTGCGTGAGTGTATGGTGTGCTTGTTTCTCTGAAATTGGAATGTGGAGTCTATGGCCTTACCATCCTGAATGTTCCCAGTCTCCTCTGAAACTGGAAAGTGTGTGCTAAAGGGGTAGGAAGGGTTGTGACCAAGCGTAAGGCGCTCTGAACAGGGATGAGGCCTAGAACCTTTGTGTGTGTGTGTGTGTGTGTGTGTGTGTGTATTTTTAAAATGTATTTAGTACAGGGTCTCACTACACAGATCAGACTCAGTTATCCTCCAGTTTTTAGCCTCACAAGTGCTGGGATTACAGGTGCGCGCCACCATGCTCAGTCTCAGTCAACTCGCCCTAGGGAAGAGGCCAGCACGGCATACCAAGGATCGAACCCCGGTCACTGAGTCTGCCTAAGCAGGTGCTTTAGTCCACTGAGCTATCTGGCCAGCCCTAGAACCTTGTATATTAAAATATTTAGAGCCTTTCCAGGTCATCTTGATTTTTGGTACCCAAAGATTTTCAGTAGCAATAATGAGGTTTATCTTCTTACTCAACAAATATTTATTGACAGGCGTCTGTGCTTGAGTCATTACCCTGGGCCTGTGCCAAAGTGGAGTTCCAATCTCTGCCACCAGCCTGTAGCTCCTTCAAGAAGCTGATGACAGATGAGAAAGGTGCTGTGATGGAGGTTCCTGAGTAGCGGAAGAGAACAGAACAGTAAGGAAAGGCCTTTCAAAGGAAGTGACATTTAAAATGCTTGAGAACGCAAGGTGAGGGAGGAGGTGAGGTGAGATGCAGGCCTCTATTTCTTGCATTTACAAGTGGGAAATGAGTGTCCTATATGAGGTCAAGTCCTATCTTCCTAGTCCAGGGGGCAGGATGCAGATCAAAGAGATGCCTACCCCTAGGAAATCTCTGCTACTCTCACCACTTATCTGACTGTGACCTATAACCTAGAAGACAGAACCCAAGATAAATTTACTTTTCCTCGTATTACATCTGGCCTCCCACTTTTTTTTTCCTTTTGTATTTTAAGAGGGTCTCATTCCCTACCATCCTTCTGCCTCAGCCTCCCAAATGTTGGGATTACAGGCTTGTGCCACCATGCCCAGCTTGGCCCGGCCTCTTGCCAGTTCATTTTCCCTCTAATGACCTACCAGCTGCCTCAAGTAGGGTCTTAAGCCTCTGTGTGCTTCAGCATGACCCTGGGCTTCTGAGCGTGAAGAGAGACTTAAAGTTTCATCATTTGTCCAGACTGTGACCAACCCCCTTATCTCCTGGGAGAAGGGGTGCCTCTGCCCTAACACATCCTGGAGACCACTGCACACACTGATTCCTCATAGCCAGTGTCAGCCCCATCCACAGATGAGGACAGGACCCTAATGGGGGGGGGTCTCAGCCTCAGCTGTGTTTGGCTCCCCAACACTTAGCTCCCATAAATGGAGGTGTTTCACTGTTATGAGTTGGGTCAAAAAAACAATTAAAACCTGCATCCTTTGGAACTTTTAGGCCAGACAAATCCATGTGAGTCTTGTGTGCGGGGCACTGGTGGTAGTTGGCTTCAACAGCTACTCTAAACATTAGTTCTTAGGAGAAATTGTCCATAGGCTAGGTGGGGAGTGGTAAAAATATGGCTCCATTTTCTGTCCCAGATGCCAACAAAACCATGCCGTCCACACCAGTCACATCCTGGCTTCCATGGCACAGCCATGTCATCACTCCCTTCTACACCTGCAAGGAAACAGTGCAGCACAGGACAGGACAGGGCTGGGATTTGAACTCAGGCTTCCTGGTTCATGCCTCCCCTTGGCTTCTGGACCCTTACCACCAAGGGAATGACTGAAACGTTAGAACTTCAGCAAGCAAGGAGGGAGCCACAGCAGGGATCTCTTGCTCCCAGTTGCCATGATGGGAGGCTGCATCTGACCTTGAATAAAGGAATGGATGGGAAAATGCTTTGAGTCTGCCACAGGCATGTGAATATACTGTGCCATTACCCATTTAAAACTGTCCCCCGCCTCTGCCTACTAAGCAGATGATGGTGCTGCAAAGGCCAAAGGAGAAGCTTGCTTGAAGTAGAACTGAGGCTTGGCTTTTCCTACCTAGGGAAGTGCAGACTGTATGCAGTGAGGCCCAGTAGAGTGGTGTATAGTGAGTGAGAGGCTTCAAATCTGCAGTCCCTGCTCAACTGGGAGAGACCCAGGGCCTGGGGAGCAGAGTAAGGGGCTGTGTAGTCCAGCAGATATGGTTGCCATGATTACTGGCAACTCTGGGCACATTATCTAGCCTTTCTGAGCCTCATGTGCTTCACCTGTAAACTGGGCATGATCAGTATCCCTACCTTTGAAGTCACTCCAGAATTAAATTACAAAGACACACAGCTGCTGAGTAAATGACCCGGCTTTGGGTTGTCAGCCTGTACATTGGGACCAGCTAAGCACAGCAGCTCTTCTCTTATGTGAGCTTGCCCCTTATGCAGGGAAGGTGAATTGTAGGATCATTCACCCAAAGACCTAGGTTCTGCCTGCCATCTCCCCTTCTGTCCAGAGATGTCCCACCCATTCTTTGCCCTTCTTGGTTGGTAACCAGAGATTACAGGTGTGTCTGCATGATCTCTTTAAGTTTCTTCCAAGCCTGAGCAATTTTGAATAGAGTGGGAAGTGCTCCTGGCTCAGAGCTCCCAGAGCGATGTTATCTTGAGATTGCACTGGGCACAAAGCCTACTTCAGTTCCCTGGGCTTTTCCATTGTGGCCTCTGTTACTTGAGAACCATTCACACCACAGCTATTTCAATGCTAATGAAGATACCCAGCTTTCCTGGAATTGAGTGCAGAAGTCACTTTCATAGATGTCTCTGGGATGAATGGACAGATGGAGAGACTTCATAAGTAAATATTTTATTTGTAGATTCACATATAGGAATGATGCAGGAGTCACATGTGATGGCACATGCATATAATCCAAGCAATCTGGGAGCAGGCTGTGGATATAGTTCAGTGTGAAAGCCCTGTTTTTAATCCCTGGTACAACCACCAAAATAAATAAATAAATGGGAAGGAGAGGATTTCTTTGTAGTATTACCTTTTACCTAGTTTCTCTTGCTGGTAAAAATCTGGCAAAACTGTAGCACAACAATACATTCAGGATACTGACATAGAGTCCACCTGTTATCTTCAGATTTCCTCAGTTTCACTCATACTCACCTAAGCATACTTTCTTTTTCTTTTTCTTTTTCTTTTTTTTTTTTTTTTTTTTTTTTTTTTTTTTTTTTTTGGTGGAACCAGGGATTAAACTCAAGCCCTTGTGTGTACCAGGCAAGCGCTTATTCCACTGAGCCATCTCTCCAGCCCCTGAGCATACTTTCTGTATAATTTTGTCACGTGTAGATTCATAGAGCAGTGTCCATGTCTAAATGCTAAGGTATTCCATTGCCATGTACTGGGTCCCTCTTGTTAGCATTTTATTACCATACGTACTTCCATCTTGCCAATATGTACAAAAGTAAAACCAAACAATATGATACTCTTTGGGACTGCGTTTTGTTCACTCAACATCATGTGCTGATGAGTCCCCCAAGTTGTTCCTGTGTGCTTTTTTTTTTTTTTTTTTGCGGAACGGGGGATTGAACTCAGATCGTTGATGTTTGCCAGTCAAGCGCTTATCCTACTGAGCCATCTCCCCGGCCCCTCAAGTTGTTCCTTATATCAGTTGCTGCCCATTCCTCGTTTTTGCTGTAGAGTAGACCATTGCATGGAGGTACCACAATTCATTTAACCAACTGAAGGCCATTTAGGTTGTTTCCAGTTTTCTGCTATTACAAATAAAGCTTCCCAACGGCTGGGGAAATAGCTCAGTGGCATAAGTACCAAGCATAACGTCCTGAGTTTGATTCCCCAGTACCTCAAAAAAAAGGGGGGGGGGTTGCAGTGAGATAGCTCAGCAGTCTAAAGTGCCTGCTTAGGCAAGCATAGGGACCGGGATTGGATCCCTGGCACCACATGCTGCACCAGTCTGAGCCACAAAAGTAAATGAAAGAAAGCATCCCTGAACATTTGTGTTATAATTTCTGTGTGATTAGTGCCCCAAGAGTACATTGCATGGTGAATTACATGTTTAATTTTATAAGAAGACATCAATATATGAAAAATACCTGTTCCTTATTATGCCTAAGATGTTTGAAATGCAGTGAGATAGTGAGGTTAAGATTGATAGCCCAAATCGTTTGATAATAACAATAAG
>NW_004524613.1:7115679-7127334 GCF_000260255.1 Octodon degus
TTCCGATTTGATTTGAAACTGTCTCATTGCTATCTGTTTATCAATAAAACTTTGAAAAAAAAATAAAGTCAATATACAAACTTAAAAAAAAAAAAAAAGACATCAATATATTTTCCAGGGTAGTTGTACCATTCAGACTCTTCAGTAGCACTTGATGTTGTCATGTCCCTATAGCCATCCTGATAGGCTTGCGTTGTGGCAGGGAGAGGGATTCTGCCAGCCCTTGTCTGTGGGCCCTGTGGCAAGGAGCCTTTTTTTGTGGATTGCCATTGGAGCTCACCATCTCCATGACTGGTAGCCCTTAAAGACACAGCTCATCTGATTCCCTGGACCAGGGCAGTGCCTTGTTTCAGACTCCCAGAAGAGAGCACTGCTAGTTTAAGTTGTTGGGAAAGTCCACTACTGGTCAGGCCTTATCCTTACAGACACTAGAAAAGCACCTTCTGTCTCAGACTACATCTAGGAAGCAAGCAGCCAGTCTTTGGTGTCCTGTGCCCTGCTCAGCACCAGGCTGGCCTGGCAGTGCTGTTCAGAAATGACTCGGATGACTCATGGGAGCTTCTGGTTTTCTGAATCTCCTTGGAGAACAGAGTGCAACCAGACATGATGGAATCATGGGAGCAGCAGACTAGGGTTTTCAGAGAGGAGAGTAAGATGGCATGAGAGGGGCAAGATAGGTTATGGTTAGCCTAGCCCTTGGTGATGTATTTGTCTTATCCACATAGAGGGAAGGGGAAGAAAGGTGGAGAAGAAAAAATCAAGGGAGCAGAGGGTTTCTCAGCAACTTTGAAGAAAGTATTCCTTAGTTCTCCTGAGCTCAGCTCTGTAATTACCACCTTCTCTTGGCATGGCTCTTTCTGCCTCAGCCGTATGGCACCAGGCACCTGGCTGGCTGATCGGTCTCTGACTCGACAAAACCATTATGTGAGACTGTGAGATGGAAGGTGTCTTTGGGTAATGTTGCATTACCCCCACTTGACTTGGCCTTGTGTGAGAGTGAGTAGAGTGGAGACCTGTGTGTATTTGCCTTGGTTGTTGCCGAGTGTGGCCCTTACTGCCTTGCTCTACGAGTCTTCACTGAGGAAATGGCTGAGGCCAGAGCTAGGCCAGGTGAGGCAGGGGCTTGACCTTGAAGGGGGCATGAGAGGGTTGGAGGCTTCACCTTCTCCCCTGTCTTCTCACCCATCTGCAGGTTCGTCATGTCTAGTAGCATATAAGAAGACCCCACCACCGGTCCCTCCGCGTACCACATCAAAGCCGTTCATCTCAGTCACAGTCCAGAGCAGTACTGAGTCTGCTCAGGACACCTACCTGGACAGCCAGGATCACAAGAGCGAGGTGACAAGCCAGTCAGGCCTGAGCAACTCGTCGGACAGCCTGGACAGCAGTACCCGACCACCTAGTGTGACACGGGGTGGAGTTGCCCTAGCCCCTGAAGCACCAGAACCACCCCTAAAACATGCAGCTCTGAAAAGTGAACAAGGAACGCTGACCAGCATTGAGTCTCACACCGAGACTATTCCCAAAAGGAAACTGTCATCAATAGGAATACAAGTAGGAACCCCTTTTGCACTGCCCTTTGTCCACTCTGTGCACCTGCCTGTGTGTAATTACATCTGGTGGAGGACCACTAGTCACTTGGGAAAAGGTTGTCTCAAGGAGTACATCTAAGTGGCTGAACCAAATTGTACTTGTAGCCACACCTACCGTGTCCCCAACCCCATACTACAGAGTCTGCAGCTGTGGCATATGCTGCTGCTGCGCTGGTGGGTTGCCCCAGTGAATGTAGTTACACTCAGCCATCTCCTGTCCACTGTTTGCTGTCCACTGTCTGTCTGTCCACTCTGCCCTTTGCCCTGCCAGCCGACCCATGGGAGGTGGGACTGGCCTAACATTTCTCTGATCCAAGGTCAACTTGTGTATGGAGCCATAGTCCTGCTTGACAGGGGGAGCAGCATGAAGCATAGATGCTTATGGGCCAGTGGCCCAGGATCCAGGGCCCTTCATAGGGGTTGTTCAAGGGAACTCTGCCCAGAGCCCTCTCAGGCCTTGGGGACAGGTAGGTGGCTTGAAGCACCAGGTTCATGTCAAATTGAGATATGTGACGCCAGTCCCCCTGCCTTGCCCCATGGGAAAGGGTCCAAGCAAATGGCTCAGCAGGTCCTTCCAGAAGCCAAGCTCACTGCCTACCAGTAGCACTCAGCAGAGTAGGGCATCAGCTTCTCTGCTGCTTCAAGGCACCTCCTACATGAATCAAGCATCACTAATCTATCACAGTAGTTGAGCAGGGCAAACTTGGCCCTGCCTTATAGTTTTTAAGAGTGCTGTGTAGGAGGCAGAGGCAGAAGGGTTGCAAGTTCACGGGCCGCATAGGCAAGGTATTGAGACCCTATCTCAAAATTTAAAAAGGACTGGGATGTAGCTCTACATTCCCTGGTTTCAGTTCCCAATATAATTCTGGTTTAAAAAAGAAAAGTGTTGCTCTAAGTACAGAATGTAGGGGCTCGTTTTACCTAGTGCTAAAATAAAGTAAAAAGTAGATCATACTCAGGACAGTAAGGGTGAACTAGCTACAGTGAGCATATGGCTCTGCAAGGCAGAGCCCTTCCCAGCCCTGGAGTAGATCAAGGAGGACCAGGTGATATGCAGTGGGGCTGCAGGGCTTCAGTACTCTCCAAATTCCACAGCCACCCTTGAGCAAAAAGTGAACATGACCAAACTGATGGCAGAACACTAAAATGTAGCAGGGACTGAAGCACAAAGGGGGCCCTGAATGGAATAGAAGAGGCTCATCAGGTAATTCCTTGCATGTACCTGGACTTGTTTCCCCCAAGAGGGAGCTCCAGGTTGGATTCCCCACATACGTATGGGAAGAAAGTTGGCTGGCTATTTTCTGGTTCCATCTGCATCCAGTGGGCTTCTGCATAAGCGTCCATCCCTCACCCTGTACAGCTTCTCCAGGTAGGATTCCAAGGGACATGGGAAGCAGCCCAGTTTCTGACCTTGGTCCCAGGCATTCGGGTCTTTGATGGGCAGCCCACTGTCTCATTTCCTACACGGTATGCACTCATCATCTCAGAATACCTGAGAGAAAAAGGACCAGCCTTGATTCCTTCCATCTAGGACTGGCATTGGGATAAGGACTATAGCTTTTGGGCCCATCTTGGGCATCCCTTTCCCTGGATTGCCCTAGTCCATATTGTCACTGCAGCTCCTTGCAGGTCCAGCAGAGCAGCTCTCCCTGGACTGTGAGGAATGAGGCTGTGTGTCTATCCCAGAAAGCCTCTCTGGCCCCTGCATGTGTCCAACATGCCAAGACACTGGAGAATCTATTTCTGAGGCTCCCTTGAGCCCTTGTCCTACCTCTTAGAGCCTCAGATCCTTGGTCAAGTGTGGGTTCTCCCTCATTCTTAAGCAGTGATGGAATTACTGGCCTGACTGTTCCATGCCCAGGTTCCCTGGGGTGCCCCTGGGCTTTGTCCCTTTCAGAGTGGATATCAGCTATTGTTGGTCCTGGCCTTCCCCAGGGTCACCAGTTCTGAATGTAACCTCACCTTAACCAAGTGTGATCAGGGTCTGGGGTGGCATCCTGTAGTGTCCAGTGACTCTGCTGGCTCTTGCTGTGGTAGCAGTTCTCAAACCCAGAACTGCTGTCCTTGGTTTGCCTCAGTCCAAGAGTCTCCAGCCTGCCCTTCCCAGCTTCAGCCTCAGGGTTGGGGGAGTGATCTTTGCCTCAAAACAGCCCCCAGCTTCAACTGCACCAGATAACGGCTGTGGCTTTGTGTGTGTGTTCTCTTTCTCTTTCGTCGTCCTTTTTTTTCTTCTCTCTGATGCGTGTAAAGGAGAGGACTAGAAGGAACGGTTCCCACCTCTCGGAGGACAACGGACCCAAAGCGATCGATGTGATGGCACCCTCCTCAGAGTAGGGAAAGCCAGTCATCTCCACCCATACCCCTCCCGCCTCCGTGCGAATGAGCAGTGCCCGGCTTAACCTGTTCCGGCCTCGGGCCCATGTGCATTGTCTGCATGCCTCGTTATCTGTCTGTCTACATGTGTTTGCGTCGTCCCACTAATGTGAATTTCAGCAGCAAGTGTGGTGTTTGTTTTTTATTTTTGTCTTTGTCTCCGTGCCGTTGCTGTCGTTGTCCTTCAATAAGGTTGACTGCATTCAGCCAGTGCCAAAAGAGGAGCCCAGTCCCGCTACCAAATTCCAGTCCATCGGGGTTCAGGTAGAGGACGACTGGCGGTAAGTCGGACAGAGGTGGCGGCTGCTTCTCCCCTCTCCTCTCCCTCCCTTTGCTCTCACCTCTCCTGCTCTCCCTAACCCACTTCTCCTTGCTGGATTTCTAATAACCAAGCTGGGTTTGGGATTTGGGTGGTGGCCCAGGCATGGGAGGCTGGGCAGGGGCTGGGTGGGTGGGCAAATGAGCACTTGCTCTGTGAGACCAGTCAGCCCAGGGGGCCAAAGCTGCGCTGGGACCATAGCTCCAGCTACCCTGATGTTAATGGTCTTCCTGGCCCCACTGCAGTAAACAGGCAACCTTATGACCTTGTCCTTATGTGTGTGTGTGTGTGTGTGTGTGTGGGCGTGGGCGTGGGCGTGGGCACAGGCGGGATGGGGCAAGGGCTGAGCAGAGAATGAGATGGGGGCTGTGGGACCCGCTTCAGGCGCATGGTGAACAGATGATGCATCTGTTTCTCTGTCTCCTGTGTGTCCGGGTCAGGTGTCCTCTGGTCTCCGGCCCTCTTGTAATTCACTTTCTCCCCATCCATCCCACACCCACAGAAGCAGCGCCCCCTCTCACAGTATGTCCTCCCGACGGGACACTGACTCAGATACCCAGGATGCTAATGACTCAAGCTGTAAGTCTTCTGAGAGGAGTCTCCCAGACTGTACCTCACACACTAACTCCATCAGCATCGATGCTGGCCCCCGGCAGGCCCCCAAGATTGCCCAAATCAAGCGCAACCTCTCCTATGGAGACAACAGTGACCCTGCCCTGGAGGCGTCCTCACTGCCTCCACCAGACCCCTGGCTTGAGACAACCTCCAGCTCCCCAGCAGAGCCAGCACAGCCTGGGGCCTGCCGCCGAGATGGCTACTGGTTCTTGAAACTACTTCAGGCAGAAACAGAGCGGCTGGAAGGCTGGTGCTGCCAAATGGACAAGGAGACCAAAGAGAACAACCTCTCTGAAGAAGGTGAGTGGAAGAAGGATGATGCCCTGGGGTGCAGGGACAGGGCCACAGGGCTGGTCTCCAGCTTCGGGCCAGCCAGCCTTGGAACCTCGGAGTGGAAGGGACTCAGGTTCTGCTGTTGGGCTGGTTTTTGTGAGCTTGTCTTTCATTCTTTGCTTTGTGCCAGCCACTGACATACATAACCACTTTCCAGGTAGCAACTGCTAGTTGTAAAGGCTATGGACACAGCCTCACATGGATCAGTTCCCAGCTTTTCTTTGCTAGTAACTTGATCTTGGTCAAATTACTCTGAGCCTTTTGTTTCCCAGTTCCCCCTGAAACCACACAAGCATGTTGTCATGAGTGTGGTGATCAGTATAAAGGGCCAGCTGGGATGCTGGGCACAGAGAAAAGTGTTACATTCAGCCCTCAGCAACTACTTGGTAGGCATTTAGTGGGTGCCAAGCACCAAGATGTGACTGGGCCTCAACAGGACTCGAGGATCTGTACACAAGTAAGGTACAAGTTATCTGCCTTCCCCATTATGTTTCTATCTATAAGTGCCCATTTCCAAATTTTCCCTTAGGAAATTAGCTTAGAAAGAACAGGGGCCAGATGTGGTGACATGTGCCTGTAATCTCAGCTACTCAGGAGGCTGAGGCAGAAAGATCACGGCCTGGGAAATTTAGACCTTGTGTCTTAGTTACTTTCTCATTGCTGGCATAGAATACCCAAAATCCACAACCTAAAGGAGGAGAGGTTTATTTGGCTTACAATTTGTAGAGATTTCAGTTCATAGTCTTGAGGCAGGACAGCATGGCAGAGGAGAACTAGCTCATGGCATGGTGGCAGGAAGGGAGGAGGGAGGGAGCTAGACCCTCAGACCATACCCCCAGTGGCCCACTGCCTCCATCCAGGTTCACCTCCCCACCTCACATATAGCTGTAAATTCATCAGCCAATATGTATCATGCCCTGTGATCACATCACCCCCCAAAAGCCCCATTATGAGTACATGAGGCTTTAGGAAGACCTCTAGATACAAACCATAACCTCGTCTCAGAAGGTAAAAAGAGCTGTGGTCGGGTAGCTCAGTACACCTCAGCACTTGACTAACATATAAGTGACCCTGAGTTTAATCTTCAAAACTACAAAAAGAAAAAAGAAACGAGAAAAAGGAGGTAGGCCCCTGGAAAGCAGGTAGCACCCTGGATTGACCAGTTCAGCCAAAGCTCCTCTTGCCAGTTGACTGCTCCTGCACAGAAGATTCAGTGAGGACAGATCCTCAGAGTGTTCCAACAGGGTAGATGTGCAACTGATGATTCAGTATAAGTATCACACACTAACTGATGGCGCCACAGGTACTTTGGAGTCACTGTTCTGTTGTCTTCTAGGCCAGTTCCCTGCTTTGATGTCACACCCACTGGGGTTCAGGGAGCTTCTTGTATGTGCCTAATAACTCTTTACAATAATATATTAAAAAGATCAAACCAGAGGCAAGGATCAGAGAACACCAAAGAAATGTCCAGCCTCCTACCCACTTCTGTTTCCTCTCCAAAGTTGTCCTCATGTATTGGTTTCCTGACAAAATAGGTGAGTGATGGGGGATATAGCCCAGTGGACAGTGCCTGCCTGGCAAGCACTGGGTCCTGAGTTTGAGTCCCAGTATACATACACACCCCCCCAAAAAATAGCTGAGTGTTTAGCTCTGCCACATGCTCTCTACCTCCCCATCCCCACTCCACATATGACCTCATGGGTTTTGGTTAAATAACTCAGCTTACTTTATGCAGATACTGTTTTTTGGTTTTTGGTTTTTTGCGGAACCAGAGATTGAACTCAGGCCTTTGTGCTTGCCAGGCAAGCACTTATGCTACTGAGCTATCTCCCTGGCCCAAATATTGTTTAACATAGAACATAATAGTGTATCTAGGGGCCCTGGTAACATAGCTCAGTAGCACAAGTACTTGCCTGGCAAGCTCAAGGTTCTGAGTTCAATTCCCAATACAAATAAATAAATAGTGTATTAAGATTTTATTTTCTTTAGTACCTTTTTTTCTTAGAACAAATGATCACTCACTTGTATACACTCTTATTTTCTAGATGGTTTTTAAAATAAGATCTGTTTTGCCTAGAACTTGTGGTCTCAAATTCTCAGGCTTAAATGGTGATCCTCCTGCCTCAGCTTCCCAAATAGCTGGGACTTATAGGTATATGCCACCTCACCCAACTTCACTTTCCAAATTTGTGTGTGTGTGTGTGTGTGTGTGTGTGTGTGTGTGTGTGTTTTTATATTTATGTGTTTGTTACTGGGATTGAATTTTTTTTTTTTTTTTTTTTTTTTTTTGTGAAACCGGGGATTGTACTCAGACCTTGCACTTGCCAGAGAAGCGCTTATTCTACTGAGCCATCTCCCCAGCTGTTACTGGGACTGAACCCAAGGCCTGCAATGTGCTAGGCAAGTGATCTGTCACTGAGCTACATCTCTAGCCCCTGAATTCTTAGGATTTTTCTACATGTTCCACTAGATCTGCCAACTCTCATCAATAATATTTTCCAAATGTGCAAACACGTTAGCTAACCTCATGATTTCCTGTTTGTCACCGTCCCCTGGACCTCTGCCCACACCTAGTCAGTTTGCTTCCCAGGCCTAGGATCAGTTGCTGTCCTGAGACTTCGCTTTCTTCACTAGGGACTGCCATTAGCTGTTTCCCATGATGGGCATGGTCTTTTGTTTTCTTAGTTCTTATCTATCATATTAGAGTATGTCCTAAGTTGGAACTTTTTAGCAACTTTTTTTTTTTGGCAGTGGGACTCGAACTCAGGACTTTGTGCTTGCCAGGCAATCACTTGTGCCTCTGAGCTATGTCCCTGGCCCACTTTTTGGAACTTCACATGTCTTTATTCAGACCTCATAGTTTGGCTGGCTATACAGTTGAAAATGATAATTATAGATAATGTGTACATGTGATATATTAGAGCTGGAAATGTAGTTCAGTGATGGGGGCTTGCCCACATGCTCAAACACTGTAAATATATGTATAAATGTAAATATATAAAGATATAAGAATATTTAAGTATATATACTAAATATAAATATGAAAATAATATAAAATTGAAAATAATTTTCCCTCGGAATCTTAAAGTCACCATTATGTTTAGCTCCCATTATTTCTTTCTTTCTTTTTTTTTTTTTTTTTTTTTTTTTTGGCAGGACCGGGGATTGAACTCAGGCCCTTTCACTTGCCAGGGAAGCGCTTACTCCACTGAGCCATCTCCCCAGTCCCTAGCTCCTATTATTTCTGCTGAAACTTTTGATATCATTTCAATTCTGTCCACTTATTTTTGTTATCTCTGTAAGCTTTTAAGATCTTTATAAGTATCTTCTGAAATTTCTGGATGATGTACCATAGAATGGGTCTTTTTTCATTTGTTGTGCTTGTGATTAATTGGCTGTTTCTCCTTGGTACTCAAATCTTTTGTTCCTTAAAACTAGTTTTGCGCCAGCCCGATAGCTCAGCGGACTAAAGCATCTGCTTAGAGTGCAATAGCCAGGGTTCACCATTGTGCTGGCCCCGCCCCCAGGGCATGCTGAGACAGTGCATGCCTGTAATCCCAGCACTTGGGAGGCTGAAAACAGCAGAATCACTGTGAGTTCAGACTGTGTAGTGAGACCCTGTAGACCCTGTACTAAATACATAAAAAGAAAAACTAAGTTTATGAGCTAGTTGTGGTGTCTGTAATCCAAGCGCTCTGGGAGGCTAAGTCAGGAAGACTAAAAGTTAGAGCCCAGCTTGGGCAATCTGGCAAGAGCATGACTCAAAAAAGGGCTGGGGATGTATCAGAGGTAAAAAGGCCCTAGGTTCAGTTCTCAGGAACACGTATGCACACAAACTAGGCATATATTAACTTTTACAAGTAAATCTGTCACTTCTGTTGTTTTTCCTCTCTGAAAGCCCAGTCAGATGTACCTGATGAAATAAACATCAGTTTCTCATCTTGTCTTTATCTTATATTTTCCCATACATTCTGGAAGGTTTTTCTTCTTTTTATTTTTATTCACAGTTTTTGTTTCTATTGTTGTTTTGAGATAGACTCACTAAGTGGCTCAGGATGGGATCAAGTAAGATCCTTCTTACTCAGCCTGTAGACCGCTGGGATTAACTGTGTGCAACACTGGCCCAGCTATCACTCACTCTTCAATAGCTTTATTTGCTTTGCAGCACTGGAGGTAGAGCCCAGGTCCTCTTGCGTACCATGCAAGCACTGTCCCACAGATGTGCGCTTAGCTCTGGAACAGCTTTATTGAGATAATTGATATGTCATAAAATTCACCCTTTTGAAGTGTGAATTTTAGTACATGGCATTTACTACATGTACAATGTTGTGTGACCATCACTTCTAACTTTAGAACATTTTCATCTCTCTGAAGAGATAACTCATACTTCCCTCCATCCTTAAGCAACCGCTAATCTACTTCCTGTCTTTGTAGCTGTCATTGTGAGCTTTTCATATAAACTGAGTCATACGTGATCTTTTGTGTGTGGCTTCTTTCACATAGCATGGTTCCAAGGCTAACCCATTTAAAAGGTGTGTCATTACTTCATTTTCCCAAAATATTCCCCTATTTTAATTATGCATTCATCAGATAATGGACGTTTTGGGTCATGTCTCTTTTGGGGGCTGCTATGAATAGTACTAAGAATATTTGTGTATAGGTTTTAGTGTGGATTCATGTTTGTTCCTTTTGTGTAAACCTAGGAGGGGAATTTCTGTATCACAGGGTACTTCTGTGTTTAACTTTCTGAGAAACTGAACTATCTTCCAAAATAGTTGCATGATTTAACATTCCCAATAGCAGTATATGAGAGTGCTGATTCCCTGGAACTGTTTTGTTGTTGTTGTTGTTGTCGTTTGTTTTGTTTTTATGTATTTGGTACAGGGTCTCACTACGTAGCTCAGACTTGGACTTTAGTGATCCTTTGGTTTTCAGCCTCCCCAGCACTGGAATTACAGGCATGCACTGGTGACTAGCTCAGTGTGCCTGGGGGTGGGGCTGGTGCTGGTGCCACATGTGGTGCCAGGGATCAAACCCTGGTCCCTGGGCTTGCATAAGGAGATGCTTAGTGGGAAAACTAATTATCCAGCAATGTAAAACATTTTAAATGCATGGAACCCTTTATTAAGAAATATGTACAAATTATAAAATGAAATTTAACAAAATAGCATTTGCTATTGGTACTGTTGTTCTTCATGGTTTAGATTCCTAATGTTCAACAACTTGTCTGGTAAATAAAAAAAAAAAAAAAAAAAAAGGATCTGCTTAGTCCGCTGAGCTATCTTAGCAACCCTCCTAGGAACCTTTTTTATTATGGCTTTTATATCACAGCCATACTAAGTGGTATTTTATTTGTGATTTTTCCTTTTTTTTTTTTTAATGTATTTAGTACAGGGTCTATATAATGTATTTAGTACAGGTCACTACACAGATCAGGCTCATAGTGATTCTCCTGTTTTCAGCCTCCCAAATGCTGAGATTATAGGTGTGCCACCACTCCCAGTGTCAATGGCTATCTCAGCGTGCCCTGGGAGCAGGGCTGGCACGGCACACCAGGGATTGAACCCCAGTCACTGCATCTGCCTAAGCAGGCACTTTAATACGCTAAGCTATCTGGCTGGCCCTCTCATTGTGATTTTGATTTGCATTTCCATAGTAATTAGTAATGTTGAACATCTTTGTATCTACTCTGTACAAATCTATTGAATTTGGGGGGTTTTCTTGATGATCTAAGTTTATATCCTTATGTATAGTATCTTTTCTCTCTGAGCCAGCACATGCCAAACATATATATTTGTTTCTTATATCCCTTTTTTGTCTCTTTTTTTGTGTTTTGTTTTGGTATTTTGTTATTGTTTGGTTTGGGGGGTTTTTGGGTTTTGGGGGGGTTTCTTTTGTATTAAGAATCAGTTGTCTCTAAGTTCCTTTTTCAATTTATCTTTTGGGATAGAGGCTTTTCTGCAATGTCCAGTGACTTTTTGTTGTTGTTTTTTGTTTTTTGGGGTTTTGATTTGTTTTTGTTTTTGTTTTTTTCAGAACTGGGCCCTTGCACTTGCCAGGGAAGCACTTATTCTACTGAGTCATCTCTGGTTATTTTTTTTTCCTTTTCCTCCCTCCCTCCTCCTTTTCTTCCCTTCATCTCTTCCTCCCTTCCTTTCTCTTTTACTCTTTCTTTATTGAGACAGTGTCCTTACCATGTAGTTTAGTCCAGCCTTGAATGCACTGTGTAGTCCAGAATGCTGTCAAACTCATGATCCTCCTGCCTTAGTTTTCCAAGTGCTGGGATTAGAGCCTCTGCCAACACACCTGGCTTTTCAATAATATTTAAAAGTAGGGCCTGGGGAGATGGCTCAATAGAACAAGTGCTTCCCTGGCAAGCGCAAGGGCCTGAGTTCAATCCCCGGTTCCGCCAAATTAATAATA
>NW_004524613.1:7128113-7128711 GCF_000260255.1 Octodon degus
ATCCCCCAGCACCACATGCCAGCCAGCCCCGCCCCCTGGTGGGCTGAGCTGGCCACACACACCAAAAAAAAATTAAATAAATAAATAAATAAATAAATAAATAAATAAATATTTAAAAAGAAAAAGATATTTAAAGCCAGGCCAACGAGATAGCTCAGTGGACTAAGCACCTGCTTTGGCAAGCATAGGGACCAGAGTTCAATCCCCAGCACCATGTGCTGACCCAGTCCCACCCCCAACCTTGGGGCGTGTTAAGCCAGCAACAGAGTCTGGGCATGTAATTACTCACGACTGTAATCCCAGTGCTGAGGAGGCTGAAAATAGGAGGATCACTACGAGTCCAAGCTGCATAGTGAGACCCTGTACCAAATACATAAATGAAAAAAAATTAAAGCTGGGCTTGGTAGTGCACACCTGTAATCAATCCCAGCACTGGAGAGTCTAAGGCAGGAGGATCACTGAGTTTGAGGCCAGCCTAGGCTACAAAGTGAATTCAAGGCCAGCCTGAACTGTATAGTAAAACCCTGTCTCAAAAAGACAAATAAGGGGCTGGTGAGATGGCTCAGTAGTCTAAAGCACCTACTTAGAACAAGCTTAG
>NW_004524613.1:7128931-7140081 GCF_000260255.1 Octodon degus
AAATAAAATTTAGAAAAAAAAAAAAAAGACAAATAAGGTGCTGGGAGATAGCTCAGTAGAATAAGCCCTTGCCTGGCAAGCACAAGGCCTGAGTTCAATCCCCAGTACCACACACACACAGAAAAAAAGACAAATAAGTAAATCTTCAGAATTTGAAAAATCTCATCATGTAGGAATAATACAAAATAATAAAAATAGTGAAGTCTGATAATATACTGGTGTGTTGGTAATAACATCAAAGATTAATTGCTTAAGCATTAAGATAAGAACTCTTATAACTGTATAGGGGCCGTGGAGATGGCTCAGTGGAATAAGCACTTGCCTGGCAAGTGCAAGGGCCTGAGTTCAATCCCCGGTTCTGGGGAAAAAAAAAAAAAAAAACCAGTATGAAAGCTATTATAGCTGGGCATCATAGTGCCTGCCTATAATCTCAGCACTTGGAAGTTTGAGGGCAGCCTGTAGTTACATAGTGGGTTCAAGGCCAGCTGGTTTACATAGTAAGACTCAATCTCAGACTACCCCCAACAAAAGCTACTTTGAATAATGTTGCCATGAGCATTAATCTACAAGATTCTGTTTTTGTTTGAATACCTGTTTTCAGTTCTCTTTGGTGTATAACTAGCAATGAAATTGCTAGGTCATAGTTCTACATTTTAACTTTCTTTTTTACCGTAGTAAATTGGGGTTGGTTTTTTTTTTAACTTTTTTTTTTTTTTTTTTTTTTTTTGCGGAGCCAGGGATTGAACTCAGGCCCTTGCACTTGCCAAGCAAGTGCTTATTCTACTGAGCTATTTCCCTGGCCTTACTGTAGTAAATTGTATGTATCATAAATTTTACTGGTTTTTTTTGTTGTTATTGTTAGTTTGTTTATTTGTTTTTGGTGGGGGTGGGGTGCTGGAGAATAAGCCCAGGGCCTTGTATATGCTAGGCAGACACACTACTACTGAACTACATCCCCAGCCCTTACCTGTTTGGTTGTTTTTTTTTGTGTTTTTTTTTTTTCTTAACTTTTTTAAACCTGTAATTCTCTAGCATTTAATTACATTCACAGTGTTGCCTGTCAAAACTTTTTCTTTCTTCCTTCCTCTTCTTTTGTTTTAGAGTGTGGAGAGTCAACCCAGGGCCCTTGCAATGAGCTATGCCTCCAGCTCTTCTGAAATTTTTTTTTTTTTTTTTTTTTTTTGAATTTTGAGACAAGGTTCCCCTAAGTCACCAAGTTGCCTAGACTGGGCTCTTAACTTATTTTTTATTTATTTACTTTTTTGGCAGAACCGGGGATTGAACTCAGACCCTTGCACTTGCTAGGGAAGTGCTTATTCCACTGAGCCATCTTCCCGGCCCCTGAGCTCTTAACTTACATCTTGCTGCTTCACATAGCTAAAGTAATGAGATTATAGGTGTGTATCATCACACCTAGCTGTTTCCAAAACAATTTTATCATCCCAAACCTACATTCTGTGTTCACCCCAGCCCTAATAATCTCAGTCCTTCTGACTACATGAATTTGCTGGATCTAGGAAATTTCATCTAGAGAGGTTTACAATATTAGTCTCTTTAGTCATGTTTTCAAAAAATGCATTTTGTAGCAAATATCAGAACATTTTTATGGTTGAATATATATATTTATATTTATATTTATATTTATTTATTTTATCACTTGTGCTGGGCTTGGTAGTATACACCGGTAATCCCAGCACTGAGAAGGCTGAGGCAGGAGGATCCTTGTGAGTTTGAGACTAGCCTGGGCTACAAAGTATGCTCAAGGCCAGCCTGAACTACAAAATGAAACCCTGTCTCAAAAAGACAAAAATTAAAAAATCATTAAAATAATCAGTTTTGAGTGTACTGGCTCAGTTGTGGGAGTATGACCTTGAGTACTATATCTGGTCCCTGTTCCTTTTTTTTTTTTTTTTTTTTTTTTTTTTTTTTTTTTTTTTTTTTTTTTTTTTTTGTTCTGTGGGTTGAAATTTTTTTTTTTTTTTTTTTTTTTTTTTTTTTTTTTTTTTTTTTTTTTTTTTTTTTTTTGGTGGAACCATGGATTGAACTCAGGCCCTTGTGCTTGCCAGGGAAGCACTTATTCTACTGAGCCATCTCCCTGGCCCAAAATTATAAAAAATTAAACAGAGAAAATTTAAGCATTAACTGCTCTTTTCAGTAGACCAGCAGAAACCAGCAGTACAACTATCCAAGCCATCCTGTGCATATACATACATACCTGCTCCCTTTTTTCCAGTGCTCTTGCCTGGTGCTCTGCTTGCCAGCTGCCCAGAAGTGAGGTCTCAGCATTTCTGCCCTGGAGCCAGGGGACCAGGGACTGAAGCAGCTGAAGCTGAGCTCAAATAAGCTACTCTGGGGCCCGGGAGATGGCTCAGTAGAATAAGCGCTTGCCTGGCAAGCACAAGGGCCTGAGTTCAATCCCCGGTTCTGAAAAAAAAAAAAAAAAAAAAGTTTCAAATAAGCTACTTTTTCTGAATACCCAATAGTTGCTGGTGTCAGTTATTTTAGTGCAGTAACAGGAAAGGTGACTAGTGAACATTTTCTGAAATTATGAACACATTAATAAGATAAAAAGTAAAATTAGGATAAAAATTATTGGACCACTGAGAAACTGACAGAAGTTCTATGTGGTGTGAGCAGATGCTTAAGAAAAATACATTAGAGGACCATTAAAGAGTACATATGGGGGCCAGGGAGATAGCTCAGTAGAATAAGCGCTTGCCTGGTAAGCACAAGGGCCTGAGTTCAATCCCTGGTTCTGCAAAAAAAAAAAAAAAAAAGTACATATGTAGTTCTTTAATGAGTTAAGTAACAAGACCAGTGAATCTAATTACTGTCATCTCAAAGGAGTGATGACTATAAAGAATATTTCAATATAATCATGATAACTGTAATGTGATAAAAATTGTCTATGGTTTTGACTGATAGCAAATCACTGGCACTACTAACATAAGACCTTAAAGAGTGGTGGTAAGGGAGAGGGCAAAGGCTGGTAGCCTGATTGGAGGAGTAACTGAGACCACAAGTATAGAGCACTGTGCTGAGTTTTCCTGTACACCAGGACAGAAAAGTGGAGGGATATTAACCCAAAGAAGAGGGTAGCTCATGGTGTTTTGTTTTGAATAGAGCAGTGTAAGCATGTTCATGTGCTGAGAATGAATTCATTGGGAAGGGAAATTAACTATACAGAAGAGGAGCAGTTGCCAGACTTGTCTGTAGGTAGAGGAGAAGAAACAAAACTAATGCCCAGAGCAGGTCATGCACAGCTCCTCCATGTGACAGAACACAGGTGGAGTGTGAGGGGAGGCCTGGCGGGAAAGCAAGGCCATCATCTCGGAGCGTAGGGAGTGCTGTCAGTTGCAACCAGAGAGGAGGCCAAGGATAATTTTTTTTCCGGTTTGGTTACACTGTTTTGGAAGTGTATCTTTATCATACCACTTTCTATAAAATGTTGTCTGGCCATTTTTAAAATTCTGTAAAATTTGGCTGTGCTTACATTGGAGATTAAATAAACCAAGCTGAGAATTATATTCCTGGTAAATGTTTTTTGTTTTGTGTTTGAGACAGGGTCTTTCTGTGTAATTCAGCCTGGCCTTGAAGGATAACAGGTGTGCGCCACCATGCATGGCTTCCTGGTGAATGTTTGGCGATCCACTCCATCTGTTGGGACGTGCTTTCCCTGAGCACCTTATCATTCAGTGTGTTGTGGTGCTGAGTAGCCTTCCTTTAGTGTCTTTCTGCTACATTTTTTTATATCATTTTCCTTCAACCTTTCACTGTTCATTTCAATCACATCTTGTAATCAGCATGTATGATACCTGGGTTTTAGGTTTTATCTGGTTGTTTTTTAAACAACTATACAACATAAGCCAGTCATGGTGGCACACACATGTAATCTCAGCACTTGGTCGGCTGAGGCAGGAAGATTACCAGGAGTTGAGGCCAGCCTGGCCCTATTACAAAAAATTTTTAAAAAAGAAAAAAAACTACACAACATGGTCTGATGTAATTTCTCCATGTGGGTTTATTCCCACAAAGAGCTGGCACTGTTCTCTGGTACAGCTGTGAGCAGGATCCTAAATTTTATGAGTTGTACCTTGCTTTTCTTTGTAGTCTTATCACATGTGTATATATTGTGTTTCTATCTCAAAGGAATATTTTTTTCTTTTTCTTTTTTTTTTTTCTTTTTTTTTTTTTTTCAGTACTGTGGATCGAACTCAGGACCTTGGGTTTGCCAGGCATGTGTTTGTGCCACTGAGCTATATCCCCAGCCCTCAAAGGAACATGTTTTTATTTTGTTTGTGAAATGTATACTAATACCAAACTAGACAGTGGATCATTCCATTTTGTTGCTATTTTTTGTTTGTTTGTTTGTTTGTTTGTTTGTTTGTGATGCTCAGGTTGGACTGAGCCCTGCAGATGCTGAGTAAGCACATTACTGCAGAGCCACACCCCAGGCTGGTGTAATTTTAATGAATCTGATTTTTATCACTTTTGGGGGAGGGCAGCTTAGCCCCTGAGGGCGGGGCTGGCATGACAAGACTTGCATTTTTAACTTTGTGAGACTTGCTTTTTTTTTTTTTTTTTTTTTGCAGAACTGGGGATTGAACTCAGGCCCTTGTGCTTGCCTGGGAAGCACTTATTCCACTGGGTCATCTCCCCGGCCCCGATACTTGCATTTTTAACTCAACGTTGTTTTTTGAGGTTCACCCAGGTTAATGCCTGTTCCTAAATTCATTCTTCTCATTGATTTGTAGCTCTCTGCTGTAAGAATATATATCATTGTGATCCATTCCACTGATGTGCAGTACAATTACAGTTTCCGTTCTGAACCCTGGCAGTACTGTACATTCTCCCCACCTCTTCTTTTAGACAGGGTCTCACCAAATTGCCCAGGCTGGCCTCACATTTATAATTCTGCCTCAGCCTCCTAGGATTATACTACTGCCATATTTGGTTTGTTCTGAACATACGTTTCATCCTTTTTAGAATAATGAAATATAAGTAGATTAATAAATATAAAAAGCACTCATTATGAAAGTCCACTATTGAGGGGCTGGTGAGATGGCTCAGTGGTCTAAAGCACCTACTTAGAACAAGCGTAGCAAAGCACAGGGACCACGGTTCAATCCCCCAGCACCACATGCCAGCCAGCCCCGCCCCCTGGTGGGCTGAGCTGGCCACACACACACATATAAATAAAATTTTAAAAAAAGAAAATCCACTATTGAGGTGTAGCATTGAGCTATACCATTAGTCCCAAGGAATAATTTACATACTACAAAACCACCTTTAATGGTATACAGTTCAGTGAGTTGTTATTCACAGGATTGTGTAACCATCACTACAGTGCAGTTTTATAAGATTTTCATCATCCCAAAAAGAAACCTTGTAACCATTATTCCTAATCTCTTTCCAAGCCCCAGTTCTAGGTCAGCACTAACCTACTGTTCTCCTTGTAGCACTGTGTATTCTGGGTATCACCTCTGAGTAACATCATGTGTGCACTCTGTTGTGTTAGCTTCTTTATTTACCCTGGGTTTTGAGTGTTATCCATGCTGTAGTATGTATTAGAACTGTTTTCTTTCATTGCAGAATAACCATTCATATGGTTGTCATGTTTTATCTGGTGATGGGCTAGATGGTGGATCATTCCACGTTTTTTGATTGTTTATTTGTTTGTTTGGGGGTTTTTTTGGTGGCAGAACTGGGGATTGAACTCAGGCTCTTGCACTTGCCAGGGAAGCACTTACTCCACTGAACCACTTCCCCGGCCCCATCATTCCACTTTGTTGCTGTTTTTGTTTGTTTGTGGTACTCAGGTTGGACTGAGCCCTGCAGGTGCTGAGTAAGCACATTGCTGCAGAGCCACACCCAGGCTGGTGTAATTGTAAGGAACCTGATTTTTATCACTTTATTTGGGGGCGGGGGGCGGGTGTCCAGCTTAGCCCTGCCCTGAGAGCTAGGCTGACCTGACATGTTGTATCCGGGATCGAACTGCAATCCCCTGCGCCTGCCTAAGCTTGCCTAACCAGGTGCTTTAAACTGCTGAGCTATCTCGCTGCCCCTCCCCTTTTAATTTTTTTTTTTTTGGTAAGGGTCTACAGGGTCTCACTCCATACATCAGACTTATAGAGACCCACCTGTGTTCAGCCTCCCAACTGGGATTACAGGTGTGTGCCACCATGCCCAGTCTCAGTCGCCATCTCAGCATGCCCTGGGAGCTGGGCCAGCAGGTGCACCAGGGATTGAACCCTGGCTGCTGTGCTCTACGTAAGCAGGCGCTTTAGTCCACTGAGCTATTTGGCCGGCCTCACTGGCCCCTTTTATTACATTTTGATACCATATTTGAGAAACTATTTCCTAATCCAGTGTCACAAAACTTTACTCATGCTTTCTTCTAATCATTTATATTTAAATCCTTTTAATTGGTTTTAATATAGGGTATAAAGTATGAGTCTGACATCATTCTTTCACATTTGAACATCCAGCCCCATCTGTTAGGGCACCATTCTTTCCCTGCTTCTGACACCTTGGTCACAGGTCAGTTGACCATAAACGTAAGGATTTCTTTCTGAACTTTCTACTCCATAGCACTGATGTCCACCTGCATACTTATGCCAGTACCATACTGTTACATTTGCCTTATAAAAAGTTTTAACATGGGGAAGTGACTTCTCCAACTTTGTTCTTCAAACATAAATACAAGTTTTAAAAATTCATTGCCGGGGCCAGGGAGATGGCTCAGTAGAATAAGCGCTTGCCTGGCAAGCACAAGGGCTTGAGTTCAATCCCTGGTAAAAAAAAAAAAAAAAAATTCATTGCCAGTGTTGGTCATGATGGTACATCGCTATAGTTTACCTGACAGGGAGGTTGAGCTGACAGGGTCACTTGAGTGTAGAGATTTAAGACCAGCTAAAAGGACCAGAAGTTGAAGCCCCTCCTGGACAGTTTAGTAAGTCCCTACTCAAAATAAAAAAGGGCTGAGGATACATCTTGTACAAATGCCCTGTAACATCTTTTTTTTAGCTTCTGCACTGGTTCCTTTTCATCATTTCTCAATGAGGTGAATTCTTCCTTAGGAGTTCTTGCAAGTGGTTGTTAAAAAGCAATGAGGAGGCCAGCAAGATAGCTCAGCAAACTAAAGTGCCTGCTTAGACAAGCTTAGGCAAGCACAGGGACTATGGTTCAATCCCTGGCACCAAATGCTATACCAGCCCTGCCCCCAGGGCATGCTGAGCCAGCCAGTGTCAGGGCACTGTGGTGCACGCCTGTAATCCCAGTGCTGAAGAGGCTGAAAGCAGAAGAATCACCTTGAGTCCGAACTGTGTAGTGAGACCCTGCAACAACTAAATACATGATTGATTGATTGATTGATTGATTGATTGATTGGACAGATGTCCAGCTGAATTTTCTTGCCCTTTTCTTCACCCTCATACAATCATAGGATGACATACAATACAAAGGCCAAGCCAGGCTTTGCTGGCACATACCTGTAATCCCAGCACTTGGGAAGCTGAGGCAGGAATATCACTGTAAGTTCAAGGCCAGCCTGGGTTATACAGTGAGAACTAAAAAGATCTCCCCACTCCGGTTGTTATTTGTGTGTGGTATGGTACGGGAGATCAAACTCAGGCCCTCAAACACAATTTAGAAAACTAAAACCTCCCATTTTTAACCATGATCTACAACAGCTGTCACTGCACATGGCAACCTTCCTTTTACACGAAGTTTGAGCTTTGTGGGAGATTTGCACTTCAATTTCTTGCTTACTTTGCTTTACAGTAATTTCTGGTAGGGTGATACTGTTTATGCCAACTTCAAAACTGGAAGTCATGCTAAAATGTCATCCTCATAGTAGGACATGGTGGTGCATGACTGTTAATTCCAGCACCCAAGAAGCTGAGGCAGGAAAATTGCCACAAGTTGAGACCAGCCTGGGCTGTTGTGAGTTCAGGGGCAGCGTGAACTATACATTGAGATGCTGCCTCAAAAAAAATACCAACCTCAATCCTGGGCTAAATGCTTCATAGGATGTTTTTGTTTGTTTTGTTTTGTTTTGTTTTAATTCTTAAACTGGATTCTTTAGTCCCTTACATTTTTTTTAATTAATTTTTTTTATTTGTGTGTGTGGCCAGCTCAGCCCACCAGGGGGCGGGGCTGGCTGGCATGTGGTGCTGGGGGATTGAACCACGGTCCCTGTGCTTTGCTAAGCTTGTTCTAAGTAGGTGCTTTAGACCACTGAGCCATCTCACCAGCCCCATCCCTTACATTTTATGCAAGACTTCAATAAAAATGCTTGGTTCTTGGCAGACTGACCTGCCTGCAGGGTTCCTGAAAAAGGTTGTATCATCTATGTCTAAAGTCTCTGGAACAGTCAGTGTGTAAGGCAGGGGTTATCTGTTTTTGAAGGTTTTGTAAAAACCTCACCCAAGGGGACCAGGAAGATGGCTCAGTGGAGTAAGCACTTGCCTGGCAAGCACAAGGCCTTGAGTTCAATCCCCGGTTCCACCAAAAAAAAACCCTCACCCAGTGAGGCTATTCCTTCTGCCAAGAGGATCCCAGCACTTGGGCTGGCTTTACTCACATAGTGACCCTGAAGACGGGAACAACTGAGCAAGTTTCCTTTTCTGACATTGTTTTGGTTCTGGGTTTTGTTTTTTGGTTTGTTTTTTTTTGGTTTTGGTTTTTTATATCAGGGATCAAACTCAGGACCTTGTGCTTGTCAGGCAAGCACTTATGCCACTGAGCTGTCTCCCTGGCTTGAGACAGAGTCTCACCATGTAGCCCAGGCTGGGCTCAAACCCATGGCGATCCTGCCTCAACCTCCCAAGTGCTAGATTTAAAATCTGTACCACCAGGCCAAGCTGTGAGATGATTTGTATCTTCTACTCAATTTTGATAAAATGCTTATTGATCTAGACTTTTTTTTGGAGGGGCGGGGAGGAGTACCAGGACTTGAACCCAGGACCTCACACTTGCCACTGAGCTATGTCCCCAGCCCCTTAAGTGCATGATAGCAATTTTTCTCAGAATTTTTTTCATTTAGGCTCACTTTCCTGATTACCATAGAATGTCCTTAGGAATTCGAGATGGTAGTTCACATTATCTGTGTTATTTCCATTTTTCTCTGAATGGATTGACTTATAAAGTGAGGAGCAGGTGCTCTCACTAAGTGATGACCGGGACTTTGCTCCCACTGTGTACCCCAGTAGCGATGTGCTCAGTTGAGTTTTACCTTTTTCCCCCTTTCTCCCTCAGTCTTAGGAAAGGTCCTCAGTGCCGTGGGCAGTGCCCAGCTATTGATGTCCCAGAAATTCCAGCAGTTCCGGGGCCTGTGTGAGCAGAACTTGGTGAGTGTGGTGCTTGTGGCACACAGAGCTTATGGCTTTTGGCTGCCTGCCAGGCTCCCCAGGATGGGGCTGTGTGCCAGCAGGTCCTTGGCCTCTGTGACCTCCTTGGTAGCAAGGGGACAGTGCTTGGCATTGGAACAGCCAGGTCCAGCCTTCCTGAACCAGACTACTGTGGAAGCCACGTGAGACTTCTAGTCAGCACACTTGTTTATATACATTTGTCATGTGTCCAAGATGACACTCAAGTCAGATTTCCTTCGTCCTCCTGGTCACCTGTCAGACTGGGGAAGCATGTACCCCTAGGGGTAGGCAAAGTGAAAGGCATCTGTCTCCAGGGCCTATAGGCATCTGGGGCTTGTGTTGTCAAAAGATAGAAGAGTGGGAGGAAAGCAACATGGATTCTATGATACACGCACCCAAGAATGAGTCTTTCCCCTACCCTACTGAGCAACCCTGGCCAAGAGATGCTTCCCTGTAAATGAGAACCACTGTGGTCTGCCTGCACAAGGACAGGAGTACCTTCCTCACCATTGTCCCTAAGACAGCGGTGATGGTCTTAGTCCACACATATGAGCAGGGCTTTTTTATTCTCATGAGACTATTCCCTTCTCCCAGTGGTCCCTACCACTGCGATTGGCACCAGGAAAGAGCTGGCTATATTCACTCACACAGATACTGACCTGGACACTGGAAAGGTAGACTAGACTTTGAGAGCCCTACCCAGTGCTGGCAAGACCAGGGGACCGTGAAGTAGAACAAGCTTTCCCTTTCATGGCCCCACTGATTTCTGTCTACTCCATAGAACCCTGATGCCAACCCACGTCCAACAGCCCAGGACCTGGCAGGGTTCTGGGACCTGCTACAGCTATCTATTGAGGACATCAGCATGAAGTTTGATGAACTCTACCACCTCAAGGCCAACAGCTGGCAGCTGGTGGAGACCCCCGAGAAGAGGAAGGTGAGCATGGAGCAGTGCGGAGGGGAAGTCCAGGGACAAATTCCTGGTCGGCAATAACGCTGCCCACATCGGTCAGTGCTGCTTGGCTCCCTTCTCCGTGTGTCGTCTTGAGCTGGGCTCACGTCCATCACTGCGTGGGGTCCATGCTTGGCACTTGTGCAGCATGCTGCTCGCTCTGTAGAGTTGGGGCTGCCCACTGAAGCATGCTGTCCCGCCCTGCATGTCCAGAAAGGGAGTCCTGGGGAAGAGGCGCCCATAGCACTAATGGAGACATGGCTCTTGGAACCTCGGAGATAGCACAGTGGTCCTTTCTCATGGGGCCTTGCTGCCAGACTGGGGTCCAAGCCCAGCAGTACCTACCCTGTTAGCCAGTGGTCCTTGTGAGTTCTAATCCTTTAGGAGAGCATGTGAAATGTGACTGGGGAGTCAGATGTCCTAAATGTAATTCCCATGTCTGGCTGGGTGACCAGATTCTCTGCTGCTCAAAGCAGGGGTAGGAACAGGTGATCTGTCTGCCCTCTCCTTCTAGAACATTCTAAGATTCTAATAGCTTGCTTTTGGCTCCTTTACCTTGTGCCACTCCCACTATCATTGCTTCTTGTGGCTTCAATTCCAACTGTGTGTTGCTTGTGCCTGGTGCAGGGAGGCGGGTGGGGAGGATGGGGACACCAGCATATAGTGGGGGGTAGCACCACAGCAAATGTGGCACTTTTATTTTACTTTTGTCCCCTCCTCACTGTCTCACTAAAGGAAGAGAAGAAACCACCCCCTCCAGTCCCAAAGAAGCCAGCCAAATCCAAGCCGGCAGTGAGCCGAGACAAGGCCTCAGATGCAGGGGACAA
>NW_004524613.1:7140546-7142290 GCF_000260255.1 Octodon degus
AAGACGACAACAGTCCAAGGGTAGCCTTGGGCACCTGCCATGTTCCTCCTCTTCCCAGCTGCCCTGCTCTGACCTTGGATTTTTCATTCTACATTTTTCTTTTCCCTTCAGAGCTCACACAGGGGTCACCATCAAGGCCAGCGGCTTTCTGGTTCCATCCTTTTTGTGGCTGAGGGCCCAGAGAACAGCAAGATGGACACCCATCCCCTCCCCCACCAAGTGCTCACACACGCTTGCATGCGTGCACACAGATGGGCTGCCCTCCGCTGGGACCTGCCAATCCTAGGCAGGGTCAGGCAGGACTCCCTCTCAGCAGATGAGCAAGGTGTTGGTCTCAGGAGAAATAAGGTGAAGCCCCAATACCACCCTCCAGTTGCTTTCTTTCCAGCCCCTTCCTTCAGCAGATTTAGGACTATTGGTGGCTTCCAGGGGTTGTCTGTCCTTGGCCTTGCCTATGTCCAGTCCCCGAGGGCAGGTGGCGGTGTGTACATATGTGTATATATGCACATAGACCTTAGAGTGTATATTTAACAAACGCCCATCTGCTCACCCATGCCCACCAGCGCTGCCGCCACCGGATCTCGGGCACCTGGCAGGAGTGTGAATAGCATATATTTTTACATGTACTATATCTAGGTGTGTGTACAAGTGTGTGTAAAAATATATACCTTGTGTGTAAGCAGCCTTTTTTTTTGGGGGGGGGGGTCCTTCCCTTCTATTAGCCCAGCCTCTGAGTTTTTGTTTTGTTTTGTTTTGTTTTAATCCAGTCATCCCACCCTGCATCCCCACTCCCATGGTGTCACAAGCCCCGAGCTGCAAAGGCCCAGGTCTGCAGGGCAGGATGGGGAGGACAGGGTAAGGACGGGCAGGCAGACAGCAGGGGCCATGTGCAACAGAACTCAGCACACGTGGGGCTGCTCTATACTGTGTATACGATCAAGGGCACTATAGACATCCTCTTGTCTGGTGCGTGCTGCAAGGGTGAACCAAGGGCCTGCTCTGGGGTCCCATTCCAGCTTGGCCGCTGTCTGTGACCTTGGGCAAGTCACTTGACCTCTGTGTGCCTCAACTTCCTCCTCTGTAAAATGGGGACAGTCCCCGCCCTTCCCTACCTCACAGGCATGTTGTGAGAATAAATGAGGTAATGTGTACCATGGGCTCATGGCGTTATTGCATGGGACGGGCCAGGATGGGGTAAGGAGGGTGGCAGTGGACGCTTCCACAAAACAGCCTGAGTCAGACCCCTGCCCCCAAAAGACAGCTCTGTGTAGATGGCTGGTGAGTGTAAGCCCTAATTACAGGGGTCAGGGAGATGGCTCAGTGGAATAAGCACTTCCCTGGCAAGCGCAGGGGCCTGAGTTCAATTCCTGATTCCACCAAAAAAAAGCCCTAATTACAGCTCTACCAGGTGCTAGCTCTGTGATCCTGGGTAAGAAGCAGAAACACACACACCCATCTGGAGAGCATGTGTCACATTTACTCCCCCAGATTCCTGTGCAAAATTTGTTGAGTGTGGTGCCACACACCTGTGACCTCAGCTCTCAAGACTGACAGAAGTTCGAGGCTACCAGGGCTACACAGTGAGTTCAAGGCCAGCCTGAACTGCAAAGCAAGACCCTGTCTCAAAAAAATTTTTAAGGGCTGGAGAGATGGCTCGGTGGTCTAAAGCACCTACTTAGAACAAGCTTAGCAAAAGCATCAGGGACCGCGGTTCAATCCCCCAGCACCACATGCCAGCCAGCCC
>NW_004524613.1:7142396-7145239 GCF_000260255.1 Octodon degus
AAATTAAAAAAAAAAAGAGTATTTAAAAAAAAAAAAATTTTTAAATGTGCTTCATCAGTTGTTGCAGCAATAGGAATCAGGATGGGCAGACAACTTCCAGATCTAAACATTCCACATCTGAGATAGGGGCCATGTGTCCCCTACCAGCCACCACCACCCCTGACAAAGGCATACACCAACACTAGGCAGCGATGCCGGGCACAGGCTGCCCACAGAGCTCACCATGGCCAGAGAGACAGCTCAGGTGTATGGCAGCAGAAAATGCAATGCAGCAGAATGAGGTGACAGGAACCAAGCAGCACACCAAGCTGGGCCTGGGCAAGAGCATCCTGGTCCAGACCACAAGGATGAGCAGGTCCCAGCCACCTTGAGGGGTGGGAAAAGGAGACGGCAGGCAGAAGGCACAGTAGGTACCAAACCTGGGTGGTAGGAAGAACTCTGAGCAGTCTTGGGCCAGGCTTTGAAGGTGCAGTCACCCTGTCTCTTCCCTGGACCCACCTAGATACCAGGGACCTCAACTCTGGAGAGACAGATCCCATTTTGGCAGACATCTTCCCACCTTGCAGAGCCCTTCCAGCTGTGTGCCCAGGCCAGTGCTCAAAGCACTTCCCCCTGGCCCTGAATCCCAATACACCTTTTTTTTTTTTTTTTTTTTTTTTTGTGAGAGAGTGTGTGGTAGGGTCTCATGTAGTAACTAAGACTGGCCTTGAGCTCACTTTGTAGCCCAGACTGACTTTACACTTGCAGTGATCCTCCTACCTCAACCTCCTGCGTGCTGGAATTAGAAGCATGTGCCACCATGCCCTGCTCAAATATACCTTCGTTAGTGATGGCTAAGTGACCATGGGCGATGTCTGGGGCTGCTGCCTCCCTGGACCTAACCTGCCTGGAGACCCAGTGCGGGTGAACTGAGGGCAAGACATTCCATTTGCAGTTGTGTTGGGCCAGCCCTGAGCTAGCTGTTCAAAGGTGCGAGTGAATGTGAGGAGAGAGACCAAGCTGGACTCAGCCACCAGCCAAGTAGCAGCCCAGCTGTACGCCTAAAGGGCTTCAGGAGCCCAGGGAACCCTTAGCCCTTGAGAACTAAAGATTCCTGTGTGGCACAGGAAGGCCCTTGAGGTTAGATCAGGCCTTGGGGAAGGAGGCGCTCTTTTGGTATGCGAAGTAGTTAGGAGATGGCGTGCAGAATCTGGGCCTCTAGAACTATCGCTCCTGACCCAGTAGCAGAGACCCACATCTACCCCACCACAAAGATATCTCTGGCCTGACAATACCCTTACTGCCCTAAACAAAGCAATCTTTGTACCTCCACCTCTTCTACCTCGGAGGACACATGTAGCCCCCAGGATCTAATGCTGCCTAAACTGCCAAACATACTCCAGGGACCCTGTTTCCAGTGGCCTTTATGGCTTTTCCCTAGTCCACGCAGATCCAATTCAGGGTTGCTCCTTCAGTTACCACGCTTCTCTGATGTCTATCAAAAAGGTTCCCCATCATTTCCTTTATTTTTCATGAATTTCCTTTAGGTATCCAAGCATCTTTTAAACTATTGTATATAATTTGGATTTATCTGTTTTGACTACATTTAGAGTAACCATTTTGACAGAGGATGACTTAGATGCTGTCCCATTTCTCATGCTCTGTTCCATCAGGAAGACAATTGTCGCTTCAGGGGAAGGCTGACAGCAGCATCCCAGAGAAGCTGGCAGTGAGTCCTCCACTTTCTGGCTCCAAGGCCCAGGCCCTCAGGGAATGGAGAAGACCTGGACTGAGACAGACAGGAAGCACCCGCTGGAGGTGATTGAATGATCAAGGAAGAAACCCTAGGGAACAGGAGACTTAAGACACCTTGAGTCCCAAGAAGCCAAACAGGGCCACAGATATGAGAGCAGGGAGACCTAAGCTTGCTTTCAGGAACCTCAATCTCCCCCAAGTTTGCAGGGCCCCAGTCTTGTGCAGTTTCCATCTAAGCTAGAGAGCTGGCGGGGGGCGGGGGGAGACCCCAGCTGCTACTAGGAGCAGCACCAGGCTCCAGGACCTTAAGCACAGTACAGCAACACAAAGCCATTGGTGTCAGTTGTTTGCAGGCCAAGGGCCATGTGGATCCTGCAAGGGTAAATGGTGCCCAGGACAGGCCAGCTGAGATGTTTTGTACCAGCAGCAATGGAACAGGCTCATGACAGAAATCTAGATGTGTCTCCTGCCCATTTTTATCTGTGGCCAAACCCAGCATGACAGTCTGGCCCCTGCCTTGTGGCAGCCAGAGGGGATGTTTCAGTATCAAAGGGGATGCATCACTCTGCCCAGAACCCTGCACTGCCTCCTTCCCTTGGCCTCGATGTACTTCCCAGCACACCTCTGATGACAGTAACCCAGCACACTACCCTTCAGCCTGTGGGCTGGGCACAGGCTCCAGGCTCTCTCTCACACAGCACTCTGTACCTGCTCTTCCCTCTGCTCCCAGGCCAGGCCAGTGCCAGCCCTTGCTCTACACTTGGTTGCTCTCACTGCCGGGATGACATTTCTGCCTGTGTTGTTATACACAAGCATCTGTCTACACTGAGGGTGTAGCTCAGTGGCAGAGTACTTTCCTAGCACAAGTGAAGCCCTGAGTTCCATCCCAATCTTGGCAAAAGTGATAAAGAACAATGGGTGAAAATTTGATAAAATATGCAGTCCCAAAGCAGCATCCCACATTATTCATGAGCAAACTAATTACAAAAGGAAAAAGTATTAATTTTATGATAAACCGGGCTGGTGAGATGGCTCAGTGGTCTAAAGCACCTACTTAGAACAAGCTTAGCAAACCACAGGGACCACGGTTCAATCCCCCAGCACCACAT
>NW_004524613.1:7145354-7146908 GCF_000260255.1 Octodon degus
AATAATTTTTAAAAAATTTTATGATAAACCTATTTTTACCTGGACACTACTTTAACGAGATGGTTAAAGTTCCTATCACCAGTGTCGTGGTTTGCAGTTTTTGCAAGGGGAACAATACAGGGCATATTTTATGAGCTTATTTAATAATCACCAAAAAAGTCATACACAAGAGTGCAAGAACTCTGTCCATACGCTTAAGACCAAAGAATCCAGATGAGGGCCTGGATCCTAACATCCTGCATGAGTCCAGCTGAGGCCCTAGAGCCCAAAACAGTGCCTCCCACAAGTCCAGCTGGAGGCCTAGAGCCCACAACAATGGTTCATGCAGGCCCGCTTCACGGATGTGTACTAGAAAAGACAAAAGGTCACTGGCGGAAGCTCAAAGTCTGTGCCAGTGGGGTGAAGCATCTGTGCGAGCAGGCTGGGGGATCTGAACTGGAGCTAGGAAGCAACGCTCGAGGTAAGCACCAGAGCTCCCCACAAAAGTATCACAGCCATCCTCAGCAACAGTGAGGTCCCGAGCTCTTCAGTGATGAGGAAAACTGAGTTCTCATCAGGAAAGCCAACACAACAACCTCCACAAGGCTGAGCTGTTCACCATCTTCCACTCTGGAGCCAGGAAGCGATGCTCAAGATGAGCATGACAGGGCCGGGGATATAACTCAGCGGCGTAAGCGCCTGCCTGGCAAGCACAAGGTCCCAAGTTTGATCCCCTGGTACTGAAAGAAGAAAAAAAAAAGATGAGCATGACAAGGTCCCCCAGCAGAATAGCCCCAGAGAACCAGCAGTTTTCAACAGCTTCTCCAAACAGCATCGCTAACAGCCTCTCATCAGCTTCTCCAGTTCTGCCTCTTATGCTGCTGGCAACAGTCCTCAGGGGGGCCTCCCACCCCCATCAGTTAGCGACCCACTTCAACCAATAATGGGGATGACGAATATACCTCCATCTTGAAAAAACACAAAGAACAGTTCCTTCAAGCTTTAAATGTTTTATACAGATACTAACTGTAAGCAGAAAATCCAGGTAATACCATCTTTACTGGAAAAACACAGCATCCCTTAAAATTGGCAATAAGACAAGGATGGTCTTCCCCTTACTGCTTGTATTCAACTCTGGAAGCCCCAGCCAAGCCAGGGAAACTAGGAACCAAAAAAATTAACATTAAAGGCTTATAAAAATAAAGGCATCCAGGTTGGAAATTAATAAATAAAACTCTCTTAGAAGATAACTGGGGGGGGCCGGGGAGATGACTCAGTGGAATAAGCACTTCCCTGACAAGCGCAAGGGCCTGAGTTCAATCCCCCGGGTCCGCAAAAAAAAAAAAAAGATAACTGGGGTTAGGATTAGGGTTAGGGTTAGAATATAAAAAAATTAAAATTAGGGCTGGTGAGATGGCTCAGTGGTCTAAAGCACCTACTTGGAACAAGCTTGGCAAAGCACAGGGACCGTGGTTCAATCCCCCAGCACCACATGCCAGCCCCGCCCCCTGGTGGGCTGAGCTACACACACACACACACACACACACACACACACACACACACACAAATAAATAA
>NW_004524613.1:7160467-7161723 GCF_000260255.1 Octodon degus
ACTTGTAGTGATCCTTTCTGTTTCTCAGCCTCCAAGCGCTAGGATTACAGGCTCACAACCACACCCAGTCTCATTCACTGTCTCAGCACGCCCTGGGGACAGAGCCCACACAGCAGGCTAGCAATGGATCGAACCCCTAACCCCTGCATCTGCCTAAGCAACAGCTTTAATGCACTGAGCTATCTGACTGACTCAATATTGATATATATTTTAAGGAGTTATAAACCCTTCCCACAGTCTTACAGACTTTTCCCACACTTTTAAAAACACTTGTAATGTTCTTAACCATTTTCTAAACTCGTAAACCTATGTGATTTTAACATACATATATTGTACAGTTTTGCAAAATCCTGCAATAGAGCGAAAAATCCATGATAAATAATTTAGGTTAATTTTTTTTAAGTTTTCTGTTCAGATTTTATTTGAAATCTAATTCAAACTGTCAAAGCTACAAAAAAGGGGAAGACATCTGTATTATCTTTGCTAAATCACAACATCCCAAAACAAAATACTACTACTGCCAGCACATCCCTTATACAGATTTCTGATGAAATTCATTTTAGCACAGTAAAAATTTCATCTTGAGAAACAGTCACAATGAAAGCATTTTATACAATATAAAATAATTACAGGTCTACAGATGATGCAGTTACTCATGAGTAGACTAATATTTTTTGAAAACCCACAAAGCAGTGAGTCTGCAAAAGTCAAACTGTGAAAGTGAGGTATTACTGTATATAAAATAAATATTAATTTATACCAAAAAATCAAATAGGGCCGGGGATATAACTCAGTGGCATAAGCACCTTTCTGGTAAATGCAAGGTCCTAAATTCAATCCTTGGTACCTAAAAAAAATCAAGCACCTGGCAAGGTAGCTTGTGCCTGCAATCCCAGCACTCAGGTGGCTGAGGCAGGAAGATCATTGTGAGTTCAAGACCAATCTGGGCTACAAAGTGAAATCAGCAATAGCCAGACCTGCATAGTGAAACCATACCTTAAAAAAAAAAAAAATCAAGGGGGCCGGGGAGATGGCTCAGTGGAATAAGCACTTCCTTGGCAAGTGCAAGGGCCTGTTCAATCCCCGGTTCAGGAAAAAAAAAAAAAAAAAAAAAACCACTAATACAATTGTAATGTAAGAATTCAATATCCCACTGTCACAAATAGATCAGCTAGGGGCTGGTGAGATGGCTCAGTGGTCTAAAGCATCTACTTAGTACAAGCTAAGCTAAGCAAAAACACAGGGACCGCGGTTCA
>NW_004524613.1:7162143-7163341 GCF_000260255.1 Octodon degus
TCAGCCTCCCCAGCACTGGAGTTACAGGTGTACACCACTATGCCTAGCCTCAGGCTGGCTCAGCCTACCCTAGGGGTGGGGCTGGCGCAGCATGTGGTGCCGGGATCCAACCACAATCCCTGTGCTTGCCTAAGCAGGTGCTTTAATCTGCTGAGCTATCTAGCCAGCCAGAGTTGGTTCTTTGAAAGAGCATGAAAAAGAAAAATAAATAAATAAAATGAAAACATTTTTTTAAAAAAAGGGGCCAGGGAGATGGCTCTGTAGAATAAGCGCTTGCCTGGCAAGCACAAGGACCTGAGTTCAATCCCCAGTTCCGCCAAAATAAATAAATAAAGTGAAAATATTAAAAAAGAAAAAAAGAAAGACCATGGCAGAGGGGCAACAGTTCAAACTGTCGGAGGACAGAAAAATCAACAGAAGGAGAAAAAGGGGAAGACAAGCCTGTTTGATCTTATCCAGATTGCTGGGATTAGAGCAGTGCAATCCACTCTGTGGACTGATCTAGCAATCACCCCATCTAAAAGTTCATGAAGCTTTGGGGGGACATCTAGACAAAAACCATAATACCAGCTATGACCAACCAACAATGAACACGAATGGACAAAAACTGAAAACTTTCACCATAAAATGAGAAAAACAAGGATGTTCACCATCACCATACTCATTCAATATAGTTTTGGAAACATTAGCTAGAGTAATCAGACATGAGAAAGAATTATAAGGAATAAGGATACTGTCGGCCCACTCAGGGGGACCCAAGGGAGATTTCCATGGATGAGGTTGAAGACACATGTTCAAGGCATCAGCAACAATAGAAGGCAGCAGAGCACAGCAGAGCACAACACAAGAGCCGCCTGTATTTTTACTGAATAATTCTTATACAGGTTGTTATCTCACATTTACATTCTTAGTGCCATAATTAACACGTGTGTTTACCCATGCAAAGTCAGGATTACACACCTGTCTTCCTTCCACTGTGCACCTGTGCTAGATAAGTGGAGTCACCTCCTTGGGTGTCCTTAGATGGCTCTGAGCTTTGAAGCAGTCTGAGCGATTCCCCAGACAGGAAAGGAGAAGGTTAAACTATCACTATTTCCTAATGACATGATACTACACAGAGAAAAACCCCAAAAACTGCACAGAATGACTTCTAGATTTAATAACTAAATTCAGTAACATAAGGGGGCCAGGGAGATGG
>NW_004524613.1:7163651-7167200 GCF_000260255.1 Octodon degus
ACAAGCTTCGCAAAGCACAGGGACCGCGGTTCAATCCCCCAGCACCACATGCCAGCCAGCCCCGCCCCCTGGTGGGCTGAGCTGGCCACACACACACACATAAATAAATAAAATTGAAATAAAAAAAAAAAAAGAATCAACAACCTTCTTGAACAGGAATAACAAATTCACAGAGAAATTAGGGAAATACCTTTCAGAATAGCATCAGAGACAGACAGACACTGAGATACTGAGAAATCAACCTAATAAAGAAATATCTTCACAATAAAAACTACAGTACTCTGAAAGAAGAGATGAAACAAGATATCAGAAAATGTAAAGATATCCTTGGTTCTTGGGTATGAAGAACAGTCAGAAATGCTCAAACTCCCAAAATTGTTATACAGGGTTAATGCAATCCCAATCAAAATACTAATAACATACCTCACAGAATTAGAGGAAACATTCCTAAAATTCATTTGCAACCAGAGGAGACCTAGAATAGCAAAAACAATTCTTGGAAACAAAGGCCAGGCAGAGGGCAACACAACCCCTGACTAGAAATTATACTATAAAGCTACTATGATAAAAGCAGCATGATACCGGCAAAAAAACAAAACAGACCCAAGGATCAATGGAACAGATGAGAAGATGCAAAAACAACTCCAAACATACTCAGTCACCTTCTTTGACAAAGGAGCTAGACATCTTCACTGAGCCTTCCATTCATGAGCGTGATGATCGGGTGTTCATGCCTTATGCATGAGATGTGCCTCCCTCAAACCTTGTTATGATGTGGGCACATTACCCATTTGACATGAAAAAAAAAAAAAACCTAAGACTGGAGGTCCCACTGGACCCAGTTATTCCCCTTGTTGGTATCCTCTCAAAAGACTTACAAGCATCACACCAGGGAGTGTGTATACACATGTGTATACACGAGGTGCTGGGAAGCAGGCATTGCACGTGCTGAAGAGTAAAACTAGACCCATATCTTTCACCATCTAGTAAATTGAAACTGAAATAGATCAAAGATCTAAATATTAAAATCGATACACTAAGTCTGCTAAAAGACAGAATAGGTAAAACTCTGGAAGACATAGTTATAAGCAAAGACTTTATAAACAAAACCCAGATCTACCAAAAAGGTCACAAAGAATCAACAACGAGGATCTCATCTTATTAAAAAGATTTTGCAGAGCCAGTGAGATAGCTCAGCAGACTAAATGCCTGCTTAGAGGAGTGCAGGGACCAGGGTTCAATCTCCAGCACTACATGCCACACTCACCCTGCCGTGGGGTGTGCTGAGCCCGCAGCCAAGTCCAGGTGTGGTGCCACCATCTGTAATCCCAGTGCTGGGGAGGCTGAAAACAGGAGACCAGTATGAGTCCCGGCTGTGCAGTGAGACCCTGGACCAAATACATTTTTAAAAACAACTTTTATAACAGAATGAAAAGACAACCCACAGTGTCGAAAGAAATGTTTGGCAGCTGTTCTCAAAGGAGTAATATCTAGAATATTTACAGATCTCAAAAAAATTAGACACCCCCCCCCCATTTGAAGACCCAATCCAAAAATGGGCTTCGGAAATGAGCAAACATTTCTAGATGAAGAGTAGAAATGACAAAGAAATAGATGAGAAAACATTCAACATCACTGGTCATTCAAGAGATGCAAGTCAAAACAACACTGAGATTCCATCTCACTCCAGAAAGAATGGCTGTTACCAAGAAATGAGCCAATAACAAATGCTGCAAGGTCTGTGGGAAAAAAAGAGAACGCTGCTCCATTGCTGGTGAGAGTGTAGACTTGTACAGCCACTGTGGAAGTCAGCGTGGAGATCCCTCAAAGGATTGGGGCCAGGGATATGGCTCAGGAGCATAGAGCCTGCCTGGCAAGCACAAGGTCCTCAGTGTGAATCCCAGTAAAACAAACAAACAAAAACTAGGGTTGGAGGTCCCGCTGGACCCAGCTATTTCCCTTCTTGGTGTTCTCTCAAGAGACTTAAAAACATCATACCAGGGAGATACACACATACCCATGTTAACAGTGGCACAGACTGTGAGAGCTAAATCCTGGAAACAGCCCAAATGCCCTTCAATCAATGAAGGGATAATGAAGATGTTGGTTTTATTTTTTTTTTTTAATTTTATTTATTTGTGTGTGTGTGTCCAGCTCAGCCCACCAGGGGGCGGGGCTGGCTGGCATGTGGTGCTCGGGGATTGAACCGTGGTCCCTGTGCTTTGCAAAACTTGTTCTAAGTAGTAGGTGCTTTAGACCACTGAGCCATCTCACCAGCCCCAAGATGTTGGTTTTAATACAATGGTGCATACTACTTAGCCACAAAGAAAGATAAGCTTGAGACATCTCTAGTTAACTGGACGCATCTTGAAATAAATCAGATACCCATGTGTAAATGCCACATTGTTTCTCCGGTATGAGAAACCCAAAGTGTAAATAAGGACCAAAAGGTAGAGCAGATATTGGGACATGGCAAGAAAATGTTCACGACGAGAAGGGGACCAAGGCGGCGGCAGGGGGGGAAGAGGGGACAAGAAAAAAATGGAAACATGCCCTTTGTAAATAAGCAGGGAAAGAAAGGAGAGATTGGGAATGAGGAAAAAGGATATATCATGTACAGGTACAAATCCCCTATGATGAATGTGACTATTATGTATATATAAAGCATACCAATAAATATTTTTTAAACCCAAAAACAAAAAGAACTGAAACTATAAGTTTCTTAGAATAAATTAGGCAACAGCTTCTTGTGTCACCAAAAACAACCAAAGAAATAAACTAAACAAAACATACAGTTGAAAACATTTTTTAAAAAAATATTTATGATAACCCTGTCTCAAAAAGAAATAAAATGGCCCCATAATCTCCTTGATTAGAAAATTTGGGACACCACTGAGTTACAAGATGTCACAGCACAGGTACAGTGTACCTAAGGAGAGTCACCTAGAGAGAAAATCTCCTCTCAGGCTTTCATAGTGAGCAAATTGGTCAAGCAATGGCCGTGACTCACTCAGATGGCTGACACTCACAAAAGATCTACAAGGTGCCGTACATGGTTTCAGGGTAAATCCTAGGGGATTCAACAGACCTTGCCAGATACGAAAGTTACATTTTTACTTATATAGATCTTGCCTTGGTCTTAACCATCCAGCAGAAAAGTATAACCACGAGGTACAAAAAGTGATGCCATAATAATATGCTGAGCTATAAAAGACTCAAGTCAACGACTTCAGACAATTGCCAGTTCTGTTGATAACCCACTGCTATTATGGACTATCTGACTATATTGGGTTATTTTACTGAATTCAAGTACCTACAATATTTGAACTGGCATCAAGTATGAAAAGGACCTTTAAAGACTTCTCTAAATACAGCTTTTCTAACAACAATAGAACACCCATCTCTGACAAAACAAAACAAAAAAGGGGAATATAAATGAAAGACCAGGGCCAGGGAGATAGCTCAATAGAATAAGCAGTTGCCTGGCAAGGTTAGGGTCCTGAGTTCAATCCCTAGTACCACAAAAAAAAAAGGACCATTTTTTGTAGT
>NW_004524613.1:7168851-7170026 GCF_000260255.1 Octodon degus
TCTGAAAAGGGAACAGTTCAGCAGCCAGATGAGTAAGATCCAAGAGTTAATCCAGCCGCAGAAACAAGCTTCTGGATTGTAAAGCTAATCTGATATTTTAATGAGACAATAAAAGATCTTTATTAAATAGAAAAAAAAAAAAGACTTGAACGTTTCTCTTAAGAACATACACAAATGTCCAAGGACCTTCAACATCCTTCCTCATTTGGTAAATGCAAAGCAAAACCACAGTGAGCCGGGCTTCGTGGCACCTGTCTGCAGTCTCACCTGTAAACCCAGATGGGAGTGATGGGGCAGGAGGACTGCACCTTCAGGATGACCTGGACAATACTCAGAGACACTGTGGGAAAGGAAGAGAAGCACTGACACATGGTGAGATGGCCAGAATCACACCCGACAAGAAGCATTGGCGGGAAGCGGAGACCTGGAACCACACACAGGACTAGCAGAATGGATGAGGCAGCAGGGGGGAAAGCTGGGCTTAGGAGGGGCATCGCAGGTGTCAAAGAGCCCAGTGCTGTAGTGTGGGTGTTGAGTTTCCCAAGAAGGCCAGAGGGCAGTGACTTGGCCCCTGGGAGGTAGCACCCAAGGTGTCCCAGATATAGAAGATTCTGTCTCACAAAAGCCTAAATAAGGGCTGGGGAGGTAGCGCAGTGGCATAAGCGCCGCATAAGGTCCTGAGTTCTATCCCTGACTGGGGGGGGGGGGGCTAAATAGAGCATGAGACGCAGCTCAGTGCAAAGCCTTTGATTCAATTCCCATTACTGCAAAATAAGGGGGGTTACAATAACAAGCTTATTTTGTCTGTCTTATGATACACACAAACCCAGACACACTAAAGACAGGACAAGAAATCATTTGGGATTGGATCTTAGATCAAAACAAATTTCCATAAAGGACATACTGGGATAGTTGGCACGACCCGACTATGGACTATAAATTAAGTAATGTTACATTTTTACTGATTTTGACAACTGTATGTAAGAAAATCTTTTTGGAGATGCTGAAATATTTAGGGTTAAAAGAGCAAGATGTGGGCTGGTGAGATGGCTCAGTGGTCTAAAGCACCTACTTAGAAGAAGCTTAGCAAAGCACAGGGACCACGGTTCAATCCCCCAGCACCACATTCCAGCCAGCCCCGCCCCCTGGTGGGCTGAGCTGGCCACACACACACA
>NW_004524613.1:7171361-7172029 GCF_000260255.1 Octodon degus
TCCCTGGGGCCCAGGTGCGACCCTCAGCAAGGTCTCTCACCCCTTGGCTCAGGAGCCCCCGGTGGGGGACCCTGCAGCTTCCCAGCCCTTACCCCCTCCTATGCAGCTCGTGGACCCCCAGTTGGCAAGCTCCATGCAGGGCGCCTTGCTCTGATGTCTCTTTCCGGGAAGTCGACTGGCCACTCAGACCCCCACTCCCCAGCGCCACGGCCCGTGGTCATCGCAGCGCTCTCCACCAAACACTAGCACCACTGGGCGGCTGGCCAGGGCGCCCACGGACCCCAGTGCCTGGCCTTGGGCTAGCAGCAGGTGGCCTCGACCCAGGACAAGTAGTGTCACTACCACATTCCAGCCAGCCCCGCCCCCTGGTGGGCTGAGCTGGCCACACACACATACAATAAATAAATGTAATAAAAATAAATAAATAAATAAATAATTTTAAAAAACAAAACAAAACAAAACTTCTGATCTATCCCAAACGCTACTCTCCTACATCCGCCTGCCCCACATGCTCAGACCTTGGGGTCAACTTTGGTTCATCGCCTCACACCCTTCGGATCCATCAGTCGTACTCGCGGCATCCCCCAGCCGATGGAGCCCCGCCCCTTCTTGCCCCACCCCCTACTGGCCTGAACCAGCAGCGCCCCAGGCTTCTTACGCAACCCCTC
>NW_004524613.1:7172129-7181662 GCF_000260255.1 Octodon degus
AGCAGCAGGTGGCCTCGACCCAGGACAAGTAGTGTCACTGCGTTCTGGCCCCGGGCATAAGGACGCGCCTCTCTCAGCCAGGAAAAGGCCACACTGGGCTGGAGGACACCTGCTTCCCACGAGATAGTGCGCAGCCGGGCCGTGGGCAAAAGCTGGCTGGGTCAGCAAACTGAGCCCCGCGACTCGGCCTCCCCCGCCTCCAGGAGCATGAGTGAGCAGCCAAGAAGGGGAGCTCACTCAGAAGCGCTCCAACTTCAGCGAGAATCAGGGCCAAATAAGGCCGGGCGAGCGGCCCCGCCCCGCACGCATTCTTCTGCCTTCTAAGGCCGGGCAGCCCGCTCGCCCCGCCCAGGCCCCACCCCGCCCGCCCGCCCGCCCGCCCGCTCCGCAGAACCCGAGCCCCAGCAAACAGTCGCCAGCTCCGAGCTCCGCACGCACCGCTAGCACCTTCTTCGCTCCAGGTGAGAGCTCGCAGGCATCCACACCTACGGGGTCTGGCTGGGACTGGAGCAGGGGCTGTCAGGGGCCCGCCGGAGGGGCACGGGCTCGGCTGGAGCCGTGAGTTCGCGTGGGTCTGACCCAGACAGTGAGACCGTTCTGGGCCCGGGGCAACAGTAGTTCTTTGTCCCTTGGCTAAGTAGCTACACCCCACAAACCAGGACTCTGGAGCTGTCCAAGCAAAGGCTGCCAAGGAGGGGGCTGGGATCCGATGCTCCCTGACCCAACCCTGCCAGGCTCCATGCGCCTTCAGAGCAGACGACTCCTTCCTCTGCTCCATGGCCCTGGGCAGGGGTGCGGGAAGGTAAGCAGAGGGCTCCCCCCTACACACACAAGTGCTGTGCGCCATGGGCACAGGCTTCCTTGTCTGGACCAAGTCCCCATGGACCATGTTGCAGGATGGGGGTGGGGGGGGGAAGGTCCTGCCAATGACCCTGGCAGACTTACTCCTAGGCAGGGACAAGGACTCCAGGGAGATTTCGGTCCTGGCTCAGCCAGCCCTCCAAGGGCTCTCAAGAGAAGTCGGATGCTCACCTCAGGTGTGCTATGATTGGGGCAGGGCACCTGGCACTGCTCAGCCACAGGCATGATGATGAGGTCTGACTTCTGTCCAGGTCTCTGCTGTTAGGGTGGGATTTCAGACACCTGTAGGAAGATGAGACATCAACAGCCAGGCCTAGTTAGTAGGCATCACTCTCATCCTTGGTTTCTAGGAGCCTGGGAGGGGCAGGTAATGGCTCTAGGGCTAAGGGCTGCCTTAGTCATAGAGTTTGTGGTCCCAGCTGCCACAGGTGCACCAACAGCCTTAGTATGGGTGTTTCTTTGTTCCAGCCACCACAGAACCAAGGGCCAGGTTTGCCACCCACTGACCCAACCTAGCCCCTGGGTCGTGGCCTCTGGCTGGCTGGAACCCTTCTGGGGCAGCACTTCCCTCCTCGGGCCTGTCTTCCTTACTGCAAACATCCGCCGTTCTCCCCAGACTGTAGTCATGGACAGGACGGCCTGTACGCACCTCAGATGCAGTGCTCTTGCTGCACTCTGGTTCCACAGCAGAGTGGGATGAGAAGCCTTGAAGGCTAAGGGACAGGAGGGCTCAGTCACTGTGCTGAATGAGCCTGGCCCTGCCTCCCCTTGGGCTGTGAGACCAGAGGGGCTGGTGATGGTAAGGACCTTCTTGGGCTCAGCAGGGCACAGTGGGCTTCCTGTGGGTGGCCTTCTGTGGGTGCCTTGAATCCAAACTCCCAGAGAACAGAGCTCAGGAAGGACCGGAGTCTCCAAGCCACAGAACATGAGAGGGACAGTTTCTGGGGACAACAGCCATGGGCCTAGTGGGAGTGGGGAGAGGGGGAGAATGTAGATTGAGTGGGCCCTAGGCAGCCAGAGTCTGCATAGGGATAGCTGAGGCCCTTGGGGCTTGCTAGTACTGGCCAAACCCCAGTTCAGGGTTTAAAATCGATCTGGTTTTTTGAGCCAGGACAATGTATTATAGTTCAGGCTGGCCTTGAATTTAATGTATTGACCAGGCTGCCTTCAAATTCAAAGCAGTCTTCCATCTCAGCCTCCAGAGTGCTGGGATTACTGACATGCCCTAACACAACCTGCGTTTAAGATTTTAAAAGACAAGGTCCAGCTGGACATGTGGTGCACACTGTAGTCCCAGCTACTTGGAAGGCTGAGGCACGAGGATCCCTTGAGCCCCTGTGGGTTTGAGATTACCCTGCACAACATAGTAAGGCCCCATCTTAAAAGTCAGGTCCCAAATGACTGGAGAGAGTTATGGAAACAGTTTGGGGAACACCCTCAGCCACACCATGAAAATGGAGGAAAAAGCAGGTGGCACAGGCTGGAGAAGTTTCCTGGAGACCCCGGACCAGAGGACTCGAGCAGAGGGCCAGCCTGGAGCCTTGGCAAGCTGAGAGAAAGCAGGCACTACGTCTACAGGTGCTTAGCTTCACAAGCTACACAAAGGTACAGGGAAGGAGTCCCTTGTCTGGCCTCAGTTTCCCCAACTACAGCAGAGGCAGCCATCTTTAACAAGCCTCCTGAGCCCACAGTTTGTGGCTGTTAAGAAAAGCAAAGCTGGGGAGAACAGGAAGCCAGGGAGAGACTCAGAGCTGGGTTGGACAGGAAAGTGCTTGCAGGAGAAGGGGCTGAAGTGGCTGGAAAACAGAGGTCAGCATGGCAAAAGAGTCAGAGGGACAGTTTGGACAGGATCTTGAATGTCAGGCTGAGGAACCCAACTTGGCAGCCAAGTGATAAGAGGAGGTCTGTCTGAATAGGACGAGAGAGACTGCAAACTTGGAGGCTAGGTCTTGCACAAAGGTGACAAGGACCTGGGGTTCTCTGCTGGGCAAGCTCACTCTCGGCTAAGCAGAGGAATGGAGGTTGAAGAATGGGTGAGGGAGTGGCCGCCCAGAAGCTGCCAGAGGAGGATGGAGAGGCGGCAGGGGAGGAGGCATGTCAGGAATGCGGGGTGCTGATGCTCCTCCCTGCGGAGCACAGGGAGCCTGGAAGGCAGCCCAGGCCGCCTCTGCCCTGTCACCCCACCTTGTCACTGAAACAGGGAGCCGGGCAGTGTGAATGCAGTTAGGGATTAAAGGAGATAAAGAAATGCAGCACCTTAACAGTTGGTGCCAAGACCAGTCCCAAGTGGTCACAGTAAAAATTGCTTATTCCACGCCTGGCACCAGTGTTCTTCAGGAACTAAGTGTTAATCACTGCTGCCAGTGGGCCCGGGATATAGCTCAGTGGCATAAGCGCCTGCCTGGCATGTGCAAGGACCTGAGTTCAATCCCCAGTTCCCGCAAAAAACCAAAAACAAACAAACAAAAAAAAATCACTGCTGCTGGGCATTCCTCGTGTCCCCATTCCCATATGAGGATACCCAGGCTGAGAGAGGGAGAGGAAGCTGTTAAAAAGTCACTGAGCCTAGGCCTGCCTGTCTGCTTTGGGAAGAACTGGGTGGCTGGAGTCTCATGCCTGTGGGAAGCCCTGAATGCTAGGCTTAGAGTGGAAGCCATCTGGGGACATCAGGAAGACTCCTTGGCTCAGAATCATGCCCTGCACCCCCTTCCTGCAGGGCAGACCCACCCACCTGAAGCCAAGATGTCCAGCAAGCGAGCCAAGGCCAAGACCACCAAGAAGCGGCCACAGCGAGCTACATCCAATGTCTTCGCCATGTTTGACCAGTCCCAGATCCAGGAGTTCAAGGAGGCCTTCAACATGATTGACCAGAACCGAGATGGCTTCATTGACAAGGAGGACCTGCATGACATGCTGGCCTCACTGGGTGAGTGGGGCTCATCAGTGGCAGTCTAGGGGCTAAGTAACTACCAGTGACTTTTCATATGGAGAAACGGGTCAGCAGCTAAATGAAAGTTTCAACTGCAGAAGTCCCACTATAGAAATAGCAAAACCAATGCCAGCTAAATAGCTCAGTGGACTAAAGTGCCTGCTTAGGCAAGTGCTAGAGGACTGGGGTTCGATCTCCATGCCAGGCTGGCCCCACCCCTAGGGCACACTGAATGAGAGTGAGCATGGTAGCACACCTATAATTGCAGCACTTGGAAGCTGAAAACAGGATCATTATGAGTCCGATCTGTGCAGTGAGACCCTGTAGACCCTGTACTAAATACTATTATATATCGCGAGAGCCTTGGGAGGTAGGCCAAAGCACCTCCTCTTTAACCCCAGGGATATCCCCAGAGGTGGGTTCTTAGAATTGAAAGGGCTAGGGCCGGCCAAATAGCTCAGCGGATTAAAGCATCTGCAAGCAGGCTCAGGGGCCAGGGGTTTGATCCCCAGGCCTGCCATGCTGGCCCTGCCCCTGGGGCGCGCTGAGATGGCAATTGAGACTGGACGTGGTGGCGTGCGCCTGTAATCCCAGCTCTTGGGAGGCTGTAAACAGGAGGATTACTACGAGTAGTAATGAGACCCTGAGCACCCTGTAGACCCTTCCCTAAAATACAAAAAAAAAAAAAAAATTGAAAGGGTTCAGGAATCAAGTCCAGCTTGGCACTGTTCAAATGGGCAACCTGAGGCCCATGGCCAAGGCTTCCAGACATCCCACCCCATGTGCTGGCTGTGTCCACCTCAGCCCCAGTTCCTGGCATGGCCTTCATCTGGCAGAGAGCAGTTGGACCAGGCCCTGGGGGGAGAAACAGCTGGTGGCATCAGAGGGGCTCCTGCTCTGCCCCCGCCTCATGTTCCCTAGGCAATAGGTGTCCACAGGAATCTGGCAGCAGAGCAGGTAGCCCTAAGCAGGATGGCTGATGACACCCACACTGGGTGCTGACCCTCTTCTGGCTTCAGGCCAGGCTCACCCATAGCCTCCCTCCGAGGTTGCTCAGCAGGAAGGGGTCACCCAGCAGGGCTCCCCTTTGGGGCTCTCCAGCTTCATAGAAGGGGAGGACTGAGTCAGGAAGAGGGGCTGGTCCTAACTGCCCTCCATCCCATCCTAATGAGGTCCTAGCTCTTCTGGGCCTCGGCTTTCTTGTCCATATCATGGGGGACACAGCAACATGAAGGCTCCTACCCATCTGCAAGGCAGCACCCCACACCCAGGGGCTCACACCCAAGACCTGGTGACAGCGCCAGATGTGTACCCAGAAGGATATGACCACGTAGCCCAGATCGGCCACAGCTCTTCAGTTAAAAACACCATCCTTGCCACCCAAAATAGCAAATAATCATTATTATCTTAAATCTGAAAGCACTCCTCTTGGGTGGAGTGGATATGATTACCATTCCTGCTTTGCAAATAAGGAAACTGAGGCTCAGAGGTTAAGTAATCTTTCCAAGGTCTCTTAAATGGTAGAGCCAGGATAGGAGGCAGTAGATGATTCCAGGGTCCAAGAGAAGTGCCAATGGTTGTTAGTGTTTCACAAACACTGTCTTGCTCATCTTCACAATTCTCCTGAGACACACAGGAAACAGGCAGAGAGCTGGGACTCAAATCCAGGCCTGTGTGCCACCAAAGCTCACTGCATCTGGAAGCTGGAGTCAGGCTGCCTGGGTTCGGGTGTCAGCTCTGCTGCCCAACTGCTGTGTGACCTGAAGGCTGCCTCGCCTCTCTGTACCTCCGTTGTATAGCTATGAAGTAGGTAGGACTGATTCCCTCACAGGGTGGTGACAGCACAATGCCATAGGACACCCGGGGCAGCAGACAGGACAGGGCTGGGAGTGCAGGAGCCACTGCCTGGCACCACACTTCAGAGTTCCCAGAACTCACCATCGACAGGGTCCAGGGTCAGGATCGCCCAGGCCATGGACAGCAGGGACCAATGCCCCTTGTGCTACCACAGGGAAGAATCCCACAGATGAGTACCTGGAGGGCATGATGAGCGAAGCCCCGGGGCCCATCAACTTCACCATGTTCCTCACCATGTTTGGGGAGAAGCTGAATGGCACAGACCCTGAGGACGTGATCCGCAACGCCTTCGCCTGCTTCGATGAGGAAGCTTCAGGTCAGCAAGGCCCTGGGTGGGGGACGAATGGGGACACAAAGAGGGCCCCTGCCCAGAGGCCAGAAGCCACCACTCTAGCTCCTAGTTCTGCTGCCAACCATTAAAGCCCAGCAGATTTCTGTTCTCTCCCAAAAAGCTAGAACAAAATGGCCCACATCCTCCAAGGCCCCCTACTTCCTTCACTCACCTGCTAGCCCAACACACCCTCCCTCTGCTTTAGAGCTTTGTGGAAATGAAACCACTTCATGCCTTTATTGCCAACAAGGTCTAGAAAACACCCCCACCCTGGATCATCCTTCTCTCTCACTTGAGTTTTTTCCCAGGGATAGGCAGGATAATAGGGACAACAGCGAGTGAGGCCTGGGTCCTGGGCCCACCACATTCAGAACATTTGCCTGACTACCATGAACAGCCCTGCGCAGTGGCAAGTTTTGATCCCCACTTTCCAGATGAGTAAACCCAAAGAGGTCAAGTACTTGCCCAAGGTCACACAGCTAGGAAGAATAAAGATCAACTCACCCAAACCAGCTAGAAGACCCAGCTGTGCTAAGCCCTCAGCCCACATTCCCAGAGAAACACCTTGCAGTCAGACTACCCCTGAACTCCCTCTGGGGCCCTGGTGACCCCCTCCTGAGCCCTCCCACCCATGTCCTCAGTCCATCTTACCAGGGTCCAGGGAGGTTGCTGCCTGGTCCCATCTCTAGCCATGAGACCTCCAAGGGATGACAGGGCAGAGGGGTAGGAGTACTCTGTGTGTCCCAGCCTAAGTCCCTGCTCTCAAGGTCCCCCATCCTACCCCTCAGGCTTTATCCATGAGGACCACCTACGGGAGCTGCTTACCACCATGGGTGACCGATTCACAGATGAGGAAGTAGACGAGATGTACCGGGAGGCACCCATCGACAAGAAAGGCAACTTCAACTATGTGGAGTTCACCCGCATCCTCAAACATGGCGCCAAGGATAAAGATGACTAGGCCTCCCAGCTCACAGTGCCTGGCCCCACCCCATCACTACTCCCCACGCACTTATCCTGACTAGCTCCATGTCCCTAAGACCCCACCACCCTCTCTGTGGATTCCCAGAGAAGGAAATGGGCCACGGGAAGCACAGGACCAGGCAGAGAGGGCACACAGGCATCGTGAGGCAGGTGCTCCACCATGACACAAGAGACCCAAGGGTGTTCCTGAGCCCCGCAGCAAAGGACCATTGTCTGAGGAGAGGAGCCAGAAGGCAGGAGGCACAGGAGAAGGTCCCTTGAGAGAGCCCAGGCATTGGTCATGGCCTGTCCACTCCTGGGATGACCACCAGCCCCAGGAAGAAGGGCCGCTGTACCCTGGTGTTGCACACACTACTCCATGCGCATCCCCGTATAAGCACATGCGCTCACCACTGCCCTGCTCAGAGCCAGGGCAGCAGTCCCCTCCCCATGCCATCAGCTCTCAGAGCACAGAGCACAGCACCCCATGCCACACCCAGGAGTGAGCTCCAGGAGGCTGGACAAAGGGACGTCATCCCCCGAGGGAGGTAAAGTCTTCAATAGAAGATTGAGCACTGCCTTGGGTCTGTGTGTCTGTGACTGGGATGATATCAGAGACCCTGGGCCCCAAACACCCACCTTCCAGCTCCAGTGGCTGTCCTAATCACCCCCCTTCCGGCCCCAGACATCCCCATTCTATATGGGCCTTGAAGCACAGGCTCTGATAGGGGGAGGGGACTAGGAGGAGCAGGGGTCAAGGTCAGCTCTACAGGTCACTAATGCTCTAGGAAAGCCAGGTGGTCCCTGAGGGAGGGAGGGAGGGAGGGAGGGAGGGAGGCTCTGAAGCAGTGATGAGCTGGGCATCTCACTAGCTCAGGGTCACCAGCTCCAGCTGTCCCCCTCACCCATCAGCTCTGGGCAGCCACAGTGGGAAGCCCGGGTGGGTGCTCAACAGGCAGGGCTGGCACCTCTGCTAGGTCTGAATTCAGGTCAGGGACATGGACAACACCAGCTGGAGCAAGAGTGACAGTAGTGGTTAGAAGGATTGCCTGAGCTGTCAGGGTATGGCAGAGAGGGGCTAAAAATGTCTCAGCTGACCCTGACGAGGTTGACCCGCTGATTTACCCAGCATAGTCCTGTGACTTCTGTAGGGGTCACTCAGAGCAAGAAGCCACAGCCCAAGGCCACCCCCAGAGAGTGCTGAGCAACAAGAGGGTGCCAGGCTCTGGCTGGGCCATGTGCAACTCTTACCTATCAGAATTGAACTCCACAAGTCCCTGGTCCCCTGGCCAGTCCAAGTCGGGGTCCAAATCATGCCCAGATATTCAGTACGAATACATTAGCCCTGCCTGCAGGACCCCGAGCTGCAACCTGGTCACCTGCACCACAGAGATGAGGTGCGCACTGACTGACCACAGCACCAACCTCAGAGTCCCCTTGGCAGAGCTGCTGTGGCACCCCGGGCTCTCTAGGAAGAAGATGTGCATTAGAGACAAGCCTCCCCAGGAAGTCCAAGCCATCTGCCATCCACTCTCCCCCATGACGGGGCTCACAACCAGGAGGGGAGGGGACAGGAACAGTCCAGCCTCAGGTCTCAGTCATTGGCTATAGCAGGTGGCCCAGCAGCAGAGGGTCCTGCTGTTATACAAGGAGGACTCCTGGGCACAAGGATGACAGGACTGTGCACTCAGGAGCTGGGGAAGAAGGCTTTTCATGCCATGAGCCCAAGTATCAACATCTTAGCAGTTTTTCAGAGGAAAAAAACTAAAAGAAGCTAATGGGCTCACCTCAGGCAACAGTTAGAGGTAACAGTGAGACACCCCCAGAACATTCCAAATCTGGCACAAACCCCAGAAGCAACAAAGAATGACATTTAAATGCATGAAATCTAAATACATCCTGTAGGGCTCAAGAAACAATAAAGTTAAAGCCACATGTGAATGGAGAAAACATAACCTGTGTGCAAGAAAAATGCCTTAAATGACATTAATGTGTGCACGGCTCCAGCAATTCAATAAGAAACAACTCGGCAGGAAATAATGGGAAGGGACTTGAGGAAATGCAACACTTACGCGCATGTTAAGGGCTTAGCAACTTTTCTGAGACCAGCTCTTGCTGTGGCCTTCAGGCAGTCTTTGGGTGGGCCTCACTCTACTGAGTGCTACAGTTATATGCACGTACCACCAAGCCTGGCAGCAAACATGTTTAGTGTTCAATGTCACTACAAATTTTTTAAGTTTTCTTTCCTAAGAGTTTTACAGTTTTGGGGGCCCAGGGAGATGGCTCAGTAGAATAAGTGCTTTCCTGGCAAGCACAAGGTCCTGAGTTCAATCCCCAGTTCCACAAAAAAAAGTTTTACAATTTTAATTATTGTACTTAACTTTCTGATTTTTTTTTTCCTTTAAATAGACTATGTAGTCCAGGCTGGCCTCAAACTCATGGTAACATGGCAATCCTGCCTCAGCCTCCCGGAGCGTGTGGTGTACGTGCTGCCAAAGCGACTGGGGTTACAGGTGTGCACCCCCACACACTCGGCTGGAGATTTTATTTTTTATTTTTATTTATTTTTTTGCAGAACCAGGGACTGAACTC
>NW_004524613.1:7182348-7183454 GCF_000260255.1 Octodon degus
GGAGCTTATGTTGCTGAGCTATCTCCCAGGCCCTCCTACTTTATTCTTTCTCAGAATGATACTATTAGCCAGGCATCGTGGTTCAGGCCTGTGATCCCAGTACCATGAGGAGCTGAGGCAAAGAGGATTGCAAGTTTGACTTGAGACCAGGTACACAGCAACTTGATAGGAATGTGTCTCAAAGGCAGGACAGATGGCACAGCAGACTAAAGCACCTGCTCCAGCTGAGTGTAGCAGCAGGGGTTCCATCCCCCATGTGCTGTGCCGGTCCCATCCCAGGGCGTGCTGAGATGGCATGGTGGCGCGCACCTGTAATCCCAGCTCTTGAGAGCTGAAAACAGGAGAATCACTGAGTCCAATCTACTTAGTAAGACCCTGTAGACCCTGCACAAAATGAAAACTAAAAAGGCTGAGGATGCAGCTCAGTGAGAAGTCCCTGGGTTCAATCCCTAGTACTGGTGTGGGAGAAAACAAAAACAAGCTGCCACCGTGAGGCAACAAGAACAGTACGCAACACAATCCAAAAGTTTCCAGACATTGGTAATACCAAACACAGAGTAAAGGAAAATACAACTCTTGAAATAATGTGAAAGATGGACAAGAAGATATTACGTACACCTAAGAAAGGAAAGAGAGAAGGGACAATATTTAAATCAAGGGCTTCCTACAGCAAAACCTTGCTTAAAAAGCGCAATGCATCTCAGAGCATGATAAATAAGAAAATTTACACCCAGACTTAGCATCATAATCCTTCAGAATTCCAAGATAAAGAGTGGATCTTTTTTTTTTTTTGGTGGTACCAGGGATTGAATTTAGGACCCTGCGCTTGCCAGGCAGGTGCTCATTCTACTGAGCTATCTCCCCAGCTCTCCCCAGCCTGAGTGGATCTTACAAAGAGCCTAGGTAGAAGATAGCTCCTTCTGAAATAAACTGAATAAAAACTGACCTCTCCATGGTAGCAACAGAATCCAGAAGACAGGTTTTTTTTTTTTTTAATATTCAAAGAAAATGGGGCTGGAAAGATGGCTCAGTGGTCTAAAGTACCTACTTGGAACAAGCTTGGCAAAGCACAGGGACCGCGGTTCGATCCCCCAGCACCACATGCC
>NW_004524613.1:7188614-7191884 GCF_000260255.1 Octodon degus
AAAAAGAAAATGCATTTTGAGGGCTGGGGAGATAGCTCAGTAGAATAAGTGCCCGCCTAGTAAGCGCAGGATCCTGAGTTCAATCCCCAGTACTGAAAAAAAAAAAAAAAAAATTGACTTGCCTGGCAAGTGTAAGGTCCTGAGTTTCCTCCCTGGTACAAAAAGAAAACACAAAGAAAGAAGAAAACACTTTTTTTTTTTTTTTGCGGAGCCAGGGATTGAACTCAGGCCCTTGCGCTTAACAGGGAAGCGCTTATTCTGAGCCATCTCCCCAGCCCCTACAAAACACGTTTTGAACAAGTTTCTACCCAAAGAAAGCCTGGTATAAAAACTACAAAGCCTCTTTGTGGGGGCGTTGTGTTGTCACACTCTGCCACTAGGAGTCACCCAAGGTCACCTAGTAAACAGGGTGTGGGGGAATCAAGAATTTGAAATCTGGGGCACCAGTTGCCCCTTCAGGATCTCTAAGGTCCCTCCAGGTCCAAGAAGCCCTCCAAAGTTCACAGTAAGGGATTTTGCAGCCCAGGGTGTCCAAGGGCCACCATATGTACTGTCCTCTTCCATCCAGTGTGACATAAAGCAGCATGGACATGGCAGAATCTATTGTTTAGAAAAGGAAGTGAATGAGTCCTGCGCCATCAAATATTCTCATTATCCCTACTTTGGCCACCAAAGACAGTCTTGCCTGGTAGACTCACGCAGATGAAGCAATCTGTGCAGGATCACACAGCCAGGGAGTAGCACAACCAGATTCAAAGCCAGGAGGGCTGGGCCATCACTTGGTCACTCGGCCAGGGACACGAAGGTCTGGGAGAAGATGGTGTCTGCGGCCGGTGAAGGAGGAAGGGCCACTTCCTTGCCTGGTCCTCATCCTTCTGCCTGCCACAGTCTCCCCCACTTGGCCAAAAGCCGCTGCTTGGCCGGCCATCCCAGCAGAACACCCCCATTCAGCAAGGGCTCCTGCACCCCAATCAGAAATTCTCACTTTCACTTTTCAGACATGTCTGGACCTTCCCAATCTGCCCCTCCGTGCCCCGGTGCCTTTCCCAAGCTGGTTCCAAACATCAACAAAGTCGGCTCTGAGGCCAGAGCCCTCTGGACATCCGGACTTGTCCCTTGGTTCCTTATGGCAGAGATTATGTGACATACTATGATCACTAGTCCTCAAAGCTGAAGTTATGCATTAAAAAATACATCCACACCTGGCCACGGTGGCCTAACCAGTAATCCCAGCACCCTCCAGGAAGGAAGAATGTCATGAATATGAGGCCAGCGCAAACTAAGTAGTGAAACCTTGTCTCTAAAATAAATAAATAAATAAATAAATAAATAGGAAAATGGTAGGCACACAGCTCCAAGAACTTCAAGGGCTTCTGAATTGCCTTTCTTGGATCCCCCAGGCAGTGGCCTCCTCCCCCGACTCTTCACAGGATGGCTTCAGTCTCTGACCATAACACTGCCCTGGCCAAAATCTTCCTTCCAGTATCTTCCAAGAGCAAAGTCCCACAGAAACAGAATGTAAGTGCTTCTTGCCTTGGACAAAGAAAACGTCAGACCTAAATGTGCCTTTATGAAAAAAATTCAAAGGGGATGGTGGCCTAAATTGGACACTCTGGGAGTCAAGAGGATCGTTAAGTTTCATGCAAGACTGAACAGCTCAGAAACTTAAGACTCTGTCTCAGAAATGGAGGTCGGGCCCGGTGGTACACGCCTGCAATCCCTGCACTGTGGAGAGTAAGGCAGGTGCACCGCTGTGAGTTATCCTGTCTGCAGAAGAAAATCCCTTCAGGGGAGAACATGGAGGGGGCGTGCTGGGAATGTAGCTCAGTGCACAGGGAGATGGCTCAGTGGAATAAGTGCTTCCCTGGCAAGCACAAGGGCAAAAAAAAAAAACCAAACCATCCACAACAACAAAGGCCCTGGGTTCAGTAGTCAGTACCAGAAAGAAAAGAAAAAAAAAAGAGGGGGCCAGCCAAATAGCTCAGCAGATTAAAGCGCCTGCTTAGGCAGATGCAGCGGCTGGGGTTCCATCCCCGGCCCGCCATGCCAGCCCCGCACTGAGACGCCAATTGAAACTGGGCGTGGTGGCGCGTGCCTGTAATCCCAGCTTTCAGGAGGCTGAACATGGGGACCGCTATGAGTCTCATCTATGTAGTGAGACTCTGTAGACTGTCTTAAAATTAAAAAAAAATTTTTTTTAAAAAAGAATTCACTTGGGCTGGGGTGTAGCTCAGTGACAGCACTTCCCTAGCCTGTGCAAGGCCCTGTTCCCATCCCCAGCACCACCGAAGTACAAATAGATGAATTCACTTCAGATAAAGGGAAACAGGCACAAGGCACTTGAACCTTAAAGAAAGGACTCGTTTATTCAGATGCTCAGCTGTAAGATGTCTCCATCTGGGGTGACGAGAAAGCAAATTTACAACTCAGTGAGGTTTGAGTACATGAGCTGTTGGTCAACTTAAATTTGTTGAATTTGCTCCCTCTTATTATTGCTCTGTCCACATCCCACATGTTTCTTAAACAATACAGCTTTCCTACTTTATGTGACTAATCAAATTAATTTTGGTAAATGTTCCTTTGTGCCCCTCTCCTCACCTCTCAACCCAAGCACATTTTATGCATTCCTTTGCCTTCTCTAGACTTCCACATGGCTGGCTTCTTTCACTTAGTAGAGTTCTGAGATTTACCTCGGCTATTCAGTGTGTATAACCCCTTTTCCTGCTGAACAGTATCCCACTGTAGGGATATAACATAATGTAGCCTTCATGAGTGGATAAGCACTTGGTGCTATGGTTAATTCAGTAGGTGCTCCTGAAGAACCTCATGTGCTCATAGGTGGGGCTTTTGGGAGGCAAATGGATCACAGCAGCTTATAGCAAACTTGCTGTTTGGAGAGGATCCGGGCAAAGCAGCAGGTCCTTGGGGGTGTGCCCCAGTAGCTCCCTCCCCAGCTCTTCCCTTCCCTCTCTGCTTCCTCAAGTTGACTTGAGCAGATTCTCCTCTGCTGTGTCCCTCGGCCATGCTGTCCTGTTTTGGAGCAAGTTGACTGTGGACTATGAACATAAGCCAAAATAAACCTCTCCTCCTTCACATTGCTGGTGTCTGGCATTATGTCGCAGAGATGAGGAAAGTGATTAAGACATAGGAGGCAGCATGAGTGTGACTACCGTTGGACTACCTGGACGTGTGCTTTAGACTTTACTACAAAAGCAGCAGTTCTTTTCCATATCATACACACACACACACACACACACACACACACACACA
>NW_004524613.1:7192034-7197435 GCF_000260255.1 Octodon degus
AAAAAAAAAAAAAAAAGAAAGAAAGAAAGAAAGAAATGCTGACTAGAAAAGCAGCCCTCAAATGCTGTAGTGGTCCCTTTTTGGTCCTCGTCTCAGTCCAAGAAGTTTATATTTGTAACAGATACATTATTGGAATTCCACCAAGTTAATTTCAATCTACCACTCCTAGTGCAACCCATGGTGAAAATAAAGACACTAAAGCATATTTATAATTATAGGGAACCAAGGGGTCCTAGTCTAGCCATAGTGATGGCTATCCGGAACAAAGGCCTCGACTCAGGGCCAAACCCAGGTTTTATTCAGTCATGAAGGAGAAGTGGCTTGAGGATGAATGACTGAGAATTGCAGGAAGTAGGCGAGTACTGTGAGCTGGGCTGGGTAGGAGGCCTGCATTTGCCTCTGTGATATGCAGAGAAGGATATACAGAAAAAGTGATTTACATTATACTACTGAGATAGTATCTAATGTTTTAGGGTTCAGTGCTTCAGCTCTGATGTGTAATCTTTCTTTCTTTTCTCTCTTTTTTTTTTTTTTTTTTTTTTTTTTGTGGAACCAGGGATTGAACTCAGGCCCTTGCACTTGCCAGGGAAGTGCTTATTCTACTGAGCCATCTCTCCGGCACCTCTGATGTGTAATCTTTCAAGCCCCAGGAAGGCATAGCATCTGTCTCAAGGGCCTGTCTCGACCCGGCTCAAACAGCAGCAGGTGTCAGTTATCAGGGAAACACACGCGTGCCATCTTCAAGGACTACCACCAGCACCTTAGCTAGACCACTATGCATTGCTTAAAGCCAGTTGAAACGCTAAGTCCTAGCCAGCTCTGTACCTATTAATACATGGATATAGGGTCAGGCACAACCAAAATGGAGAGAACTACTCTTCTTTCTTTCTTGGTTTATTTATTTAATTTATTTATTTTTTGGTGGAACCGGGGATTGAACTCAGGCCCTTGTGCTTGCCAGGCAAGCACTTATTCTGCTAAGCTATCTCCCCAGCTCCTCAACTGCTCTTCTTTCAAGGAGAGTCACCCAGGTGGTCCTCCACAAAATGCTGTAAGCCAAGTCTGATAGAAGATTCTGGTCAGAGCTCAGAAGACCAAAACACTGATAGAAATGAAGATGGTAAAGACCCAGGCACAGGAGGTTTCCGTTAGGATCAAGGATTCTACTGGCAGTTGGATTCTAAATCATATGAAAATTTGTGTACATTTTGCTCATGCCCCAAAGACTTCCCAGGAGAGTGAGATTAAGAGCGGTGGACTAGTTAATCTGGCAGAGAATATTTCACAGCAACCCAACATTTTGGCTGTGGGGGCCTTTTTTTTTTTTTTTTGGATACAGGGTCTCACTATGCAGCTCAGACTCATAGTGATCCTCCTGTCTCAGCATCCCAAATTCTAGGATTAAAGGTATGTGCCACCATACCTGGTTTTGGGGCTGGCTCAGTATGCCCAGGTTTTGAGGCCAGCACAGCATGCAGTACCAGGTATTGAAAACAGGACCTTGTGCATACCAGGCAGGTGCTTAGCCCACCAGATTACCTCCCCAGCACTGTTAAGGGATTTTTTCGGGGGGAAGGGGGGAAGAACTGGGGATTGAACTCAGGCCCTTGCACTTGCCAGGCAAGCATTTATTCTGAGTTATCTCCATGGCCCCTTAGGGCTTCTTTTGAGACAGGGTTTCCCTATGCAGTTAAGACTGGCCTTGAAGTCACTATTACATAGCCCATGTTGGCCTTGAACTTTTGGTGAACCTCTACCCCATCAGCCTCCAAAAAAGTGGGGTTGGGGCCAGGGAGATGGCTCAGTAGAATAAAAGCTTCCCCAGCAAGCGCAAGGACCTGAGTTCAATCCCTGGTTCAGCAAAAAAAATAAACAAAAAAGTGGGGTTACAGGGGTTTGTGAAACCACACCTTGCCTGGGGGTGGCTTTTAGCCAGGGTTGAAAATCACAAGAGCAAGGCCATTTGAAGACAAAGGCCATTTCAGAAGTTTTCCATTTTGCCAGAAGGAAAGCACCTGCAAGCAGCAGCAGAGAGCAAGGGTGTTAAAAAGATTAGCATTGAAAAGCTGTCAAGTACTTTGGATTATAACAATATGAAAAATGCCTTGAGGGTATGTGAGGAACCAGCAAGGCCCTACCCTTCTTCACAGGTTCAAATTTGTAAATGCAGACTCAAGAAGAGAGCCCCGAGGGCATGGGCTCCAGGACGGTGGCTGCCTAGGGAATTTGTTCCCTGACATTCTGTTCTTACCACACAAGTGATCCAGGCACTTGGAAACCTCTGAATCCTAACACAAGATAACCCAGCTACTGCGGAGCTGGCAGCACACCTTCCACTAACCACATGGTGATTTTAAAGGCAGACAGAATGCAAGAGCTGTAGGGTCAGAGAATCCATCCAAATTTCAAAAGGCCTGAGAGGCAATGCAGTGTGCCCAAGAGGGCCGTGTGTGAGGCTGTGAGCCCAAAGCCAAAAGTACAGTGAAGACCCTCAGGAAGTTGGAGGAGTCAGAAACGTGAGACACGGGGGAGGAAGCTACAAGGAATGAGCAAAGCCAGCCCAACACAGAAGCCACAAAGTCTATAACCACTGGCCATGCCATAGGGGCAGGGATGGCCAAGTCCTTCAAAGTCCACATTTTCTAACTTGCCTGCGGTGGACATGGACTAAACAGGATTTACTGTTTGTCCTCTTGTGTTTGTAGTCCTGCTTTACTCATTCTTTTCTATCCCATTTTTTCCCCGTTGGAATGGTAATGTTTACCATGTGCCACTGTATGTCTGTATTAACTTTTTATTTTTTTTAAACTTCTTTTTAATACTGTTTTTTTGCTTTTTTTTTTTTTTTTGGCAGAACCGGGGATTGAACTCAGGCCCTTGTGCTTGCCAGGGAAGCATTTATTCCACTGAGCCATTTCCCCAGCCCCTCTTTTTAATAGTGTTAAGGGCTCCCAGCTAAGATTCTGTCATGAATCTCAGAGACTTTGGACTTGGACTTTTCAGCAATGTTGAAACTGTTAGAACCTTGGCAACTCTTAGAGATGGACTAAATGCATTCTATATAAAGCAACGTTCCTGAATCTTTTGGCAAGAAGGGACAAACACTACTTTAATATATAGATTCCCCAAGATCCTCATGTGATCATAGGATAGGCTTTTATTATTAATATTATTATTTATTATTATTTTTTTTTGTTAGGCTTTTGGAAGGTGACTGGATTACAGGGGAGGGGGAAGTGGGTATAGCTGACTTGCTATTTGAGGGGGTCAGATCCAAAGTGGCAGGTCATGGGGCTGTGGCCTGGAAGGGTTTATCTCCCTTCCCAGATCCTCCCACCTTTCTGCTTCCCCACCACCAGGACATAAGCAGCTTCTGTGCAGTGCCCCTCTGCCGCGACATGCAGTAAATACTACCTTGGAGCCAGCCCACCATGGGCTATAAGTATGAGCCAAAATAAACCTCTCCTCCTTTACTTTGCAGGTGTCAGGCATTGGGTCTCAGTGACCAGAAAAGACACTTGACTGCTTACAGTTTGGGGCTGTGATGAATAAGGCAGCCATTATTATAGAGAGCTAAATTATGAGAAATTTTATAGGCAGGCAGGCAAACAGGGCTGGGCCCTCCGGGTCAATCCAGAGGACAACTACTGCTGGAGGTGAATTTGTTCAAAGTCAGGCCTCAGGACAAAGAGGAATGACCTCACCCACATGCTTCCCCCAGGGATGAAAGCAGTGACGCCCTAAATAGCATCAATCACCCCGGATGGGAGACCAACACCTCCTTAGCCCATTTCTTCTTGGAAAATCCTGGTTCGGTCCATGTAAGCTTGCTGCAATGACTTGCTTCCCCACTTGGTCCCCATTCAATCAGTTTTACCTACGTGACCGCACTTACTGTAACCATACTGGCTGACCATATCTTTGTCCCACCTTGTACCCATCTTGTGACTTTCCGCGGGATCAATATTACCAAAGCAACTACACCTGTAATCTTATTAATTATAGTTTTGTCCCACCTTGAATGCACCTCACCAGGTGGCTTTGCTCAATAATACACCTTTGAGAATCAGGAAGGATGGGCAACCCACTCAGGACCCTCCTCTGTCTCTGAAGTTTTCTGTCAATAAATACTTTCTACTCTTAACCTCTTTTATTCCTAGAATTCATTCTTAAGATTTTAGAGAACATAAACTCAGCATATCAGACATCTAGCAGGTTGGGATTATAATACATCCCTTATATTATTTGGAGGTCCTATATCATATTCCTATATATCACTATGAACATTCACATACAAGTGTTTGGACGCACGTGCTTTTCCTTAGCCAAAAAGTAGCAGATGTCTGATGTACTTCCAGCCATTCCATGCAAAAAGTCGGTATTCTCTTGCCGTCAACTTTACTACAGAAGCCAATCTTTCTGCTAAAAAATACACAACCTGATTCACAGAACATGAATGAGATAACTGCAGGAAGTCCTAATGACATAGGATGCAGGATACAGGACCTCCAAATAATATCAGGAAATATAACTCCCAGACTGCTAGATGTCCAGAATGTTGAGTTTATGTTCTCTAAACTCAAGGAAAGCATTATAGGAACCATGGAGGTGAAGAGTAGGAAAAAATTAGGGCTGGGGAGATGGCTCAGTAGAATAAGAGTAGGAAAAAATTATTAAGAGAAAGAAAGCTTCCAAGAAGGACGGGAGGACGGTCCAGAAAGTGCATGCGAGCAGCCCAGAGGACCTCTGGAAATCGATGGACGTTCTGGCAAAGACTGGTCAGGGCTGCCTGGGAGTGTAGCCCCGGCTGGGCTGACACAGCACACTTGGGTGAGTCCAAGCATTCATTTCAGGACTGCAGAAGAGCCTAAGTCTGCATCCTTAAAGGCAGGGCAGTCAGGGTAGGATAAGAATATGGGTGCCCAAGGTTAATCTTAAAGGACTTTTTATAATAATAAAAGGGTCAATCCATCAAGCAGAGGTAAAAATCTTACATCTTGGTTGCTACATACCTAACAACCAAGCACCAAAATATGTGAGACAAAGACTGACAGAAGGGCTAGCCAAATAGCTCACCAGATTAAAGCGCCTGCAAGCAGGCAGGGGCCAGGGGCTTAATCCCCAGGCCCGCTGTGCACCCCCAACCCCAACATGCTGAGAAGACAATTGAGACTGCGAGTGGTGGCCTGGGCCTGTAATCCCAGCTTTTGGGAGGCTGTAAACAGGCGGATCACTATGAGTCCGATCTAGTAATGAGACCCTGAACACCCTGTAGACCCTTCCCTAAAATACAGAAAAAGGAAAAAAACAAAACAAAACACTGACAGAAATAAAGAGAAACAAGAGTTTCCCTGGCAAGTGCAAGGGCCTGAGTCTAATCCCTGGTTCCACAAAAACAAAA
>NW_004524613.1:7197887-7198904 GCF_000260255.1 Octodon degus
AAAAAAAAAAAAAAAAAAAAAAAAAAAATTCCAGAGGAAAACTTCCATTTTAGCAAGTGTTGTATGACTCAGGAACTATGATGCTCACCTGTAATCCCAGCACGTGGGAGACGCGGCAGGAGGATCAAAATTCAAGGCCAGCCTGGGTCTCATAGTAAGTTCCAGGCCAGCCTGAGGCACTGTCTCAAAAAACAAATCAAAATCTCTTCTACCTTATTAGGCATTCTGTCAGACGTGATTCTCTTCTTTACTGACACATTTCTGGTGAGCACTTAAAGGGCGCCCTACTATCATGTGTCCACCTCTGCATCACAACAGACCCCATATTTGAACTATCCATGGAAGTGACTAAAAACCACATAAATAAACCCAAACTAAGTGAATTGCTAATTCAACCTTTGGCCAGCTGCACAAAATGTCCAGGGCCAGTACAAACCACCCCAACAGAAATGCCACAGTGAGGAGGAAAAAATAAAAAATCACAGTGGAGTAACATTATACCTAAAAAAATTATTACGGGGTGGTATTTCTTCTTGGTTTTTTGTTTGTTTCTTTCTATGGGGTGTTTTGTGTGGCTATGAAACAAGGCCTCACTACGCAGTTCAAGTTCAGGCTGACCTTGAACTCTCTATGTAGTCCTAGATATACTAGAACTTAGAATAATCCTCTTGCTTCAGCCTTCTGCATGCTGGGATTACAGGGTCACACCACCCATGCTCAGCTTAAAATTTCTTAACTTCCTAAATTTTATAAAGATGATGAGCCTTCAAAAGCTTACACTCTGTGTCACACCCAGCAATGTGGACCATGTAATTAGCATGCCACCTGGGGCAAAAAAGTCACAAATCTAATTTTTGTCCTTCTAAAGGATATATTTCAGGAAAAAAACTGTTCATGAAATGGAACATTAAATCATGCTCAAAGCAAATGTATAAAGCAAGAACAACAGGGGGCCCAGGAGATGGCTCAGTGGAAAAAGCACTTCCCTGGAAAGCGCAAGGGCCTAAATTCAATCCC
>NW_004524613.1:7199004-7200447 GCF_000260255.1 Octodon degus
TTTTTTTTTTTTTTTTTGCAGAATGGGGGATTGAAATCAGGCCCTTGCGCTAGCCAGGGAAGTGCTTATTCCACTGAGCCATCTCCCTGGCCCCCCACCAGGGAAGATCTTATACTAGGGCATAAAACAAAATTCAATATGTTTAAATGGGCTGAGGTCACATAAAGTATGTTCTCTGAGTACAATGGAAAAAGAACAAAAAAATTCTAGAAATCTCAAAAACAGCAGAAATAACATACTCATAAGTAACCAATGATTGAGCTAAAGAAGAAATCACCAGAGGGCCAGGGAGATGGCTCAGTGGAATAAGCGCTTCCCTGGCAAGCGTAAGGGCCTCAGTTCAATCCTTGGTTCCGCCAAAAAAAAAAAAAAAGGGCGGATGCAGTCACAGCAACAAAGGCCTAGTAGGACTTGGGTGTAGAGCTGCACATCTTAATCCCAGCACTCAGGAGGCGAAGGAAGGAGGACTGTTGAGAGTTCAAGACCAGTATGGGCTATAGAGTTCAAGGTCAACCTGAACTGCATAGCAGAGATCTTGTCTCAAAAAGCAAAGCCATGGGGCTGGGGAGATGGCTCAGTGGAATAAGCGCTTCCTTGGCAAGCGTAAGGGCCTGAATTCAATCCCTGGTTCCGCAAAAATAAAAAAAGCAAAGCCAACCTGGCTACAGAGTGAGTCCAAGAGCAGTCTGAACTCTGCAGTGAGATCCTGTCTCAAAAGACACACACACGCACAAAAGTCAAACTTCACTAGCTGCATAAATTAATAAGTAAAAATGAAGCCAGGCATGATGGTACACTCCTGTAATCCTAGCACTTGGGAAGTTGTGGCAGGAGGACTGTTGTGAGTTCTAGACCACCCCGGGATACATGAGCTCAAGACCAGTCTGAACTACACAGCAAGACCCAAAGGACCAGGGAGATAGCACTGCAGTGTAAGTGCCTGCCTAGCAAATGCCAAGGTCCTGAGTTCAATCCCCGACACCAAAAAAAGGTCAAAAAGAAAAATCATAAGGATGAACAAGTAGGCTTCTTTACTGCCCTAGAATGAAGCTACAAATGATAACAAGGAGGGCTTGGGAGTACAGCTCAGTGGTACACCAAGAGGGCCTGGGCCCTAGGTTTGATTCCTAGTGCCAAAAACACTTTAAATCAATAACATCATCTTCTACCTTAAGTTTCTGGGAAAAGGAACACAGTAATAAAAGAAATTAACAAAGAATAAAAACACAGACAAGACACTTAATAAAATGTGTTTTTTTCACAAAGATTTACTTTTTTATTTTTTATTTTTTTGGAGGAACCAGGGATCGAACTCAGACCCCTGTGCTTGCCAGGGAAGCGCTTATTCCACTGAGCCATCTCCCCGGACCCCTTTTTTCATTTTTTGAGGCAAGGTCTTGAACTCATGTAGCTCAGGCTGGCAGCAAACACATGGCTATCCTG
>NW_004524613.1:7201019-7202277 GCF_000260255.1 Octodon degus
GCCCCACCCCCTGGTGGGCTGAGCTGGCCACACACACACACACACACACACACACACACACACACAAATAAATAAATAAAATTTTAAAAAAAGAAGCTGGGCATGGCGGTGCACATCTGTAGTCCCAGCACTCAGGAGTCTGAGGCAGGAGAATCACAGCAAGTTGGAGGCCAGACTGAATTGCAAAGCAAAACATATCTTGAAAAGCAAGAAATAAAAAAAGAAAACGAAAAGTAAAAGAACAGACAAAAGGAAAAGAAAAAGGATAAAGATAACTCTCCATGGGTTAGACCATGAAAAACAGTATGAGAGGGGCCAGGGTGTTAGATCGGTAGAATATGCGCTTGCCTGGTAAGTGCAAGGGCCTGAGTTCAATCCCCGGTTCCACCAAAAAAAATCCCCAAAAAACCAGTATGAGAATTCGATGTCTAGGAAAATCCATAAAGATAAGAAATGTATAAAGTTCAGAAAAAAAAAGCTATCAGGATTCTTCACAATGTAACTCAAAATATATTCTAGATGCAACAAAGGCTTAAATTTTAAATATTAGGACACTGACAAAGAAAATCACCAGATTGGGGCCGGGGAGATGGCTCAGTAGAATAAGCGCTTGCCTGGCAAGCGCAAAGGCCTGAATTCAGTCCCCGGTTCCGGAAAAAAAAAAAAAGAAAATCACCAGATTACTGTAAGTAGTACACACTTAGGAGGCCAAAGTGGGATAATTCCAAGTTCAGGGCAACATGAACTAACTACTGATATCCTATTACAAAAAGAAAAAGACAGGGCCAGGGAGATAGCTCAGTAGAATAAGTGCTTGCCTGGCAAGCACAAAGGCCTGAGTTCAATCCCCTGCTCTGCCAAAAAAAAAAACCCCACAATACCTAGGGTCAGCAAGATAGCTCGGCAGACTAAGCGCCTTCTTAGACAAGTGAGGGACTGGGGCTTGATTCCCAGCATCACATGCCACGCCGGCCCAGCCCTTAGGCACGATGAACCAGCCAGGGAGACCAGGAGTGGCAGTGCATACCTGTAATTCCAGCACTGGGGAGGCTGAAAACAGGAGGTTTACTACAAGTCCAAATGCATTTTAAAAAATAATAAAAATTAAAAAACAAAAATCCTACTACTGTACTCAATCTATGTTGAGAAAAAAAGACATCAAGAGGAAAGATTGGGGGCTGGGGAGATAGCTCAGTGGAATAAGCACTTGCTTGGCAAGCGAAAGGACCTGAGTTCAATCCCTGGTTCTGCAAAAAAA